>NC_088677.1:46462554-47087554 GCF_950023065.1 Planococcus citri
TCTTCTTTCTGAAATTTCAATTGCTTATGCTCCTTTAAATTCAGTATATGTACCTACGTCATTATGTGAGGGGACCCTTTTTCTTCGTCTAAAACAGTTGCATCAGCAGGCAGAAACTGCATTCAAAACTTTCATAAGTAGGTAGAGGTAGTCATTTTGTAAAACAAATGTACCTGGGTAGGTACCTCTTAACCATCGCTCGTTCATTTCCTCAAATCTATGTACTTTCCTGGAAATCTCTCAAAATTTTTCATCTTAGGTAACTCCATTTCCCCAAACGCATCTGCCCCAAATTTCTCAAAAGTTTTTTCAAAAAAAAAAAAAAAAAAAAAACAAGCCTTTAAAACTCTGAAAAAAATCATTGCAGAAAATGACACTTTTGTGTGAATTTTTATCTAAGTACCTATGTTTTTTCAAAACTGATTAAAAGATTACTTAATGCAAAAACCAATGAAGGTTGTAAAAATCAATTTAAAAAATTACCTACAAAGGAACGTGATATTTTTGTGAATAAATTTGTTCGGTTTTAATTTGTAAATTTGAAGACTTGATTCTGGCGACAATTTTTATGAAGAAATCAAAACTGCTCGAAATGAGAGATGGAAGATGGACAGTAGATATTAATCGATTAATCTATAGAAAATAATGATTGAAAATTCATTATTATTCAAAAACCAGTTTTTGAACTTTTTAATGTGATTTTTTTATCGATTTGGAAATTTATGAACAGAATTCTAGCATAGTATTTCAATTATTCCTCAATTCGATCAAACTTTATTCACTGCACCTACAAATTTTCAAAAAATTGTAAACCAAAATAGTAGTAGTTTTTTAATTATACGTCTCACAAAATTATAAAAATATATCTACCTGTATAAATCATGATAAGTAAGCAGGGATGAAAAGCTAGCCGAAAGCTTAAAGCCGAAAGCTGAAAGCCGAGCAGATTTTCGCACTAAGCCAAAAGCTAAAAGTTTGCAAGTTTCATTTTTTTCCAAGCCAAAAGTTTCATTTTTTTTGGATTTTTCAAAGGCTTTCATGCAGTAGGTATATTGAATTTTCTAAAATTCAGAAGAAACAAAAAAAACAAAACAAAATTTCATACGCATTATTTAATATTTTGTGATTTAATGAAATAAAAAAATAAATAAATAATTATAGCGATGAATATTCTTTACCATCACTAATTATGAAATCAATGTACTTTACCTCTAATTTTTTATCCAATTTTTTTGTAAATTGGTGGTGTATCAGCAAAATTTTAAAGTCAAAAGCTTAAAGCCAAAAGTTTAAAGCTAAAAGCTTAATGAAATATAGTTGAAAGCTGTTAAATTGAAAATATAAGGGAAAGCCATTGGAAGCCAAAAGTTTGGCTAAGTAAGCCTTAAAAATCGAGATAGCTGAAAGCTAAAGCCAAAAGTTTCAATTTTGAAATTTCAAGCTAAAAGCCAAAAGCTGAAGTTTCATTTTAAGGCTTTTCATCCCTGTAAGTAAGTACCTAAACGTTTTTTTTTGTTTTTTTTTGGTAGAGAAATACGTTGGAAAAAACTTTTTTCAATACTGAGCAGAAAAAATACCTATCTAAAATTGTGTTAACTAGGTACCATACCCACTTATAGATTAGATAGGTATCTACTTTTTAAAGAATTTAACACTTGACAATTTTTATTCAAAAATAATGAGAAATTAGAAAACGTGGAGGAGAATTTGCAGATAGCTTGTCCGCCTTTCTTGAATTCTTAAGGGACATTTTTGTATAAAAACTGAAAAAAAAATAGGAAAAATGACACTGTCGAGAAGATTTGAGACTTTTTGTTTTTAACCTATTTTCGTGAGAAATGTTTACTGGAGCAGTAATTTCACCTTAATTTTTAACAAAATGTTCGTATAGTACAAGTAAAATCTTAAGTTTTTTTTGTTTTTTTAAAATGGTGTTCCTAATTTTTAGTTGGTGTTTTATTGATTACCAAAAATCGTGTTTCGTCTTTCCCTTGAAAAAATGTTACCTACGCCAGTCACTTTTTTCAACTCGTCGACTACCTAATTATATAAATTTGCGGGGCAAGACCTTCCCAATGGTGTGACAAGGGCTCCTACCAGACCAACGAACAGCAGTTTTGGCACAACTTACTCAATGACTCCATATGTGTCATCAACAACGATGATCGATGATAAACAATAAATTCATCTTCCCGCTAGGAATTTTCTTTGCGTTCAACAATTCTATGGGTACATCAAGTAAAAATTTTTTCCCCAAGTGAATGAATCACACTTTTGGGGTATCCATTTTGGCATATTGGAAATGAATATCAATCAGGAATCAGGAATCAGGATTTCATGGAATATTTGTAGGTTCAAAAAAATGATAGGCTGGTGAAGAAATTCATCTTATTTCCACAATTAATTTAAAAGTTGTGTTACAACTTCGAAGAAAACTTATATTTTTCAATTTTCAGGAATAAATAGATCCCCTCGATTCTAACGCGTTGAGTGGTCGAAAACACTCCTGACAAGAATGAAAAAGAAAAGTAAGTAGTTACCTACCTAATGTTTCGGAAGTATTTCAACGAAAACATGTCGCCATAATATTTTTAAATGAAAAATACAGTCGTGGAAAACAGCTTCTCAAATGTATTTCAACTCGTCCACAGTTTCCCATCGTTATGAAAAAAATTAACTCTAGTGAACGATTATGCTATGTTTTCCATGAGCGGTAATGATTTAAAAAAATAAAAAAAAAACTCACAGGAAGAGGTTAATTTTGAAAACGACATAACTCACACGCTACAATTAGGAAGTATGTGTTGTAGATACGGTCGCATCTATACGATTGGCCATCGTCGTAAATTGGGTATAGTGTAGGTGGAGTGAAGAGGGTCGAATCAGAGCACCACATAAGTCAAATAATGGAAGTCACAATACTTGACTGACACAGCCTAATTGTAATCACGGTTAATAAAAAACACGTCGTAGTCTCTTTTCCCATCATCCAGATGAATTATTAAATGACAGGTCTTTTGGTTGGGGCCCCATATGCGTACGTGTGTGGTCGTAACAGTTCATTGTATATGCCCACTTCAATTTAAACGAATTAAAATTGGCAGACAGATGGGCGCTCATTTTACGGCACATCCTGTTGCCGACCCGTCCACATTTACTAGCGTACTGTACGTACGGACTTACCATCACCGAACCTGTGCCCCTCTCGCTCCCCTTTCATTTTCATGTAGCTTACTACGATCGTGATTTCTGCCGTTGTAATTTTACCATTTGCGCACACCCTAACTACACATTAATGTCAGTTCATTACCGAGTTCTTTTTGTGCTTGTATACATACTTTGTTTTTACTTAGGAACCTACCATAGTTTTGATAAGTTAACATTTGTATTTGCAGCGCTGATTTATCAATAATCGCGTTTCATTCATTTTTCTCTGCCTCTTTAAATATGGACGTCTGCGAAGCTTTATGATCCAGTCCCTTTAACTTGTTCGACTATACCAACAGGTTTTTTCCGCGTTATACTTGTCCAGCTTCGTGCGCTATTCCTATTCGACTTTTATTTTTATTTATTTTTTATAATGCCAGTGTGCGTGTGTTCTGATCTGATGATAGTTTATGACCGATTTGATAGCTCGTAGGTACCATACAAACAAATCATTGTATCAATCAATGAGATTTTATTAATCATCGGCAGTGATATTTGAAAAAAATTACGTATATCAATTGTAAAATCTCTCTATCTGATGAAATTCTATAGGTATAGGCAAGATATAAACACTATGATCGAGTTTTGAGTCGATAGAGAACGTGGCTCTGTGGATTGATATCTGTAGGTATTTTATATTATCATCGAAATGATTTCACTTCAATTCGAATTATGGCGAAATAGACTATGAGAAATTTGTTCAGCAAATGATGCTTCTTACTACCATAATTATCTGGTGACCCTTATAATTTAGCGAATGGCAATATCGACATCGAATTAGACATTCTTTTAGCTATGGGCAAGCAAAATTCATGCAAACTTACCTACTTGGATATTCTAAATTTCTTTAGCGTCAAATTTGAAAGTTGTGACAAGCTCGTGCTAAATTAATTGTATGTATTTAAAAATATTTTTATTCTGATTCATTTCAAGCGGTTTTAATTATTTTTCCACAACAAGTTCGGAGTATCAATAAGATAAATTTTCCAGTCAAGCGGATAACTTGAAAAAAAAAATGAATTCAAATATAAAGTGCCGCTGAAGTGCACTTTAGTACCTATTAAATCAATTGTCAGTCTTTTCATTGTTAGATAAACGCCATTTTTTCACCGTTCTTTGATATTAAATTTTAATACAACGTAGCATTTTACAGCTTTCAGATGTGAAACCTGAAACAAGTAAAATCATTTTTCTCTCATTACGTATTTTAGTTTTTGTATCTACATTATCATTATCATGGTACAGATGAATCCCCCATGATATCCTTTTTCTTTGCGTAAACGATGAATGTAAATTCGGAATATTTCATACCACGCGGTTGCGAATCCGTTTCCCTAACGTTGAGCCTTTGGAACGCCTGCAAAAGATGGAATACTTCATGCGCTGCCGAAGTGCGATTGAATTACTGGAACGGTTCGCCGTAAATACGAGTTGACGTTGGTGTAAAGTTATAATAATACACCTCGTGCCGCATGCAAAAAACCTGTGGACACGTACCTAGATGATTACATCGTATTTTAGGTAGGTAGATAGAGGTAGGTATTAGGAATATCAAGTTGGATAATTCTTTCATTGGTTGGTATGGTATGGTTGGTTGATCGGTCCGAATTTTCTTGCATTATAGGTATACGTATAAGTATCTCTATACTTATTCCGACAAAAGTGTTAGGTTGCGAGGAGGGGAGAGAGAGACTTTTGTGAATTTTTTATCAACTGCTAAAAAGTTTATGTGAGAATGAGGATTTCAAAGTGGTATATGTATGTATAGTTACCTATGTTATAAGATGAGTGCACCCTATACATATAGTATGATGCTTTTTGCGGTGCGTGCGTGACCCGAATCATTACTTTAGGTAAGGAATGAACAAAAAACGTGTAACCAAAACGCCGCATTACATTTAAAAAATAATGGAAAAAAACAATTCCTAAAGAAAACATTACAGCAACACGTACAGCAAATGTCTACCTTTGAAAGGTGATTTTTTCAAGAATGGGGTGCTAAACTTCGACAGCAATACATGGATCGAAGAGTTTCTAAAAGAGGTAAGTAGGCAAACAAATACCTACTTATTTCAAATTTTAATATTGTCGTTATTACTTTTTTTTTTGTTGGAAAATATAGGAGGTACCTATGAATTATCACTCATTATATTATTCACCTACGAGTATGCACATATGAGTAGGTGGAAAACCGCACTATTTTAATTTTTAAAATCTCAAAGAAGGTATGAGCCCCTCAATTTTTGTAAGTGAGAAGTTCACGTTTCTTTCCGATTATTGTAGGTGCCTACCCTATAACTATTTCCACAATAATTTGAATTTTTTGGGGCCTGAAGGCAGTAAAAATATGAAAACCTCCTGAAAATTTTTCACACTTTCCCCCTCCACTAAAGTAGTAGATATGTTTCTTTTTTAAGAATTGATTTCGAAAATGAGCTTTTTACAAAAAAAAATTCCACAAGTTTTCCCCAAAGAAAAAGTTGCTTCCTCTCCCCCCCCCCCAAAAAAATTATATCTACTTACCCACCTAATTTCGATTTCAAAAACAAACGTCTATCTCTGAGAAGTTTCTTCTGAGAAAATTGTTTCAAAAAGAAGTTTTCTCAAATTTGAAGTTTTTATTATTGAAAGTTGAAAGTCAAGAACAAATTTTGTTTCGCAACGAACAAATTTTGAAGGTGGTTTTTTTCTCTTGCAGACTTGTAGAGAATTTTTTTCGAAAGCAAAGTTTAATAGTTTCTGTTCCTTGAAATTTCCGCTTTCTCTTCAAAAATCAGAACTGTGCGTATTTTCATGTTGAAAAATGAACTTCACATTTTTTCTTTTTTGAAAATGAAAGTTACGTTTTCTTTTCAAGTTAAGTTTTTAATTTCTCTCCAAAAATAAAGTTTCGTGCCATCTTCGAAAACGAATAATATTTTTATTTTCTAATCAAAAATAAAGTTTTTATTTATTTTCAAAAACAACGATTGCATTTCTATTCTAACAATGAAGTTTTACGAACTTTAAAAAGAAAAAAGAAAAAAAAGGCGGACCCACTGAAGAACGCGGCGCAATTCAATGAAACCTTTGGGTTTTTATACAAAAAATTTCGGGCTTCAGTGAATGTGCTAAATAACTGAATTTATTTAGTTCATGCTAAGTATAAGTTCATCAATCTTGATACAAAATAGAAATCATTAAGGAGAACCGACACCTCGATGGGTTCAAAGTAGGTAGGTACGAATGACATGCTGTAAGAAAAATCAAACTGTCCCAAAATATAAAGTATCTATAGGTACCTACCCATAGTAGGTACACTATGGTGTTTACAATCCATCTGTATCAGATGCGTTTGCTGTAGACAATTTCAGTAACTTATTGTACGCTAGTGTCGTCCCATCGTTTTACAAATAGTATGTACTTATATTTAGGCGGGAGGCTGGTTTCAAGAAATCCAAGAAATTGCATATACGTCAGTTAAAAAATCTTAAGCAATAAACTTTCATGTGTCCAAAAAAATACAAAATTAATACGGCGAGGGACGTAAATTTGCGAGACATAAAATGCTCACGATCGGTGCTTGCATTGAAAGATATGTATGTATTATTACATGAGATACGTATGAAAACGTGTTTTCTGCACCGTACGCGCATGCGCTCGTTAATTTACTTACTTTCAGTCCTATAGGGTCAAAAAGTAGGTACCTAATAATCTTTTCGGTCCTAGGACTTTTTCGTAAACGCATAGAACAACACTTTTTGCGTTGCCAGGAAAAGGAGCGCTCTCGTGCAACATCCTTATAGAGTGGGAAACTGCCCATGTGCCCAATAAACACAAAATCCTAGCGCCTACTTGCTTTTGCTAGAAGTTTCCAAAACTATGAATAATTAAACAATATTCATGCCTTCGGAAGATGACTTGAAACATCAATAATATAGTCCATCAGGCGATTTTATTGCGAATCCTTCTTTTATCAGGCCTAATCCTTATAGCGTAATAAGAAAATGTGAGAAAGCCCGTGCATTGTTTTTGTCACCCATGACCCACATCTTGTAAAGCAAGAATAATAACAAAAATAGTAGGTACCTAGGTGCCATTTCGGTATCGAGAAACGGGAATTTTCGAACAAAACCAAAATTATTTTCAATTTGTAATTCAATATCAGACGGAGAGAAGAAGGTAACGACGAATTACAACAATTTTCAGCCTACTCTGGCAGCAAACGTTGCGGAAAATACTTTTCTTTTATTGGACGTAGTAAAATGCGCCAGCTTTAATGAAATATTTCGCATAACGTCTTATACATTCCTTATTGTTTTGCGTTTGGCCGAATTGTTTTAATGCTAGACTTCGTGCGAACGTGAGTTATACATGGGCAGTGGTAAGAATATGGCCTAAACGTGCTACATTTTCCAACCACGTTAATTTTAAGAACCCCTAATGAAGTTTGGAAAAGCTCCTGCTATAGAATAAGCATTCTAAATTGAAGTTGGCGTGATAAGAAATCGTTTAGCATAACACACCCCTACGTGTTAAAAAGAGGAATAAAAATGGCAACTAGGAAATATAGTACGATTTTTGACGCTGATAAAACAACCGATTGTAAGTATACAGTATATGAAACATTGGATACCTAACCTACTACCTGCCTTTAGTTTACCTATTGTGCTGGTTCGTTCGCTTTTTCGGACGAATTACTCGTACAGGTACAAACGAATGAAAATTAAAGTACATATAAGCTGACGAGATGCGGAAAAACAGTGCAGAAATACAAATAACTATACCTACCTACTACATCCAGTATAGGTACCTAAAGGTATACCTATCTAGTGTACGTGAGTATCCGGCTATAGGATTTCAGTAAAGATAATTACGTCGACGAATTATTCCAATTGAATTGCGCGACGAATAAAAATTGAATTTAATTAGATTTCTAAGACAGACTATCCTTTTTATATAGAAACCTTTCGGTAGCCGATTTTAAAAGGATCTTTTGTCCTGAGGAATCAAGCTTTTTGAAATTTCCGCCAATTACCCTCTTTTAATATTAACAGGTAATCCCTCCTGTTTTACGTTCTTTTTCATTACGCGAAAAAAAAAAATAATTAACGAGCGAGATTTTTTTTTAGAGGAAATGCAGAGAGTAGGTAGGCCTTCTTTTTTCCTTGGAAAAAACTACATCGTCTTCTTTTGTATTCGTGTTTTAGGTTGACATTTTGTTTATGCGAATATAGCGGCGCGGTAAATTTTGTACTAGGTGTGTAAAAATATTAGCTAAGAATAATGAATAAACGCAGCACGAGAATAAAAGCTTAGTAGATTATTCAATTATACTTTATAATCGTCTTAATTCGCTCTAATTAAGTTATAAAGATTTGCCGCCAAGTCGATGAGGATTATGGTGTTTTCTGCTGTAGTACCTATCAATGTACTCGTAGATACCTATATATTAGATAATATAGCTATACTCGTAATTTAGAAACAGAAATTTCAACGATAATTAATTCCATGTCAATATTCCAATGAATAAAATACTTATCGATAGGTATACCAATATAACGCTGATTGAGTGTACTTCCCACGCAGAATTTTGCTACCAAAAATCAGGTATAGGTGCTCTTTTGTATCTATCTCTCTTTTTTTGTTTTTTTTTGAAATAACAGCATTAGGTACCTATTTATGTATCTAACTATCTACATATTATTTTAACATACTCGTACACGTGCACTGAGAAAACAAGTTTAGTACAAATCGCTGCAAAATTTCGTAAAGTTGCCCCCAGGTCACCCTTTTTGTAAAATTTACAACGTTTTATAGTATGGTATACACACTACTAAAAAGTATGAACCTACTATAAAATGTTGTAAATTTTACAAATAGGGTGACCATAGGGCTACTTTACAAAATTTTACAGTAATTTCTACCTATTAAACAGTTTTCTCAGGGTATGATATAGGTACATTTATTGTGGTATAATTGTTGTTCTAAACCGATGGAAGTAAAAATTCCAAAAAATAGAAGAGAAATTGTACTCATGCTCCACAATTTTCATTCTTTAGCTGTATTAATTTTTTTCATGACAAAAAATATCATAATTTTTTTTCAAAAAAATGAATACTTAGTTATCTACTGAACTTAATACATAATACTCATCAACTCATTTTATACAGTAGCGTGTAAATTAGTTTGGGACACCACTGACGCCAGCAAAATCACAACATTACACTGTTTTTCAAAACCTTGTTACAACAATACCGCTAACAATTTAAAAAAAAAAAAATTATAGAGGGTGAAAGTCCTATCCTTCACAGAAATTTCGATGTGTTTGAACCAAAAAAAAAAGGTTTTTAAAAGCTCCATAAAAGCTCACTGAAATAAACATGAGAAAATCAGTCTTTCAGTTTCCCGCATTTACCGGACGAACCGTACGTCTTAGTAAATAAAATTCTCTACAATTTCGTCCGTATGAAATTTTCGTGAGACGCTCGGTTTCAAAACTGTACGCCTTTGAAGTTTGAGTAAAAAAACGTTGTTGCAACTTTTTATTACTTTACCTACCTACGTACTTACTCCAATTAGAAACACCAACTTTTTTTCACTCAAACTTAAAAGGCGTACAGTTTTGAAACCGAGTGTCCTACGAAATTTTCTTGGATAAAAAATTGTAGAGAATTTAATTCTCTTTGAGATCACTTTCATCAGATTTTTGCTAGGACGCACGGTTCGTCCGGTAAATGCGGAGAACTGAAAGACTGATTTTCTCATGTTTATTTTAGAGAGCTTTTATGGAGCTTTTAGAAACTTTTTTTTTTTGGTTCAAACACATCAAAATTTTCGTAAAGGATAGGGCTTTTACCCCATATAATTTTTTTTCAAAATTGTTAGCGGTATTGTTGTAGCGAGGTTTTGAAAAACAGTGTAGGTAATGTTGTGATTTTGCTGGTATCTCAAACTAATTTGCGCGGTACAGCTGTAGGTAGGTATATGTATGTACCTGCTAAAATATTATATGTGACAAGTGTTGTAAAGTAGAATTACTTAGTATAGGTAATCTAAGATGTTTTACACTAAGAAAAATGTAAAAGAGGGCGAATCAAGCTTAGAAGGGGAGGGGGCGAATTTGGTATTCCTAAGGGGCTCACTGTACTTACCTCAGATTATCTGCAACACAAAGTTAGATACCTAAGACTTTATACATACTTTTCTGAACTAGGTACCTACCTACATAAAACATTTAAGAAGGTTTAAAGTACATTTATACATATTTTGAGACTGTAGTGTTTGTAAAATTCATGAACAATATTTTCGTTGATTCGTTGATCTACATACCTACTTTTGACATTATAAAGTGAAACTCCCTTACTCCTTTTTACTTTGATATAATTCATTCCAAGAATATCTTTCGAAAACACGAAACTGATAAAAAAAAAATAAGACATTTTACATTGGCAACCAATCATCTGATACAGTTTCGGTTAATTTACTTCCACGTTGTTGTTTGTTCGGTAGGGATAAAATTGGGGAAAACGTAGAAAAAATACGACGTTGTTTTTTTTTTGGCAAATTCGTAGGTTGCTTCGCGCGCCTAGAATGGCGAAGTGGTATTTTTGAGAAGTGACACGTTCAGGCCTTATCATTTGTTAAGTTAGTTTAACATAGTGTGTGTGACGGAACTGTATAGTGTACATAAAGTTGGCGCTTATTACGCAGAACTCGCGTTCACCGCTCACACGTTCAAGGGAGAGAAAAAAGTACCCCTTAGCGCGTTGCTTTTGCTGTGCTCGCATTTCGCACGAAGCGATGCAGTGATCACTCATGCGAAGCCAGCGTCTTGACGCTTTTCCCATTACATCAGACATCCTTTATATTCTCGTCCACCACACACTATGCCACCTCTTCTTCCCTTTCCTCGTATTTATTGATCATTTCTTCGCTATTCCATGCTATGCGGCACGATGCGTAGGATTGTCTTAAAAAGCCTTCTTATGCTATATTTTTTAAACGGGATTTGTTGTAAACGAATACCATTCGCTCGGCGTATTCAATTTTCGATTTAGGGTAGAATTTTGATATGATATAGGGGTTTTTCTTTCTGTATTTTCCCTTCGGTTTTTCCTCGCGTATTATTTTATCGATGAGACGAGTAAATTCGTCGAAATAATATTGGGAATATAAGTATAGCGCTTGGATTTTGATTAATTTTTTTCAAAATAATCTTTGATCTAGATTTCATTTTTTTTTCAAGCAGATAGATAAATCCGTGCCTATTTTTAGGTCGGTCTTTCGTAATACTTATGTATTATTCTATTCGTTCGTTTGATGGCTTTGCGCAACTTTTCGTCGAATTTACTTCTTTTTTTTTTAAATATAAGGTGCTCACTTACATTATTTACTCTTATAAGATGAGTTACAACTCGCTTATCGTAACGAGATAATAATTTATTAATGCGTACAACGTAAGTACCGACTTGGCCTACGAATTTATTGAAATTTTTAATCAGCTGCATATGTACACAAACGTTTCCTTTTTCAATTCAGCATCAGCTTTATAATTTACAAGCCTAAGAAAATTCATCAGAGGGGATTACGGGAAAAAAGTCAATTGTCAAAAGATTTTGTCCGAATTCAGTGGAGTCCTTCACGGAAAAAAAAGTATGAATCATTTTTACTATTTCAGCATAGTAACCGGATCCCATTCAAAATATTGTGATTTTTACTAAGTATAAGATTAGTAAATTTTACTATGAGAGTAATAAATTTTGGTTCACACCCGAAATCCCGAATCCGATATCCCGAATGGACGTTTCCCGAATAGGATATTTCCCGAATACTATTTTCCCGAATCCGTTTTCCCGAGGCCCAAAATCCCGAACCCAAAATCCCGAATGACCACTTTCCCGAATGTCTTTATCCCGAATTTAAAAATCCCGAATATATTTATTTTCTATGGAAAATTATATTGGGATTGCCGCTTACGTGAGTCCGATCAAAACAATGTAGAGCTCGATGTAAGTATCACTAACTTCTTTGACGAAGGCAGAAAATATAGTTGAAGCATGTTTCCAAACTGCACCAAGTCCAAAAAATATTGATATGAAATTCATGATACTTAGTACAGTTTGGAAACGTAGAAATGATCCAAATTGGCTGATTTTTTGATATGTTGTAGCCAAGACCCTAGCACACAATATATCAAAATATCAGTCATTTTGGGCTGTGACTTCATGCTATGTACGTAGATGGCGTTGCAACCTCCGAAACCTTGAAAATGGACTTAGTGCAGTTTGGAAACATGCTTCAGTTGTATTAAAAGGACCTGAGCAATCTGTCCACATGCACCTCAGAACTTTGGCTCATAGCATTGTTCTTTGAAATTTTTTTCATACCACAGTATTTTTGAATTCAATTTTTTAAAAGAACTTTTTTCCGGGATTCGGGAAACAAAGGATTCGGGATTACAGCATTCGGGAAAACGACTTCGGGATAATGGTATTTGGGAAATATCCCATTCGGGAAATGTCCATTTGGGATTTCGGATTCGGGTCTAGGTAAAATGTATTTTTTGGCTGAGTAAAAATCACTATTTTTTTTAATGGGATCCGGTTACTATGCTAAAGCAGCAAAAATTACCCATTTGATCAGTAGGTAATTTTTATTAAACATTTTTTTCCGTGTTTCATTTGAGTTGAAAAGTCTTCGGAGTAAATTTTCAAGGCCTGAGGTATATTAACAAAGGTCGCAATTTTTGAAATTAATTAAAATAGGTAGATATACACACCTAATTTTCAAAAATTATTCATAAAAAAATAATAATTTAATAATGTTTTTACGAGTTGAATTATCATAGAAGAAGAGAAATCAAGCTAGTAATTATCTTGGGTCTATTTTAGCTCTGGGCTTCCCTTCCCCGCACAGATGTGGCTCTGGTTTCAATACATTCAGATCCAGAGCAAGTGAAAGGGTTTGATGATGAGGATGAGGGGTAAGTGTTTCATCTCTGGTGTGTTGACAATATTTTTTTCAACAATGAGGGGTAGGTATCCCATTCCATAGAAAAATTATATCGAAACAGTAGGCAAAATTTCAACTAATAAATTTTAATTTTTTGATGTTTAGGAAATTTTTAAAACTAAATTAGGATCAAAGGCAAAAAATTAAATCGTTACCTTGTGGTTTAGCTAGAAATCCAGAGTTTGGTTGGTACTTTCGCTATTTTTTGATCCCTTCCACGAAAAACTTGATTAGAACAGTTTTCAAACTGTTTTGGGTAGCTCCAAAGCATCGAGAAAATTTTTTGAAATTACAATTAGGTACCTTTAAAACTGCACACAATTAAATTAAATTACAACGCTGAAATTTAATATGTGAGTACAACACTTAAATGATCACAAATAGATTAATGGCGGTTTCGAGTCGTTCTGGAATCTCCAGCAAAATTTTGGAAATTTGGAATTTCCAAAAAAAAAAAAAAAAAAAAGCTATTTCATACTTAATTAAGTTATAGATACCTAATAATAAGAAATAGTTACTTAACTAATGCTACCATTCTACAAAGAAAAAAATGGATGTATTCCGAATTTTCAACATTTTGTGCTTAGTGAAGGAGGTTTTATAGGTCGTTCTGGAGTCTCTGCCGACGTTTAAAAATTTTGGTTTTCCAAAAAATACCCTAAAATCTGCTTAGAATAGTATGGTAGGTATAGTAATGATGCTTAATCTGAAAAAATAATTTTTGAAAAAAATTGTATGTAATCATTCAGTCAAGAAGGTGTCAAGTAGGTATATGCATCGAACGTGTTTATATGGTTTTAAAGTTCATTTGGACAGATTTTAGGATATTTATTTGGAAAACCGGGATTACCAACATTTCTCGCTAAAGGCTCCAGAATGACTCCCACTTGATCGAATTTTTGAAGGGAATTGTAATTTCCAAAAAAAATTTACAGACTCCACAACTGCACAGATCATTTTAAACTTGGAATCTGCTTCCAATAGATTTTTTTAGAGTGTTATTAGGAAGGGGGGATTCAACTTTAGGTATAGCTCATTGTCAGTTGGATAAAATTTCGTTTTTTAAACGGATTTTTAAAATTTCTCAAAGCTCAAAAAATGAACTTTAGTGAGATCTCGGTACTTTACCTTAAATGGCTAGTAATCTTATAGTGGGGTATACTAATTACCAATACCATTGTGGAGAACCTTCCGTATTGTGAGAGTGGGAAAAATTGATTTTAAAATCTGATTGCATTTACCTATTTCTGAGAAAAATTACTTTCTTGAGTTGAAAAAATTAAAAGTATAAGTACCTATTATAGGTATTCAGGGAAGTTGGTAAGGTTTATAATTTGTAAGGGAACTCGTTCAATATGTACCTACCATTATTCTCTTTTTAATGTTGAATACGTAACTTAAATTCTGAAAAGCTTAAGTAGGCAACCACATATCTATCCCGAGAAGAACCGTAGCTGACCTATACCATAGGTAGAATACCTACCTACCAATACTTGGTGAGATACACAACCGCCATAAAAAATACTTCGAACATTTCATGCTGAAAATTTTTTTATCAAAAAAAGATAGAACTACCTACATATGATTAAGAACCTTACGCCGTTGGGACTTTAAACAGCATTGTGACAAACTGGCGGTATAGTTTTTTTGTAAAGAGCGTAGAATGGTATTTTCTTTTTGTCATATAGCGAATAAACGCATCGTGAAATCTATTAATTACAGAACGAGTTTAAGAAAGACTGATTTTCAGAAAGTCGAATTCATCAAGCATCAAGACGTCTTTCTCGGAATGGGTCAGATATCACGAAAACCATAGATGTATGTAGTGCGAGTTTTTTATATTTTCCCGCATTTTTTTCAAACTTGTCGCCAATGATTGAATAACGCGCGTCTTACACTAGGAATAAAACTCGATGGCGATGGTAAAAAAAACGCACACACACACACACACACACACACAGCCATTCGAAAAAAATATCTGTTTCAGCGCAATTTATTCCCGAGAAGGTACTGATTTCTAGACGGTTTATTCCGTTTTACATTTTTATACAGGTTTCGATTGATAAATGGCTTATTTTTGTTTACAAAATAAACCAACTTCCATTCAGCAATTTGGCCCAGAGTGGATAATGTTCAGGCTTACGTCTAGGATGAAAACATTTTAACAGGTCGTATCTATACTTATACTCTGAATTTTATCATTCCTAACTCGTAATAAAAAGTTTGAAATGATTTCAGTTTTAAAATAACGAGGTGCAGTGGCGTGTTTTTTAATTTTTTGATTTGAAGATATAAAAAGAGAAAACGTGTCACAAAATAACTATAGTAAGTAGAGGTCTTCACGCGGAAATGTTTCTCTGTTCGTAATGGAGGATGTTGCTTATTACTCTCAAGGTAATATATGAAAAAATAATCCGATAAATAACATTCAGATAAAAGAGTATAGGCTATGCGAATACCTACTATTTGGCAATTTCTGAATGGGTATGAGTAATATTTTGATACAGGATGTCCTATACAGTATACATGAACAGTCGAAAAGTAATTTTCTTTGGTTACAGACTAAATATACCTAGTTATTTTCGGATGTAATATAAACGATATAGGAAATTCGACGAATATAGCAGCAATTTTTCCCTTTTCATCCGGAATGAAATTTTTAGAAAAAATATAAGAAGCCGAAAAATCTCAGCTAAAATGCAAATTGTTACGACTTGAGAAGCGCAAAAACATCATAGGCTAAGATATTCGTGTATTTCATTGTTGAAGAATTTTCTCATCACGTATCCTTATCTAATAAAATATCTATTATTAATTTCCCCCAGTAGCTCGTACAGTTTGTAAGCATGATAATATGAGGAAATTTCGGAAAGGAAATAGGTAGTAGATACACGCGACCCCATCCAGCCATATATACGAGTACATGTCTATGATTTCTAATGTATTGCTACGAATGTAAACAAAAATCGTAGCTCCGTTCTCGTCTCGGAGATAATTTAAAACGTTTGACGGATGCGAGGAACGGGTACTGCAGACAGGAACGTCGAACAAAAAAAATTCCCTCCGCAAAAACAATTATTATTGTCTTTTGTTTTATAATAAGGAGAAGTTTGCCAGTACCGTGGCCAAGTCGCCGAACGGGGCGAAGAGGGAATCCTATTAGATTCTAACGAACGGGGTTGGCGCCACCTAGGGCGCTTAACGTAGTCGCAGCATCCTGATCATGACAGATCTCGCTTGAACGTACCTCGGCCCGTATATTGTAGTCACATAACATTGCGCCTAAGTAGGTAAAGAGAAAAAAAGCGGCTCTTGTCCGTGAAGTGACCAGTCTACGAAACGACGTTAGCATTTTGGTGCAGTATTTGTGACTTGGAAACAGGTCTTACGTCACTTGTTATACGACACGAACCATACCTACGACGAATAGGTAATGTTGTGATTTTACATAGAAATTCCAAGGGTACCTACTACCTACACTAGACGCATTCGAGTAGGTACCTATATATTTTTGGTTGGATCGTGAAAAAAATATCGGAGGATTTCGAACTTTGGCCAGATTTTTGGCGGAGATGTTCATTTCGAGTTGATAGTTCATTAAAAAATGTTGTGGCCCTGTATAGAAGTGTTGGTGGAGAGAAGATATGGGTCCTTCACAAAGAGGGAATATTTTCAAAAAAATCGGTTTTTTTTTCGTTCTACCCCTTTATAGGCACTCATATATGTACATGTTTTGAAAAAAATGCAATTCATTTTTCCACGGTTATTTGAACTTTGCAATAACTAATGGACAACAAATCGGCATCACTGTAGGTACCTATTCCATAATATTCCTTCAGTTTCAGAAATTATATTTTTTCCATGTTTTGGCTTTTAGCTTCAGGCATTAGTAGGTGATTTCCGCGTAATATGTACCTACCTACTCGGGAAGAAAACATTTTCAAAACACGAATTTACCCAAACTTGAGCGATTAGCAAATTTTCAACCGCTCTCAGTCGAACCCTATATGCTAAACTGGACTACTTTTTTCAACACTGGTTGAATAGCGAAGCTCGAGCTAAAAATCAGGATCTTTTGAAAAATGTCCCCTAGCTCTTTGAGGTCCTACAGGTCTTTCTCCTCCAGGAGCACTTCCGAAGCTAACAAATTTTCTGGGTACCTAACTTTCAACTCGAAATGAAAGTCTCCATTGAATTTGGTCAAAATCCTTCGATTTTTTTTTCACGTTCTACCTTCTATTTACCAATTGCTTGATGATTTAGATACAGGTACTTGCTGGAGAAATAATTTGTTAAATTATTCCTGATGCGGTACCTTCTTCATTAATTCTATAAAAAGTAGGTGGGTACCTATACCAGTATAACTTTTTAGAGGGTGATTCATACCTTTTTTTGAAGCTCGAGGAAGTCTTCCAGCTCACAAGTTTGATTTTTTAAAGAATACCAAACCGATCTCCATCCTCCTCCTTGACAAAATATCAATAAGGTTTCAACCAATGATCTAACTAAGTAGTAAAGTACCCTGGCATAAATGACAGATACTTACCAAAAATGGTATCTTATCAAAGAAAAAAAAAAATTGACAACCGAAAAAATTTGCGAGCTCTTTAACCTTCGAATTTCTTGGCATAAACTGAAGGTTCTAGAAGAAAAAAAACTGAAAAGAACAAAACTTTAGAGCATACAATTTCTTTTTAATGAGGAGTAGTGCATTTTTTTCAAATACTTAGCTTTTTCTAAAGACTTTGATAAATTTTTGAACTCAAGGATGAAAAAGGAAGCAAATTGATTGTTTTTTATGAATATTTCATGAAGAGCCTGTATTTTTAAACGCCAACTTGATTCATTTATTATTTCAATTGACAATTGAAGCGTTAAACCATATCAAATGAAATGGTACCTAGATATAAATCAAATAAATCTTCCAGAAAGTGATCTACCTAAATTCTTGTGCAGTGACATTTTCCTCGTGCAAAATAAACAGGTACCTATTTATATTTATCTACCTATACCTCAAATTATTTAATATGATGGGCAAAAATTGCATTAGATAGGTATTCCTATGTAAATACCTACTTGGAAAAAATCTCAGCATTTTTTTTTTTTGAATCGTTTTCTTTGTAAGTAGGTAAGTTATAAGTATATCTATTGTAGTTTTCTCACGAGAATGTAAATTAATAATGAATAACATATAATTCACTAAGGTT
Source organism: Planococcus citri (assembly GCF_950023065.1). Taxonomy (NCBI): domain Eukaryota; kingdom Metazoa; phylum Arthropoda; class Insecta; order Hemiptera; family Pseudococcidae; genus Planococcus; species Planococcus citri. The sequence goes on from NC_088677.1 coordinate 46,480,962, forward strand.
TTGTCAGCGGAGTCAGAGTAAGTATGCTTTGACAATGTTCATGCTGACGTGCGTGGCAATACTTCAAAAATAATTTTTGTATACCTATTGTCGTTGAAATTATACCTTACACCAATAGGTACATACTTAAGGAACTAAGTGTCTAAAAATTTATTTTTCTCAAACGAGGGCGATGACGTTAAACAGATCATTGTCCTAAGTAAAACTACGATTTGAAAAATTTTTAAAAATAAATCTAGTTTGAAGCATAACTACTGCCAAAATTTGAGAAAAACCTTCGATAATAATGAGAATTTGAATGGTAATTTATTTTGGGATGGGTTTTTTTCTGAGTTTGTAATGAAAATTTTTGTGTAGGTTGCGATACGAAGGGAAAATTATTTTTCAACAAACAATAATGAAAAATTAAAAAATAATTAAAAATTGAATCATATTCTGCCAAGTGTGAAGGAACGTGCAAAAAGCTATACTTAGTTCAGATGATTTTAGTCATAGAAATATCATTTTTCATATTTCTCGTAGAAAACTTCATATGAACATATACCTACCTACAGGGCCGGCGAGAGCCAGTGCGGGCCCTGGTGCAAAATTTTGCGGGCCCCAAATGTTTTTGATGTACATACTCGTATGTTGAAAATTCTTATTTCTCATTCTTTACTTAGCATATGTCCATTGCCCAGCGGAGAAGCAAACCAATTTTAGTAGGAGGGGAAAAAAATTTGAAAATACCAACCCCAACATCGCAAATTTTCCAACAACTTAGCTATTTACTAGCCCTCATAAAAGCCTTGTGGCATGTTGAGGTGGTGGGGGCTAGCCCGTATTGTATCCCAATATTACTCAATAAATTCGGCGCACCCTGATGGGATTGCGTTCCTCAAAAAAAAAAAAAGCTATTTACTAGATTTTGTACACACTTTGTAATTAAGTGGAATTCAACTTTATTTTTTATTAAGAAGTTGCAAAAATTTGAAAGATATAAATGAAAAATGATTAAATTGTAATGTGAGCTTGTTGAGATTGTTAAAATTCAAAAATATGTATGAAGAGAAGCTTACAATAGTGCCCGAGCAGAGCGAGGGCGAAAATTTTTTGAGGAACTTTGTCTGAAAAATAGTGGTTTTTAACAATTTAAACGCAATTCAAGAATTTCAGAAATGTCAGTTCATCATTGAACATTCAAAATTGTAAACTTTCCAACTTATCACTCAAAATTGCCAAGTTTTGCCAACTTCATTTGCGGCCCCTTCGAAAATTTGCGGGCCCGGTGCAGTTGCACCCCTTGCACCCCCCCCCCTTTCAACGGGCCTGCCTACCTAAACAAATACCTACCCTACCTTTGATCAAATTTACGCAACGAAATTGCTGCTTATAGGAAAATTAAGAACACGCGAGTGATTAAGACAGGGAAAAAATGCATAATGGTAGTTAACGCGTACACACTATAGAATTCATATTTGCACAGAAGGGTGATATTAGGCGGAGCCTACATTTTTAAATGCACTTCTTCAATAGTGTTAAAGGGAAGGTGTGCAGCGAGTTATTACAGATTAGTAAAAATAAAATGGGCGGAGTCGGTTATTCACTTGGTCCGGCCATAATACCATAGCACGTGTAAATACTTGTATAATGCATGTATATGTATAGTACAACTTACAAGGCATGTCTATCGTTCACATTTGCATTCATTAACCAAATGTAAATTCATTTTGTCACTTTGAGCGAATTGGCCGGCGAACCGGTTGTCTAAGATGTGAGCGGCTTCTTGTAAACGATACATAATCGTGTATGGCAGATCTAGGTATAAGTAAACAGAATTAAATGGATGAAATTTGGAATTTCATGGTGTAAGTTGTGCTCGGTACACGTGTTTTTTTATAATTAATTAGCTGATAGGTATACCTATAACAAGACGGTTTCGTAAAACCTAAGTATATTAGTCCTTGTTGGATTCATTTTAATATGAGAGCAAGACGTACATATTAGGAGATGAAAAATATTAGAAAATCATTTCATTGTACCTATCTAGGTACCTATTAGTGAATTTTGTGTCTGTTCTTATTTCGAGCTTGCATCCTTACCTATACTTACTTATTTAACTGTGCAAGTTGTAATATTCATTCATCTTGTAGGTACCTACCTATAGTATTTAGGTAAATTAGTTTAATCGGGTGGTGATGAAATAAGGTAACTTTCAATTCGACATTTCTTTATTCATTTTTTGTGAAAAATTTAACATACCTGTACTTTGGGGGGGGGGAGTATCACGTCATTTTGCCGACAAAAATTCGTAATTTTTCCAGAAATAATTGAAATTTGAACGGGCTGTGTTAAAAAAAAATTGAAAAGCTAGTGAATCTATTTAGGAAAAATGATAAATTTGCATTTTGGTTTTCATATCCTTGAAATTTTTAAAATCAGTATCTTGAATGCCAAAGGGAAACGAAGGAAAAAGCTTTGGAAAACTATGTGATTTGAAAAATAGAACAACATCAATTTCAATGTACCTAAGATTTCGATTTTTCTGATCTCAACTTTTTAAAAAGTTTATAAGAAAGATCTTAAGTGAGCAATTCATCCATTTTAAAAGCCGATGAACCAGTCGAGAGCCTATTCACTGTCTTCACTATAGCTCTATGTAGCGGTGGGTTTCTTTCTGCTTTCCAAAATTCTATCTAACTTAATTCTGCTTTAGAAAAAAAAAAGAATGAGCATAACAAGACTGGTGAAAAACATTTTTCAATTGACAAGATATTAAATCAAACAAAAATCAATTAATTTTATTCGGCATTTCATTTCACTAAATTAAATCCTCCCTCACTCGAGTTGCACTCTCCGGCTAATTGGGTGGTATACGCCACATCTGACAAACCCTCGGAGAGATTTTTATTTCACATACTTAAGTCTATCTAGCTAATTCTCATCATATCATGCAAAAAAAAAAAAAAAAAAAACAAGAGCACATTTTCTGAACCATCAAATACATAGCATAAGTACCTATCTAAAAAGTTAACCTTAACAAATTATGAACTGTGATTGCATTTGTATAAAAATCCGTTATACATACATATTACTTACAGTTATACCTACTTATACATATCTACATTTCAACTTGATCATATTGTACGAGTATAAGTTAAGCATGAGCAAAGCATAGCATAGTAGCAGCATAAACAAGCTTCTGTAGAGGCTATGGCAATGTAGTATGTACGATAATAGGAATGGAGAAAAATCTATTTGATGGTAAATTCCAGTTATTACACACGTGTGGTAGTAGGTATAAGGTAACTATATGAGCACTGACGAACATAACATGCACAGCTGAAGGCATATAGATAGATACCATACATAGGTACCTATATTGTTGGTACAAAGTTTGTATAGGCTACATACAGGTAAACAGTAATTAAAAACATATAAGAATACCTATATTTTTTTTAAAATAATTTGGTAGGCATAAAAAATATAACGTGAAAATAATCCACTCTAAGGCAATATATAAGATATGTCTTGATCGTGATTCGTGTGTTATTATTATCGACGTGTGTGCAGAGATAGACTCTATCGGTAGGTATAGGTACTTAATATCTACTTAGGTGGATACTCGACTGGTAAGCCATTCATCTCTAACGTAATTCTCGCCTTCGGCTCATTAGAGATAGTATCTAATGCACTCGACAGACAGTTAGGAAGTTCATTCATAAACCTCGTAGTCATATCTACACTACGATACGTATGTATAGTTCAAGTACCCACCCATGCACGTCGATGACCCGACTCAGCGAAAAAATGAAAAATATCCTTTCTTATCGTTAGGTAGTAGGTACCTACCAGATAATTTCGTGTTTTTTGAAGTTAGCATATTGCAAACAATCGCGTACATAGTACATAGTACATTACATACCATATGTACTTATCCTACCTTTCGTACGCATACTACGTAGATTCGATATCCTCGGGAGGAATGCTGGCAAATAAGAGTTTACGCAATTGAGATCATGATCCAGTCAGCTAATTTGGTTTATTTTGGGCGACAGTTATAGAAAATGGCAGGGAAAGAGACACGGAGTACATAAAGTAAATATACACAAACATTCCAATCGTTTTGAAACTTAAATTAGTAAAACGTTGTTAGGTTAATACCAACACGCAGCTTAATGCTTAAACATGTTTTCTACCCTAGCGTACACTTTTTAATGCTCATTACACGATAAAATATTAAAAGTAACATAATTCAGGCGGATAAAATTATAGGTTCGTACAGTAGCAGGTGAATGGGCTGCGGTTCGCTATCTGTTATTCGCTGCTGTGTATTTTTCACTGTATCGCTTGGCCGTTCGACAACAAAATTATCGTTACTAAACATCGCCCTGCTGTCGTTCGCCCTATACAAATAACACAATTTTCGAATTAAATAAACGTTAAAAGCTCACGCTACGCGAGGTTTTCATTTTTTTCCACCTCTTCGCTCTCCTTTTTCTTCGCTTCTTCTCTACGTTGCGCCCTTTTTTCCAAGCATTCGAATAAAAAGAGTACCTACCTAATTACGATTTGAAAACTTGAAAAAGCTTATAAAAACGTTTAATGAAAAAAGTGTTTAATTTTCCAAACAGTCGCAACCGAGTAAACTTTATTTCGGTTGTGTTCAAAAAAGATGTGTAGGAAAAGATACCGACCTTTGTGCATGCAGAAGGCCAACTGGGTTCAGATTCTATGACTAAAATAGCCATTTACCTACCTACACTATTGCATTTTCACTCGACAAAGTTGTGGGTGTTTCTAAAAAAGTTTTTTCCTTCTGTATGTATTTTTTTATTTACCTATTTTTATTTCCTTTCTTTTTTCACATTGCGAGTTATACTAATAGCATAATATGTACCTTACAATTTACCTATTACATTACATATGTACCTACTTGTAATGTTACATACGAGTTTGTTTTTCAGATAATTACCTATAGGTATCAGTTAATTTCTTCTTACCTATGACCTTTCACATAATATAGGTAGAGGTACCTAGGTACTTTATGTAGTACATAATTATGTACCTACCTACTTGATATAAGTCAAGATGTACATATGAAGCGAGCGGTGGCTGAAAAGAGAGAATGACATCTATACCTATACCTACCAACACTAATACGCAGATCTGGAATTGTAAAATCTCTAAAAGTATGGATTTTCCATAATAATTTTACACAAAAAAAAATGAAAAATTTATTTGGCAGCTGAAACTTTGTAAATGAGTGTTTTTTTTTATAGATGAAATACCTATAAACACGTATTTTAATTGATACATTGGGATCTGGTTGGATCCGATTGACGCGACGATCCGATCAAAACATACCATATACTTACACTCAACCTATAGATAGGTATAAATTAATTTTGATTTAGATTGGTTTGTAATTAACTTATTGTACTTATGACTGACGTCATTTTTTGGGATGAAATCGGATCTAATTAAATGTGGACTTGATTTTTGACCCAATCTCTTCCTAACTAAAAATTTCTAATGCGATTGGATTTCATTATAATATTCTGCAGATCTATACGGAAAAAAAAATTATGGATAATTTTTTCTATTTCACACAGTAACCGAATCCCATTCAAAAATATTGCGATTCTTACTAATATGAGATTAGTAAATTTTACTATGAGAGTAATAAATTTTACCTAGATAATTCTAATAGGTAAAATGTATTTTTTGGCTGAGTAAAAATCACTATTATTTTTGAATGGGATCCGGTTACTATGCTGAAATAGTAATTTTTAGGTATTAAATTTTTTTTTGTGTAATAAAAGGGTACCTACACTCTTTTTTTGAAAAATATGAAAAATGCATCATTTTTCCGAAACAAATTGTTCCTCGCATTCTCACTCTACTTCCTTATTTTTTAAGATCTGTAGTTTGAGTTTTAACTTTAACTACGTATTTTTAAAATCGTAAAAAAATAGCTCTTCCCCAAAGGACTAAATTAGGACTCGTATTTTCGATGAATTATACCTACGCAATAGTTACCTAAACCAACGGAAAGGAAAGGATGGGGAGCAGTTCCTTTTTATCAAAAACGTAACGTTAGCATACTCATTACTCAACTAAGTAGATAATCTATGTTGGAAAAGTTGGATAGGTACTTTAAGCATAAGAAAATTGTGAAACATGAGGATCTTTTTCACGAAATGTATGAGAGAGATTGAGGAAAATTACACCCAAGTATAGTATCTCCTAAAATTTGTAGAAAATCAATTTTTGAGAGAGAATAGGTGAATTTATTTTAGGTATGGGAATGAAGTTGAAAAAATTGGGTTTGAAATGGATTGAAAAAAAAATAACGCTTTGATTTTAGATTAACAGTTGATTCATTCGCTCCTCTTCCCTAAAAGTAATCATCCTTTGACTTACCTATGTACTCGTAGGTACCTACAACCTACCATAGTTTGATACTGCGCTATAGATCAAATATGTATTATAGGTACCGTACCTAATGTTTTGATTCTTCAACGTTATAAAAAGGGGTCATCATTACATTTGAAGGGGTACCATTTGTTTCGCCGCGGACGTTTCGCCGCCGTCAAAAAAGGTTATTTTTGAAAAAGCGTTCATTTCGCCGCCACGGTGATGTATTACAAAATACACAGCTGTTCATACATGAAATGAACTGAATCCACGTGCTGAATGAGAGATGTTCTGTGATGAAGGCAGTAGTCCAGGTCTTTCAGGGTCCAGGGCTTGAATGAAGTGTTCAGAGCTTTCCGGGGCTTTTCAGGGCTTGAAATTAAGGGGCTCCATGGAAAAGGGGCCTTCCCTTTTCCAAGAAACCCCTCAATTTCTAGCCCTGAAAACCCCCGGAATAGCCCTGAACACTTCATTCAAGCCCTGGACACTGAGCCCTGAAATCCAAACCCAAAGTTTTCTGGGCCCCAATCCAAGCCCAAGACCTAATAAATTTTTAATTGAAAGCCCAAGCTCCGAAACCCAGAACCTGAAAAAAAATCGTTTGGGGGCTCAACCCCGAATGTCATAAATGTGAATAATTTTCTAATTACATACTTATAATTTTATCTAACGTGATTTCATTTTTTATCATTACGTAATGTTCCACTGTGGCGGCGAAACGATCGCTTTTTCAAAAATGACCTTTTTTCGGCGGCGGCGAAACGTCCGCGGCGAAACAAACAGTTCCCCATTTGAAGATCACTCCCAAGTCCCTGACTGGAAAACTGGACTCAACTTTTCCAAATGATTAGGTAGTGAAAGATGAATTTCTCATTTCTCTACTCGTACTCTCTATACTTACTAAGTTCAACCTAACTAAGTACATACATAACATAACTGTAACTGTGGTACCTACTCATGTTTACGTATTTCCAGAGCGTTTGGCATACCATACCTGTAGGAGGTGGTTCGTTAAATGATTCGATTTGTCAAAACAAGTTTATACTTGAGTACCTATACCTAAAGATCTTCAACTTTTTCACCACCACAAATTTCAATGAAACCGATTTTATGAACCAAGATGGTAAGTAATATCAATGACATATGCATCTGCATGTACCTGTATTTATCTATACCTACCTATGCAAACCAAGAGGTCGCATACCTAACACGTTGCATTTGCATGGTTGCAATTTTTTGCATGGTCAATTTCTTCGCATGTGCATTGCGGTCAGAAGCTTGTAAAACTTGTTAAAAGATATAAACAACAGATGACAAGTACTTATACAATTTCTTTAAAAACAAGTACCTACCCAGACGTACGCAGGCACATAGAAACATCCAGGTACGTGGAAAAGTGTGACAGTGGCGGTTTCCTCCATGTCTTCGGGTATAGGCTACAGATTTGTGGTCGAATCACACTACCGTTTGGCCATCTCTGACCAAAAAAGTATTTTCTTTCGTATCAAAACCCGATTCATCTTTAAGCCTAAAGCATCATTGTCATTTGATCTGCGCGTTATACGCCTATGAACTTGATGATAATTATTTTTATGCAAAGAGCGAGCAGGAGGAAAGGTTGTTGTTGTCGTCGTTGCATGTATTACACTTACCATACCATACCTTTACCTTACCTACTTATTGCTATAGGTAGATATACATATGTACATTATAAACCATGAAACTAGTCGTTGTATTTACCAGAGAGCTGTGTTTATTTAGTCTATTTTCCCTTAGACCGCAAAAAAAATGCAACCAGTATATTCATTATCAGTGTCTGAATAAAGTACGCCGATATTAAGTCAATACCTTAGTTCGTATGTATACGTAAGGACAGTATAGTATACCTACTTACCTTATTCAAACATTAGCAAAAGAAAATAATTCGCTGAATTCGATTCACTCTACGTATTAGCCATATGAAAATTATTTTCTATTTACCTAAACGTTACGTAATTGAACTGCGAACTACACTGTACATTATTATGAATACAAGGGTAATCACTATAATTTCTGCGAGGTATTGCCGGCAAGAATACTCATTGTGCATAGCACTTTAAACGTTTTCGTCTCTCTAGATTAACTAAAGACATCATACCTTGTGTACATTTTATGCATAATGTACCAATATGGGTATCGACTGGCTGAACTTGGATATGAATTTTTGATAAGCATAGTACCTAGTAATCATATTTACAGGGTGATCCACCTAACATATACATCATTTGCACGTTATACGTAATATAGATTTTAAGTGATTTTTATTTTAATATATAACCAAATTTTGAACATTTTATGAGGTACCTATTACCTAGGTATTTCTGTCCATTTATTTAGGCCTGCGCAGGTACGAGCTACTTAATACTCGTATTACGTACATCGCACAAAGAAAATATTAGATAGGTACGATATTCCTCTGTTCTTCTTTATTATAGGTTACGTATTCACGTCCAATAAAATTTTAGATTATCGTGTCATTTTCGAAGCAAACAGTTTGAAGGACTTGCAGCTTGTGAGTATTCCGGTTTCAAGGTCTCAAGCTGGAATATTCTGAATTCAGGCTAAGAGTTCTAATCTTTGGAAAAATTATCGAGCCTTTGGATACGGGTTCCGGGGTTGGAATTTTTCTGAATAATTTACTCTATAACTAGGTACCTATACCTACATCCAACACTTTTCCACAATTTTATTATAGGTACCTATATTTATATTTGAAAAATCAGTGCCCGTGCCAGTATTCCTCCTTGAAGGGGGATAATTGGATCTTTTTTAAAACGGAGGGACTTCAGTGACTGAAATTTGACTGAAAGGTAGTAGGTACATATTTCGAATAAATGTAGGCCTTTTCATCTCAAAAAAGATGGGAAAATGAAGTGTTACTGTGTTATGTGCTCAAGTGAAGGAAGGACGCAACAAAAGCGCAAAAATGCTCGGAAAATTACCACTTTTTGTCATCAGAACTTTTTTTAAAAAACTGAACATTGGGGGAGGGGGAAATCTTAAGCACACCAATCCCCTTTAAAACTAGCACTGTTAAAAATTCTGATCCATGAAATAAGCATTGATTTTTGAAAAATCGATAGAATTTATAGCTCATGCAATTAGATACCTATTAAATATAAAATTGATTTAACCTGGGTCAACATTGATTACTTATTTTTAATTTTTTCCGAACTGGCTAATATACAAGTCACAGTAGGTAACTAATCAAGAAAACTTGATTCAAACGAATGATTTTTTCATGTTTATTTGAAAATTTGAATTTTAAAACCTGAAAGCATAGCAGATAATCAGATTAGATGATGTCTAAAAAATTGAACAATGAATGACTTTTTTTTTTGGAAACTTCTACTAGGGAGGAATTTCAACTAGATAGGTAGCAGAAACATTTTTGAACAGGACCAAGCTTAGTCTGAAGAGCATGCAAAAATTAATAGAACATGACTATAGCCAAAATTTGCGGGATGCTAATGTGCATTTTCCTATTTTTTGGTCAATTTTTGGAAATCTTGGGTAAAAAAATGAAAAAGTCACAACTCCGTAAGAACTTCTGAAGGGCTGGAATTTAGTATGTATTACTTACTGTATTTTTAACTCTTCTCTCTTCCTTGAATCGATAGAAAACATTTTCGTTCCGTTTTGAGTATAGGTATAGTTACTTATCTACATACTTCTAGAGCCTCCAGCAGGGTTTTGAAAGTTGAAATTTCCACTAGATTTTGCTCAATGAAGTTGGAAAATTAAAATTTGCCTACATTTAGGTATACAGTGCTATACTCTAATTTCAACATACCTACTGAATCGATTGCCGACTGGAGTTGATTTCAAGCCATTCTGGAGCCTCTTGCCTCCAGCAGCATTTTGGAAATGCGAGATTTTCAAAAACGTTTCGTAGAAACTGCTCAAAGTAACTTCAGCACGTAGGTACATAACATCGATTGGTGTTTATTTAGTAACCCATTTGACAGAACACACATACATTCATTTTTTTAATGGACAGATATAATTGGTTTCTGTATCTAGATTTGGCATGGGTCCAAAATAGTGTGCAGCAGGGGTGGACTGGCCTATAGGGGCCCCGAGACACCAAGGGGCTCCCATGGCCCTATGTTTAAACCAAAAATATACTATACTTATGAGTACATATTTTCACTCTTTCTGAATTTTCGCAAGCTTTTGCCCAAGTTTTTATCATTTAATATTCAAATTCTGAAGTTGATGGTGACAAAAAAATAGACTCATCAAGAAACAACATTATAAAAATTCTTTGAATTAATTTAGTAATTTTGTACCATTAATATTATGCTGTAGATGTTTTCTTTTTAACAGTAAAAGCATTAAATATATGAAAAAAAAAATTATCTCTCCAAATACGAATTTTTGAAAACTTTCGTGAAATATTTAAACCAAAAAAGGCACCAAGTACTTATTCACCTGAAAAAATTGTTTTTTTACTTCATGAAACAAGCTTTTGCCTTCGCTTCATTCGGGTCTGTCTGATTTTCATTTTAAAAGTTAAAATGTTTAAAAACTGATTATTCAAATTCTGAAATTTTGCATTAAAAAAAAATAAACAAATGTTTAAAATTTGGCCTGATTGACGTAAAGTTCTTTGAACCACTACAAAGCTGGATCGGAAAGAGCATACAAAAATATTCCTATCATCTGTCAAAATTTCAAGTATTCGAGAAGTGCATTTTTCCATTTCCGGTTCCGGTGGTTTTTTATAAATAAAATTTGATACAAAAATCTAAAAAAAAAAAAAAAAGGTTGAAGTTTGGTACCTGCACGCCAGGCGCGGACTGGGTCGATTGGGAGCCCCAGGCGGATGCGCCGAATGGGGCCCTCAAAATGTCACCCCTCTCCCTCTCACAGATATCTCTCCTCCTCTTCTTTTCTCAAGTTTGGATACTTGAATGCGAGTTGTAAAATTGATTTTTTTGTGCTTTTTCATTCAATTTTGCGAACATTAGTCATACCGACAAGAAAAAAATAGAAGGTTGTTTATTGAGGGGGGGGGGAGACTGAAAATTTGCAGACTGGTATGAGAGAAAAATACCAATTTTTCCGAATAAAATGACGAGTTTTTAAGATGAAATACTCACATTAAGTATGATTATAGCTAAGGTTTAGGTATTAAAAAATTGTTATTTTCTTGGATTTATGGAAGTGTCAAACAGGGATTTTTTAAAATTGTAGTTTGGTGATAGGAATTGGCCCAAGCGAAGCGAGGGTAAAAGCTTTCAAAAATTTGGGGTAAAAACAAAGACTCAAGATATGTACCTACCTTCCTTGTAAGTTTTTATAATTTGCTAATTTGTTCCCCGAAAGTCTTTTCTATCATCGCTCCTTCCCTATGACATGAGCGAAACAAAACGGAAATTTTTTCTGAAAACAGGTGTTTGTTCGTGTAGGTAGGTAGGTAGGTAGGTATTTTATGCTTTCTTTTTATAGTTGTATAGGTAGGTTCCTGTTGTTTGTTTATTGAATGTCAATTCCGTTTTTGAGCAACTTAGCGATGAACATTCATCTTAGGTAACCCTTTTCTATTTAAGTACTTTGGGAACTATAAACATACAAAATTCTTAATGCTCACACTATCAGACTTGAGAAACATTTGATTTCTTAATTGATCGGATTGCGTAAGCATGTATAGGTATACCCAATTACCCATTACTTAAATATTAAATATAGATGTATGTAGTATACCTAATATAGGCTATTATGCTGTTGAAAAGTCATGAAAAAAAAAACCACTATAAGTATAAATAAGGTACAGTAGGTATAGAGACTTATTCGCCTAGTTATATTAAACGCAGGTGATCTCGCCTAGGAATATGATTTATCTTTTACGCAATCAGTGCTTATAATCTAAAGCTTAATTAAAAGTTTTTTTTTTTTTTTTGTAATAGTTCTTAATTAAAATCGAAAATAGAACATGCGCTCGTGGTGAAAATGAAAAAGAAAAGAAAAATGTTGCATATGGATAAAGACAGCAAAAACTGATGGTGAAAATCCTTTGGTATAAGTAAGTACCCATATAAGCTATAATTAACTATACTTACGTACTTCGTAGCATGTGCCTTTTAAGTACGTCTATATCTATATCCGATCTATAATTAAGTCCACTTACTCGATATAAGCACGTAGTTCGGTAGGTATAGGTATAGGTATAGGTAGCTAGGTAGGTAGGTAGGTATACATAAGTAACTACAAATATCGAAGAAATTGGCCAAGTTATAAAAAAATTCACCACGTTCGATGCGACCAATCGATAATACTGCGGGAACCCTCACTCGTTTCTTACGACGCAGGTAATCATGCTGAACGAAAGGTATACAATAAAATTAAAAAGTGTAGTTTTGAACGCCTATTTTTAGGTTTTAACAATAAACCAACAGAAATGAACACAAATACACCTGGGATTCGCACCCGCGGCCTCTTAAAGCTGTAGTCAGCTACCCTTCGATATCGATACGCCTTAAAACTGCTGGCTATTTAGATAACACCCTTTTCAATACGGCTACCATTTTATGATTTTTATTTTCTTTCATTGTAAACGATATAAAACGATATGTAGGGTAGTAATTTTAATTGATTGAAAGAATTTTCTGTTATTTTTGTCGTTGAAGCACATATTAGGTATGTAAGTATTTGTTTCCTACATGACCACTGCGACATTGAGAAAAATCAAACTAAGATGCGCGCTGAATTAAATTTAATTTATTCGAGACAGCATTTGCAGCAGAGAGAATTTCCGGCCAAATTTCAAAAAATAAATTTTAATTCATGGGTGATGTAAGATTATGTGTAGGTAAATATAGGAATGTAAGTACCTAGGTATAAGAGCTTATAACGAAGGGTGCTTGATGGTTTCTGATGATAATGAAGAACAGAGCTGTTGGGATGGAACGATGTATGCTAGGCATACGACTAACTCTGCCTTTTGATGTAGGTAAGTCTGCATAAGTATACTCGATTCTCTCATGCATTTTTCTTCGCTTTAATTAGTCCGTATTACTGGAATTATGCGGTGTCGAAATTGCAGCGTTTTCTCCGCAGACGCAGAGCGCAGCGCAGCAAATTTTCATTTCCCTGATTGTATCGAATGCGTGTCGTTATGAAGTTTTGGTCTTAACATGCGTCAAGTTTACACAACGTTGAGATAAGAAAAACGCGAGGCAAACTTGTTACTTTATGTAAGATAATTTTTTAATTTTATTTTTTTCCTTAAATTATAATCGCTGTTGGAAAATTATAAACAGAAAAAAAGGTCGACTACGAACGTCGTTTTCATTGGTGCTTCAACGCGGTCCCTATATATGTTTTAATTGGATTCGTAATAATGAGTGGAAATATCAAGATTAAGTTGTATGCAAAGTGGTGAAATAATGCTCGGTAAATGTCGCATTTTTCGTGCCATTTGCGACGATCTTAATTATGATATGAACACGGAGGTCATAATTAGAGATGTTTAGATGTATGAATATTATATTGTAGGTATATATGTAGATGACGATTTGAGTGAGAATGAGTTGTTGAGAATTTGTAATGTTATTGCTCGTAAATACTCAACAAGCCCATAAGAAATAAGGAGCTGACCAGCTAGCCTAATTAAAGGGAATGACCGAAAAATAACAAGGTCGATGAAAAACTGACGTTATATGTAGAAGTTTCATTCTCGTGGGAGTCGTGGGAGTCTCTGAGCATTGCCAATATTTTTGCAAGTGGATAGAAATTATTTTTTCATCACATTTATTTACCTACTTATATGGTGATGGTATGTCTTATTGGCACTAAGTTCAGATAGACATGTGATTTACAATTTCTGGTCAGCTGGTATTGTTGCAACCATTTTCGAATCGATCTAAAGCCTTTGGCAAAAACTATTAGTACCTAATTAATTTTTCTCCGGCAAATTGGAAATTGCTTTAGGATGGTTCTGCAATCAACTTTGACAGCTGAATATTTAACACTATAGGTAAGTATCATATCTATCGTAAGTTTGACACAGGTAATGGTGTTGATTAGAGTACTTATACAAGTAGGCATGTTATCGGATAGACGAATCGCTCATCTGAGATGATACCTAAGTTGGATGACGGAGTGTTAATAGTTGGAATTGTTGGGAATAAAATTCGTTAAGCCAACTTAATAAGTAAACGTATATTGTTCTGTACTTTGAATGCAGTATATACTTATAGATAGAGATATATAGGTAAGTATTTACAGCGATGAAGGCATATCAACTCAGCATCTGATACCCAATTGAGATAAGTTTTACGCATTTTCGCAATAATTTAATTTCGTGAGGGGAAAAATGTAGCTACATATTAAAAACTCATTTTAATGAATAAACCATAAGGCTGCGTACACCTATACCTATCAATATCTACTTTTGTAACGTTATGGCACCATTTAGTTGAACGTCGTTGTGGCACCAGGTAGCAAGTGAAGAAAACTTAGTCATTTACGCGAGCGTTTTTCTGGCAACGGTTTATTCATTAATAAAAACCAACTGGTGCCTCTATATTATATGAGTATAGAGTGATGATTAAGGGTATAAGCAACAGCGCCATCTAATCGAAACATTTTACAACGAATTCAAAAGAATACATCGAAAACCAATGAGACCTGAAAATGGTGCCACAACGTCTGTTGACTATAATTTTACCAGTAGGTATATTAAAAGGGATTTTTAAATGTCGTTGTGGCACCATTACAAAAATTTGCCTAACGACCCCTGGCAGTGCCCTGATGACATTCCAACACGATTTTAATTAAAACACGCTGTGGCACCATTATTTTGGTGCCTAAACGTGTGTAAAGTATATAAAATGGTGCCACAAGTACATCAATTATGAGTATATGTACTTAATAATTATACCTTCCTATGCACATAAGAATTCTTCAAATCTGATGATAAGCTATAAACTGCAGCTAAAACATAGTACCTACGTGCATAAGTGCACATGAAAAATGAGTAAAATCGAAGAAGAATAAAAATATCTTATTTAAGAAAAAAAATAACACCACACCACGCTTACAACCAAATACAAATGGGAAACCAGGCTCATGGTGATGAAACGTGTGCGGGAAAAACAAGTGACAAAAATGACGAATTCGAGGCGAAGGTGGTGCGATATTGAAAATTTGTAAAAGTTGTATATCAAAACTATGAGCAAATTCCGAGAAGAGACAACATTTTCAGAATATCTGCTGACAGCAGGCTGCGTTGACGTTGGTGTGAAAATATAGGAAGCATCGGTGTACGCGTTCGACGCTACGCGGCGACGATGTCGGTGGCTGCGATGCTGGCAAGGCGGGGTGGTGGTGGTTAAGAACGAGAGTTTTCGTTATCGTCGTTGTCGCTGATTAAAAGGGAAAAAATCGCGCCTAGCGCCCGCAAAGTGGCGTAGGGGAATCGCGTTCGACGTTCGGCGCGCCGAGCCAAGGCGAAGGCGAAGTGTACGTACGCAACATCTATACACTGAAAGAGGTTACACCAAAACCCGTTTTAGGTGAAAAAACGGGGCGACAACGTCCTCTTGCCGCACCAGGCGTGTGACGTCACTTGTAAGAAGATCTCGCTTTTGTAAAATGTGAACGGAATGATATTTTGAGGTTTTTCGATTTTTTTGGCAAAATATAGGGGTTTGGGGGAAATTTTATCAAAACATATAATCAAAGATATTAAAATTTACTATCGATTGGTATAAATTTCATCTGGTTTTGTATGATAATGGCGATTTAACAAATATTTTAATTTCCGGATTTCTATTGTAGGTATGCGAAGTTTAAATTGAAATTACTCAAAATTTTCAGTGAATACCTACATAGGTGTTTTAAGATCCCAAAATGCTTGGAATTTTTTGATTTTCAATATAGTTTTTTTTTTAATTTAATACGCTAGCTCTTATCGTTCAAAAGTAATGAAAAGTTCAAAGTTGTAAAAACACATCCTGGGCAGTAAAATTCAACTCTGAATTGAAATTACCTACTCGAAATTTTTAATAAGCACGTAGATGTTTTAAAAAACCAAAATGTTCAGTGTGCAGTTGTGCTCTTTAATATGATTTTTCATTTAAAAGCGCTAGGTAGCCAATTGTTCGAAACTTTGAAAGTTATTGAAGTTCAAAGTTGTAAAACATGTCGCGCGCAGTATAGGTACCTAAATGTCACTTTGATTTGGAATTTACTCAAACTTCAGGGAGCTCAAATTTTGGCGGTAGGTATTCTAGATACCTGGGTTGCGTTCACTATTGGCTATCGAAATCGAGTATATGTATACTGTATAGGTATACCCAGTTATCTATATATAAGTAGGTACCCAGGTATACTTACTTGCTCGATTTCAAATTGGGAAATTAGGTGTAAACAAAGAATTGACCAATCAGTTTCAAAGAACGAAAAAATCTGATTGGCTAATGGTTTGTTTATACCCAATTTTCCAATTTGAAATCGTCCAGGACACAGAATTTTTTAGGTTAGGTTACTATTTTTTTCTCATATTAAGTAGATCCGATCGACAGTATAGTATTAGTCAATTAGGTATCGAGCATAGACTTGTTCGGCCAAAATTTTAGCTGCTCAAGTCAAGTGTTGGTATTATGGTAAGGAGAAACGGACACTTTTCGAATGCACAGAAAATATGAGAAAAAATGGCATATTTAACAAATTCTGTATCCTGGCCGAAGGGCTAATAGTGATGGTATGTATCATTATTCATTACTCATTAGATTAGGTAGATATACATATCTCGAAAAATAAACTTGAACAGCTGAAAATTTGGAAATGTTTTTTTGATTAGTTTTCAAAATATTTATGTGCTTACTCAAAATTTTGAGTAATTTCAATTTGAACTTTGCGTACAGTGAAAATCTGTCAATAAAAATAATCATAAAATCATTATTATTGCACAAAATTCAATTACCAATCCGTAGTAAAATTTTAACATTTTTAAATTACGTTCTCATAAAATTTCACCCCAACCCATTCGTATACCTACTGTCAAAAGAAATTGGAAAATGCAATTTCTGTCATGCAAAAAGTGGTGCAGACATGCGGCTTACCTATACTTTCTAGCTTCTTCCAGATGACGTCACATCAGCCGATGGGCGAGTTCAAAACTAACTATACCTATCTTGTTTTTGGTGTAACCTCTTTCAGTGTATAAATGTTGGTACGTAGTACATACGTACGTGTAGTGTAGAGTATATCTCATCGTCGGAACTTGGAAATGAGAAAAGTAGCATACGTCGAAGTGAGATAGAAAACGGTACGCGCTACGTTAAGGGTATTCTTTACCACGAGTTATCAGTTGTTTCAGCTCGAGAAAAATGCTCAACTTATGCACCTGATTACTCCGTGAATTTTTAACCGATTTCAATGGAGTTTGTTTTAATATGACGTTTATTCTTTTATCTAGCCGAGTACGTAGCGATTTTTCGAAATTATCAATTTTTTTTCTCAAAAAAAAGCTTTGAAAACACAGTAATTTGCGAGTAGCCAAGCAGGCAACTGAAGGCTTATATCAAAAATGTGGCGACGTACTCGGCTAGATTTCATTTTTTTGAACCATGCTGTGAAAATTTTTTTTTCAAAAACTTGAAACTTGCGGAGTAATCTTTTGTTTTACTTCTCAAAGTATGAAATTTCAGAAGCTTGTTCTTGTTCAATTTTTTAAAAATAAGTATCAAATTTTGAAAAATAGACTTTTCTGATCGTCAAAAATGATGTTTTTACTTCTTGAATTATCAATTTTTAAAAGCTTAAGCTCTCAATTCACGTATTGGCCTGTTTGGTTTTCTTTTCAACAATACTCGAGTTTCACCCATGGAAATTTTTTTGAAACGTATGTCATGTACCTAGTGTACACCTACTTGGTAAAATTTCATTTTTTTTCA
This sequence comes from Planococcus citri, assembly GCF_950023065.1. Classification (NCBI taxonomy): domain Eukaryota; kingdom Metazoa; phylum Arthropoda; class Insecta; order Hemiptera; family Pseudococcidae; genus Planococcus; species Planococcus citri. The sequence goes on from NC_088677.1 coordinate 46,499,306, forward strand.
TCAATAACTAAATTGAAATTATTTGAGTACTAGTTTCTAATATTTAGTATTTCAGTTTAATGACAAATTGGTTAAAATTGATACAAATTCGAGTTTATGAAATTGGCAATAATGATCGAAAAATTGACACAACTGAATTCCAAAGTATTCCCCCAGTTTCAGAAATTATATCTTTCGATGTTTTAAAATATTTGGGAAGAAACAATTTTCAAAATACTACGTAATTTACCCAAAACTAAGCAATTTTAGAATTTTTAACCACTCAGTAGAACTCTGAAAGAGCCGAAAGAGGTTTTGGATTTTGAGGACAATGACGACCTTGATCATTGATCGACGCCACGCAGAATCTCAAGTATACTATCTTTTAGAACTGGGGCAGTTCTTTTTGAAAAGAGGTGGAGGTAGTAGTAGAAGTAAAAAATCACAATGCATATTTTGAGAAATTTCCTCTCTCTGAGGAAAATTGGCACGTCTGAAAAGAACATTCAATTGCAATAAAACACGAAGCTGGTCGTATAAAAAGGATTTACATATTAGTTGGGGACCCGCATAAGGATCAATTGCACCCAGCAGCCTATCCTCCGGGACAACTTTTTTAAAAGAGGAGTCCTAAGGAACTGACAAAATTTCAAGTGCCTTAGTGCCTTTTTCGATTCTTGGTGAATTTTTGAAAATCAAAAGGCCAAAAATGAGGGGAAAAATTAAAATCTCGCCAAATTGATCTAGAAAGCTGACATTTTGAATGTACCCTATTTTTGACCTGCCAAATCGTTTGGAAACTGTTTTAGACCGTTTACGAGTAGTTCTGGAGCCTCCAGAAGATTTTTAAAACTTGAAATTCCCACAAAATTTCATGAAATGGTGTTGGAAAAACGAAATTCATTCTGCAAACTAATTTCAATATGCTACGAAGTCGACTTCAGGTGGATTTCAAGTCATTTTAGAGTCTCCAGCGACTTTTTGAAAGTTACTGGAGCCTACACTGAAAAAAATGATTTTTGAAATCATGTACTCATCACCTGAATTAATGCAATGAGTACTGTACAAAGCGGTATATTGCGCTGTCATGTAATGGTCCAAGTTACTTGCAGAACAAGTGCATTGTTTCATGTAGTGAGTACTTGATGGTAATGTATAGGTTCCCCCCTTGGAAATTCATGCAGTCATTACTGCGAATTACTGCAGTGGTTGTTGTTTAAAAGAAATGTCATGTATTAGGTACATGATCTCTAATTAATGCAGTAAACGTTACATATCAGAATGGGAAATATACTGGGTGCTATTGCTGGTCAGGCATTGGGTACAATTATCATTTTAGATAAAGGGCTTAGTACATTAGAAAAATGTACAAAATGCATTATCTGGGACTCAGTACATTTTGTAATGTACTGAGTCCCAAATAATACGCATTTCCAGCTTCCATCAACATAGTCTACAAGTTAGTCTTGTGTGCTCTTGTGTGCAAAGCTAACGTTTTCAATATTACGTATGGTGTTACTTATTGAAAATACTTAGCACTTTCCTCTGTTTTTGTTGATTTTCAATAAAATTGGTGATTTTTAACGCATATACGAGTATATTTTTTGTTGATTTTTACTGTAATGTAAATTTTCCAAGTGTCTTGGTCAATTTTCTATGAATTTTTTTAATGTATTGGTCAATTTTCTGTGAATTTTTCAAGTGTTGTGGTCAATTTTCAAAGTGTAGTACGTAATGTGAATTTTTCAAGTGTTGTAGTCAATTTTCTGTCAATTTTTCAAGTGTTGTGGTCAATTTTGAACGTAATGCGAATTTTTCAAGGTTTTGTTTGATCAATTGTCTGTGAATTTTTCAAGAGTCTTGGTCAATTTTCTGTGAATTTTTCAAGTGTTGTGGTCAATTTTCGACGTAATGCGAATTTTTTAAGTGTTTTGGTCGATTTTCTGTGAATTTTTCCAAGAGTCTTGGTCAATTTTCTTTGTATTTTTCAAGTGTTGTGGTCAATTTTCAACGTGATGCGAATTTTCCAAGTGTTTTGGTCAATTTTCTGTGAATTTTTCAAGAGTCATGGTCAATTTTCTGTGAATGTTTCAAGAGTCTTGGTCAATTTTCTTTGTATTTTTCAAAGAAGTGGTTAATTTTCAAAGTGCGGTACGTCGCTTTGCTCGAGGTTGTTTGCTTGTCTTTCATTAAAAAATTGAAATTTTCATTTTTTAATTACTACCTACGAAGTATTCAAATTCGGCTCATAACAATTTCCTTCTCGAAATACAAATTTTTGAAAGCTTTTCTTCAAACTTGGCTTGGGTTTCTGTATTTTTTTTTTCAAATTGAACTTTGAGAAAAACCTATCATTCCCTTACTTAAAAAATTATCGGGTACTAAGTACCTATAAAAAACGGTAGTGAATACCAGGAATCCGGGAAAATCGGGATATAACGCCATATCCGATAACTATTACCTTCTTGTCATGTAACTGGATGATTTGTGATGGAATGTAACCATTGCTGCATCTTCCCACCAGTAATGCATTCAGTGCATGCTTTAGGTATCCATTGTAATGTAATAGATACCTTAAAGCATGCAATGGATGCATTACTGGTGGGTAGTGCTCTACTAATAATGCAATGTAATGAGTACCTGATAGATTGCGACTGCGACATAATATACAGTAATGGTTACATTCCATCACAAATCGTCCAGTTACATGACAAGAAGGTAATAGTTATCGGATATGGCGTTATATCCCGATTTTCCCGGATTCCTGGTATTCACTACCGTTTTTTACACGTACTGGGTACATGATATTTTTTTCAGTGTACAGTATTGAAATTTTCACAAAAATTCATCAAATAGAGATGAAAAGCGGAAATTTACTCTGCAATCTAATTTTAGCACTCTTCGAAGACCACTTCAGGTGGGTTCAAGTCATTTTGGAGCCTCCTGAGACTTTTTGAAAATTATTCCTAGAGTCTCCAGCAGATTTTTGAAACTTGAAATTTCAATAAAATTTCATCAAATGGAGTTGGAAAACCGAAATTTATTATGCACAGTACAAGTGGCATTTTTAAAAAAATGGAAGTTTCAAAAAAGACGCAGGAGAGGCTTCAAAATGACTTGAACCCACCTGAGTCCTGAAGTCGTCTTCGGAGAGTGCTAAAATTAGAGTGCAGAGTAAATTTCTGCTTTTCATCTCCATTTAATGAAATTTTGTGAAAATACAAAATTTCAAGTTTCAGAAATCTACTGGAGGCTCTAGTAACTTTCAAAAAGTCGCTGGAGACTCTAAAATGACTTGAAATCCACCTGCAGTCGACTTCATAGCGTATTGAAATTAGTTTTCAGAATGAATTTCGTCTTTCCAACTCCATTTCATGACATTTTGTGAGAATTTCATTTCAAAAATCTTCTGGAGGCTCCAGAACTACTCTAAACGGTCTGAAACAGTTTTCAATCGATTTGGAAGGTCAAAAATAGGGTATTTTCCAAAAGTCAGCTTTCTAGGTCTATTTGGTAAGATTTTAATTTTTTTTTTCTCGAAATGTTTTCAGAGGACTGCACAGTTTTGACAGTTTTGGTGATTTTCAATGGCACCTGTAACCTGTTAGTTTGAGCTATTTTGGTTTAGCACACTTCCATCAAAAATGCGACATCTTAGAACACGATCACTGACAAAAAGTTGCCAAACTTTAGTGAAATTTTGAAAAATGTCTCTCATTATTCTCAAATTTTATCAATAAAATTCGCAAAAATGCAATAGGTCTTTATTACGTAACTTGAAACAAAATTTGAAAAACATGTGAAGCCCCTTGCTCTTCTAAAAAAAATATTGACCCAAAAATTTAAAAAAAAAAAACATTTTTTGATCGTGTAGCATTTTTCACCCTCAAAAACGATGAAAAATGGAAAAAAATTTTCAATCAGAAAATTGGTTTTGCGGAAAATGTTTATGAAGTGGAACTTTTTTATCATTTTCTCATTCTCGAGAACAGTGTGAAAAGTCCCATCAGAATCACCCTCAAAAATTCAATATTTCGCATGAGTATGTCCTCTCTTCTTTTACTAATTTAGCTTACTGTAGTCTTTGCATCTAGTTATCTATATAACACTTGCGAGAAAAAAAAAAAACAAACTGAGAGAAAAAGAAGTATAAAAATACCAACACAGCAGGGTGTAGGTATGGGTAGGTAGGGTGTATACAGTACGGTAATGTAAAAGTCATTCTCGAATGTATCACACTAGACCCATACATACAACAAGAAGCTGTGACAGTTTAAAAAACTATGCAAGTATGGGGTGAAGAGGGTAGGTATTGTTAAAAGTGGGTTGCGTATGCACTATTGTCTGACTGTGAATGAATAACTAGACAGAAGAAATGCACCTCTGCAGTTCGTGATTTTTGGTCGTTCGCGAGGTAAATCATCAAATGTAAACATATATGTTAAGGAAAAACTGGTATGCAACCAGAAACCGCACTTACTGATAAAGGTGTAAAGAATACCCGGCTACTATAAACTTCGTTATGGGTAAGGACAGCCGCCATTGCACATCCAAAAAATGGATAAACATGTTATCTTATCATACGTAGGTATGCATACAATTATTCGTGTATAAAATGCAACTTTTTCGATTGTTCGCGGGTTCGGATGAACTTTCACGAGGTCTCAAATTAAAGACGATGAAATTCCCTATCGATTGGTGTTAAATTTTTATCATTTCGCGTAAAAATAACGATTTTATGAATACTTTTATTTTACTGATTTTTGCATACTACGTACGTCATCTTTAAACTGAAAATACTCGAAATTTTCAGCGGACACATAGGTATTTTAATACAGCAAAATGTTCGTTATTTTATCCTCTTTAAAATGAGTTATTACCGAAAGCTCTAAGTACATGCAACCGTTCAAAAGTTTTGGAAGTTTTAAGTTGCGAAAACAAGTTGCGGATGGTAAGTATTGAACTTTGAACTAATATTACTCGAAATTTTCAGTGGACACATAGGTATTTTAATACATCAAAATGTTCGTAATTTTATCCTCTTTAAAATGGTTGTTTACCGAAAGCTCTACCTTCAACCGTTCAAAAGTTTTCGAAGATCAAAGTTGCGAAAAGTGGTTACTGATCAAAACTATAACTTACTGATAACACATGATAACTGTAATAACACAATTTGACCACTTTCCGCAACTTTGAACTTCAAAAACTTTTGAGCGGTTGAAGGTAGAGCTTTCGGTAAACAACTATTTTAAAGAGGATAAAATTACGAACATTTTGATGTATTAAAATACCTATGTGTCCACTGAAAATTTCGAGTAATATTAGTTCAAAGTTCAATACTTACCATCCGCAACTTGTTTTCGCAACTTAAAACTTCGAAAACTTTTGAACGGTTGCATGTAGAGCTTTCGGTAATAGCTCATTAGAGGATAAAATAACGAACATTTTGCTGTATTAAAATACCTATGTGTCCACTGAAAATTTCGAGTATTTTCAGTTTAAAGATGACGTACGTAGTATGCAAAAATCAGTAAAATAAAAGTATTCATAAAATCGTCATTTTTACGCGAAATGATAAAAATTTAACACCAATCGATAGGGAATTTCATCGTCTTTAATTTGAGACCACATGAAAGTTCACCCGAACTCGCGAAAAATCAAAAAAATTACATTTTTTATATGGAAAGTTATATGCATACAGATGCATTCTAATGTTGTTGTGTTCAAGGTTGGATGCAAGATGTCGGCTGTCCTTACCTGTATACGCTACGTTATACAGTAAAAACCGATTAGACGGCGACGATGGACAAAGACGGTCACCTCCTTTTAACGCCTATCCAAGGTTTCCCCACTTTCCCGAGACTTTTATCCCCACCAAAACGACACTTTCGGTGTCCAGTGTTAAGTACACCCACCCCCACTTAGCGCGGACACCATAGCGTGAACAGCGAACGCCTCTCTATTGGTCGACCTTACGCCCAATCGGGTACGCTCATTAACACCCAACGTCTCCCACGACTGGTGTCAACTACGAGGCGTCAGTGTTGTCACATTCATCGCGCTAGTCAGTCGCGTAATAACGTCGCCGTGTCGAACGCATTCTGCTTCGTTGTTATTTAAATATTTTATTTGTTTTTTTTTCTGGTTTCTTTTATTTTTCACCGGTTTTTTATTTTAGTTGGGTTTTTGCCTGCGTCGTTGTCGTTTGTTCGCAAATACAGGGATTTAAATATTATACTCGCGAGAAGAACATCGGTGTTGATCCTGTGTGCATTTATTAAAATACGTCGCGTTAATTTTCCCATCGTATCTACGTATATTTGTTGTTTCGAGACACAACAAAATTCAACCCGGTCACACTTCAATTTCAAGTTTACGATCGTGTTTCGAATATAATTTTGTATTTTTGCTCCAGTGGTGTTTATGTATTATTATTATTGGTTCGATCTCGTTGTATTTTGTTTTCAACGAAAAGTATTTTTGAAAATATAATTTTGATACCAGTGAACAGTTCGTTCGTTGTATATTTTCGACTGTCTCTGCCACTTTTGCGTACCGGCTCGCTCGTTGCTTTGTTTTTATTGTGTTAATTTATCATCGTGAAACTTGTGATTTGCGAGGAAACTATGCTAAAAGGTGATCTGCATCATTAAATGAGCTCGCCACCGAGTTTACGCTATATTTATTGGTTACCGAGAAACGAGCAGAACATTCGGTTTTGTCATCCATGAGGTACGAGCAAGGAGATGTAACGTGTTCCAGGACGCCGCCCTCGCCAAGAGGGGCCCCCGAAACTTCGCCGGGGTCCCCCCATAAAATGCAGTCATCATTTCACCCGTTTTTGCTGCAAAGACCGACCGATTTCAGCGTGAGTTCCTTGTTGACGGCTAGCGCCAACGGTCCGAACGGCCCAACCGGACCGACTACTGTACCGCATCCGGCATATCCGTTCTCGTTAACTGGCACCCCGATGGGTTGTTATCCCGGACTATTGCCCAAATTACCGCCCCCTCCGCATCCCTATACGACAGCCGAAGAGGTGCTAGCCGCAGCCGCGGCCGCACATCATCACCATCATCCCGGTATGGTTAGACCGTTAAGGGCGCTGCAGCCGGAAGACGACGGTGTCGTGGATGATCCCAAGGTTACGCTCGAAGGAAAAGATCTTTGGGAAAAGTTTCATAAATTAGGAACCGAAATGGTGATAACGAAATCTGGAAGGTAAGATTTTATTTCACGTGTCTAGTGTCTACCTATGCGTAAATTTATCATTATCAGTAGATGAATTTTGTGCTTCCAATGAGCTTATTCTGTTATCAATTTATCATCATCGTCAGTTCGTCATGCACGGAACTATTGTGACACTCGCATGTCTATCGATATAGTTACTTACGTTTTCATTTTTCACGAGCGAGCCAAAAGACAGAAAAAATATAATTTACTGTCTGAACTCTGAAGCTCCAGATTGCATGTAACTATGCGTAGTCAAAGTAGTTGTGTAAGGTTCGTTATTAATTTGTGGTAACTCGTATGTATACGATAACTTGACTATCTTCGTATGTGTTTTATCACTTCAGAATAGCTCGGAAATCTTGCCCTATCTACCTCTATCTGTTATCTAGATTTTGGCATTATCTCAATTCAATCATATTCTCGTACCGTGCTCCTCTTCATAAATTTATTTCTTCAAAATAGTAAGATTTTGTAAGGATTCTGATTTTCCCAGCACTTTGATTTCGAGCATCTCGATGCCGCCAAATACCTACGTACAGGGTGCCCAGAAATATCGAGCACCCCTAAAAAAGTTTTCTACTAAAATACTTTGGTTGGTCACGTTGCCAACCTATATTTTTAATGAAAAACTTTCTTTGGGGTGCTCGATATTTCTGGGCACCCTGTAAATTACGTATAGGACGGTATCGGTATTGCCTATTTATAAAAAAGTTCATTTTGATCAACAAAATTGGTTTCTTATATCTTTTTATCCAAGTTCTATGGTTATCGTAGTTGTACTCGTAGATAAGCGAGAACGAGCGTAAAGCTTGAATACATAATTATTTTATCTGTATGTTTAGTGCGATTGAATGTTGAAACTTGAAAGTTATCTTCTGCGTGGATATTAAAACCACCCAGTTTGTATTTTGCATTACGAAATAAACGTCTCCTCTCTACTACTTACATGATGTTAAAATGAACGATTCGTTATTAGTAAAATTGTAATCTGGTGTGAGATACCTAAGCTCATCGATAAATTGAATTAATTATAGTATTTTGAACGTGTGTGCAGAAGTGCAGTTTGACCTTCACTGTTTATAGGTATCTATAGAAGAAACAAAATGAAAATTTACAAAGTTGTTTGCAGTGAATTTCAAAGCTTAGATGGATGCTTACTTAATTGTTATTATTTTTCACCTCTTCCGAGTTTTTTCAAGTTTATAACTTGAACATTTTTTTAAATTTTGGTATCGTGGAAAAGTTTAGAGTCTTACTAAATCAGAATTCGCTAAGTAGATACCTACGTACTTATATCATTATTTTTACTTTCTGTCTTGGATCATTGACTGCGATTCTGTTGATTCAGATTTAAAGATTACTGTGGGAAGATATAACGTCAACTCTTAATATTCATTAATTTAGAACCTTATCCTCATCTTCAAAAAAAAAAAAAACCGAGTCATCGACGAAAATCTATTAATAGGCTGGTTGGCTGGTTAATAATAGTAAATTTTCAAGAAATTAAGATGACAGTTGGAAGAAGAAGGTGGAAAATTCAAGCTAAATTATTATGCCTAAGAAAAAATAAATCAGCCATTTTTAAAAATTTTCTTTGTTTTGAAACAAAAATAACCACAAAAGGATTTGTAAATGTCTTATTTTCAAAGCTCATCAATATTTAATACGCTATTTATATCTACTCTTGTTCGCTTTATTGCCTATATTTGTCAACAACACCGAAAATAATGTCCAACTGTTGGAGGATTATAGGGCTAGGATTTTTATGCAAATGCTTGTCTGAATGCACTGCAGTAGATACCGCATAACAATGTTTCTTTTGCGATTCATGCATTTTTAAGCCGAATTGCAAAATTTTTTAGCGCATAATTTTGCTTTTTTAGACCATAAACGCTTAAAACTGCTTATTTTCAGCAAAAAATGACCGATAACCGCTTTTTCAAGTACTTTAGCGCATATTTCGAAGAAAAACGACAAAAAATCGTTCTAAAAACTCGAATTTTCGTTGTTTTGTCAAAAAAAAATCACTTTCAAACCATTTTAGTTGAAAAAAAAAATACAAACATTTTGATGATTTTGATCTCTGATTTTGCAAACGAACGTTTCAAATTTTGAATCAGTTATAGTTTTTATTTACCTAAATCTTCTAATCTGACACTTGTAGGTACATTTAATGTTTTTGTTCAAAAATTAAATCTGAAATAAATGATTTTTGCTATTTCTCTGATTTAAATAATTCAGTTTAAACTTGATAGGGAATCCAATAGGATTTTTGCATTCTGCTTAAAAATACCTGCATTTTGATATGCCACATGATGCACTTACAAACTGCTTATTTTCGCTTTTTCAGATTTTTTGGCGCATAATTTTGCTTTTTTTGGCCATTTTAACTGCTTTTTTAAGCGCTTAAAACTGTTTTTTTAGCGCATAAAAATCCTAAACATTTTGATCATCCATTTCTTGGAGAAAAAAAACAGCTCATGTAATTTCATAGTTCACACGAAAATGAAATAATTTTGTCAACACTGCAAATTCAATTAGGGGTACAACTTAAAATTCAAAAATCTAACATAGGTACTACTGAGGTATTTTTAAGCATACGTGCTGACTGCAGATGTATAGAAATTGAAAAAATTACCTTTAAGTAAACAAAAGTTTTTTATAATTTTTACTAATTTTATTCTGTTTTGAGGGAATAAGGTTTTGGGATTTTCTCCCAAGGATTTGTGAAATTTTTTAAGAGGTGGAAGTACTAATAAGTTGCCTGTATGAAAAACATCGCCATGATGTAGGTAGACATAAAAATTGAACGAGAAAAAATTTTCAAGACAGGGTCAATTATTTATCCAGAAATACAATTTTCTCATATGTCAGGGTGTCCACAAGCCTAGAAAACCTGGAAAAGTCAGGGAATTTCGTAACTTTCACGCAAAATCCCTGAAATTTTGGAAAAACTATCAATTGTAAATTTTGAATAAGACCTGTGATTAAAGAAAAACATTATTTTTTACTACTCGAAAGACAAATTTTCAAAAGCTTTTGCCCTCGCTTCGCTCGGGCCTGTTTTCTCTTCTTTTTCACAGCAAGATGAACATTTCTAGATGATAAAAATCAAGTTTTAAAACCAAAAAATGAACTCCTCACTAAAAAAAAAAAAACATCTTTTTTATGCATCTCGAAATACAAATTTACAAGAGCTTTCGCCCTCGTTTTTGCCTGTTCTGTTTTCTTTGTCAAAATCAACTTCCTTCGAAAAAAATATCATTCAAATTCTAAAATTTTAAAAGCCAAAAAAAACTACTTATCCTCACATGAAATAACCTCGTTTTTAGTCCTCTTAAAATGCAAATTTTCAGAATTTCAAAAACCAAAAAATAAACTCTCTGCATTAAAAAAAACCTCGTTTTTATAGGCATCTCGAAATAAAAATTTTCAAAAGTCATATGAATATTGTATCAATATGGCCAAAATTGATGCATGTTTTATTTATTTATTTTTAATTTAAAAAGTTGATAATCGTTTCGCAGTTTTTTATATTCAAAAAAGTGCCCAGTTCGAAGAGAATAAGCTTACGAAATAAAATTACACCCCCCCCCCCCGATTCCTCTTTAATTAAAGTGTGGGGTAAGCATAGAAAATTTAAAAAAAGGGTCTGGAAAAATGGAAAAATTGGTCTGGAAAACCTGGAAAAGTCAGGGAAAATGATTTCCAGAAATGAGTGGACACCCTGTATGCATGTTGTCATGATTTCACGAAATGCTGAAGTACCTCTACCTACCTACTGAAGTATTTGATTTTTTTTTAATTTCAAAAAATATTTTGGATGGCTGACAATTAGGCATGAAAAAAGAAAAACTTCTGCAGTTTTCTCGTTGTATTGTAGAGAATTTATAAGAAAAATTCGAAAAAGATGACAAAATGAGCAAAACACGCAAAGCTCTTTCTTCCCTTGAGTAAATTGAGAGGGACAGGAGGTTAATTCATCCTCTCAAATTGAAGTTTGAATTGGAAGGTCCTCAAAGCAGTTATTTCTGACCCTGAACAAATCAGGAAATGAGGAAACTGTTCTCAATAATTTGAAAATTTTGTGAAAAATTCCGAATTGAATTGAAGAAACGAGAAAAATTCTGTTCTGACTTTGACGCTGTTGATAATTTTTTTTATCGCAACTTCGATAAGTGCCTATTTTTTGAGTCGTCTTCAACTTGATGGATCAACTAAGTGCAATTATCGATAAGTAGGTTTATCTTATCTTATCAGTCGAATAGATACGAACGATGCGAGAAAAGAAGGACATTGCTTCCAATAAAGAGAAGACCGAGTACGCGCGCATCATTTTTCTGCGGCACTTTTTGATTTAAAGCGCGCGCCAAAAAGAAAGACATTAATGGTTGAAAGATTTTCGTTTAATTATCCAGTGATGCACAATAAAGCTGTCAAATTTCTTGTAACGTTATTACGCTTGGTGTTTTGTTAGACATAAACCAGACGTACTGTATTTTGAGAGCTCGTGACACTGTGCTAACTACACACGTATTTATTCGTAAACTTACTCGTGTAGCTTCGGTTCTATATACCTACCTTACCCACTATAATTGTCCTGGTCCTATAACGAGTATTAAGACTTCTTCGCAAGCTATGGAATGAAATATCGCCTCTAGTTTGTAATTTAGGAAACGAAAAAACTATTTACAAACTAGAAAAACTCGAAAATGCGATCATTTCTTTCCAAATATAAATAAGTACATCCCATGTATCTATAAGTACATAAGAAGTACTACCTTACCAGTACTTACGTTATTTGGATATGGTGCTCGTACATATAGGTAGGTAGGTATGTAGCTAACTAGCTATGTACATGTAGGTATAAGAGAGTACCCCTACGTACTTGTCTTACGAATCCTACGATGAACGAGACACTTGCAAATCGCAAAAAACTTGTTCGTTTTCGGAAAACGATATGTTTTACCTGGTCTACATATAAAGGATGAGGTATAGATTTTAGACGAATAGGTATAAGCGAAGAAAATTCCCTCGAGTGGGGAATTATTGATGAAATACGAGTATACGCGAGTGCAATAATAAACACTAAACAGAGATAAGTTAGGAAAATTTCTAATGATGCAATGCAAGAAAGGAACTGGTAATTGTAAAATAAACGACGCTAAGATCGTCTGAGACTGTAGCCTCTGCGTATTATTAAACGCGTCTTTTTTCGCCGATCAAAAAATAAGTATACGAGAATATTGTACACAACAATCGCGATTATTGAAGCTCTCAGAGGAGGTTTAAGCGAGAAGTGCACAGAATGATGATGGGACTCGTAATTACGACAAAAACAACATATTTTGCACGCTGCGCGCGATCGCAGAACGAGTCACCTATCGGATATTTATTAATTAGTCGCGTTGAGACGTTCGTTAGTACGAGGTGTTGTACGTTTGATTGGTATGGGATAGGTAATTATTATGCTTAATTAATGATCGAATATTATATGCGAGTCGTTTGATCGCGGCGTCAGATGAAAAATCGGGCTATTGCCCTGTGTTCGTGGAAAAAACAAGGTTAAATGCATGCTCTGCGAATGCGAAGAGTCTTGTCGCGTCGATATTGTCAGATCGGATGGTTTATTTCGATCATTTCCTTCAATTTCGTTTGCCAACTAGAAGTAATCTTGCGTTGATAAGAGGATTTAAGTTGACGTATCGAAGATTATGATATGTGTAGGCTTCATTATCTGATTCTAATCCTATGTGTGGATCACTAAAGATGTGTACCTAGATATAGTAGATACATATGAGTTGCTAGAAAATGGTCGAAGATAGCAAGTCTATCTACTCATGTTAATTATGGTGCTAAATTCGGTTTATTTTTATCGTAACAAGTATCAAAAGGAAGATTTTGATTTGAAAAGGAATTTATCTCTTGTTTATTTGGATGAAAAATTAATTACATAGCCCTATACCTACTCATTTCAAGTGTACTTAGTCTATACACGATAAGTTGTATTTTCAATTTGATTCGATAAGACAACTTCTCATTTTCGTTAATTCGAACCAAACTTGGATCATGTCGCAGGGTATCTAACGGTCATGAAAAGGTCATGAATTTTGGTAGATGGTCATGAAAGTCATGAAAACTCATGAAAAAGTCGTGAATTTTGCTCAAAACACTCTTGAACATTTTTTATAAAGCCCCTGAAATGAAATAAATCAACTTTTTTTTGAATGTGAAACATAAGTTATGAAAAAATTACGATTTTTTTGTCTGGGAGTTTTGTTAGACAACCTGTGTCGAGAACCTTCAAAAACCAAATTTTTAACTGCTGAAATTGATTTAAGAGCCTTCCAAAACAATTCGCAAAATTGTCGAAAAAAATCAAACTTCCGCATGAAGGCTTGAGAATGATTTGAAAATGTAGGAATCGATCCAGGGTGTGAATTTCACGTAGGAAACGAATTTCAGCTTATTTTCATTGGAGAAGAAGAGAACAAATTTCATACCTATATTTTTCGACAATTTTTGAGTTTTTGTCTCAAACAATTTGAAAATTTTCTAAAATTTAACAGTAGGTAATCAGAGGACGATCTAAGACAGATTGAAGTGCATGTGAGCGGACACTTCAATCTGTCTCTGCGGATCTATAGAATTTCTTTGCAAAAGAGTAGGTAATCTTTAATAAAGTCCCACTTTGATGGAATTAGAATAATTACCTATCTAATGCCCATACGTTACATTATGGTGAATTCATTCCCTGTTTATCCGCACCTATTCCATAACTGATGCATTTTTATGAAAAGCATCAGGTCATACCTCTCAATTTCCAAAATTAAAGACCAAAGTGACCATTTTTCTTCTTACATGGGGAAGTATCCCTTCCGACACAATAATTTTTGAACCGGACTAAGGTGAATCGAAAGAATACCCTAAAATACACCCCCTGCAGAAATTGATTTTTCGATTTTTGTTGAATTTTTAAAAATTCAAATTTGACTCATCTCTCTTGAAAAAAAAAAAATCAAAATTTGATCATATTCGATTGATGATACTTCCAACCCGTTCTGGACCCTCCAGCGGATTCTCGGAGTCTGTTAAGTTGTTGAAAAAACATTGTAATACGTAGGATGACGATGAAATTCAGCGCGTATAAACTCAGATTTGCAATTTGCGTGACTCGTTTGATCAATTTAGAAATGTATTTTCAAAAACCCTCGTGTCGGTTCAAATATTTACCTAAAATAAAAATTTTAATTTTTAATTTTTTTTTTCGAAAATGATTGCTGATGGAGACAGTTTTGAATTTTAATCAGCACTAAAAGATTCTCAAAAAAATGGGTAAAAATCGATCGAAAGAGTTACAAAGATGGTAGGTAAACCAAGTTCGTGGGTGCTGAATTTAATTTTCACATTTCCGCTTAGCCATTTAGTCTGGTATACCTTCTAACAAATTACGCAAATCAAGCACATTACTCTTTATAAATTTTTCCTCGCAACTCCATAATGTCTGTACAGTGAAATGAAATGGGAATTTTCTGGTCGCGATGGGCAGACGTCTGGAAAAAGGTAAACGTTTTTATCGTAGGTGAATTCGTGGGAGGGGGGGTGCCAAATTGCTAAGTCATGGGAAAACAGTCTCAGTTATGCATTAAAGTTCTCATCTAAGTGGTACTAACTTTGCTGACTTGGCAAATTCATATTAAAAATGTATCGTTTGTGTCTTGTGATGTGGGAAAAAAATTCTCTTGCATAAAATTCCAATGATTACAAAATAGACTTGAAAAGTGAAAACTATTAGTCCGTCCAACTTGATATTTTTGAAGTAATTCTCGATGGTTAATGAACTTTTGGTTGATATGTATTTCGCCTGGGTTTGGACGGAATTGAAACGACTGATGCATTTGGGTATTTTGGATGAGAGCAACATTCAAGCAAAATACCACAAATCGCTAGATAATAATTACGACCATTGTGATGTGACGCCATTAAATGCCATGTAATTCCCTGCAAAACAATATTTGAATAGGTAAGACTATACACTTATATGTAGAGGTGAGTGACAAGCATCACCTAAAATAATAAATGGAACGATAAAATGATGCACGTGGCCTTTTATCACATTAGGTACCTTTCATAAACGCGATTTTTCCACCTGTAATGTACGACACGAGAGGTATTGGATGTTTTCCACAAATATACATAAGTAGATGTGTAGATGTGCGTAGTGCATATGTGTACCTGATGTACATAGATAGGGTTATAGTAGAATATGCCTAGATATAGGTGTACAGTACCAACACACCGTACAAAATTCCAATTTCCGCGATGAAATTCCACACGTACATATAAATACGATACGAATTGCGTGACAAACCCAATTCCCAATGATGAAGTTTGTCATTTATTTAGAAAAAGGAAGGTCTTTTGATCGGTTGAGCGTTTAGGTGAGGAGACAGCAGCTGTCGCGGTGGTACTGGTGCGTCAGTACCATCTAATTTGAATATATCTGCCAGCCCTTTCTGTGTCAACGTAAATTGCCGCCTATTATAATTTGCTTTTCCCTTTTCCTGACAGTACTTTAACTTATAGGTCTTACGTACATATATATATCTACCAATTTAAAGTACCTCGTCGCATTCACCTAATTTGAATTGATTTTTTTTTACCAAATTCGAATCACATCGCTCTTCTTATAATATATGCGAGGTGAGGTCTGATGTAGAAGAATAGGGATGAGGTTAGAATGTATTTTTATCGTGTTTTATTTCAATCAGAGGAGACACATGCAGGTTTAATTGCATCTACATTAACGTGAATTCAAAGTAAAACTAATTGAACGAGTTATCGAATTGTGAGGAAACTTCGAGATTGGTGGATTTGAGAAGATATTGATTTTTTTAAAGGCTGTGCTATTAATATTGAAAAGTTTTCCGCAGACCATGATGAAACACCTTAATGTCCGCAGTAGAAACACGCAGATAACTATACCTGTAATTACCACGACCGTGTCAAGTTTACAAACACATTGGCGCGTTACTCAATTGTGACGAATTCTTTTCGATGGCAAAATAAAAAAACCTATACTAATTATAGCCGATACTAGAATGATGCTAGTAAATAAAACCCGTAGCCGCGAAACAGGTAGCTGAGTATCTCTATACCGAGAATTTACGACTAATTCACCCCGCTTTATAATAATTATGCTCGCGCTAAAAATCACATCGCGTCAACTCATTGTTAACTTGGCCCAACACCATCACCATCACCATCACCATCAGCATCACGTCTAGCACAAAAACAAAACCTTCGATCAACTATAAACTAACACATCCCCAATATAGGGATTCATAAACCAACAAAATAGGCACCTACATCGTATATGACACTCGGCACACATTTACAATGTGAATGCACACGTATTCAAAAAAAAACCTCTAGATCAATATCCCGAACAGTACGAAATCAGCGAAACCAGCACGTCGAACAAAAGAGCTTGCCCTCTTCAAAGCTTTCGTAAATTTTCGCACCATTTCGACGTATGTACTCGTACTTGCTGTAAGAGTAAACACTATAAACAGCATCACACACGTACCATCGATAAAAAATTCAAATCGTTAACGATACACTCGTCCGCTATTCATGGCGAAAATAGGCTGTAAATTTTAATGAACTGTAGAGGTATTTATAAATAAGTGTATCTACCGTATACACATGAGAGACGACATTACCGGTCGATTAAAAGATTAATTCGACATTATGGGAAAAATGCCGTGAAAAAGGAAAAAGAATACAATCTTTTGATGAAAAAATAAACGACGATGTTACCAAATAGGTATCTATCTACTACCTACTAAAATGTGGTGTAAATTTTGTACGAACACGCCAACAAGGTAAAAATTCATTTCGGCTGCGCTCTGCGCTGTTGCAAATGCTTCTCTTCAGTCTCCTCCGTATCTGTGTAATATGCATATATCGTTCAAGTACCGCAAACACTGTTAATTTACACCTTGTATACGCTTTCGCGGTTAAATAAGTATATGAAGTGTGTGTACCTCACACTGCTCAATCCATCCGTGTAAATATATCGCGTATATATGCACGTAGTAATACGTACATGGCATAGCATACCCATCCTGTAGCCTATATTATATGTCATAAACGTAATAAGCGGGGTTGCCAAAGGTTAACGTGTCTGTATACCCAGCTTCACCCGTTTTGCGTTTATTTCTTCATTCGTAGTTCCTTTTTCTCTCTTCCACACATCGCTTTTGAAAAAAAGCTATGTTCGTCTTTAGTACTTTTTTTTTCAATTGCACGACCCCTCGCTAAATTAGACAGGCGAATAATGGCATTCCATCGTTGTTCCCATTATTAGCAATGGTTTTAACAACGAATTCCGCCCTCTAATTACAAATAAGTACACCTAGAATTCTCTTTTTCTTTCCGGCCTTTCTACATAATGCACTAACTTGTGCAGTTTAACATTATAGTCTAATATGTATATGCGACGTTGTCGCGTATCATTGCCTATTTTTTTCCTTTTACGGAGGTTCTTCATTATAATCGAGTATCCTTTCATTTTAATTCTGTTGTATACTTTAGGACGAATTCCTCACATTCGTAAGCCAATTCAATAGGTACCTAGCTACCTACCCTAGAACGGAGATAGGGAAATACAAAATATCTTCCCATATTGCAATTTTTTTTAACTCGCTTCAATGGATGAAAAAATTGTTAAAATTTCCATTTCTTTTCGAAAGATTTTCCTTCTCATCATGTTAGTATATAAATTATAGGTACAATACGTAATCAAAATTTTTCAATAAATATATAGGTATCTATCCTCGCTTTATTCATAGGTACAAAAGTCCTTAGTATATATGTACCTATTATAACTGGAGTATATTATTAGGTAAGTGATAAGTGACTAATCAATGAACTAACCCTTTATTTTACTCAGCGACGTATTTTAGCAGTTTGAAGAAAGAAAAAAGAGGGTTGTTTAGTTCGTAGCTACGAGAAAAACTCACGAATATTAGGAAAACATCGCCAACTAGAGCTTTTACACGTTTGAAAACCATTTCATTGACTCGTGCACGCTTTTCTTTATAATTACATGGTATTTAAAACCATGAAATTTTAAAATAATTTTCGAACGCAGAAACTCGTCGTCGTCCCCAATCTCTGTCAACAACTCCTCAACTTTTCAAAGTTATACCTACTGAACCGATGAGTTTCTTCGTATATAGTGAGTACGTATTTACTATATAAGCTATATATATATGTAGGAGGCTTGTCCGCAGGATTGAGGAATTCCTCGAGGATGAATTAAAAATTAATGCTTTCATGACAACGCCAAACAATTTCCAAATGATCAACTTTTTGATATTTCAACACTTACGTGTTCACCTGTAAGTATACCTACAGCAAAACCCTGTAATTATCGAGGAGAAAATTTTTTAACTTTGGAAAAGGCGACAGCTTGATACCTACGAATTTAAAAATTAAACGTTTACCTACATTTTTCCTGAATACTTACTTATCTATCCTCATTAATTAACTATTCGTCATCGTCGCAAAATAATCGCCGTAAAATGTAGTCCAAGTATAAGTAAGTATTTAATGTCCTTGTAACGTTTGGATTTTTTTTTTTTTTTTTAGTTTTCATGTAGGTAGTTACATACCTAGATATTTACGTGACAGGGACATCGGATTATCAATATTTTTCTTTTAGACACATTTGACTGACTTTTGTTCTCTTGTCTATATGAAAAATTATGTGCAGGTACCTAAAATTGTGTCCTGTTTGAATCAACTATTATACGATGTCACGATGTCACGTTGATTGGAAAAATAAATGGATTCTTTGGCCTTTTTTCCCCGCAAAGGATTCGCTCCGATTTTATTTTCAGATATCAGGAAAATTTAATAGATGTTTAACTAATGGATATTATTTGAAGCGAGATTTAAAAAAAAAAAAACAAAAAATTTTCTATGCTGTTTTAGTATTGAAAGGTGGGGGAGGGAAGCAGTGAAATGGGAAGCTCTGCAGTAAAATGGACCACGTGATGAGTGCGTAAATAGTTGCAGATACTTACAGATCCAGTAGTGATACCAAAAATGTCAAATTTCCAGCAGTTTTCATTTTCATTTACCGATATCCGTCCAAAATGAAAAAGAAAATAATTTCACGGATCAATTCATGAAACAACGTGTAGGAGAGGTTTCTGCTTATCATTGTAACAAAAATTCCACCACAAAAATTAAGTTTCTTCCTGTTATTAATAGTTAAATTTTCCCCATGCCTATCACTCGCTGTAAAAATTGTTTTGCCTTCGTCTTCTCTCCTCCATATCTATACTTGAATAAAATTGACTGGATGTACAAAACTGTAAAAACCTGCAGATAGGTCATCTTGAAACTCATTGAACTGCATCACATCAAAACATGTAGGTATCAATTTTTTGTATAATCTCGTTCAAAAAAACACTCCTACTCTAATAAAAAGAGAAAAAAATTGCATTAAAACGTCAACAGTATACGTAGATACTCGTATATGTATAGGTATAAATTTCGCTCCATCTATTTTATAGCTTTTCTGCATCTTTTATTGCTATTTAGTATTTTGTTCCAATTATTCATATCTTATCATTACTTTCGGCATCTTGTACTAATTCTACACGCCGCTTCTTGCGCCCAGCTGTCATTCGGACCAATGTGTCAGCTCATAAAATTTACGTACACGTATTTTTAACCGTAGAAAAAAACGACGCTATAGAAAATAAGAATCCCGATCGAGTGTGTATTTCGTTAGATGTAAATTATCGAATTAATGTAATCGGCGTTGAAATTATATCATCACAACAACGTTTGATTTATTCCGGTGTCGAATTTTCAACTCCTATAACTTATGGCGAAGTTCCAATCTCTACCAATCGTTTATGAAAACAACACTACGTTCATTCTTCGTTGCATATATGGTCCTCGCCCAATATGTATGAGTATACAATATGTGCATGTACCATGTACACAAGTAGATAAACAGTGGTATAAACGATAATTACACATTATGTAAGCCACACGGCCAAAATTATGACAATTCGATTAATGGCTGGGTAAAGTGAGTGAGTGCAGTACACGTTGTAGTATTCTTATACAATTTACAATCGGTTACATGTATTCAAGATGTACATCAAGTAAAAGATAATATGCTGCCAAGACGATAAATAATATACCTATGTATACCTATTGTGGATTTATATGAATGTATGTGCATATGTACATATGGTGCCTAATACCTATTGTAAGCATATCCGCGTGATCTTGCGGTGGCGATGGCAGTTTTTCCGTCTGTAATTTGTTTGATTCTTTGATAATTTGAAATTAATCGTGTTTCAATATTGAGTAGGTAGGGTGAAAACATTCAAAGATGATTTTTTAGGATCAAAAGTAAATTCGATAAGTAGGTACTCTCAGCCCCATTCTGTTAAATACAAGACGGGGGTAAGTAGGTACTTAGATGTCAATGACATTAAAGTCATTATTTATTGATATTTTTACAAATTCCAATCAATCTATAATAAATAGGTAAAGATTCGTTTCCAAACGAAATTCAGATCCAATTTCCATTCAATCGTTCATTTTACGCGCATAAAAAAACTTTCAAAATACCTACATAAGGTATAGATAGGTTCAACTTGAGATGAAAAAAATCGCATTATAACCCTTGAAAATTTCCACCTTTTTGCCATCTCTGTCTCATATTACTCATTTGTGGTAAGACTGGTTTTACAGCGCCATCGCATCGGCACCAAGACTATAACGCAGACTCTTGAAAAAAAAGACAATAAGTCTCATCGAATCTTATTCTTACGCAGCAAAGAATACGAGCAGTCTCAATTTCCCTATAACAAAGACCAAATTGAGAAATATGGCAAACTGTCTGTCGACCACTAGAGATTTGTGGTTGGACTGCGTATAGGTATCTCTATCTATAACTGTATGCCTTGAAGATGCCACTGTAATATGTGCCGTAACATTTGATATAAAACCGCACAAAATGTATGCATTTTTACTTCCTATACAGACAGACATCTTGTGCTTGGAATGGAGTTGTTTAGGTATAGGTGATTTGGATTTCATCATTTTCCACTGGGCTATATGGGTACCATCTTTCAAGTTTCATGATTGTTGGTGACATCTATTTGTTATGTTTCCCAGAATTCCTCAAACAGAACTCGTTACATTATTTTTTTGTATTGTCATTGATTTGGGAGAAGATAAGATAGGTACTTAAAAAAATTTATATTTGTTCCTAAAGATTGGCTTCTTTTCTTCTACTTGAAAATTATACCAAATGCCCATCAATATGAAGTATCTTCTGTCACAGTAGGTATATTTTTGCTGGTTCAGCAGAATCTGCTGATTGTTCGCTACAATCTGGCAGGTAAAGAAAGCTAGCTTGGCAACGCTGACTTTAGCACTGAATTTAAAATCATTGGAGTATTTAGATTCCGTTGATGGTCATCGCCCACGAGTAGTCAAAGAAAAGGCCAACATTTTCATCATTTTTTATCTTGAAAAACACTGCAATTTTTCACAAAACTTAAGTAATTTAATGCTGAACGTTTCTCAGATATGATATGTACGAGTACATCTACATAGGTACGTGACATGTTGCGTATAAAATGGCCTAAAGAATATCCAGTGCTCTCGATTATCTATACTCGAACGTGCACCATGGATTTACATTTTTCTTTAGATTGACAGTTAATTCTCACCCAATCAAAGGTGTGAGTTACGATGTACATTGGATTTACGTGTACAAACGTCAGGCAATTAAGCTCGTCGTTACATAAACAAACACCGCACCGTAGCCAAATTCTGATAAACATCAAGCTGCGCGATGACTTAGCAAGAAAACGAAAAAAAAAATACCGGCCTGTACCTACCCGAGGCCAAAGGCCGGTACCTTATGAATGATGATACTTATGCCAGAGTTGGAAGGCGACAGTGACGGCGACAGCTAAAATGCCGCCTTGGCTTGTCACATACCTACTTGTAGACTGATAAGAAAGAAATATCCCTTCGTTTATCAGATGCTAAAAACAAAAAAAAATGGTGGTATGTTTTGACGAATATGGTAGTAGGTATACAGGTAGGTATTTGTTATTCGTCGCTGAACCGGTGACGGGTTAAATGTAACAGATTTCGGGACTTCGCTGTATCTATTAAAATAATGTAGCAATCCGTGCACAATCCGTGCTATTTTGGTTTGTTCTAAATGCAAGTAGCCGGGTAGGGGAGATGCGAAGAAGAGCAGGAAATCTGCATTGAAGGTGCGTATTAGTATAGAAAGTTTTCTCGAGGAAATTAAATTTAACGGGTGGCTTAAATTAATTTAGCCGTTAATTACTATATAGGTAGAGGGTTTCGGGTGCTACAAGACAGGGCAAGGCAGGCGCAAGCGAAGGCGAACCAGTGCTACGGAGGATAGCTTGTTTAGGAAACGGCCCGATTAAAAAGGGGGTATAGGAATTAATTAGTGTGAAGCTTAACGATTACTAACAAAAGCACGAGAGGTGGCAGCGTGTTCGGGTTCGGTGTGCTTGGTCCCTCCGACCTCACCTCCGACGTCCACGATCGGCTCGTCGTCATCGACGTCGTCGCCTCGCTCAGTCCCGGTCCTCTCGCGGCTCTGTAACCCGCAACTATGCATAGCCGAGAAGCGTGTTAAAAAATGCCAGCACTTTGTTTCTAGTACCCAGTACTTTACACTTCATCTTCATTATAAAATAACGGTTAGAAACGCGAAATACTGTACGGTAAAGGCGCTTTTTTTCTACCCTAAAGGGTGTAAGTTATTTCATTTAAATACAAACGCGTAATAATTTTTTCTCACTGTTGTGGTTTTTTCACGGGTAATTTTGTTACGCTTTCCAAAACCCGTGTACTTACCTATCTCGCAAATATTCGTAAAATTTGAGAGAGAAAATTCAACGAATTGTAGGTACGAAGGTATGATCTGATCTTTGAAATGAAATATCTGCGTCGAACTTTCTGTATTTTATTCGAGTTAGGAAATACGAAAAGCTTGAAATAGACATCATCGTACATCGTATCACATAGCTCGAGCACCCTGAGGATAATTTCTTCTTTTTTATTTTTATCAATTTATGCGGGAGGAAGACAGAGGCTTAATTTCTAATACACCATTCCAACCCCATGCAATATTGTGTTGAGTTTAGTCTCTTCTTTCCTCAAAAATTGAATTTTCCCGGTGTAACTGAAACAATTGGAACGGTCAAATTTGATTGATTAAGTAGTTAATAGATTCCTGAAATATCAACAGTGTAAGGAAGGGAAACAGGAGGTCTTTGAAGCGTACATTATTCCTTCCTCATCTCCTCTTCAGTCCTCCTCCTCCTCCTCCTCCTCCATCAATATGTAATGCCGAAATTGAAGTTTGAAACAGAGAAATCATGAATTCTTGGAGGCAAAATCTACAAAATTGGTAACTTTGTTCTGCGAGCGCGGGAGAATTTGAAAAAGAATAGCAGGTGAATATAGGAAAAATTTTTCTCAGGGTCATCTCCAGTTCTTTCCATTAAAAGGTATTACCTATGATAACTTTTACTGCGTAAGCTTTTCTGGTAAAGCACAAAAAACTCATTACTTATCGCCATGTACATATTCCGTCCACATTACCTCGTATTAGGTGGTCAAAATTACGTCATACGAAATTTCAAAACTTGCACTGGGAACACGACGCGACGCTATACGATGCGGTGGCGGCGGTGGCGGCAGATAAAGCCTTCAAGGTAGAAAAGGCAGGTATACACGCGTTACAGTAAAATAAAATTCGTGTTCGACGCTAAATGATTATTCGCGAGCAATTATTTTTTATCGACATTCGTCATCGGAAATGTTATTATCCGTGTGCGAACACAGTTACCCTCCATTATATTGCAAGCCGCGATATAGACACGACAATAATACAAAATGACATTGTGATAGTGCGCTGTGCTCGGGAAAAAGAGGACAGAGGCGGACGAAATATAGAGAGATAGCTATCGGCTTGTACAGTAAATAATTGCTTGTTCGTCGTGTTCTTCTTTATCAGTGAAAACGCGGCTAACAACCAAGACCCATACTGCTTGTGTACTGTGCTTCTTGTTCTCTTTCTCTCTCATTTGCTCTGCTTATGGTAGTACATCGTGTCCTACGCACAAATACGCATGCAACATTCAAATATTGCCGTCTACAATATTCCACCCCGAGCCCTTTTCATTTTTTTACCGCCATTGTTTTCCTCGATTTGCGCGTACACTTACTTACCTAATACTCTTTCCATCGGAGTAGGCTATGGGTTTTCATACGCTACGTAGCGTACCTAGCCTACGCCGTCGCCGTCGCCGTCGTTGCGACGACAACGATGCTTTAAAATTAACTCGATTTTGCTTAATTATTAGCGGTTGGTTTGATCGTTTAAACGACGCTTATCTGTCTACTCACTAAATGTAATCTATCCACGGGATCATTACACCATACGAGTAGGTAGAGGTAGATGAAAATCTGTCGTCAGATAAACGAAAAGGGTGGCATAGAGAGAAATAGAGAGAGAGAGAGACTTTCACAGGTGTACCTACTTTTTAGAAATACAGGGTGCCCAGAAATATCGAGCACCCCTAAGAAAGTTTTTTACTAAAATACTTTGGTTGGCCACAGTCAATGATAATAATGATAGCACATGATTGTTTGTTGGACTGGAGAGATAACATTCCACCAATCATATGCATCTATTTCACGTTGCCAACCTATATTTTTAATGAAAAACTTTCTTAGGGGTGCTCGATATTTCTGGGCACCCTGTATGTATACCTAATAATGATCGTTATGAATAAGTACCTATCGAAATATTTTTGAAGAAAAGAAGCTTGAAACTCGCGAATTTGGATACAAGTTTTTGTACCCAAGTCAAAGTCGGAAACTGTGGAAATCTTCACCTTTTCCATAGTTTTTCTACGAAGTGAAGCTATCACTTTGCCATTGTGAAACAGAAGAGAAAAGAGCCAAGGAGCTTCTATCAAGTGAGAAACATACTATGCTCAAAACGGGAAAAACTTTTATAAGCTGATTTAGAGTTGTGCTGTCAACAATCCTCGTGGCATGGTATAGCGACCCTTGTTTTTCTTAATAGGAAACTCAAAACACTGTCATGTTTCATTTCAGATCTTGAAATCTAAAAATTGTAAATTTTTGGGCGTCATTTTTTGAGAATATTTCCTACGTTCTTATTTTGTATAATCTCTCTCAGTTTGCGCGAATGTTCAGCTTCAGTCCTTGGTTCCAATAAAATATCACTTGAGCTAGAAATATAACCTATGATAAACTTACCAAACGACTGCTCATAAGCGTGCATTAACAATGATCAACCTTTCCACGAAAGCGAGGGGATGCACGAGTATAACAACGTAAAAGCTCTAAAGTTTCAAAAGCAATTTTACTGTGTTCTTGGCTTTGAAAATTTTAACTCGAAATACCACCTGCGCTCATTCCACAAAAGTTTTCGAGCTAATTCTTAAATTATTAAAGAGACAGTACTTCGTTGTCTTCATCATCGTTGCTGTTGCTGCTTGTAATGGAACTTTCCTGGAGAGAGTGGAGGAACGGATTTCATTTAATATTTCAAATAGGAAAATTTCATTCTTGGAAGATTGAACTTGCGTTATAGGTATAAGCATGGAAACTGATTGTACATATCTACATTACCTACCTTTATTTACTTGCACCACTGTATAGGCATGTTAATTGTAACCTAATCGAAATTTCCACTTTGAAGTCTGTGTGGGAAGGTATTTAAAAAAAGAGAGTGCCTCAGCATTATAGAACTATGGGTAGGTATGCATTTGTATAGGTATAGGTTTAGATACTTCCAACGAAAACGTGTGCGGGCAAAATTATCGATATTAATCGGTAATCGATATGGTGAAAGAACACGCAAGAACAACACCGAATCACGTATCTGTACAGCTAGCCTTACTACATAGATATACTACTATAGCTACGCGATGCGATAGTTTTTTGAATAGTCTAATTAAAGCCAAAATCCATTTAATGGTATTTGTTTTATATTTTTCTAATGATATCGAAATGCTGGCGGTCGTCGAGCTGTGGTAGCATTTTAATAGGTTCAGTAACAGGAAATTCTTGTTGGAGGTAATCGCGATGACGATGAGAGGCGGCGAGTTACCTAGTACCTATATAGATAGATACACGGTTTCGAGAGTGCAGTAGATAATCTTTACCAGACTAGGGCTCATTTGTAAAGACATAAAATGACCAAATTGAATCGTTCGGTTTACCGTGCGCTGTTTAACCGAATTGCGTTATCATCGGCTTCTCTATTTCTACTGCTTCTTTTTTTTTATGAGCTTCTTAGAATGTGACCGTGTGAAAAAAAGCTAATAACCGTTTAGCTCTGCTGGTGAAGTTGATGGCAATCTGTGATAAGCGTTACCTGTCGCGCGGTTCCAGCGACTCGCGTGTTAAAATCAAATGCTCATTAATAAGCTTGTGCAGATACCGATTGTTAACTTGCTGATGGGAGAAATTTGGGAGTTTCGAAAATATGTTTGAATTGGAAAGGGTGGTAAAGACAGGAGATCAAGGTGAAGATTCGGAATCAGAAAGTGATGATCGAATGAAAGGTGAAATATGATACATATGATCAAATGTGTCAGAGAGGATGGTACACAAGTTTGAGACAGATTTGATCACGTCTTCCTTTCATGGATCGCTGTCACCCGTTTGAGCTCAGGTGATCAAACTATAGGTATAGATAGACCCCTCACACCCCAGACAGTATTAGATTCTTAAACGTATGGTTCCCACGTGATCCACCGAAACAGAATGCATCCTTTTTTCCAATACTGGGATCCTTATTTCGCAATCCATCCAAAATTCCTGATGATCCGTGATCGGGGTTATTCTGGAAAAAGATTCTAATTTTTAGGATCTAAAAAATGATCCTCTTTTATTGGAATCAAAGGTCGATTTTTCAATTTTAATGAAATTTTAGATATGTACTTTCACGATTCATGATCTTGGAAGGTATCCCCATTATCAGAAATAATTTTCGGTCTACGGGGCCGTGGATTTGGAAAAAAGGATCCAGATCTTTCCATGCACTACGAAGTGTGTAAACTTTTAAAGCATTGTTCCCAGCTCTTTTAATAAATTATAAAGTTTACATTTAAGAAATCATATACCATGTCTATACTTGATCAATTTTGTATGAAGAATTCATGTTCGATGAAATGGTTCATTTTTTCAATTTGGAATAAAATTTGAAGGCACCTCAGCTCATAACATTTCAAAGTAGACTATTTTTAACTAATATCTACTATTTCTGTCAATTTTAAATTCCATGTTATATGCCACCTATACATACATAGTATATCCTTTCTTAACTCTCGGTTGTAATACTTACTTATACATATTCTTATCACGGTTTACGAATGAAGAGAACTGATCCATTTGACCTTGGAAAAAATTTGAAACAAAAGCACCATCTCATGTAGGTATAGGTACCAACACAAAAAAATCTACGAGGCGCGTGTGATCGGTACATGTTCAAATAGTTGTGTATCAGACCCAGGAATACCTACGTATGTAGATAACTCATGATTCTTGTCCGATATAATTTGCATAAATAGCAAATTTCATTAACAACTTGACTAGCTGGCTCGACTTGGCGGTGTTACGATACTTACTTACGGTATTAGCGAGAATTTATTAATTATCCGACGGATACGGTTGGTGTTTCTGCATAATATGTAAACAAAACTAGCGAATAAATGACCGTTTCATTTCATTTCGCACAGTAGCGTAGAAAAGAGATTTGAACTGTAGTTTGTACCTAATTCGATTATAGCGAGAAAAACCAGATGCGTCAAGTTGATGCCTCTCTGGATGGTGGTGCATCTGTTCGAGAGAATAATTATACGTGTTTTTTTTTTCATCTTATTAAGACATTGTCGGCTCCTTGAGAAATATATAAAATTAAACGCGTTAATTATTTTATATCGATTAATCCTTCCGAATATAATTTAATATGTGGAAAAAAATTATTTAACATCTTATTACCATAACGTATTATTTCTTCTAAGAAATGGTGATATCTTGTTTAACTGTGGTAATTGTCTCGACAAAAAAAAAATAATAATAATAAAAACGATTTTTTTCTTTTTCTTTTTTAACCAACACGTAAATAATTATCGTCTTCCTTCTGTAATACATTTATGTACATATACTTGCGAGGTGTACGATACAGCAACAAACTAATAATTACATCACTGGATAGCATTCAGATGTACATATAACTCATACTGGTTTGAAATTTTGTTACGATAATCATAGGGTTTCAGCGAGACCAAAAGTTTTTTAAATGAGAAATTCATAAACCAGTTCGTCGTTTAGTAGCTTCCAATCTTCTATTTTCCAATCTTCCAACGATTAGCAGATCTGCGAATTTCCTCGCCTTCGCCTCCCTATCTGATCTATACCTACGAATAGTTACACAAACTAGTTCCGCGAGTGGAAATTTATCGAATGGGGAACGGGGGACTGATTAGTTTAAAATTAATCATTCGGGGCTATATGTATGGTTTGTATTAAATTATAGAACACAGCTCGTTTAGATATCGAGAAGTGGCTATATAGGTAAGTACTAAGTATATGTATCTCGCGTGATATAAGAATAAAATTTCCACCTCTAAATGGTATTCAGTTGCTCGTCCAAGTTAAACACATTAGTCACTTCGAATCGAGCTACCTATATGCTTCCCGTATACCTGAGCGTTGTTTGACGTGTTTTTTCCCTCTCCTTCATCGGTTTTTATTTCATTGCTGCATACAAACTAACGAAACAATAAGCTTATTACAGCTACAAAGTTTGAATTTTCCTGAAAAATTTAAAAGTTGGAATGGTTTATTTTGAAATGTTGGTAAACGTGCTACGTTATGAAGAAAGGTTCGTTCTAAATATTTGTTTTTCAAGTTTGCCCTCAATTGTTTGATACGTTATGTGTGACAAGTGTGACGTTTCTCGTGAAATTTATTCCAAGCGCAATTGATAGTTTGTACATTGAAAATAAATTACTTCGGGTTCTAAGAATTACAAGTAGATATAATTATACGGTTGTGTATTGAAAGAAAGAATTTTACTCGCATTCTACATTTTTTCGTTTATTTATTATAAATATTATATCCATCGATGAAAAAAAACAACAATGAAAAGTATGTAGATACGTACCAATTTTTTACGTTCCTACAATGTAAGAAGACGAGGAGGTAGACCAGACCAACTTGACAAAATCTTCAATTTACTTTGCCGTGGTAATAATGGTTAATAATATATTATACCTTTGCATATTTCAGTGTTTCAAAACTGGGTGCAGGTAAATTTATTATGTATTTAAAAATAACTGAGAAGCCTCAGAAGCCTGTGTCATGGAAATGAGGATTTAAGATTCCTTTGCATTTGCAGATTTAGTTTTAGGTAGTAGTTTTATTAGTGTTCAGAAAATTTTGTAAAAATCACTAGTAGGAACTTTTTTTTTGAATTGATGGATGGCAAATTTATCTGACATTGTATCTTCAATTTTCAAATTGCAGTCGAGCCTCATTTCATTTTGAATAAAAACAAACTGTGTAGATAGGTACCTACACCTACACCTACGTACCAGATAGAAGACATGGTTGTCTGATCATTTTGGACGTGTCAGGGTTTCAGGAAAAAATTTCAAAGAGTTACTTAAGAATTGTAGAAATGAATTTAAAAAATGAACCACAATTGGCATTATTCATGGTACATACAAATAAATTCAGGAATTTTCTATGGAAATATCATTCAAAGCTTTTGCCTCTCTTCCTTCCCCTTGATAATAGTTTCGATAGCATATTGTATGGGATAGAGTATATTTTTCCTTCCTCAGTTTAGGAAATTTGAATTCTGAGTTTATATTTTTCTGAAGTTGATTATGAATGTGACAATTTTTGAACTTTTTAGCTCCATCAAAGAAGTTGTACGTATGCATAATTGGTTGGTGTCGTTGGACTTTAAACCCAGCTATACTTATCCAAAGTAAACTGTGGTTGGTAAGGTCTTGAAATAGTGAGATCAAAATTTCATTTCCAATCGGAAATCCAAGTACATACATTTTATGAATGGCGGAATTTTCCAGCGTTGTCTTAATTTAACAAAAAACTCTTCATTTCTAAACAAAAATTATGTACGTCTTACAACTCGAAGTCGAAACTAGGCTTTTGTTGAAAATGTACTGTATAGGTATGTAATTAATTTATTGGCAGGTTTTAATTATTGAGAACATGAATATGCCATGAGGTGGGTATCTACCTGATACATGGCCATCAGTATGGTTGATTGGATTAGTTTTAAAGCTCTGTATGGATAATAAGGATGTGCTGGTACCGCTATGTTTATTCATTGCCGATATAATTGTAACTACATTTGCAGGTAGATTCTTATTCGAAAGTCTTCAGTTGAATTGCCATTTGGCAAAATTGAATTCGACATTTATTGGTTTTATTTTTTCAAAAAAATTACAACTTTTTAAAATTACTTGTTAAGAAATACTTATGTAGTCTACTACCATCTCAGCCATATAGTTAATGGATGGGTACAAGATAACAGGTATATAAGACACGTATCCAGCGAAAAAAAATACCACCGTGCCAGACGTTATAATATTAGTTCATATAGAATTTATATCCGTATAATATAAAGATAGGGAAAAAATGTACCTATCTGTAGTTGAGAATCCCTTAATCATGGTATATAGTACCCATAGCTGGAAGAACGATGCGGATGAGTGTTTGGGTTCGACATGGGAGGCCTTAATTATTTCATCAAGATATACACATGGAGTGGGCGGGGTTTTTTCAAAACAAACAATCAATAAATCATCGTACTTGTTATAATATCGACGTTTAGAGGTAAGCTAATTTTTTTTCAACGTACCTATACGATCTCGTCATTTTTTTTCATACGTCCAGGTATATGAAAAGAGGTTAACAACAAACATTTAACCTTTTTTCTCTCCCTCTCGTGTATCTTTTTTATGAAATATCTACAGAATGAGATGAAACGATGTTGAAAAATGTTCTATTTTAAATGATCCTTTGAATTGTTCAAGTTGCCAGTGAAGTTACTCGAGTCTCCAGTCAATCTGTGATGGGTTGCGATTAATCTAATACGTACGAGGTATGAGGATGGTGAAAAATTACTGATACGTAGAGGCAGGCAGGCAGGCACCTACTTAGATCTCAGTGTAGTGGACGTGAAAAATTTCATATTGTGTGTGTGTTTTTTTTATTATTATTATTTCATCTGGCTTTATGTTTCAGTGTAGATCTGCTAAACCGCAAAATAAGTAGTAGGTATAGGTATCTGTATAGACGAATGTAGGGCTGGATTCCATCCCCGGCATCGTACGATACGATGCTGGTATTCTAAAACTATGTTGGTCGCAATGTCATCCAAAGTTGACAGCAACTAGATGTTAAACTAGTCAAAACAAGATATCTACTGTATGCAGTGTACCTAACCTATACTTACAGAAACGGGATATGATTTTTCTGCGAAATAAACGACAACGCGTTTGTGTTTGTGACGAAAAAGTAAACCGAATACTTCCATATTCGTAATTCTGTACCGAGAATGTGCCTACCATTTCAGAAATATGCCCAATGTAATTCAATCTCACAGAGCAGAGCGTGTAATGCGGCCGGCCAGCCTATGCTACAATGCATTATAAATTTTTTTCTTCCAGTGTTGCTATATAGTTTTCTATTCAGCAGCTTCCAGCGTCTCTCTCTCTCTCTCTCTCTCTCTCTCTCTCGTATATATATACAGAACTAGTTTTTTTTTCTTTTGGTGACGACTTCAGACGAAAATTTTTTTCGTGATTGCGAATTCAAAGACGATGGCGCCTTTGGCGTCGGCTCTCCCGAACACTGCATCGGCATCTCTATTCGAATGTTTCAAAATGTCGCCCGTTTAAAGAATACAAAACGCATGGTACCTTGACAATGGAAACTGGGTGTGTCGAGAAAGCATGCACAGACTGCTGAAGGTAGAAAAAAAGGGCAACGGTGTAATGTGATAAGCTTGTTTTACCCGTACAGGTTCTGGAATTAGATATGGTAACTTATTGGTTAAATCGAATAGAGCCTGCCTAACATTATTATATGATTGTGTATTCTATCAGTATCTATCCTTCTGTATATCTCGCGTATACCTACAGTATATATTATGTTACGCTAAATCCGTGAATTGTCTTAAAAGAGCTGCTAATTGCGCGCATTAAGCAACTAAAAATGAGAAATTGCGCGATTTAGTCAACGCGCAAAATAATGTAATCGCAGCAAAAAAAATGGAAAATTTTGGTAAAAATGGAGAAGTACATACATATTTTTTTTTTCAAATGTCAGATTTCCAAAGATATCTTTGCTAGTTTAGGTATGTACTATGTAAGTTCTAAAAATTTCCAACCATCCGAAATTTTTTTTTTTGCTTTTGCTCACAGTCAATGATCTAAGTATAAACAAATATTTCATGATTAGCCAACAAAAATTTAACACCGGGGTCTCAAAAGTCCTCGCTGTGCGTTTGTTTGACTACTGTAGGTTTTTTGAAAAAACGGAAAAGTTTTCAGAAAGTTGTGACATCTCTTCTTTTGGGAAGGAAGGGAAGGGAAGAGGGGATTAATGTTATATTGCCTATATGTGGAGGAAACATATCTCAAAAAAATTCACAAACTTCGAATAGGTAATTTTAAAAACCTGTGGACACGCTGAACATTTGATGATTTTTCTTAGGTGGAGGGGGGGGGGGACTAAGCGTATGATACGAAATTTTATTTTAAAAGTGCGAAAAAAGAACTAAAAATGCACATTTTTAAAATTTTAGTGTCTATAAACAGAGACACCCTAATGCAGAAAAAATTTCAAATATCGAAAAAAATACCAACTTTTTTTGAAAATTACCAAAAAACAGCTGGAGAAAAATTGCGAAAAAAAAGCTTTAAAATGTCGTTTAGAAATTCGAAATACGATAGACACCATGCCGGGCCTGCCCCCTTCATGAAGGACGCTCACCCTGTAATTGGGATTTTTTTGATCAATCATAAAATATTTGTCATACTGGTCGTCGACTTTGGCATGATTCAGTATATCTAGGTATTGAATGAGCAAAAAAAAAAATTTTTCGGACGATTGAAAATGTTTAGAACTTATACATATAAGTACTTAGACCAATAGGTAGGTAGCATACTTAATGATGACTTTGGAAATCTGACATTTGAAAAAAAAAGTTTGGGTAATTTACCTATTCAGATGTTGCCACCTATCGATAAATTTTCCGCTGTTATCAATATCATCTATGAATGGACCCATTGAAAAATACCGTATACAAAGTAATAGCCTCATCTTATACGTATATACCTAAGTACATACCTATGAATGAAGGCTGCAAACTGTGATAGAAACGATTCTTGAAAATTAGGGCGCATCTTGGCTCAGTTTGCGTAGTCTTTATAAAATATGCAAGCATATTTTGAAAGCTAACCGAAAGAAAAATTTGCAGTGGTTGTTAATATGCGGCTATATGCTCGTGTAGGCAGCATAGCCTACGGAATACGTTATTTTGCGCGTATATAAAATCGATATATCTTGTGCAAACGTACGTTTGGAATGAATTTTCATGCTCGGTGATTTCGCACCCTGTGCGTGTACATTGAATAAACCTTGGAGATGCGAAAAAAATCTCATCCATTTTGCGATACATATACTTGTACTATATAAGTTAACTTAGTTTCGCATATTTTATTTTGTATACTCAAGTATAAGATTCATAAGCGTGTATAAAATTCGACGATAGAACGAAACCGAGTTGCATAAAGAAATTAGCGAGGTTTTTTCCTTTTTAGAATCACTGCTGTAAAGATACTTTTTGCTTTCGTGTGTATATGAAAAGCGTAGGCTATATACTTGAAGAGGGAAATAAAGTACGTTGGAGGGCGATGCGCAGCAAGGGGGTTGTGATTTTCATGATTAGCTACTTTCTCTCGCAAGAAACGTCGTCTGAACGGCTCCGTTGAAGTGTGGCTCTTCACACGTTTACTTACAACCTGACAAAAAAGTGCCTCTTTTCCAATTCAGCCTTTTTATACGATAAAAAAAATATTTTTACGCTAGTTCGTCGACGCCATTCTATATTTCATTTCTCTTACTTTTTTCTTCTGATACTTACCTACGTTTATCCGAATATAAAGACAATGAAAATGATAGGTACCGTATATGGTGGATCATGATACTTACGGCATGAGTTTACTGTTTTGCTTCTTGCAAAGATATTGATATCGTTCTGTTATTGGCATCTATACGAAGTAAATATCCTACATAATTTTAATTTTTGTTGATGCGTGAACTTTTTTCTTTTCTGAAAATATGTGGGCTTACAGTTAACACCCTAAACCGAGTGAAATGATACAATTTTTTGCTCAATGTGATATAGTATGTTGTGTATCCTACTTGTTGCACTCTACCTATTATGTAAGCCTATGTTAAGGTTTAAATTATAGATACTTTTTTCAATCAGGTATAGGTAGGTATTTTCTGAGAGAAGTCATCATCTTGGCAAATTTTATTTACCATCCAAGATAAATGTTTGCAATTGCAACCTTATTTTAATTAGTTTTAATTATACGAGTTAGTACCTACTCTGTTATAGAATATATAGGGGCTGAGTGTTTCGTGGAGAGGTTGGGGCCAAATTGGAAGACTAAAGTTTTAGAATTGGTCGACCAAAATTTCTAAATTAGGTAGTAAGTATGCTATTGAAAAATTCTCGGTCTTCTACCAATTTTTATTCTTCTATCGTGTTTTTTTTTTTGCATATTTATTCGAATGGAAATTTTTTGTTTGAAAATGCTTGGGAGGGACGCCGTAAATTTGATTTTGGCCATGAGATTATTATGCACATACAGTCATACACCCCTCCCCTGGTTCAATTTTTTT
Organism: Planococcus citri; assembly: GCF_950023065.1. Classification (NCBI taxonomy): domain Eukaryota; kingdom Metazoa; phylum Arthropoda; class Insecta; order Hemiptera; family Pseudococcidae; genus Planococcus; species Planococcus citri. Next base: position 46,534,616 of record NC_088677.1, read on the forward strand.
GTTTTGTACGTGATCTCTAATAAGTATTTTTTGCCTTTATTATTACGTACTTAGATAAGCTAAAATTTCGGCCGAGGGTCAAAAACCTTTAATGGCTTGGTTCTCAATACAAATTTGAAAACGTAGTTTTTTTGTTTTTGTTTTTTTGTAGTAAAATGTTCATATTTTTTTGGAAGGGTAAAAGTAGGAAAAAAGGTTCCAAAACATTCAAAAAGATTTCTTGAAATTGTAGAAAACTGCAGAGTATACTCTGAGCGTCTAATTTTAACGTTTAACAGAAAACTGCTTCAAACTTTTTACCTGCTTTGAAAAGAGGATCTAGAACAAATTAAGGCGCTGGTTTTCAAACAGAATTTTTCTCAGCTGTTATAGCCGAGAGTTTTGATTAAGAATTTGTGATTTTTAGGTGGCGATATAGTTAAAGATAGTGGTATATTTTTAATTGGATGAAATAACAAGGTTATAGGTGTGTTGAAAATTATGTAGTGAATTAATGTAGGTACTAAGTATAGATATACATATACCTATAGATTATACACGGAATGCGTGTATTTTTGGTGTCTGATAATACGCCAAGAGTCGAAGAGAGAGGTTTTCAGGCATGAAAAAAAAAATTAACGTACGAGTGTAGGTATAGTTAAGGTAAAGTAAGATTAACGCGCGAATAAGATAGTGGTCGTTGAAACGGCGTTAATTCCATCGGATATCCGAAGCCCATTGGCTTGGTATACGCTGCCAAGACGACCAGGCTGCCTGCGTTGTTGTAATGGAAGAGTGTGAATTGTTTTATATGATTTGGTAAAGGTATTATTAAGTAGTAAAGTACCGTGTACTTCATAATAACAATTCAGGGCTCGAATTTAAGGTGAATTCTGGTTATACACGATGATGTACTAAAGATAGTGAGTATATAAGAACGAACGTAGATATTGGTATGGGGAAGGTTGGGGAAGGACGTACTAAATCTAAAAAGATTGAATGAATTTAGTTATCTGATACTATGAATTAGAAGTGAAAGAAAATAACACGTCTGGTTATAGTATTCCACCAATATGGGTGGTTCGAAATATCCCCGGGCATGGTACTATACGTACACATATAGGTACAGGTAATAGGGTACATACAGTGGGTGACGGGGGGGGAAGAAATATCTACAAAATTAGGTGTGTAAAATGCAGCCTTAGTACCCCGTTATTATCATTTTGGTATTCGCGAAAGGTATCACAGATGTACGCGATCAACGACGTCGTCGTCGTCTTACAACAGCTCGAAATTCTAAAATTAATGTGCTTTGTGTGAATTTAGTTTAGTTTACCACATGAAAATTTCCAAATGTGTGAACACATTCACCAATTTATTCGTACCTACCTATACTTATTTCAATTCATACGTAACCCCGTAGAACTACGAATACGTAAGTATATGTGTACATACATAACATAGCGATAAAATGAGGCGATTTTTGTTGAACCAGGTACACTGATTTATCTTCCATAGATACAACACTAGGATAGTATAGGTATAGGTCTGGAAAGGCCGTGATTATCAAGTCGTGCACCGGATGGGCCATGCCTACATAATAATAACTTTAGCTACGGTTGATAAGCTTGTTAAAAAATTTCATAAGTAAATTGTTATTAGTGAAAAGAAAATAAAAATCAGCCTAAATACCCATCTCGCTTTCAGCGTTAAGTTGACTATTATTATCAATTTTAATCTTTTACCAATTATTGGTTTTTCTCTCACTCTGACTCGTTGTTGTTGTTATTTTTTCAACGCGTGTTTTTAATACGTATGTGCGTGCCTTCGTGAGTAAAGAATTTATCGCTCGCGTCAATGAGATGGACGTGGATTTTTTTTTTCATTCAGTACCTATCCATGCTATAGTTAGTCGGTGGGTCGATCGTGCCGTATATTATACGTATGAATTTTACATATAAAAACCCCTGATCCCTTCGTCTGCGATGCTTCTCGCGGTCGGTTGGTTTATTTGTTTTGACTACGTCGTGTATGGTGTAATTAGGGAGGGTGTTTTAACACCGTAGGCGATTCTATTGCGCTGCGTTTGTTAATAGATGGAAAATATGAGTTTGGCGAATCTTTCTCCTTCTCGGCGCTATCGTCCTCATCCTAAACAACGTTGCCTAAAATTTAACCAACAAAAGGGTTAGCTTACGTTTAAACTGTGCGTAGCCGAGTTTATAGGTGTTTACTTTATGGTGCCTGGCTTGTATATTTGAACGGAATTTCAAAGCTTGGCTCATTCTGCTAGGCTGCATGTACCTTGTACGCTGTAGGAAACTACAAGACGTGATTAGACTTGCGGTATCCGGGTTTTGGTGTGTGAATTTCGTATGTTGAGCTGGTGCGGTTGATACTATACTACGAAGTACGAGTATGTTTCAGTGTTGGTCTTTCACTACAGATTGCCATCTCGTCAATTATCATCGCGATATGGTGAATTCTATGAATGAAAGTAACTCGTAGAACGTTGTAGATCCAGGAAACTGATTTGATGGTTGTTTTTATTTCTCTAAATAGGCGTTTTTGATCGATACACACGTGAAAGATAACGAATTCTGTAGATTTGATAAGGCTAGCTGTAGCTCTTTGCGATCGTCATCAAAATGAAGAATGAATCGCCCACGGTGGTGTAAAAGCAAGCGTCAGTTGTGGCGAACGTGTCTGAAACTCTGCCGGTTACTCGTGTGAGTTGAGAGAGTTGTGATCGTACAATTTGAATAGGTTACGAGATATGTACATATAAACGAGTAATAAGTACGAGATGCCGAATATAATTCATAAAATTTTGATTTCTTTTGAAATATACCGCTTCGTCGTCGGCCCGTCGCCGCCATTGCAGATGCTGATGCCGATGCTCATGCTCTTATCGCGCCACATCCTCTGGATGCTGCGTTCATCTCATCATCTGTGCAAATTTGTCCAACTGTGACTTTCTTTAGATGAATTTTTTATCACAGGCGGCTTCGTATATGTAGGTATACTTTCATAGTTTTCAGTAACTGATGATAAAAGAATTATTAACAAAGAGGTGTACAAACGTGTGTAGTGCTAAACGCTATTTTGTTCCTATTGTTGAAGAATTTATTACACAAAAACATCCCTTAGTATATTAAAAAAAAAAACATCAACAAAAGCAAAGTTTTTTTTTCTTTTTTCGAATGTTGGTAGATGCTTTTTGGTAACCACATTATCGACACCAGACACAAGTCATCCTTTTTAAAAATGCACTGTCTCCTATCTCCTGCATTGCTATTTACAATAAGATACACTAGTGCGCCGGTGGACACCAAACGGTCGACCAATTGCAAACTGGGGTCTCGTCCTATTGATTGTCCAGTTGACGAGATGATATCGACAGCCTGGCACGTTTTTTAGCCTGGTTCGAGGCAAATGACCTGGCCTTTTTGGAATCACTTCTCGCTGCAGATTATTCTAAAAGGAATTCTACAGTCTTTGAAAAACGTTCACATAATTTCTGAAATAGGCTTAGTTGGAACACATTTTTTTGTGCAGTTGTTTGGTGACTGTTAGACAATAGGAATTTGACCTTTGCAACCTCACTGATTTGCATTCGGGAAAGGAGAGTTTGAGCGGAAAGTGACGAACCGAAATCAAAAGAAGTAAAGTCAGAAACGAACATTAAAATTAAGCGTTGATTTTTGTTTTACTCCGAGTTCCAGTTCAGACTCAGATACGTACATATATATGTATAGATTTAGTGTATTAAATGGTAAATTTACTTAATAATGAGACAATATAGACAATTAATTGATTTCAAGTAACCCATTCTGTATTTTTCTTGTTTCAGGTGAGTACGAATTTGCACCATAAGAATGAACAGATGATCAAATTACTAATGTATCGTTCCCTTGTGTGAGAATAAGTGAGTAATTTCATGATTTATGAAAAAATTCCGCCATAACTGATGCAAGTGAAGCAATACTTATCTATAGTACATATTTATGAATTATTCTCCATTTTTTCCTCTCTTACCTATCGAGTGAGTATCAACGTGGAAATGAAAAATTGTACCTAATTTCGTTTCTGTTGCATGATCAACATTTTTCTCTTTCAAGACTGAATTAAGTTATGATGATAGATAAGGCCGACTGTCGAGATGCAAAGCAGGCTCAGAATAAATATCTATAATTTTGCCCTCTCCACTTCAATATATAAAGTCGTGTAGCAAAAAATTTGAAATTATGAACTTACCGTTGAAACCTTGATAATTGAACAATTTTTCAAGTGTTTTCGTGAAAAACTAACAATTCTTCATTTTTCATTTCTTTCTCTTTTTGGTAAAAGAAAACCTATGATCAAACAAGAAATTCCGTAGAATTCCAATTCCAAAAATTGTGTGCTCATAGTAGGGACCAAAATTTCACATTGCATTAGTATGAAAGTTCTGCATAGGTATTATCTACCAATGCCCTGCAGAAAATGATTAGATCTGATCAAATCCGTACATTATTTTGGATCTAATTTGATCTGACAGATGACTAGATCAATCAAAGTATGTATTGATCGGATTAGATCAGACCTCATCAGATCCAATAACAGAGACCTGATTACGGATTTGACCTGATCTGATCAGTTTTGGTCGGCCGGGGCAAATTTGTTCCTTTACTTACTACCTCTGGACTGCCCTGATCTTGAATGGCATTTCTATCTTCAAATTTGAAATGACATCGACTAGCGCAAGTCTTGAGACATGGTCACTAACTTGTTCAATTTTACGCGTATACTGACTATTGTGGATGGTTGGAGAAGGGAGTAGTAATACAACTTTTTTCATACTCCAACTCTTCATTTCCTATTTAAGTACCTAATTTCTTTCATAATAACTCAACTCAAGGGCTTCAGGTACTTACTTGATTTTGTCATCGGCATTTACTTCAGGAGAATTAGCCTGAAAATGGGGGTCATAAGGAATTGAGGTAGCAAGCTGAAAATTAGACATCAGTACATATACTTACAGGTCCCTTTTGATGTCCTGAGGAAGGATCATTGTGGTCATTTTTCTCAAAATCTATAAAATACGTGAATTTGGTTATGAGTAATTTTTTTTTGAACAATCAGGTACATGAAACTGATGAACTGTCTTCCTCCTTCAAATTGTACAAACTACATAAATTGCAAAATTTTTCGGATAAACGTGTCTTATTGCGTGAATCGTGTAAATTCTTTTGAAAAGTCCTTTAACAGTGAACAGTATATCTAATAATACTTGATTGAAAAAAAGTACTGCAATAACGATGCGCTAAAAATGCGTAACATTGTACGTTGCATTAGATATATATATACATAGCGCATTATATTACCACGTTTCAATGTATAGGTATACGTAAACGTATCATCCATATTTCGCGTACTAGTAGATACCTTACCTATCTATCCCTTCTTCTCTTCACTATGGTGATTTAAATGCAAACTTTTATGGTTTTCTAGTCTCCATCAACATATATGACAGGTAGTTCATTTCGCATGCTCGTATCAGCAATTAAATATAAGCTCTTTGATGGGAGAGAAATCGAATCAGTAGGTCGAAGGATTCAAATTTCCATCGGTAATTCTGCATTTGAATAGTTCGGTACAGAATTGTGTAATTTTCACCTTTTTCACAGCCGCGCGGGTACTCGTATCATGAACAAATTTCTCGTTAAAAGCCGTGTGTACGTATAATTTACTTAATGAAAAATCCACGAAGGCGTAAAAGAGGAAATAAAAAGTCGCATTTGGTGATGGCGCACGAGAACGAGTACCAAATGAAATTTTAAAAGGTCTTCGCGAAAATAACACTTACCATAATGCTTTCTGGATTAGCGAAATAAGCTCGACTAAAAAGAAAACATTTTAAATATTAACCGAAAAAGCGCCAAGCTCGTCAAAATGTATATTGTTGCAAAAATTACCGCTTTTTTCTTTCTTTCTTTTCTTTCTTTTTTTATTTTTCGTACACACCGGAACGTAGCACAGTTTTTCTTTCGCTAATTTTCACCTCTTTTCAAGCTCAAGGAAGCAACAAAATGATGCTTTTGTAACACGTACTATTCTGCTGTACTATAACTACCTTCGCAGTCAGCCATGTATACGATTGTTGGTTGTGTAAATTTTTTGGGCTTGTCGTGCTCCGCACGATATTGTTTCAAAATAGAGTAAATAGGTATTAGCGTAGTAGAAGCCGATGAAGAATGAGGGGAGGGGAGGGATGGTAGAGGTAAACCCGGCCGGCGTCTATATTAACCCTTTCGGCTACGAGACAAACTGACGGATAAAACTTGAAGTGCTTTAAACTGAGTAAGGTCGGTTGCTGCCTAGAACTCAAAATTTGCTGGAAATCTCACATTCAGAAAGTATTCATGTCACAAATGGCAATAAACCTTAAATTGACTATTTTTCGATTCATGACACCGAATACCATTATAAATCAAAATCAAGCCTTCTGAGGCATCTGATATTTCAATATGAAAATATTGATAACAAGCATTTTTGAAAATAGAAAAAAAGACGAGCTAAAATGAAATAAGTTTGCGTAAAAAAAGAAATTTTTGAAGAAAAATAAGGCTTGCGACTTCAGATGGTTAGTCAAACTGCAAATGTTTGAAGGTGATTGCTTGTGGGAGGATTAAAATTGATGTAAAAATCTTTGTGTTATAGAGAGCATTTTTCGAAATTTTTAAAACCCATGTCACAATTCAACGCTAATTTTCAATGAAATTCTGAAAAAAATGATATCATTTTCATTTTGTGACACATACATCTCTCTTGAGGTGATTTGCTTGGGTGAGTAAGTCACCTCAGAAGATGACTAGGTGACCTTTTGCAAGCATTTGAATTTTATGATGGATACTGTGTCATAAAGACTGCGTTCAATGAATTCATTATCTGTAAGATAACTTCTAAAAAGTAATTCCAGTAATTTCACAACATGATATTCATATTTTATTTTTATCATCTCATTATGACCAAATAGATTGAGGGCTGTATTATGACACAGTATCTATCATAAAATTCAAATGCTCGCAAAAGTTCACCTAGTCATCTTCTGAGGTGACTTACTCACCCAAGCAAATCACCTCAAGAGAGATGTATGTGTCACAAAATGAAAATGATATCATTTTTTTCAGAATTTCATTGAAAATTAGCGTTGAATTGTGACATGGGTTTTAAAAATTTCGAAAAATGCTCTCTATAACACAAAGATTTTTCCATCAATTTTAATCCTCCCACAAGCAATCACCTTCAAACATTTGCAGTTTGACTAACCATCTGAAGTCGCAAGCCTTATTTTTCTTCAAAAATTTCTTTTTTTACGCAAACTTATTTCATTTTAGCTCGTCTTTTTTTCTATTTTCAAAAATGCTTGTTATCAATATTTTCATATTGAAATATCAGATGCCTCAGAAGGCTTGATTTTGATTTATAATGGTATTCGGTGTCATGAATCGAAAAATAGTCAATTTAAGGTTTATTGCCATTTGTGACATGAATACTTTCTGAATGTGAGATTTCCAGCAAATTTTGAGTTCTGGGCAGCAACCGACCTTACTCAGTTTAAAGCACTTCAAGTTTTATCCGTCAGTTTGTCTCGTAGCCGAAAGGGTTAAATCTGTGAAACGAATAAATTATGAACGAAATTCACTTTTGGAAATAATATTCGTATAGTACTAGATATGTATGTGTGAAGCTGTGTACGGGGTTTTGACAGGCGGCTATTATTTCAAATCCACCGGTTATCCGTCTAATACACGTATATCGGCGGCTGCGGCCCCATAACAAACAACCAGTTTTATCTTTATGAATGTTGTTAGTAAATTCTGTGAGACTACAGGCTCGAATGAATGAACTAATGTTTTGTTTTTTTTTTCTCTCTGGTTCTTTCGTTTCGTTTACCGAGAGAGTTAATTCGCCGCATAGTCGTGATATGCCGGAGCTGTGAGCGCCAGCCAGAGCCACTAGTCAGCGCATACACATAGATCCTTGCCATGCCACTACCGTGCGGACACGGAGCGATAATGATTTTTCAACTGAGACGCGCAGGCAAACCATCGTGTCTATTTAATTGGCCATGTTTGTAATTAAGCCGATAATTCGCGGTTATGATGTGAGAAAATATCGCACTTGGAGGTTTGATTTTTTTTCAACTTACTCGTATCCAGTAAACAGGATACCAGACGTGGTGTGGATGAGAATTGCCCAGTGCGAATTTTTTTTCCATAGTTCGTGGAAAATTCTCGCATGAGGTGGCTCGTTGTAGCAGCAGACTGAGGGAGTATTTATACCTATGGTGTGATATGCCACTATATACTACATATACTTATAGGAGAGAGTAATGTGGTTGAATTGTATGTCTAGTATCATAGATGGATGCGACGACAATTCGCAGCAACTCGATACAGTTAGGATACCGGCCGTTAGGGTTCAGCGATCATGTATATATTTATGTATACATGTGCGATGACACTAATGTAGACACGCCTTCAGCTCTTCGAATCAGATCAACGACTAGAAAAATTAGTAGTGTCAAAATATTATTATATGCAGGGTTCATTGAGAATACACGAGTATACCTAACTATACCTACCTATAGATACTACACGTTATTTCAAGTAGCATTACGACGTAGCTGGAAGCCACCGTGGATGTGGATTTTTTAATATGTTTATACCAGTTTGACGCTAGAAATTGTTGCCGAGAAAATTAATAATAATGCTAGAAGAGACGTGCGTTTTACGTAGGTATATTATACGTGATGAAAAAATCTTATATTTCACACCAAATACATTGTAACGGGTTATTTCTCATTTGTCATTTGAATCGCGTGTATGAGATGCTTGTGTACGAGTCTCAGAGATTAGTTAGCCTATCCATGTTTGATGTGGATATAGTACGTACACGGTGTCCTAAAATTATATGATTTTGTGTTTGTGTATGGGCCTATCTATAACTTGATTGTGGAAAATTATGAACTAAAAAATTTGAGCTCAAAATAAGTAGGTATGTGTAGAAGAAAATGAAAATGTGGGTGATTCCCAGTTGAATTGCATCTCACCTATTCAGAAATATCATTTTAGATCTAAAAAGTTAGGTGAAATATTCGTCAGTTGGAGTGAAATATTGACTGGTGACAGGAACAGGGTAGATATCTTCTGTTTTTACACGGATATTATGTTTATTGCGCTTAGGGTGTTGAAAAAACCAAAGAAAAGTTTTGAACGTTGAAATACTTTCTCATCTCTTACCAATCGGTTTGATTGTCTCAATCTGCAAGTTCAGCTTCAAAACGAACTTCAGTTCAACAACCTTTTTTCTGGTTTTAAGGCTAAAAATTTGAAATTTCAATTAGTATTGCCTCCGTTGCTGAAAACTTGATAATTTCTACTGATTTCACACCATGTTGCATCTTAGTGATGGAAGGAGAGGGGCTCTTGTCCATCGTTTTGGAAAATTCCAAAATGAAACAAATTCGCAATATGTAGGTATTTTAGGCTGATAAAATTATTTTATGACAAAAATTTATCTTCGTCATATCACTTACCAAAGCGAAGATTCGTGCACCCAATTTCGTATATGTCAATTATAAGCAATCAGCTTCCGCCATTCTTCGTATACTTACATGTAAATGAGAAAAATCACGCGCATGTCATAATTATGGCAAATTTCTCGGTCAATTTAACGATCGAATGAGCGAAATATTGTGTACGAATGACATGTCTCGTTATAGCTGCTATCACAGTGAGGAGCTTGACATATCGCAATCACATGCAGCGATGCAATGGTTGTACAACAAGAGCATTATGACTTTGGTGACAGGAAAAAAATCAGACGTGGAGCCTGGCTGAGGTTCGCAGATAACATGGTTATATATATCTACTTGAAGGTTCTGCCAGGATAGAACAGTTGAAGACGCGACAACAAATTGACGTCAAAGTTGTAGAACACAGGTCTCTTTTTTGTGTGAAATTCTTTTTTTTCGAGTCGAATAGCCGACGATACGATTAAACGTACCTACATACTTAGGTAATAGATAAAAGGTGATCAAAATGTGCAAAAATCCGAAAAAGTTGAGAATTTGGAATTCGTAAGCTTAATACGTAATTTCAAGTCTTTCTTATAGAAGGTGAAATTTGGATAGATTTAAATTCAATGAGGTTTTCGAGGGATGGTAATTAAAGGGTGCAGACCTGCTGCGCCCATACCCTACGTTTATAATATTCCTGACGTATCTCGTAGGTTTGTTTATTTACTGCACATTCAAAGGCTTTTTGATTTGAGTATTTTTTGACGATTTTTAAAAATTTTGTGACTGGATTTCAAAGCGAATTTGAGCGCGCTTAGAAAGAGGGATTTCTTTCGGTAATTCTCTTTCATTTTCATCGACGTTTTCCTTTTAATGCGATGAAATAACTTCACAAGGAAGGATTTTCATGTACATAGGTACTTAGCTACTTACTATGCTCATGTTGTCCAGTTCACTTAGACACACGTTGTACTCGTATAGGCAAATTTCTCAGCAGCTATAACCATGCAAACTTCTTAGAGCACGCAGAGGAAGTGTTTATATGCACCCGTGCATTTCGTAACATTATACTCAACTCATACATCTCCACCCGCATAAACAAGGTTAAGGTTACCATTGAGGAAATGAACGCGACTCTGCCTCGATTGCGAAAAAAAAGTTGCGTTCGATGTTCGCCTTCTCGATCTGCATCATCTCTCGTATTCGTATTTTATACGAGAACGTTGTTGCTTTAACGGAACATGATGTTTAATGTTCGACATCGATTCGGAATTATGTTTTCTTGTAAGATAATGTGGAGATATTAATCACAGATTCGTAAAATTTTGGTAATTGGGTTTATTACGTCTCGTTAACTTATGCTCTTTTCTTTAATGTTTCGGTAACCGGTTCGTTAATAGTTATTAATAAATGGCGGCATTACTTTTTACGCGCCAACGTTGCGCGGACGCGTTTATTCGGGTGAAAGAAAAAAAATCACAGTCGCCATTAATCAAACGATGCTTTTTGATTGGTTGTCGAATTGTACACTTAGATATTATGGAAAAGAATAAAATTTTCGGTACGTTTTTCTAAAAGCTGTCGCTGTGTGGCGTTCGAATTGTAATTTAGGAAAATTTTTATACCAACATAAAGTCCCAAACAAATTCGTGCCGTTCTATGGCAATAAGATTTGGTCGTTGGTATGGGTAACTAAGGATTATGGTATTTTTTCCTATGATTTTTTTATTTTTATTATTCATCGAGCGTTACGTCGTCGTCGTTGTCGTCATCAAGCCCATCGTAACGCATCTCTTTCGTGATAAAAATCTATACAGCAGTATGAAAGTTTCCTCGTAGTCGTACAGCACAAAACATCTTTCAGCTGGAGAAAATTCACTGAACGTAGCAGGCGAACACTGAACAGAATGAAGCGCGAAATTAGAGTTTGTTTGCTTTACTGATTGCCATCGCTGGCGCCCAATAACGCCTTACAGCGCTTCGGGCTAGCGACATGAGCAGGATGACTGCATAGCGTACAGCACAGCACCATCGTGAAACCTTTCTTGCCAACAATCAGCGTATAGCTTTAGGTATCAATTTGCAAATAGAGGTAGCAATTAAGTCAAAACTTGTATTCACGTAACCAATCTCTATCTAGCTATAGGTATTAGGTACCCTATACGCGCTTATAGTCTTTCACTCTCTGTCTGTGGTGTGGTGTGCGTTTTCACAAAGTGTTTAAAACAAACACCAAGCTCGGCGTGATCGCTATTAAATTTAGAATTTTATTTGAAAGCATTTTGTTTACGTCGACGTTCTTAAATGCCAGCAGACATATACTTACATACTATATGTGTTTGTGAGAACGTTTAAGGTTTTGAAGAAATGCTTTGACGGTCAAGACTGAAGTCCACTTAGATGATCTTTTGGAATCTTTTGTTTTTTTTAAAGGTTGTGATGATTGTGTCTCACTACGTATACATACCTACGAGTACAATGATTGCGAAGGTAAACTGTGTAAAAATTGCTTTTCTGACATGGATTTCCAAAAAAAATTTGGAACCGTATTCTGAAAATTTTATGAAGTAATAATACAGCTTGAAAAAAACAATGTTTGACGAAATTTTCTTCACCATCTCAATGAGAAATTCTTGAATATGATACTGAAAATTGTCATCAGTTACCTAATGCTCAACACGAACTCTTCTCCATTCAACATTTTTTGCCTCTTCCAAGTGAAAATCCGAAGTACTCGTAGGTGCACTTCGATAAGGAACTGCTTTTGTTATTTGGTTGTGATGAGGCAGATGATCGTCGATTTCAGGTCACGGGAAATTCCCTGTATTTTCCACCATATTTCGATTCAACATCCATGTATACCTTACTACAGCTACAAAATTGTCATAGATTTGACAATTTTCAATATATGGGACTCTCTTGAGGCATATAAATTAGATCGACTCTGCAGTTTTCGATTTCCAAGCTCAGTTTCAAATCGATCATTGGTTGTCAGTTCATTATTTTCTATCATAGAAAACTTGATTGAAACCCGGCGAAGCGAGAACAATTTTGAAAAATGATGAAACTTCATTCAATTACTTACCTATTCTTTAAGTTTATTCGCGGTGACCAGTGCAGGTTTCAATGAAGCTGAGTTTTCAAAATTCGTCTTGTCGAATTACTTTGAAAACAAATCCTTTTGAAGAAATCAAATCACACACTGCAGATGAAAATTTCATGCTGCACAATTTCATTTCTCTTTTATTTCTTAGCAAGGCCTTTAGTTTTCCAAATATTCAATAAATAGGTACAATCTTTAAAATAAAAAAATTAATTAATTAATTGAAAAAATTAAAAATTTTCTGCGCCAATCTTCGATTTATATTTATGTTAATGAACTTTTCAAGTTTTGCTCAAAATAAGCCAAGTATCTTGAAAATAAACCCCTCTAAAAAAAAATCATTATTTAAGTGAGAGGTTTTGTAAAAAGGTGTTTGGAGGTCTTTCCAATTGAGGTGGGGGGGGGGTTAGTTGTAGGAGGATTCTTATTTTGATTCTTAACCCCCCCCCCCCAAAAAAAAATAAAAATAAATTACCCGCACGAAATCGTACTTTCACTATACACTTCTGTTGCCTGTTGAACAATTTGATTTTTACATAAATTTTCTATCGAATTTCAGTCTTTGAAATTTGAAACACTTTGTGTATCTTCAAAAGTTTTAATTCTACATTTTGAAAGTGCAAACTTGAGCTTTTTTGGAACAACTATATACCTGAGTATTCAATTTTTAAAAGCTTATGTCAAATTTTGGAACTATATTTTAAAAATTGAAAAAAAAAAATTCAATTTGGACACATTTTTATAGAAGATATCTAAAACAATGGACTTTTCGTGTTGAGATCTGCAAAATCATTGGAGGATGTGGGGGGAGGGACGAAGCCCCAAAATTTGGTAGGTCATGTGACATTAATAATGGTTTCATAGATTTTTGGTAACGCTGAATGCAAATATGTAGATGTCTGCTAATTGTTTTGATTTTGATCCTTCAACGCCCGCTCACGTGCCTCCTCCCCATTCCATAAAAAGTGTTGGAAAAATCGTGTAACGTATGGTTTTTCAAGTTTCCAGGAATGCTGAATTCGAATATAGATACTTACTTGAGCTTTTGTTTTTGATTCAGTATTTCCAAAGGTTCTATTGCCTTCTTAGATAAAATACCAAATTGCGTATGATGTATTTTTTTGAAGTGACTAATTTAAATTGTTTGCATTGGAGTTTATGAATGATGGACATCGCTAATAGGTTCCGTCAGTGACAGTGTATAATCAGTATAATTAATTGGAAAATTTTCTGCCTTATTTTGAATTCCCTCCGATTCCAAAATTGTAACTTTCTATCAAAGCTCTTGAAATATCCAGATTCATTTGGAATTGACCAATAAACGACCGACGACGACAATTCTTGCGGGAAATGAGTCGACGATATAAGCTCGAAAATGGTGTAGCTAATTCGACCCTCTACAGACGACTATTTTGGTTAACAAATTCGGTGACAATTGGTAAATTTTACGTTGTTTCCAGCATAAATTTGATCCGTAGTCAGTATGCAATTAAACGGTTTGGAAATTGTCCGTCAAACTACGTAAGCAAAATTTTCCAGTAAGGCTTGTTATAATACGAGTATATTATGTATGAACTACCTGCTACCAAATTGGTAGGTGCGTATAACATGATTTTGTACCTCAGCCCCGAATAAAAAAAAGTGGTATAAAAATAAATAAAGATTTATATTTTTAATTATTAATAAATCAAACAAGATGCAGGTAAGTTTGGTTTGCTTTGTATCCATGTTTTTTTTTGTTGAGTTGAAACTATGTACCTATACTTGATTTTAGCGCCTTCGAGATTGTTGATTTATCAGATAAAAGCTGAGAAAGGAGAAGAAGAAAAAAAAAGATACCATGTCGGATGTATGAAAAACTTGAGGTTTACAAGGACGTAAATTAATGCCTTTTTAGTGAGCGGTTCTATGTGTGTTACAAGTTTACTATACAGATATTATATGTACCTAGTACTACGATGATGAGAAGCGAGAGCGGAAAGAAATAAGTAAAGCCGGCCCATGCCCGGACAGCCGAGTCGAGCCGAGAGAGAGAAGCCCTTATAAAACAGGGCTGCGTTTAGATCGGGTTTAAAATGTAGGCTTTCGGTCAACAGCGAGAAAGATGGACCCCCGTCGATCGGACGAACCACGGTAACCGTGTGGCGCCAATTCTTGATCTTCAATAATAAAAAGTGTGAGAGAGAGAGAGCAAAAAATAGAAAAATAAAAGGACTTTTAAGTGTTTGTCTATTGTCTTAGGTTAATCGTCAGTCGGTCGGCACTTAAATGAATTATGGCCTCATCGCCGTGTTCCGTTCTTCTCTCCTTGTCTGCCATTAAGTCCTGTTCGCATTGTACAATATTTTAACGCGTCCGAGTACGAGTGAGTGTACCTAAGGAGTTGATGGTATCTATAAAGGTTGGTGCCGGAATCTAGATCTCTCAGTCGTCGTCGGGGTTTTGTTTTTATGAATTTTAATTCGTACGTCAATTTTCCACGCACCATAACACGATTTTTATCATACAGCTTTTGGTCTTTGAAAGTGCCAGCAATGTTCCGAATTTTGGCAACCTTACGTACATATACCTGAGCAAAAGACAGGATGAATTTATCGCCCGTACCTACTGGGCGAACTGGTGCCACGCGACATTACCTGAGATGGCTCCCCTTTGGTACCGCAATGCTACAATTTTCTCACCATATGTAAACCGGTCCTGATATAGGAACACTTGTAACACAACGTCTACCTGTTATGTGTTACTATTGAAACACGTTAACACCCTGTCAAATAATGTCCTTAAGAAGAGCTCTTTTTTTTAAAAAGATACTTTACATCTTTTGATTTATATTCAGTTTTTCATTCTTTGTAAATGGGTTGTAATAGACACAGAAAAAAAAACTAACCACCTTTCGAGTTTTTATTTCAGATCAAATACCATGTTTACGATGGTTTTAGGAAATAAAAACGTCCACGTTGAATGCACCACCGTGGCGTGGCGTATGCAATTGTTGTGTAGCTCGTGTGTTTATCAGATGTTTTTAAACTGTTTTAATATCTGGTTAGAAATTTAACTTTTTTCCTTTCCTGTCCTCCCTCTCATGATAGATACCCATTTCGGCGTATCACACGTCAAAAGTTATTACGTTTTAAAAGACCAATTTTACTGTAGGGTGATGTGTATACGTATTTTCTACAAGTGATAAACATAGCTCGATTATCTGTGCTGTTGTATCTACTCATATTGTAGCTGATAAACAGAAAAATTTTCGATAGTTTTACCTATCTCGTACTACATTTTACGATTGTAATTTTCTTCCATTGGATAAGTACTTAATTATAAAATATTAACACGATTTTAGGTCGTTATCAAAGTGACACGAATGAAAAGATTCTCATATTGAGGGAGTTACGTACACTTCCACTACACAAGGCCTTAAGCTGATGCATTGCATAGCACTAGACCTTGTTTTGAGAAAAAGGAAACCATACAAAAGCGTGAAAAAAGCGCAAACATGTATCCAACGCGATTTAGTCGCGGAAAACTTACATTATAAAGGCGGTTAAAACGCAATACAAATCTCTCACAGCTATTTAATTGTAAGGAAGTAATGATGAAATAGCTGATGAAAGCAGTTAATACTTTAAGGATGTCTCGGGTTATCGATTCGTAGTTATTACTGGGTTTAATTTTCGCGCAATTTTAAATTAGTTTCGCGCTTATTACTTGTCTGATGAACTGATTTATTGATAAAATCTCATCCATCCTGCGGATGACGTGATGTGTTTGTAAGTATACTTAGATAGATCGAAAGTGATCGTTAAAAAAATACTCAACTAATTATCGATTGCGTAAATTCTACAAAACTCATGTTGGTTGTATCGAAATTGAAAATTAAAAATACTTTTATCAGCATGTAAACTAATCGCCGTAAGTTATGGTTCATTTGCGAGTAAATGATGTAAATTTATCCAAAATGGAAACATATTTTTCTTACGCCAGGAATCGATAAATGAAAAAATTAATTGCATAAGAATTTTCTCGAATACGCGCGAGGACGAAAAATTTGATCTAAATGCGAGGAAACGTTTTTGAAGTTGTTCCATCTTAAAATAGAAATTAAAATGGTAAGTTGAAAAATTGGATTTTTTTCATGCTTGTCAGATGGACAAATTAAATCTATAGGTAGCGTGAATTCTTATTTAGAGCAAGGCCTCCCTAGTCTGATATCTAATCATTAAAAAGATAGTTTCTGATGTGTAACGTTGAGAGAATAAAGGAAGACAGATTTCCAACTGAAAATTCCGCTTCGACGTATAATTTTTTATTGATTGGTGGTGAAAAATATCACTTTCAAAAGTTCTGTTTTATACTTATTATAGGTATAGAGGTACTTCAAGTTCTGTGAATACCTAGATATTGTTTTGAACCAAAGTCCTTCTTAATTTTGTTTGAATACACTGGACTGACTCGAAGTATGGAGTCTCAATTTGAAGAACGTCAAAGATCAACAATAAAATGATGTCCCACATTCAGTATACCTACCTATCCGATCAGTATTTGGAACTATGTCTATCTATGACAATTGACAAGTCTTTGACACATCTCTGACTCATCCCTTGGGTCTTGTTTGCCTGTGGACTGTGATGTGTAGTTTGTAGATACCTAAGTTTTTCGACATTTTTCAATTTATCATTCATGGCAGTGTCTTCTCAAAATGGTCAACCTTCCTGGAAATAATGGAAGTAGTGAAAAGAGCTTGTTAATTTTTTAAAAAAAGAACTCAAAAGTCTGAAAATGATCAAAAAATTTTGAGATGAAAATTTTGAAAAATTCGCTTTTTTTGTCACTTTCGATATTTACTCAAGTTCACTGACGTAAAAAAATTTTGAAGTTTCATAGCGAATAGAAAATTTTTAATTTTTAAAATCCGGTGAATGTTTAATGTTTCATTTTTTGCCAATGTTCACCTTTCACCTCACCTCGCATAATTGCATTAAGAAGAACAGAGAGGAAAGGAATGAAAAATGTCAGAAATATTGTGAGGATTTTTTACATCCACTCAAAATTTTCATGGATCAAATTTCAGCACAACCTTTTCCTTCCCTTCTATCTTTCCCTGGATTTTTTGTAGGTATGTAGGTACTCAAAATTTTTATTGATCAAATAGTACTACCTTTCCCTCCCCTCCTATCTTGGTTGGGCGGTAGGTGCATACTAAATTTCAAAATATTGTCAAAATAAAAAGTAGGGTACATTTTTTATTCTTTTTCCCTTTTCAAGCTTGCTTAGCTCCTTCAGTTTTAAAGATAAGTACCTTAAACGTGCAAAGCAATTTTTTTGTAAAAAAATCAATTGAAAGAATTTTATTGCCCTAATTATTTTTGAAAAAACAGAAAAAAAGAAAAACGCATCTTTTTTAAAAATATTTTATTGATGAGTGCAGTGTTGCTTTCAAATTATTATTTTCTCCCAATTTCTCGGTTTCAGTTTGAAATTTGAGATGAAAGTCTTTCTTGTATTCTTCTTCCGCCTTCCCTCTTCTCCACCAAATAATTCCAAGCAGATTATGCGTTTTAAAGCAGGATGCAAGACCACGCATTAGGTATCATTCACGAATCCGCAAGAGGGTTTCCCCTTCATAATCGCAACTAGGCAAAACCTGTTTATTATCTATTGCTTTAGGTAGCCTATTCATTGATAGATTGGCTCATTTTTCAATTTCAATGAACGAAAATCGATTTTAATCTATGTACCACTGATCATCTTCTCTCCCCATCATCTAATTGGTATTGTAGGTTTGGTACGAGGTCGCGGAGGGGAGAGCGATGTAGACCTACGTATACACCTATTAGGTCGTAAATTATACGCGTAAGTATTCGCGGCCGTGATGTTTTGTACCCCTGTCCCTGTTGTGGCTCACTCAAGAGCCTTACAGGCTTCCGCGTCGTGGCTAACTTAATGGCCGTACGCGGGCTGCGTCCCTATCTCCGTTGTGGCCAACTAAATGGCCGTACGGACTTCTGTGCGGTGGTCAACTGAATGGCCGAGCACAGGCTGCAGAAACCTATCTTCTGTCGTGACCAACTAAATGGTCGTACAGACTTCCTTGTGGCGGCTAACTAAATAGCCAACAAGGGAGACAGAGTCGCGAACAGAACAAGAGTACTTTAAAGAAGTTTATTTCGTCAAGTTCTAAACACAGACTAATTTTTACACTGGACTGTCCGAGTATTTATATTCGAGCCAGTCCAGGGTAGAAAATGTACATCTTACGAAATAGAGGGAGAATGCGAGAGAATGCATGCTGTGAAAAAGAGAAATCGTCATCGCGAGCCTAAATGCGTACGTACGTACATACGTACGTATAGTTTTTGTATCTTTTCACAGCATCCTTCTCGCGCATTCCCCCTACAAGACTCCCCCCATAGAGGCGGAGCCGATTAAAAAATGATTAAAACAAGTCAAATAAATGTAAAAATATCAAAATTTCAAAAATGTACAAAAAAATTCTAAAATTCTAAAAATTGAACAAAATTATTAAAATTGAGAAAAAACCTGTGAAACTCATGCAAAAATTATTAATACAAATTAAAATACGTCATAATTGAGAAAAAAACTATAAAATATCCAAATTTGAAAAAAATTGGAAATTATTTTGAAAAAATTGGAAAATTAATGGAAAAATTGAAAGCAAAAATTATGTACAGCTTAAAAAAATGTTTTAAAAATGCCAAAACTAATTGACCCAAGTCAGGAATATGCCCAGTAAAAAAGAAAAACCATGCGAAAATTAAAAATTGTCAATTATTTACATCTTACTGCTTATCTTTTCCTGGTTTCTTTAAACTGTAGGGCAGGTGGGAGCGGCGAAGACGATTTTTAAGGGTTTTTATATTGGCAGCCTGGTCCTCCAACGTTTGATTTAAATTATCGATTGTTTTTGATTTTTCCTCCAATTGGCTATTTAAATTTTCGATTTCTCTGTTTTGTTTAATCATTACTTCCAACCATCTTTTTGGGATATTTTTCTGTTGTGGTTCCCTAATGATCTCAATTTTTGCTGGTTTGAAATCGGAAGTAGATGGTGCTGGTGCTGGTGCTGGTGTTGGCAATGGCGAGGTACTAGGAGATGAAACAGGTGAAAAGATCGATTTTTTGCATGGCTCTTTGGCTGGAGATGGAGTAGGCGAGGCGTTGGTTGGCAGAGTCGGTGAAACCATTGATTTCTGAGGCAGTTCCTCACCCCATGCCTGAATTTCATCCAAATTGACATCTGGCGTTTTTGGTCTTTCATTTTCTTCCTCATCTTCGGAAATATACCCTAGTATAGAGTCTAAGTAATCAACCATGGACATTCCACTAGGTTTGAGTTGATTTAATTTAAACATCACGGACAACTAGTAACACTTGTGTTGAAAGAAGACTGATTTCTAATAGATTTTCAAGAAGAGAAGGAATTGGAAATTTAGGGTGATTAATTCGAATGTGTGAAATAAGAGAAGGAGAAGTGTGAAAAAAAAAGAACAAAAAAATAAAGAGGGAAAAAATCAACTGGTCAAGATAGCCTTTAGTTTCATTGTAGAGTAAAGGGTATGTGTGATTCTAACAGTTAGATGAATTGTATTGTTTCCAGATTTTTAGCCCATGTAACTGATTTGCATTTTATTGATGCAAGGTATCTGTCTGGTTTCCTGCTGATCCTTCCCGAACGCGTTTTTATACAGGGTGAAAGGACAGGCTCGTCACATGTATGTTGGAATGGCAATTGTTTCCAATTCTCGGAGGTTTCTTTGTCTGCTTTCTCGGAGGGTAGCGTGGGTGGTGGCGAGGGTTGTTGTTTTTCAAGGTGCTTGGTACTATGAAGAGGTTCTTCTATATAGAAGGCTGGTTTTAATCTGTCTATTGAAACAGTATATGGCCTGCCATTTACGTCTAACGTAAATACTTTTGAATTACGTTTTAAAACAGTGAATGGGCCAGTGTAGGAGACCTCTAGTGGTCTCTTTACCCTATCTGTACGTAGATATACTTTTTCAGCATTTTCTAGTTTAGGATGAATGAAAAAATTACGAGAGGTTTTATGCTGGAAAGGAGCAGGGCGGAAGTGTTTGAAAGCAGTTTTTAATTGGTCTATGTACTTTGGAAGAGGGATTGCTGTGTCTGGAGCAGTTTCATCAAAAAATTCACCTGGTAATCTTAAGGTTTGGCCAAAAATTGCTTCAGCTGGCGAATATGGGAAATCTTCTCTACAGACAGATCTCAATCCAAGCAAAACAACAGGTAAAGCTTCTGTCCAGGTGGCTTTATGACAAGTTAGAGCTTGTTTAAGTTGCCTATGTACTCTCTCGATTATTCCATTAGATGAAGGGTGGTAGGCAGTAGTTGTGATATGCTTTGCACCAAGCAGAGAGATTAATTTTGAGTGCAACTCGGAAGTAAATTGGGTACCTCGATCTGTTGTAATTACTTGAGGGACACCATATCTAGAAATCCAATTGAAAAAGAAAGTTTTTGCAACTGTTTCTGCTGCCATATCCGAAATTGGAATAATTTCTATCCATCGAGTGTATCTATCAATCATAGTGAGTAGATATTTGTTTCCATGGCTTTCAGGCAGAGGACCTACTATGTCAACATGGACTTTTTCAAATTTTTCCGAAGGTGGAAAACTTTTATATTGAGAGTGAGTATGCCTTGAAATTTTAGTTTTCTGGCAGAGGTCACAAGCTTTTGTCCATTGGCGAATTTGTTCTTTCATTCCTGGCCAAATGTAGCGTTTTTTTAGTAAACGAAGTGTAGCATTTGGGCCTGGATGGGAAAGATCATGAATTTGTTTGAAAATTGAGAATCTGAGATTTTCAGGTATGTAGGGGCGAGGTTTTTCCTGGTTTTCATCAAAACACCATATTGTGAGAGATTCAGCATCAGAGAGTAAGTACCCAGTGAGAGGGAATGGAGAGGTTTCAGTCTCCTGTCTCCATTTTTCCAGCTCTGGGCAGTTGGCTTGAGAGAGGGCAATTTCTAATTTGTTGACTGGTGCCGAAATTGCATCAATCCTACTTAACATGTCTGCCACAATATTGCTCTTTCCAGATACATGCTTGATATTTGTTGTAATCTGGCTAATTTCATCTAGGTGAGCAGCTCTTCTAGCATTGTATCGTTTGTGGCTCACTGGCTGCTTAGAGAGGGCAAATGTTAATGGCTGGTGGTCTGTATAGATGACAAAATTCGGATGACCTTCCACCAGGTGCCGGAAGTGTTGCAGACCTTCATAAATTGCCAGGAGCTCTCTGTCATAAGTTGGATATCTTTGTTGTCTCTCGTCCAATTTTTTTGAGAAAAAACCTAAAGGTTCAATGACCCCATCAGGTCGGAGTTGTTCTAAAACTGCCCCTATACCTGTGTTAGACGCATCAGTGGTCAAGGTGAAGGGCAGGGACAAGTTAGGAATGGCGAGGCGGACTGAATTTGCGAGTAGAGTTTTGCATTTATCAAATGCTTCAAGGGCTGCATCATTCCAAACGACAGGAGTTTTGTCTCGGCGTTTTGGATGGCCTTTTATCATATCATTCAGAGGTGCTAATAGAGTTGCAGCTCCTGGAATGTGATCATGGTAGAAAGAAAATGATCCAATGGTCTGACGTAACTGGTGCACATTTTGAGGAAGTGGGAGTGAAAGAATTCGATCCACATTCTGCTGTTTTGGCACAATGCCATTTTGGGAAATTTGGCGGCCTAAGAAAGTGACTTCAGATTGGCCTAACTGGCATTTTGCAGGGTTTATTGTCAATCCATATTCGCATAATCTATCGAAAACTTGCTTCAGGTGAAGAAGGTGCTGCTCCTCATTTTCAGAAAATATTAAAATATCATCAAGATAGCAGATTATGAAATCAAAATCACGAAAAATCATATCCATAAATCTTTGATAAGTTTTTGGAGCATTTTTTAAGCCAAAAGGCATCCTCAGATATTCAAAAAGTCCGAATGGCGTTGTAATGGCAGTTTTTTCAATATCTGCTGGGTTGACTGGAAGGTGATGAAAAGCTTTCACCAGATCAACAACAGAAAAAATTTTAGCGTTGGTGAGCTTTGGAGGAACATCGTTGAGATTTGGTAAAGGGTACTGGTCTGGTGTGGTAATTTTATTCAACATCCGGTAGTCTCCACATGGACGAATTTCGTTATCAGCTTTTTTCCTAAGAAGCAAAGGAGAAGCCCATGGTGATTTTGAGTAACGTATAATACCCAGACGTAACATCTCATTAAATTCCTTTTTGGCTCTTTTATACAATTCTGGATGAAGGCGGCGAGGTTTCGAGTAGACTGGGGGACCATTAGTCTCAATGTAGTGGATCACTGCATGTTGCGGTGTTTCCTTGAAAGGTGCAGGTCGCACAAGTGCAGGGTAAGATTTGAGTAATTGAGCATATTTGTCATTGGCATCGCCTAACATATGAATCGAAGGTGTTTTTGAATTTCGAGCAGTACATTTCACATACGAGTCCTTTCCTTTAACAAGGTGAAAACGGCGAAGGTCAGGCATTAAATCATGCTCATATAGAAAATCAGCACCCAGAATAGGGCGATCTACATCAGCAATTATGAAAGTCCAAGAAAATTTTTCTGGAAAACCGAGGTCAAGAGTCAAAGTTTCGTAACCATAAGAATTTATGGGACTGTTGTCAGCTCCAAGAAGAGTAAAAATTGGCTTGAGCTGTTTATTGGTTCCAAAACGAGAGCGTCGAGGTGGCAAGACTGAAAAATCTGAGCCAGAATCAATCAAAAATTCGAGGTTGTTTTGTTTGTCTCGGAGATGTAGGCGGCGAGAGGGTGAGTGCAGAGAGCCGTGCGCCGCAGCCACGGTTCCTTTTACTAGTTTCCCTGTGTATTATTAGTACCCTCTGGTACAGAGGGGAAAGTACAGGGAGGAACGCATTTCCGAGCATCTGTACCAAAACGAAAATGATACCAGCAATATGGTCGATTTTGGGAACGTGTTCGGCTGCGAGGTCGCCTGTCTCTGGATTCAGAGCGATCTCGAGGTCGTCCTCTGGATTGCTGAGTGCTGAGGGCTGCAATTTGGGCAGTCAGCGCTTCAATTCGAGCTTCCATACGTTGCTCAAAAGTTGGTTCAGAAGACAAAGAGGTACTTGGCTGAGTGATACTCGCCACTGATCCCATTGGCATAATAGTTTGTACAGAATCAGCCATGGTAGCTAAGGAGTCCAGGGGGACAGTTTGAATCGCCAGGAGCTCCTGCATACGAGTGGGCAAACGCCTGAGCCAAAGTCGTTTTAATAAATCTTCATTTTGGCAAGGCCCAGCTAAAAGCCTCATTTCAGTGAGAAGGACAGAGGGTTTTTTAGTACCCATAGAGACATTTTTTAATAATTCATCCAACTTTTGTTCGTCAGAAACGGAATAGAGAGAAATGATACGAGTTTTTAATTTTTTCAAAGTATTTTCAGCAGTGTCATTTGACTCTAAAATGTCACTGGCGCGAGCGAGTACGTCAGGGGGCAATTTTGAACATAAAATACTGAGAATATCGTCCGGATCGGTTATTTTATTAGTTCGAAATTGTTTATCTGCTAAAATAAACCATAAAGTTGGATTTGCAGGCAAAAATTCGGACAAGGTGACGCGATTTAGCGGCATTGTAGTGAAAATTGGGCCCATTCCACTCGCGGTTGGATGTGGGCCTGACTGTGTGAAGCCTATAGTGGAGATAGAAGGGGTTACGGTTGCGGTAGTCGCGGTCGTTGCGGTCGTTGCGCCGGGCGTCATTTTTTTGAAAATTCCCGGGTTTCGGCACCACTTTGTAGGTTTGGTACGAGGTCGCGGAGGGGAGAGCGATGTAGACCTACGTATACACCTATTAGGTCGTAAATTATACGCGTAAGTATTCGCGGCCGTGATGTTTTGTACCCCTGTCCCTGTTGTGGCTCACTCAAGAGCCTTACAGGCTTCCGCGTCGTGGCTAACTTAATGGCCGTACGCGGGCTGCGTCCCTATCTCCGTTGTGGCCAACTAAATGGCCGTACGGACTTCTGTGCGGTGGTCAACTGAATGGCCGAGCACAGGCTGCAGAAACCTATCTTCTGTCGTGACCAACTAAATGGTCGTACAGACTTCCTTGTGGCGGCTAACTAAATAGCCAACAAGGGAGACAGAGTCGCGAACAGAACAAGAGTACTTTAAAGAAGTTTATTTCGTCAAGTTCTAAACACAGACTAATTTTTACACTGGACTGTCCGAGTATTTATATTCGAGCCAGTCCAGGGTAGAAAATGTACATCTTACGAAATAGAGGGAGAATGCGAGAGAATGCATGCTGTGAAAAAGAGAAATCGTCATCGCGAGCCTAAATGCGTACGTACGTACATACGTACGTATAGTTTTTGTATCTTTTCACAGCATCCTTCTCGCGCATTCCCCCTACAGTATCGTGAGGTATTTCACTCAGAACATTTAGGGAAATGTTTCTCCATCTCCGCCTCAAAATATATTATAGATTTGAATTGTCAGTAGATATATTTATCTTGGGGTCAATATAACTCTTATCATACGTATCTGATTTAATTGTTCATTGACACTGGAATTTGCCATTGATAAATTAGCTTCATTGAAAAACCATTTCAGCTGTCGCAAAATATGAAAGTGAATTATCGAATGAAAATATGATAAGTGATTTGGAGAATTCGAGATAAGGTTGGACAACTGAATCGTTGCTATAAGAATTTTCACGCTTAGTTGTATTTTAATCGCGCATGATTATCGATTATCGATAAATATTTTGACACGAGGGCGACATAGTGGCGCACCAGTGCCTGCAAAATTCTACTTAATCTAGCTGACTCAGCGTCAGCGCAAACTATATGGTATCTTGAGAGTAGAAAGAAATGCTAATTTGTGTTTTTATTTTCGGTCTTAACTTGGCGTTCTATCGCAACAAAATAGATGCCGCTATCGCTATCTATTAAGTAAAAGAAACCTTTTTTTTTATCGTATGTTGTGAAGAAAAATCTCACGGTAACTATCAGCGCGCTAATTTTCTCCGCGCCGGATGTTTACCTTATTCGCCTCCTCCGCAATACATTATAAGTACTTGGAAGTGAAGTTTTTTCATCTGACGACGTTGCTGGTCGCTGGATACATTTTACCGTATAATAGCGAACACCTATGTGGAAAATAAACAAAAAATTGTAGATTTTGTGCCTCTTATAAGAGCGATTCGCACTATGGGTTTTTAGTCGTGCCTATTATTGAAAGGTAAATGATAGGAGCGGATTATCGAGATACTGCGAGCATCAGTTTGAATTTTTAAGGGGTGTTTAGTAGCCTTATACACTTTTGTGTATGGTTGAAAAGGATAACTTATCCCTTTTAAGGAATTATCTGTAGTAGC
The DNA here is from genome assembly GCF_950023065.1 of Planococcus citri. NCBI lineage: Eukaryota > Metazoa > Arthropoda > Insecta > Hemiptera > Pseudococcidae > Planococcus > Planococcus citri. The sequence continues at coordinate 46,560,662 of NC_088677.1, forward strand.
TGTTAATATTGTCACCTATGCTGTCGGTCGGCGTGATGAGAATACACAGCTCCGGTGTTTTCAACGCCGACAAACAAGCTACCCTTGACGAGTGTTAATAACGTTCCGCCTTATATGTATAGACTATATTACCCCGGCCTGGCTGGCTGTATGGGCGATGTTGTTAGTGCGCGGTGGCAGGCCTACAACAGCGTAATTTAGATTACAAGAACTTGGCTCTTAGTGTGTATTCGTGGCTGTTTAGCCACCTGGGGAAAATCTTAGCTCATCGTATTCGCGCGATTATCTGTACTATAATTTTCACGCTCGAATAGATCGCGTATAGATACACATAGATAGACGGATAGATGGATAGATGTAGCGCTATACGTGAGAGAAGACGCGCCTGAAGTGTTGGAGATGGTTAAGGCCGAATTGATTCGCGTACTGAAAGTGTTAAGGTGATGTTAATGAGGCAATTATGGGAACTGGTCGGCTCAGATTTGAACGAGACTTCGAGAGGTGGAAGAACAAGTCAGGAACGCCTCGTGAACGAGCTGTAGACCCGTTAAAATTGGGTTTTCAGTTTTTGTCGAATTTTTGAAAATTTGAAGCAGTTGCGTCGTGTACTCGTAAGTAAGGGAAAAATCATGAAATCATAGAATTAGGTAATGAAGTGTTGTTTTCTATTTCTTATCCTGAATTGATCTTTTGATAATTTTGTAAATCAAGATACTTACTTGCTGGTTCTTTGCAAATCAAAAGACGGTGGAGTCAAAATTTTTTTAGCTATTTTCAAATGGAAAATTAGTTTGTATCGTAACGAAAAACCACTTTTAGTAGACTGATAAATTCATAATTACTGAACCTGGACTGGACGCCCTCGATTCTTTGAAGAATCTGATCTCAAATATTGTATCTATAGGTGATTGGAAATTTTCAAAAAATTGAAAAATTTTACATAGGCACCTACCACCTATCTACCATTTGTCACTTCTATTCTCACAAAAATCATTATTTTTTCAAGTTGCGTGACGTTTCGAATTCACCCTCTCCCTCCCCTTCTCAACACTAATCTGAAATCTTTAAGATAGATGCCTAAGTAATTACCTATTGAGTTAATAATGTCAACCCCCTCCTCTTTCCTCGTCCTTCTTCGTAATCTTGAAAAATGTATCTTTTTTCAAATTTTTCATGTGAATAATTTGCTGCTGAATTTCTTCAAATTTGTGAAGACGATAAACCTGCTGAATTAACCCCCTTTTGGAATTTTTTTGGAGATGAAATTCAAATCTGACAAGGTGACTCGTTTTAGCCATTTTAAGAGGAAAGTGTGGGCTTTGAAGTTTAAATTTTGAATTTTGGAAAATTCTCATGAAAATTGAAAAATCAGTTTTTAGGCTACTAATTAAAGATGGGGATGAAGGGGCGAGTGAATGACAAGTTCTTTCACCTTCTGAAGTAATTCCCATAGTCGCGATGTGGCATTGTGGCTCTTGAATGGACGATAGTCGATATAGGATGGGAGCAGCCGAAGAACCCAGCGTCGGACTGCGAGGATGAGGACACTGAGAAGAGCGGGATGAGGGCGACGATCACGTTCAGCACGAAATAAAATGAATGAGTTTTCAGATATTATATGAATGATGGTTAATGAACATTATCGTTCATGCATGGCGCCAAGAATGCGCGTGGGTGCAACGCAACGGTGGCGCGAGCTTCGCAGCTTCGGACCGAAGGGAGCGCACAAACTGGAATTTTTAACGCGGACTGAGAAAGAGGTAGAGGTCATTGGAATATAATAAAGCGTCAGTCAACTGTATGTACTTAATACTCGAAGCCATCATCGCTTCGTATTGTACGCTGTGTGGCTGTACCGACGTCGTCGTCGTCGTGGTCGTCGTCGTCATCATCGTCGTCATCATCATCGTCATCGTCATCGTCATCATCGTAGTGGTTGTTGTATGTATATACAACAAATATTTTGTAAATTGTATATTTGTGTGCGAGTGTACGTAGTATATCAACGATATACCATTTTTGATTTTAAAGGGTGTCGTATCCTGCGCGCCGTAAAGTTAGGGGTTGTTTTTCGCTGGGCGAGTTGAAGTACAATATTAAACGCGGTTTAACATCCGTCCCTCTCTCGTATATACGAGTATATGTGTACTATACGCACATAGTCAGAAATAATAAACTTCCATATATCATATACGCGTTCGCGTTCCGCGCGTCGTTCTATTGTCGTGCCCGATTAAATATGGCCGACTCGTCGTCTTATCGACAGCTGCTTTTTTCTCGCTCCAAAGGCTAAAAAAAATTACTTGGAGGTAAATTGCTTCCGTAAGTAAACTTTGGTTGCGGAATTCGCCAAAAATGTGGTGATTCGGCTAATCCAGTGAAGGTTTGTCTAGCTTCTTTCCCATTCACCCCACCCCCTCCGCACATCATCTCATGTTGATTTCCACTGCATCCAAATTTGTTCAAGAACCTAGGAATTGATTGTAGGTAAATAGGGGAAAACTTTTCAGCTTGAAATAATTTATAGGAATAAGGGTTCAAATTGAAGAATTTTTAAAATAAAATTGAAAACTTTCAGTTGAAAACTGCATGAAACTGAAAATTATACAGAAAATGAAGGGGGGACTGAAACATGAGACTATTTTAGGTTGTTTGTTTTTTATTTTTTGCAAAACGCTTTTAATAATACTTATATGAAAGCTAATGAAAATTGACAAAAATTGTACATCGAAAAAAGCAAAAAATTCATTAGAAAAATAATTTCTAAAATAATTAAAATTGATTGTTGAAAGAATTACTAAAACTATCAAAATGCAATTGAGTTGTTTTAAAAAAAATTGAACAAAATATTAACTGCAGGTCTAATTTAATACAGTAGTTTTGGCATTATCATTATTATTATTTTTTCATTATTTTATTGATGTTAAATCTATGAGAATGAATTGATATTATCTCAAAAATAGGCCTTCTTAAAAAAATGACCAGAATGAAAATGAAATTTCAAAGCTGAAAATAATTATAGGTTAGGTAAGATAACCAATAAGCGAAAATTAAAACTAAAAAATGAATAAAAGGAAATAAAATTGGAGCAATAGGTACGCTTTTTTTTGAAATTTTGTTTGAAATGTAGGTAACTTTGATAGAAAGGTATCAATAATTTTGGTGTTGTCATTTATTCTCAAATTTATTCGCCTACTTTGAGACAAATAAAAAATAAAAGTGGATTTTACTGAAATTTTCAATTGAAAAGAAAACGAAAAAATTTGTTTTTGATTACAACTAACTTTCATAATTATTGTTAAAATTTTCAAAAAGCAATTAAAAAATAAATCACTAAAAAAATCTAACAACTGTTGATTGCCTATTTGAAAACTAAAACTGAAATCAGCGCTAGACAATTTGAAAAATTTAGAAAAACTGAAATTGAAATTAAAAGGAACTAGGTATAGGTATACTTATTTACTTATTACGTATCTCATTTTATTAATTAGGAGGTACCTGGGTATACGTATGGTGACCTAACTGTGTTTTTCAGCTGGGAAACTTTGTGATGTTTTTATTTAATGTTATTGATTTGAGCTGGAAAGTAGGTAGATATACAAATTGAAATTATAATAATGTTATAGTTATGCGACTTACGTGTTAGGAAAAAGGTAAACACAAACAAATGTATCGAAATATTGAGTAAAAAGGATCCGAATACCTACTTATATCAAAATTCGAAGATGATTAGAAATATGTAGATGAAATCGATCTCGTCAAAATTTTCACGAATTTTTATTCGTTCTTTCAAATTTTAAGCTGTTTTGATATCCACTTCAGGGAGAATTCTGTTGACATTGCTCATCTGCTTCCAATTGAAAAATGAATTTGGGTTCGCAAAAGAGATTCATTTCCCTCCCCCCCCCCTCCTTTCCAAATCTATGTGAAAACTCAGTTCTCAAAAATGAAATCTGCTGTGCAATAAGAGAAAAAAATATTTATTTTTTGAAGCGTATTAGGTGTGAACTAGGAATGCCGAAATGCCTATTGCCTATTCACGAAACCAGTTCACTGTATGTGGCGCTGGCGGTATACGCGTGATTTACCTACCAAGGTTTTTAATTCTTTATTTCTTTCTAATTTACGCACCTCGTTCGCCTGGCGGTATATCCACAGCCTCCACAGGTAGGGGGTGGGGTAAAAAACCGTGTAAAAATATTTTCGATGTTATCTGGTGTACCCGGACGATTTGCTTTTTAGTTGAGAATGAGAGAATAGACGCCGTATTAAGGTTTTGTGTGACTTATGCGTGCTGGTGGTTCTGCTGCTGGAGTGTAGACAGGTCTGTTATCAGATTTTCAAAATACTGTGTACAAATTATATGCACGAGTTCGCAAAATCTTCGTATAAGTAGTCGGTTTTTTTTTCGTTTTGTTTCATTTTTTATAGTTAGTAGCATTTGATTGTAACTTTTGATTTTCATTTGAAATTGAAACCTATGATGAAGTTGAAAAACTGACATTGTTTTCGGGCTGTTGAATCTGATAATGAGACTAAGTGAAAATATTTTAAGTTTTGATTAAATGCGAAATTAAAACCAAAGCATAAGCCTGGAATCGATGGAACTTTTTGAACTGTAACTACGTATAACCAAAACATGATATTTAAGGTCCCTAATAAAGTTATTTTCAAACGCCCCAAAGGTTTGATAAAAAACCAAAACCGGACCCTGTTGTGATTTATCGAGGGAAACGGTCTATTCGACAGAATTACCTAGTTAATACATATTTTGTACGTACTTGAACTTACCTAATTCTATTCTGTTCTTGAAGGGATGGATTGTATCTGATTATGGAATGATAGGGTTGTTTTATAGCTTCTCTTCTGTCTATTTTTTTTGTGCCAGCGCACTCTATGGGTTTATATGAGAATGACCAGCGTATTTTAGGTAAGCTTTGACGCGCTTATAATCTGTTATTTTAATTATTGCGAGTTGAAAGCTGGTTTACCATAAGAATAAACCTCGATACTACTTATTCGTAAATTTGTACATATACCTATACCATTACCTGAGATATATGTATAGCGCGAAAACCATTAAGATGGTAGATTAGGCTACTAAATCGTTGGAAGCGTTAGATATGACATAAAAAGGGCGTAACCGTGAGAGTTGGAATTTTTTCGTGTACAATTTTCATACCCAAGTACGAGAATACCTTGACGCCTCAATTATGAAATTACCTAAGTCTTCGATAACACGATGACTTCGGGGGCTTTAAACGTCCATCTTGGGCATACTTATAGCATCGACGATGGACGAATTGTCGTGGAAGTTTTTTAATGGTACGAAACTAGTAAATTTTAGGAATTTTTATTTTTACTTCGCAGGCAAATGTTTCCGCAAATGAAATTTCGAGTATCTGGGTTGGATCTGAAAGCGAAATACATCCTGTTATTGGACATAGTAGCCTCGGATGATTTTCGTTATAAGTTTCACAACAGGTACAATAAAATGTTTGTTTTATTTTTATTTTAAGTTTTGGTTTTCTGTTTTGTTCTTTTAGGCGTATGTTCCCCGCTTACAAGGTGCGGGTTATGGGGCTTGACAAAAAGGCCAAATACATACTCCTTATGGACATCGTAGCTGCTGACGACTGCCGCTATAAATTTCACAACAGGTACCTGGTCTCATTTTTCTATAGCTGGTAAATTTTGTAAAATTATAATTTTGTTTCTCGGCCTCTCGGATTTGAACAGAGAAAAATTTCTTTTCAGTGGCTTAGTCGTACCGTGTAAATCGGGTTGTAAATTTGTTTCGCGCGAATAAATCGCGTCAGTATGTGAATTTTTTTCTAATTCATGGCCTTTTTGCAAGCCCTGTAATATTTATACTTCGAGAGTCTGCAACGTTATACGTTTTATGCGGTAATGTATTGAGCTGTTTTTTTTCTGCTTAGTTCCTTTAAATTGAATTGATTTTTTTTCTACTGCGTATTTCGTAGATTTACTTATTCGGGGTTTTCATCTAATTTTGCGAAATTTTAACCATGCTCGTGTGTATAATGTTGCAGACTCGAAGTTGTACAGGGTTGGCAAACACGATTACGTTTTAACGGATACGAGTTCGTGATCTGTGGGAAATCTTTTTTTTGCCAGCCTTGAATTACTTGTAGCTTATGAGAAACAAATTTTATTAGATAGATATATGTAGTTAGTTTTAGCTAAATCTAAGTAATTATTTTAATGAACGAAATTGGACAATTTTCTTTCTCGAATGAATTGAATTACAGTACTAAAATAATATCAAATCACTTGAAATTGAATTCTAAATTATGCGAACTGAAAAATTTATAATAAAAATTCGTTCATTCAATCGAGTATCTTCACGATTTTCCATTTTTTTTTTTCTTTGAGAGCGAATTTCTCTTTCAGAAAGTGATGTTATGTACGTATCAGCTGAAAAAAATTATGAAATTCGCTGATACCTGCTCACATCTTTCTTGCGTTTTTTTTTCTCAAAGAAATTGCATTGTTCAATTTTATTTGTTTTATTACTTAGTTTGCAGTATATTTTAGTAATGTAGGTACACCGTACATATCGAGTAGGTATGAGGTATACATAATATTTATTTGCAGAAATGAACATCGAATTTTGGGCTTCCATTTTGCCCACTTTTGAGGAAAGCTAACATGCTTTTTGTTAATTATAGGTGCCCATACCGTGTTCGATTGATTTTATGTCAGTCCGTAAAACTGGCGGAATAAATTTTTTTATTCGAAAAATTTAAGTTTTGAACCTTTAGTTAATTGGTAATTTTCACTTTTTGACCCTCCACCCCTCCTTCCAACACTAAAATGCTTTCTTGTATTCAAAGTACAATTGGGAAAAATTTCATGTACCTACTTACCTGAAAGTTTGAAAATTGGGACCTAAAATTGGGCGAATCATCGTTTTATTCAGAAAATTCCATGTTTTTAATTGGTACCTACCGAATTCTTGCTTTCAATTCCTCTTCCCCTAGCTAAAATTCATTTTTTTGATAAACTGACATTTAAAACTGATCTGATTGTAAAAGTATTCGAAGATTTACTGAGGAACACGATTCGATCAGATCAGGTCTGAGCTGATCTAATTTGGTCAAAACTCTGATCTAATTAGATCAGGTCAAGTCTAATGGGATGGGATCCAGCGAATGTTCGGATCTGATTAGATCTGATCAAATGCATATCCCTACTCAGATGTGGTCAGATCTAATCAGATCTCCCCTGGATGTAATCAAATCTGGCCAGGTCGAATTGGATCCATCCATGGAATGTCCAGATTTGATCAGATCCGGCCATTTTTCGCTAACGATGGCTGCACTGTTGGAAGTTTTACAAAACCCAGCAATGTTTCAATCAAATATCATGATTCGATGACCATGTTTCTGCAATTTGAATAATTACCTAATAGTTTAATTCATCTTGCTTACTTAATGATTACTTATTTATTATCAATTTATTTACTTGTAGTAAGTCATTATTCTGGTACCCAGATATACTAATGCATTACGATTTATGTTGGAGCAGTAGATGGATGGTAGCGGGAAAAGCTGATCCAGAAATGCCAAAAAGAATGTATATCCATCCGGATTCACCATCAACGGGTGAACAGTGGATGCAGAAAGTCGTCTCATTTCATAAATTAAAATTAACCAATAATATCTCGGATAAACACGGATTTGTAAGTATTTCTTTATTCGTTTTCTTTTAAATTAATGGAAAAACTAACGCTTGCATGATAGGTGTAAACTGTAAACGTATTCTTAAGCCTTTTCTAAGCCTACACCAACGCCTGACGTACTGTACATATACCGAATACGAGTTAAACCACATACATAGTATACATTTATATGGATATCACGCCGTTTTGGGAAACCCTGGGTAGTTAACGCTGTTATAGGCGCCAACATAATAGATAGACAAGACACTCAACTACCGTATTGTCCAGATGAAAGAAGGTCTTAGAAGATGCGACAAAAGCCACTTATTTCTGTCCTACACCCTGGCGACATTCTAGTGGACGAGGGGGATGTACGTCATGATGTGTCTGTCCGTGTTAACATTTCACTTTCACTCGTACCGCGTCGTCGGTGCCCTGCTCTTATAATCGTCCGTCGTCGCGAGCCCGAGCATTTTGTTTGCGTTTGCGGTCCAGTTGATCATTATTTTTCATTTTGTGACCCAACATTCGGTATCGATGACGTGAATTTTCTCGATTCGAGACAGCTTTTCCATCGTCTCGTGGAGGAAAATCTAGGTTAGATATCGGCCAAAAAATACGTAGGTAAATCGCGTTTTGGTGATCGATTTGAACCGTTATAAGTAACCAATAGTCGAATCCGCTTTATGGTACTTGACACTCGTATATTGTTTCCATGTATCGATATCGAAGATGCTTGTATGTCTCTGATCCACTCTTACAAGCTCTCTAATGGTGGATATTAATTTGAACATTTTGTTCGTCTCTCGTATCCCCATAATCGTCATGATCGCGTACTCGTATATCAATAAGTTAACACGATCGTAAAATTTTCACAAGCGAAGATAATTCATAATATTTTTTTTAACAGGCAATTAACGTAGAATATTAAACGTTTTACTTTGCTTATAATGGCTAATAAAAAACGACTTATGTGTGCTTTAACAAGGCGTCTGTATTCCTTCCTGCTGTCTCTTTCATTAGGTACGCATACGATGATAAAAAATACGCCGATTAGATACCGCAACCGCTTACTCTGTCGTGTCGGTTGCTCGCTAAAGTCGCTATATAGATTTTCGAGTAGATTACACGTCGAATCAGCAAATTTCTTTCGTATTTGTATCGACAACGAGCTAGTTAATCGACCTCATATCTCGGAGAAATTTCATATACCTACTTAAACAGCGGTTCAGAAAATTGGCAATTTATTAAACTAGGCATTTCGTGGTTGCAAAAAAAGACTCCATTGATTGCTGTACTGTTAGCTACCCTTTTTCTTCAACTGCTTCTGGCTGGTAGGTGAATCTATAGCACTTCCTATTTATGTATACCTTGGTACTATACCTATGCTTAACCAGTAGCGTCATTATGAACAGGTGGTGCAATATTACATTGTACCTTCTCAGATTTCCCAGCCCAGTGAGTAAGTTCAAAGTATCGTATTTGGGTCCACCTAAATTTCGCATACGTAAAATCGAAAGACTGGTAGTTTCGTGTTTACTTTCGCATATAAAACGCAATACGCACACTGCACATGTAAGATTTATAGAGCAGTGTTACTCGTACCTCTCCCTACCTATATATATTGTTTATTGAATCAATCTATAAAATGCTCGACTCACGTATATATGTACATAAGTAAGTATCTAGTATAGGTACTTCCAAGTGAATTTTTTTATACCTTTCCTTTCTTTTTTCACCTCCACGTTGGTGAGTTGGTTCGTTAGTCTCGTGCAATTTACTATATAGGTAGGTAGGTACATACTAACATTTGGCATATTTGAATTTGAATGAATCAACCCACCCAAGAAAAAGCTATTTGACGCCACGCCATCGCGTTCATCAATCCTATAATCGTATAGCTACACTTATACTCTTGTGTACTTACGATCCGTCAAAACCATCACCATCACTATTGAGCGCCGCCGCTCTATGCTCAGCCACAAGTATGTAAAATGTTCAAAGAACAAGTTATCTTGTCTTCTAGTACAAAACTACTAACGCCAAAGGAGGTTGGGTTAACGAATTAATGAGCATTCCGACCTATTCGCTTACGTATACAAGGTATTGTTTGTTTGTTCTAAGGAAGTGGCGAATATTGGTGAAAAAAATTCATTTGCATTTTGCCAACATCCTACATCATCGTATCGTGTGCTATAGTCTTCGTACATATACGAGGTATCTGTACTTGGTTTTGTTTGGACTTGTAAGATATGAATTGTTACTCGTATTTCGACAAAGGTTCCATCCAAAATCGTTTGTAATTGATGGTTTTCGTTGATCGTATCATTTATAAAAATTTCCGGTACAAGAGCTGCGCACATTGCTTAAAAATTGGTCATTTTTGAGAATTTTGTTACGTTGTAGCACCTATGTATCTCAGATTAAGTATAGGTATTACCTATTGGGTAGTGGAAGTTCATTTTATTTGAAATGATACCTAATTAATGCGTTTCAAGGCCAACATGGTTGAAATTTTCCATTGAAAATGATATGTACGCCGTAAGGGTACATTTTATGACATGCTTAGCTATTCTTATTACAGATATCTACGAGTATATAGATAAAAGTTCCCTGAGTATACGGACTATTTATGGCCATTAGTCGGTAGTACCAAAAAAAAGTCAGCCAGGGAGGAGGAGGTAATGTGATTAAGCAGTAATTTTCCTCAGAAGAGATTCAAAGTTTGTTGTACATGAAAAATAATGAAATTGTTAAATCATGCGAGTACAAGATATCGTTTACAAAAATAAAATGACGGTTCTTTGATTCAGGAAAAATCTGAAAAATGTACATAGTAAAATAAAATCTTTCAAAATTTACTTTGGAGTTGTAAAAAAGGCTATTTGATCTCATTCTCTACTCTCTCCAAATGAAGACAAGTTTTGAACTAAGTAGGTGCTACAGTCATTTTGATAGGGATGAGTGTGGGTTTATATTTGATACGGAAAAGTAGGTAATACTTCTGTTTGTTTCTACAGAGTCCAGAATGCACACTATGAGCTTTAAACATGTACTTATTCTATTAGTTACTAGAAGTGGGGCGAGAGGGTGACTATAGTTAGAACGTAGGCTATACATAGTTAATTACAGGTGCATGAGCGGAACCGCCTGAATAAATTTTAGAATATTTTGCCCGGAAAATATTGAAAATTAATCAATTTAAGTCAAAATTCTCAGCCTGCGTATACTATTTTTTTGTTTCCTTACTCCAACTTTTACAAATTCTGAATCGTTTTCTTCATCTTTATAAGCAACGTTTAATTTTGCAAAAAAAAAAACTCGCCTCTGTAAGTTTTGATTTGACAATTTTGAAAGAAATTCAGTGTAGATATAGGACGTGAACGTCGGAGAAAAGAGAAAATGAATTTATAATGGGTAGTGTAAAACACCCCTATTCCGCCCAGTGCCTAATACCAACCACCATGTACGTATATCTCGTCTGTTATTAGCGCTACCTATTGAAAAGTGATATAAACGTGTTCCTCTATCACAGACAATTAATTTGAGACATTCCCGGCCACTGTAAAGCCAAAACTCGCAAAATAAATTGAATTTGAAGAAATTCCATGATCAAAAAATTGTTTTTCACCTTTTGTTTCGCCTAAAATTTTCAACTTGTTATAACTAATTTTGTGGTGGTAAATAATATTTGTGATCGTGATAAAAGTGAGATTTTGATGGTATTGCCGTTTTTGTAATCAATCGTAGGTATGTATAGAAAATGTTTACAAAAGTGTAAAACAATATGGGTCTCCTAATCCCGACTACCCATGAGATCATGTAAATTCAGGGTGGTTGGGATTAGGGTACCAAATTCAAACAGTCATTTTTGAGGTGTCTCGGAAGAAAATTCCAAAAAGCCATAAAGAATTATTCTATAACCCCAAAATTTTAATATGAGTTGGGGGAAGGCTCAATCTATCTTTTAAGCCATTTACTGTATTTTCATGTGAAATAATATTTTATTGGTTGCTGCACATTCAAATGTGGTCGCAATTAGGGTACCTAATTTTTTGGAGGTGGTTGGGATTAGGATACCAAATTTTGAAAAATTGTTTTTGAGTTGTTTTGGAAAAAAATTCAAAAAACATATTAAGGATTATTCATTTACGCCAAAATTTTGATATGTGTTAGGGGAAGGTTCAACCTACATTTTAAGCCATTTACCACGTTTTGAAGTGAAATAGTCTTCAATTGGTGGCGGTTTTACAAAAAGTGGTCAGTTTTGGGCGACTTCACCCTTATGTCTATGTATTTTAATGGGGATCACAGAGGTTCTCATTTTGGTATTTTATTTCCGGTGTGTTTGAAACTAAAATACATTTTGCTAGAGAGAGTGCTCTCCATCTAAGGACGTAAAAATTTTTGGCTTGCTCTCTCGCTTGAGCGTATGAAGGCATTTCAAATTTTAACAAACAATTTTCCAACATTGAGATAACATTAGAGTTTATTGTGAAAATAACGCAAACGTTGATCATAAAAAGAATTCTCAAAGAAGAAATTTTCAGTTTATTTTCTAAATTTAAATTAAAACACAAAAAAATGTAAAATTTACTAAAATAAAAGTAGGTACTTCAAGCTCAAATAGAAAAATCGTGTTTCTAAAAAACTATATTACATACTTAATTCAAGTGTTTAGTACCTCTACCTATATGTTTAAAAAATGTTCGCGGTTGGCATCATTTGAAAAATATTTGCCATCAAAAACAAAAACAGCTATATGTTTTAAGAGTTATGGTTATGACTGTCCAAAATTTTTTGGGCTCAAATTTGAAATTTTTTGAGTTTAATTTTTCCCATTTTTCTGTAAGGTTTTGATTACAAGAAAATTTTTTTTTAAATAGTTCGTTGAGTGGGACTTTCTCAGTGTTTTGGGTTGCGTTGAGACTGCTCGATTTTTTTCAAAAGTTGGTACATACTTATAAGATCAAAATGAGACGAACTAAACAAGTAAAGGTCACTAAAATGCAAGCGGCCCTTTTTTAAAAAAAATGAGCTCAACCTGTCATATTTCTTCTCTATTCATGTTTCTGTCAATTTTTCACAAAATGGAAGATATTTTTGTTCACCTTCGAGACTCATTTTTTCCTTTCTGATAGATCTGAAAACGGATCCTAAATATACATTAATGCATTATTTCAAGTCACTCGACTGATCCCTATAGCTTAGTTACTATCTTTCAATTTTGATTTTCTTTTCTCTTCTAACACCCTCTTAAAACCTCAAATCAAACCTCAGTATAAAAGTTTGGCAAATATGGTAACACTGCATAATACCTAATGAAATTATAATATGATAGAAAAACGCTCAACCACACAGATACTGTTACAAGAGATTGGTTAGGGAAAGCGATTGAAATAATAGACACACAGAGGAGACAGCTGTTAAATTTTGGTATCAATGACGGATTTATAAGTATCTATCTATCTCTCGTGGTATAAGGTTAGAAGGAGGGATCGAAAAATCGAGCCTATACTGCAGCTTATAATAGCCTATGTACCTAACCTTCTGCTCTCGCGAGGCGAATATACGCTACTGGAAAAATCGAAAAGGCTGGGGTAACACCGCGAGCAAGAATTGTGTGCCCGGCGCTGCTCGTACGTACTCGCGAGAGAGAATATCAAAAGCTAAGTATGTAATACGATTAAAATATCTTCATGTAACGAATAGGTAGGTATAACGTACCTAACTACATAGCGTTAAAATTTAAACGATGTTCTCTTTTTCGCCTCGTCGAGTCCTGTGATGTATATGCAAACATCAGACTCTCCTCTCACCCTTTTATCTCCTTTCTTATATATCGAATAAAAAGATATTCTTTCGCGAAAAAAGTATGTAAGTATACTATACATATATAGTTATAGGTTTTGCAAAAAGATGTGATGTACCTCTATACCTACCTACTAATGCTATGTACTTATAAGAAGGTGGTTAGATGTACGGGGTAGAAATTAATTTTAAATTTGGGAACCATTCGTTATCATTATCAATATTTCAGAAAGCTTGTATTCGATGTAGGTATGTAATTTTTATCGTATACACGAAAAGTGCGTGTTGGGTTATTATTTTGATTAATTTATTGTCTCGAAGGAGATTCCGATTCGGTCGTACTATGTATTGTTAATGTATTTATACCTGATAGGTACGAGTACTACCTACACGTGTACCTGTTAGAGGTGCTTCTTTATTTTCTCCCAAGGCGATACTCGTGCGACATTTTTGGAAAATTAATTTCACTAAGAGAATAATATAGATTCAATAATTTACTGTGCGGGTTATTTCGAGATAGCAGAGTAGGTACCTATAGACACGAGCCATGTTGTGTGTGATGTGATGTGGTGTGCAAGTTGTGAACCAATGTGACGTGCGCGCAATATATGCACTTTTCTTTGGTTCTTGTTTCGCGTGTACGGACATCGAGTAATTGCATTATCTAGACAAGATTATTATTTATCTGATTAAAAGAAAAGAGCTTCTTTTCGAAAGGAAACACTTAGTAGGTCTCGATATTTTACTACGCGTAACTACAGTTACCATAATACACCTACTCATACGTATGTTACATTAGAGGTTCGGTTTTTTCTTCTTTTTTTCTCCCATTGTCAATCGAAATAACATTGCTACTTATTTTTATGCATAGGTACTCGTATATACCATCTTCGTGCGTAGATAGATGATATCCAAAATTGTCCTCCGTCCGCCACAATCCTCCTCTCCCACCCTAGGGTTTAATCGCGTAAAATTTTTTTTATCTAAACGTTATACTTTTTGAAATCGTTGATATTATGGCGAATATAAAATTGTTGGATTTTTTTTCCACAGAATGCGATGGCGACTCAATCTAACCCGACCAAGAGTAGAATTAATGAAACAGAATCTCCGGTAAATTGCACTTCTTATCACATATTTATATTATGATTTTAAAAAGTATATAAAAGAAATCGCACAGGTTACAGGGGTTTATAAATTTATAAATATAGACCTACGGTATCTAATTTCGGACATCGAAATGCTTCTATCTATCTTTCTATATTAACTACGTAGGTATATTTTTATTTATACGCGGGGGTGTGCGGATGATTAATTTTAGGTTTTATGCACGCGTCGGTATAGCCTATATCTAGATATGAAAGAATGGGAAAAAGAGAGAGTAAATTTGCGCAATGGAGTAGGTATTTTTTTTTCGCCGCCGCCGCCGAATACACGTATGGAATTTGAAGTACGACGAAAGAAAATGCTAGGATATATCTTTAAACGTGTAACGTACAATTCTCCGGGGCGTTCGCTATATCGTGATCGGATCCCCTAACAAATACGTTATACCGCGATATGTGTATTCGTTATAATTTCCCGAAGGGATTCCGTGCTTAAGTTCGATAAAGGGATTCTATCCTTCACTTAATGGCATCCTTTGATATACTCGCTAACTTAAAAAGAGTTTCTAGCTTAAACGCACTAGTCCGTAAGCGTGCTCCGCGCTGCTGCTGCCCCCTCCTACCCCTCCACCTTTTGCACTACAACTTTTATCAGGCTTATTTTTATGGCATTTGAAGTTTTCAGTATAGGAAAAAAAGCGGAGGAAAAAAAAGAGATGGACTCTTCTATTTGGCACTGCGAATCAGGAAACCGGAAAACTTAACGTGTACCTCTTGCTTCTCTCAAACTATATTGCTATAGTTATATTGTGCTTGCTGTTAATTTACGAGCTAAAGTTTACTTAGGATTGTTTACCTCGAAGTAGACGTGCGAGGTTCGTAGTCGTCGAATTATTCGCGTAGGTACGAAGAATTTTCAACTAGGGGTTTGCTCATTCGATTGCCTTGGTTTTGGGTATATACCTATACCTGTACCTCTACCTACCTACCAGTGAAATTAATCACATGTTATGGGAAGAAATGTGAAGTCAGATTCTTACGTATTTATGAATTGTTCAAATTTCTGTTGGTTTTCGGGGGGGGGGGGGAGGTGTTCATAATACAAAGGATAAGTATAGTCCATATGTGACGCGACCAGCGATACCATACCATATGTCGGCAAACATTTTTTTCGTTTTATTGTGGTTTCTGGTAGTGTTTTTCTTCCTCTTTTCAATGGTGCAAACAGATTTTCAAAATATTAAAATCTAACAAATTTGCAAAATTTCAAAGTTGCATATTTTTTGAAATTCAAAAACCAAAATTCTGAGAAAAACGTTTTTGAAAGTTTGGGTTATTTTTGTAACATTTTTAAAAACCAGTGAACAGTATTTTTTTTTTTTTTTGATTTTCTTCATCTTTTAATGGTTTTACATCATAATATTTTTTTTTTTTTTTGACATTTTTTTATGAAAAGCACTTTTGTAAAACCGGTTTTTCACCACTAAAACGACGTGTTTGAGATCGGTGGGTACACCCATTCCAAAGTATAGGCTTCATAGTATATGAATCGACAAAAAAAATTTTTTTTGATATTTTCTGACTTTTTCCATGAAAACGCGATTATCTCAAAAAAAAGTTTTCCGACTTATGGTATGGTATCGCTGGTCGCGTCACATATGCAAGATTCAAAAATGAACTTTTTCAACTTTTGCTTGAAATAGGTCTAGAACAAAGTTTTCTGGGAAAAGTCAATGCACATATATTAATAGGTACGTCTACGTACATATTGTAATGTTCTATTAGGTATTTCGTTTCTCTTCATTTTTTTCGTTAAACTGTTAGTTTTTTTTTACTAAAAATCAATTTTTTGGTAGCTTAAAGAAAAATTGAAAAGATTTTTCAAATTTCTATTATTTGAGGAAAAAACTGAAGAGAAACAAAATTCTGAAGAATAAAATTTGCTACCAATAGATATTGTGATTCATTTTTTCCCCTAAAAGGCTTTAATCAGTTTTAAAATGTATTTTGAGCAGAAGTTATTAAATATACGTATGATAACCCATTCATGATGGAAATTTAAAATTTTCAACAATTTTTTCGTATCGGAAATTTTTTTAAAAAAGAAACTAAGGATCCTAAGAAAAAAATGCAAGTAGGTACATACATAGATGAACAAAATCTCAGAATATGAAATTTTCCCCACCATTAGTTAAAGTGTGATAAGTTATGTTTTTTCTGTACGGTTTTGTCTTTAAATACGAGTAAGTATTTGGAACATCTGCTAGAAAACTGAACTTTTGGTACTTCATTGAAAGAATTTTTCTATAGTAAATTGACTTATTTACTGTATATATGTATAGACCACCCTGCATAGATACCTACAATATGGACGGCTACAAGAAAGCGTCGTGTAAAAATTTCAGAATGATTTCGAGTTTTGAGGAAAAAAATATTTTAAAATCTTCTCTATTTGTTTTTTTCACACATACAGACATGACGTTTGTCTTTTGCCTTAGTTACCTAATGAAATAAAATTGACCAACAGGTGAAAATTATCCAAATGCGAATTAACACATTATCTATCCCAATGGGATACAAATATTTTGACAAAATTGTGGCAACAGCAGACGTCCTCCATTTAGAATATTTTCATCCAAAAAAAGCTTTGATACCTACCAATGATGAGAAAAATTTTTAAAATTTTCCAAACATTTGAATATTCATCTGTTTACTAACAATAAATTCGAAATAAATTTCAGAAAAAAAATCAAAGAAATTGGTTTGTATATGTATGTATTGCTATACTGTATGCTTAAGTTTTGAAAAAAAAGACGAAATGCAAAAAATATGACAAACGGAACCGTAGAAAGATGGAAAATATTAATTTTATGTATATTTGTGTTCGCATAAATAAATTGAATAAGCCTTAAGAAAATTTTTTTGCCTCAAGTTTGAAATTTATACATTTGTGCATCTTTAGACATTTAGCTTGATGTTTTCCATCTTTATATAAACTTTTTAATGTATTGCCGTATTGGAAAAGTTTGTTTTGAAGATCGAGGCTATAAATTCACGTATAAAATTTCAAATTGCACGCGTACGTTCCTAATTTATGATATGGATTGATTTATATCGCGCAACCGTAGACATTTTTCAACTATTGGAATTGCTTACGTAAAATATACGAATTCATTTCGAATTTTTTAGTACATATAGGCTGAAGGGTGTTGGTATTTCGAAATGTGCTTATTTAGAAACATATCTGTATTATAGGTAAATGTTATTCTTATGTTTTCAAGAGATTTTATTTCATTTGTATCAACGTAGGTATAGAAGAGAATATTGTCGTTAGGTATATTTTCGATCATCACCCAAATTTCAGGTTTTGGATTTGTAAAACAAATTGCAACAATGCAACTCGATTAGTGAAAAGGTGACTTTTAACTACAGTACCGATTTACCTGTACTTAAAAATTACTACGAAAAACTTGACTTTGATGAATTCTAAAAGCATGACTTGTCGGGAATCAATTTTTAGGTAATTGACTGAAGAGGATTGTAGTCTCCTCGTTTCCTTGAACATCAGAAATTTTCGACTTTAGGGGTTTTAACTCTTCCTTGATTTCTTTCTTCGACTTTGAAATGCTGGCAAAACCCGCGAAGGGGTAGGGGGTGACACCCCCCTCCGCCCCTCCAAAATCTGGTTTTCTCATTTTTTCTCCGAAAATCAAATACCTATATCTACTTACTTAAAGTAAAAATTATTTCAACAAAATTGCTCTACACAATGATCTAGTGACAAAAAAAGTTCTAAACACCCTTGAATTTCGAGTATCTACTACCTACCTAGTAAGTACCTATCACTTCTAAAGAAAAAGTAAATTTGGGGAATTCGACCAAAATTACTTATCGCGAAAAATGTGGTAGATAATTGGAGTTGTTTCAACAACCTGACCAAGAAATCAGCATTTGATTTTTTTTTTTCTTCAAAATTTCAGATTGGTTATTTCCAACTATATCGGCACTCACTCATTTGAATTTAATTCCCTAAAACTGAATAAGTAGGTATACCTTTACCTATGTAAGTACCTTGAACAAATCTAAGTAAAAGAAAAAAAAAAATGAAGAATTTTTTAAAAAAGATGTGGTCTTTATTTTTAACGCTCCTTTTCCTCAAACAACCTAAATGCACATTTCACAATAATGTTCGCGGCATTTTCCTGTGTGGCTTTCCGCTAGCACAGGGGCCGTTTGGTCGGTCACAAATACTTTTTGAGCCCCCGGTGTTTGGATTTTCTTGGCCAATCGTGAAATATTTGCCTACAGATGGTCGATTGGCGCATACGTACCATCGATGTTAATTCCAACATAATTTGGCATAGGTAACGCAAAAAAATTATATATTTTAGACAATTGAAAATTTTTAGAACTCATATAGACCATGTAAAGATTTTCCAATGTTTGACATTTTTTCAGTGTGAATTACGTTTATCTTATTGCCTAATCGAATACACGCATTAGGGTGCGGGTCTGCCCAGGGCACGCATTAGGCAATTTCACGGATTTAGCGTAATATAAATAAAAATAGGAAAAAAAACAAGCATACGTAACACAAAAGAGATATATACGACACCTTGAGCGAGAGATATGCCTATTTTACGTGAAAAATATATAGGAAAATAACGACCCCCTATCGTCATATAGTGCACGATGTCTAATGACTGGGGACCCTGTTACGATAAGAGTCGCACAAAAAAGAGAAAAAAGTCATAAAAAACCAATACGAAACGTTGCTAGTGCGGTTCCGCAGACGACACACGTCATATATTTAAGGTAAAATTGCGCGAAAAAAAATAACAGTAAAAAGTAAATAAATGTTATGTGTGGCGAACACGCATATCACGTAGCCTTTAGCTCACAGTATACGAGTATACATATACCTATAAGGCTATAGTTAAGAGAGAAAACCCCCATGAACCCTAGAACTGAGAAAAGAAAATAGGCGTAAAAGGTAGAACGAAAGTGCTACACGCGTGAAATGGGACAGCGGTCGCTATTATTTTGGAGAGTTTTACACCGAAATACATTGGTAAGAGAGAAAGCTACGTATGTAGTATTTTTGTACGTGTGTCGTAGAGGAAAATTGATAAAAGAAAAGCGTACCTATAGCGGTATATATAAAAAGATTAAGAGTCGTTACACGAGCGCCGTAAAACACGAAGATAATACGATTTAGCCACACCCTAACTGGCCCTAAAGGCGTGGCTGTAAGACGTCCGTCTTGTTGAACCGTGTAAAAAAAACGACGTCTTCGGTGAAACGTAGCGGCGCGCCCAAAGTGTCCAAAATTTCATTTCGTTTAATGGACATTTGGCGGACAATTTAAAGAAAAACGTTTTCGTTTATTTGTGCCCTGTGCCTCCTGTGCCTCCTGTGCCTCCGTATTTAGATGTCTTGTCCCAGCGACCAGCGTCGTCGCCTGCGTTGCTGCTCCAGCTCAAAGCGTGCGTCTTCGTGCTTTACGTCTTATAATTTCTTTTTTATGTAAATATACAAAATATCAGATATACTTGAGTGCCGACTGCGTCTGTGCTGGGAATTCATTCATATATCTGCGAACGTGATCCCGATCGCGTAATTTGACCGTCAAAGGGGGGTTTTTCGGTTGAGAATTGAGAATACCTTGATGAGTCATCAACAGAGTTTCGAATGCATGTGCAGGTTGTTCAAACGTGACAAAATTTAACTAAAAAAATTAAAATTTAGATTTAGTTCGTTGCCAAATGGAACAAAACAAATTACCTTTGACAATGATGGCATATGACTCATGGTTGTTGTTTTTTATTTACGAAAAACACGGATCACTGGTGACTTCGAAAAGCGATATCATATATTATGTATACCTACCTATACCTAAATATCCACATAGGTAGTGTATCTAAGTAGTTACCTATACAAGCATTCAAATACATATTTGGACTCTAGAATAAGGAAATACTGATTTGAATTTATTGTGCTCAAGATATTCAAGTTGCAAGATCTTAGGTACTCTCAAGACACGCTTTTACAATCCTTCAGCCTCCGTCGATCTGAAGTTCGACTCACTGAAAGAGCATGTCACCACCTACTCACCTAAGCAAATTTTGAGCAGTAGAAATAGTTTTTTCAAATTTTGACGAATTTTTGAAAATAGTCGGAAAAGCTCACTGACGCTGCACTTTCTCATTATTCAAAAAGTGGAAATGAAAATTCCACAATTGATTTATATGCTAAAGTTTACCCCACCCGCCTTCTCCTCCTTACACCGCAAATTCACTGGCTTAATTTTCGAGATCGGTATAGCCTTCAGTAAGTAAAGCTAGAATTTTTCTGCCGAACATTGCAATTGCTCCAGAAGGTGCTGCAATTAATTTCAGCAGCCGAAACTTTGTTATGTACAAGTTCGACTTCGGCGGATAACAAATAATTTTATTTTCTCATCTGTTGGAAAACAATCTGAAGTATTCCACAAAAATCGTTCGAATTTCTCTGTCTCTTAAAAGGCTGAAAAAAGTGAACTTTTGCTGGAAGTTTCAGATTGGTGCGAAAATACTTAGTATAATAATCAGTTCTCGGGTGGGGGAGATTGGATTGAGCATGGAAACCGATTTTCAGAATTTTGTGTTTAGATGTACATACAAAAAAAAAACCATAGGGCCTATTATTTTTTTGTCTATAGGTAGTGTAAAACCGAAACCAGAACCTTCATTTTCAAAAACTGAGAACGAAACCGAAATTTCTTTTTGAGAACTAACACCCGTGGTAAAATCATAATAATGAGCACAATTTTTCTACCATTTTCAAACATTCAACAAAAATTGAAAAATTAATGTGAGCAGCTCAAAATTTGGTGCTGAGGTGCGGATGACATGGCTTTTAGTCAGTCAAATTTATGTAAATTGTGAAGGTTCCTTTGTTAGCAAAAAAAAAAAGTTGAAGCTTATACCTACCATTGAAAAATGGAACGAGAAAAGTCGAAGAACATTCAGAAAATCTGACGTAGCAAAATTTCGGGTGCTGAATTTTACTTTTTTATCCTTGGCTAGTTTTACAGCATTGAAATTGAATTTTCTAATGAAAAATAAAACAAACAAACAAAGAATAAAAAGCAAAAACAAAAAACGCAAGTTTTGACTTACCCAGATTGATTGTAATGATTGAGAATTATGAAGTTGGAGCTGTTCATTTTGCATACTTATACATTATTAGGGGTGTTCGAGCGCTCTACAGAACGCTGCAGAATTTACAGAAAACGTAAAAAATTAGGGGGTTTGAGCGCTCATGAAAGACTCAAAATGGACAATAGACTGTCGCAATGCAATTTTACAAAAAAAACTGTAAAAATTTTTCAACGTTTTCTGTAATTGCTGCAGGTTTCTGTAACTTGCTGGAAAGCGCTCGAACACCCCTAACGAGTATTTGTAATTAAAGTCAAAAAAGTCAATTTTTCTGTAAGAAAATCAAAAACCAAATTTTGTAGGATGATGTTTATAAAATTGAAAACTTTTCAATGAAAAAAATCAAGATCAATCATAAATGATTTTCATTGTCAGTATGAAAATTCATGATTTTCATGATTTTTTTTTTATGACTTCCACGATTTTCGTATATAGCCAATAATAGACCGTGACATCCTGAGTTGAGCCATTCAAGAGCTCTCAGAGAATTTTTAGATTTTTGAACTCCTTATTTCTTAAAAAATCCTATACTTGAAAATGCTTTGAAAAATCAACTTCTGAAACAAATTTCAGTTTTCCACATTGATGCGTTCGTAAACGATGAATTTTTCATTTTTCTTCCAAGTTTCCAACTTGAGCAGAATCCGATCAAGGGTAATTTCAAAGGTTCCACTTCATAATTATTTAGGACCCCCCTTCCTGTATACAAACACCTAATCAAGTACATATGTAGGTACAGATAAGGCACCATGCTCGTGCTTTATACGCTTATGGATGCCAACAGGCAATTCCAAATACATATGACAGCATTCGTATCACATCGCGGCAAATTAATACAGATTTGTTTCAGAATTTGCTTGCGGCCATCTACTAACTAAGTAGGTACACATTGGTAGAGATGGTTAATCGACTAATTTGAAGTTTCTTTTTTTGGTGCGATCCGTTATGGACATGTTTTGAGTTTATCAAAACGTAGGTAATTAAGTATAAACATCATTAAAAAAACATTTCGTATAAGCACGTAAATCGTAAATGCTGCAACGTATCCTACCTACCCATTTACTATGCAATCGTTTACCGCAACCAACGCATTTTCCCCTTTTACTTGTAAGTAGAAAAATATTGAAAAATTCAAGGTAATAAAAAAAACTTCAATTAAAACTCATGTTAGCTATACATACAAAAAGTAAATGTCTCGAAGCCGATAGCTGTTGATACTTTCACCTATATTGTTTCGATTTTTATAGCGTAGATTAAAAATTAACTAGCATAACGTTGATATTTGATGAAAATAGCGAAACCGTGTTTACATTTGAATATACTTTTAAAATGGGAAAATGGGTCCCGGATAAAGTATAAAGTACATAAATATATCGTATTACCGAGCTAACTTCCTATACCGAAATGTTCGCCAAACATGTGAAACTTTATTGTTTATTTTCCACATAAAATCTATACTTATATAGCATAGATACATACTATACATATAGGCATGGTAGTTTGCGATGATACAGCTGTTGAAGTTCCTTAAACGATATGACGACGATGCAGTTTGTACGCGATACCATTCTAATCCCATTGTTTATATCGAAATCTATCGAAAAGTTTTCTCGCCCAGTAATCTCACTCTTTCACTTTTTCCCTGGTAAATTGATATTCCATTTACTTTTCGATGCATAGGTAGTAGCAGACCGATCGCAAACCCAACACTATACATACAAGTAACTTAGGGGTATGGTAGGTATAGTACATATAACGCCACCACCGCAGTGCCTAGGTACGCATTTTGCCTTGAATTATATTTATAATATGTTGTCAAAAGGCCGAAATCCCTGCGTGTTATTGTCAATATTAGCGCAAGGCCGAACATCAATGGAGTGGGCCGACAGCAGACGGCGGCTCGAGATCTCAACCTTTTAGCCAAATTATCGCGGCGGCGCAGCCACTGCAGTTGAGTTATCGCGCCGAATCGAAGGAAAAATCAACAAAAGGGTGAATTCACTCACTCGTACACTCAGCACAACAACGAAACCTACCTATATATCTATCTTATAGTCTAATTCTTCTCAACCATACACACACAGCGCGTACCGAAGTCTGTATTGTGGGCCTTTTTTCTTACGGATACACGCGTTTTACGTAGATATAATTAAGGAATCTGCTAATTTAAATGTCTCCAGAAGTTCACATATAGCTATAGGTTTAGATATACCTTCGTGTTTTCATGGTCTGGTTACCTTCTAGCTTGCTGTGTTCGTATTGTATAACCTATTGTATATGGCAAAGTGGACCGCCACCGCGTCCAGCCACAAATTGGTCGGTTTTTAGTGAGCTTCTACGAGTGTCTTTGATCGAAGGTGATTGGCCGGGTCGTCGTGGTTGTTCAAAGATGAGTGTTTGGATTTCACTTTTATACATTTCATGCGATGTTTTCTTATTCTAATATGAGTAGGTAGTAAGTACGTAATGGTTGGTCAAATTGAAAAAAAAATGCTGATGAGACGAATTAGCTAAAATTACCTGCTGTGAAAATCCTTTTTCCAACGAAAAATGCATGCAGCTTTTCAATTACAAACTAATTTTTTCAATTCTCCCTTCCTAAAGTTGTATGCTTTTCTTGAGGCAAGCCATACTTACAACATGAATCCTGCACGCATCATCATACCTACTTTGGCTGGATGTAACTAATCGATTTAAATTTCATTCAAATTTTAAAAATCGATTACAGAATCTTGCTGAGGAAGAAAAATTCCACAAATACCTAAGTTCTGTACCTACGTTTTTTTGTCCATCGTCAAAATTGAAGCATTCTTTTTTGGCATTGCTAAGAATTGAAAATCCAAAAATTGAGAACACAATTTTCAAAATGTGCAATTTTTTTTCTTATGGGGGATTTAATTTTCCATTTAAATAAATTCATTGATCAGTTTTTACATTTTTCAAAGTTTCTTTCGTGAATTGATTTTTTAGCGAGAAAAGGTCAGGAGGTGCCTTAAAATAACACTTCACTTGCCAAACTTTGATTTCAAGCTGTCAGCCCCCTTCAACCTTCAGGAGACCTCAGTTAACTTTAATTTGATCAGTATTCAACTTCAAAATAATTTTAGAGATTTTCAAAAAATTCCCAAAAATTATTCATACCTAGCTCAAGTTGGTAAGAAGTGGTCAAAATACCGTGAGGTGGTTCCATCGTAATTTCTGGAGGGCGCTGGTTATCAACAGCTGATGCTCTCCTTCTCTGATGAATTAACAAATTTGGTGACAGAATAACAACCTTCTTCAAGCTCCAAGTCTCTAACCAGCAAAGATGGTGATGATTAATTACCACAGTTCTGCGGTATACCGCTATAATATAACTACCATTTATTTTACCTTTACCTACCTCATAATACCTAACTGATGGCAGTAATTATATCGACATAGTTCTTCCGTCCAATTAACGACGATGTTCGAGTCATCCACCAGTTAAAATGATATAGTTTTTTTTTTTTTTTTTGATTAATTGCAACGTGCGATTGGAAAACAAACTTTATACACCATAGAGACTGGTGCAATGCAGAGGTACGAAGGTGAAATTGGAA
Organism: Planococcus citri; assembly: GCF_950023065.1. Lineage (NCBI taxonomy): Eukaryota > Metazoa > Arthropoda > Insecta > Hemiptera > Pseudococcidae > Planococcus > Planococcus citri. The sequence continues at coordinate 46,586,043 of NC_088677.1, forward strand.
ATTCAGCGATGGCCGCGATATTTTCGATAAATTAAATGCGGGAAGTAATGGTGTGCGTTTTTTTCTCCTGTGTAGGTACATGAAAGAGAGACTTGAGTGTGCTAAACAGACATGCGTATATAGATAACTCGTTCGTTATATGAAAAGTTTCCCGAGCCTCTCGAAAGCATACTAATTAAACCGACACTCGGTATTTATATGAATGGTGCTGCTGTAGATGGCAAAAGAATAATTTCTTAGTTCCATGTACCTACTTACCTACCCTTCCATCTATTCGTACACTGTGCTGAAATTGCAATATCAACTCCATTTCATTTCGCAGCATTCATTTAGGTTTTTATTTCTCTTTCTGCATGCAGTGCTTATATGCATGTGTGTCTGTGTGTGGAGTTTTTTTCTCTTCTCTTTCTTCATAATTCACTATGTATGGAGTAACATAGAAATGGTGTAAAGGGGTTGATTTAAAATGTTGTTTTATTTCAACTTGTCCTCGCTTTACAATGCGCTGATTGGCTCATTACCAACTATACAAGGGTAAATTCCTACCAACTCTGTACCACCAACTGTTCTAACTAGCTGAAAATAATTTTTGTTTATATTACCTCGCAATACATGCTATGTGTACCGAGTTTACTTTGTATATTCATAAAGAAGGATTTCTCTCTGATGTCTTTTCGGTATAGCGAAATTCCGCCATTATTGTACTTATCATTTTCGGCTGTGCTTTTCTTCGAATTAGCATGGGTATGTTTATTGAATGTGCGTGCGATTTACCATTGTACCGAGAGGTGTATTTTGGCCAAATTACCTGCCTGTCTACTTATTTATTCATTTGCGAATATGGTATGGGAGACCATGGCCGTCAGACGGTTGTTAAAATGGGAAAGCTTCTTCCTTGCGCTAAGCTAATACGTACTAGATCAAGATGTAAGATGAAAAAAATATGCATTATAAACTAAAGAATCATATTGGTAAGATATTTTGTGCGTAGAGTACTTTATTGAGCTCATACTATGAAAATGAATGAAAGAAGCCAGTTTTAGGAAATTGAAATTTCTCAATAAGTATAGGTACCTAAGTACATGGAAGACATTATTTTGTGAAAAGTTCTTTAATTTTTCGTTGTAGTTAAGTATTAAATTTTCTGAATAATTTACTACCTAGTGAATTATATTTGGGAATATTTTATTTTTCTTTATTTTGATATATATCCAGTTGAAACGTCACACACCATCCAGAGACGATTTGAACTGATTTATAAAAGGGGGTGTGAATAGTGAAAATAGATAAGTACCGGAAATTTTGAAAATGCCAACTGAAAATTTTTTTCACGAGAAACCCTTAAATTGGCTGTCTGAGGCCTCTCTGAAAAATTGTGACTGCTTCATCGGGCTTTCATAATTGTCATCGAAAGCTGAATTCTTTTCATTCTCGTCGCCATCATTAATTACAAATTGCGTATAAGCTACTTAGAAAACCCCCCTTATATCGCGATGTCACCAATTAAGGTAGCGTTTTCATTTTCGCGATAGAGAGAATTGAAAAAAAATCTATACGAAGAATAAAATCCGCGATGAAGTTTTCCATTGCTCGGAGTATCGTATCTATATGGTACCCTAACGAACTTTGATGGTTGAAAAAATCAATTTTTTGCTAGCTACTGCTACATTATGTGAAAATAATTCCACTACCTATATGTCTATATGTAGGTAGGTAGTACCTACAGGGTGGGCAAAAATATCGCGAACCCCTAAAAAAGTTTTCTGCTTGATATTTCGGTTGGTCAAAGTGAATGATAATAATAATAGGTAGCATAATGATATGGTTGTTGGACTGAGGTGATAATTTTCCACCAACCATATGCATCTATTTCACGTTGCCAAGCCTATATTTTTAATGAAAAACTTTCTCTGGGATTCACGATATTTCTGTCCACTGTCCACCCTGTATATGTAGATACCTATGTATACTTGATTTAACCAAAGCTATAGGATAAGTAATCGGAGTGAACGGTGAAAGCTGTATAAAATGATTATATTTTTTTACGATCGTTGGATGAAAGCTCGGATGACGACGCACGTTCGTAAAATATCTCTTCTGCGAATAGAGTGACTATAGCTCACTCAGCAAAAATATGAAATAGCCTGTAGGTAAGTTCGATTGCGGAGATGGGAGCGCGTATGCGTTAACGAAATTTCGATATTTTGACGTATCGGCGGCTCGGTTGATGATATTGTGGTGGAAAAAAGGCGCACGATGCAGATGACAGGGTATAGGGTATGGAGTGGAGTGGAGCGGAGCGGAGTGAAAACGCGGAACGCGAAGAAGACGCGTATGTGTCGAACGATCGCGGAAGCAGGAAGGGCGCGTCGCTTAAGCATGCGCCCGGCTTGCGGTCAACCATAGAGTCAGCACCTTAAATTATATGATGGCGAGTGTCTGCGGGATTTTTTTCCGATAACCCCTCCTTTTTTTTTCTCTGCAAAGTTTCGGTTCATTACTTTGGAAAATTTATTCTTTAAACGGCTTTTATGGTTTTGTTTTGGGCGACATTTCCGTTTTTATAATAAGTTCGTGTTAAAAGCGAAACTTTATGTGTTATGTATCGTTTAATTTCATCGCCTGACAGGGTTTGTGTTTCTTGTTGTTTTCACGCGGTCGTATATTTTCAGGGTAGTATTAAATTTTCAACGTTGCGTGATTAATTTTTAATTAGAAACCGTATGCGTTATATCATAAATTTGATGATAATTTTTAAGCAGTTATAATAGCGTTAGAACGTAGGTATACGAACCTCTTGTCGCAAGCTATGGAAATTAAGGCGTTTGAAATTTTTAGGTGTTGGTGCAAATTTATTAGGTGCCGTGTGTACGTATATACCTATTTTTTTTATTTTTTTCCCGCTGCCGTCAAAGTTGAACTGCGATTTGCTTATGGGTTACCCTCTCGTCGGTCGTCGGGTCGAAATTTATGTACAAATTCTCGCCATAGGTATAATAAATTTATAGGGTACGAATGGTATAGCAAAATGAAATCAAACTACTGTGGTATCTAGATTAAACCTGCTTACATAAGAGTTATTACCTACCTACTTATGGTGGGTAGTTAAATTATTATTGTCCTGCATCTGGCCGCGAAAAGCAATCCAATGTGAAAATAAGTAGCAATTTTGCTTTCATTTTTTGAAATAGTACAGTGTTACAAAATTGTAAGCGTTAAATTATTTTCATCAAAATTCTGGTCGAGTTGGTCGATACGTCAAATTTTTTCACTTGAATGTTTTTTTTTCTGAATTCAAATGTGTTTTTTTTTTATCCGATGTTTTCGTTCATTGATCGTTCAGCTCAATGGAAACGTGAACAAAAAAATGGTCTTTCAGGGACTAATTCTGCAATAGGTAACTAATGGCATTTTTCGAATTAAGTTTGCATGCATGTTATTCAATGTTCATTCCAAAAAAGCAGTCCGGCTGTGCTGAGTAAAAAATGTCCCAATGAGTCTGTCTGATTCGTTCCTCAAATTGTTGATTATTTCAGTTGGATAAATTTGAATAAAAAAACCTTTAAAAAATAATGGCGGCGACTACCTCACCAGTTACCACATTTTGGTTGACCGAGCATACTTAATTTGTTATTAAAACTGGCCAGTCTATGTAAAACCTGTACAATAAGACCAATTCCATGCCCCGGTAGTGCACCTCTGTACTTAACAATGCCCGCGTCGGTATATATTCATCTGGTTCTACACTGTACATTGTAAAAGCGTTAAAAATGGCAAAAAAATTCTCATTTGTGGCAGATTTAATTAATGGGTCGTAAACGCGTTACATATACGATCCAGTTTTGAAAGGCTAAGCGTGCGTGCGGTAATATACTGGTAATAAATGTAATTTTCTGCATACACAATTACAAAAATATATCTATCCCTCTACCCACCTACCTGCTCAGTGCCCACTTCTACCTATAGAGGTACTTAACCAGTGTACAATGTGCAACTCACAGAGACCCTAAAGACCGCCATCTTATAGTGGTTGCTGGCGCTGGCGGGGTGTTCGGATGGCCACATAGCTTTTATCGAATTTGTCCCGAATACCAACCTGCACGTTTAGCAAATTACCAACTCATATTATGTGTAATGAATAGTACGACACGGCGATTGAATTAAACGACCGTTCAACTATGGGAATAATGTGCACTACTGATTGATAAGCAAAACACGTAGAAGACGACTCTATGATAGTACGGTCGTGTCCGGTCGTGTAATGTACCAAGGAGAGAGACGATTCAATGCTGTGCGACATACGGACACACCGTGGGAATCGGTGCCTTCTCAAAGACCACACCGCCTCTGTGTACTGTAACTTACTCTCCTATACATATATACGTTTACGTACGAGTATCACAATTCCACCGAAGAAAGGCGAGATACCGATTATAGTACTATACGAATACGAAACGTCTAATTTAAACGTCATGTTACCGGCAACGTACAGCGTACACATACGAGTACGAAATACGATTACGAATACGAGTACATGCCATGCTCTCTATAAAATTGACGTACCTATAGTGTACGAATCTTATCAATTTACCAAAAACTTGCAATCGCGAGCACGTTTTCGATTATACTCTACTTTTACATCGAGAGAAACTCACACACTCCATTCTAAAAGAGAAGCTCGTGTAAGGTACCTAGAAGTGGAAATGCTATAGCGAATTTCGAGCAAAATAATTTACAGCTTCGTACAACGAACGTCCGCATATAGAGGGTTTGAGGTTTACCTCAGTGTACTAAAATTTCGTTCCGTTACAACCCCTCCTCAATTGGTTTTTTGAACGATCCGCGCCTCCCTCCGACCAATGAATATAGTGAAATTGGACTTCATATGGACAGGCAACAGAATGTTGAAATTAAAAGGTGAGTACATGAATAGCAAATTTCAGTTTTTCAACTTCATTGAGTAAATTTTTGATGAAACTTCTGGAGGCTCTAAAACAATTCCTTGGTCGATTTGGGAAAATTTTGATTTTCAAAATTCACCAAAAACAGAAAAATGCATATTTTTGACCAGTGTAGGTAGTATGTTTGCAATTTTCTCTTTTAGAACGCCCGGCAATACTTTTATTAGGCTTCGCATAAATTTTGCCACCGATATCATCTGCAAATTTCTTCAACTCTGCTGGAAAGAAATTCGTAGCTCGAATACCCACGGACAGTGAAACAAATTAATAACCGTGCGATTTGTTCAAATGACACGCGAGAAAACTTGTCAAATGAGAGATATGCAACGTACGAGTAGACGGAAACGTCACTCGCGGTATCATATAGATTTAGCTGTCGCGATCGGTACAACGATCAGCGTAATTTATTTACAAATAAAAACGTCATAACAAGTCGAAGGGTAGCTGGTAATTTTGAGGTAATTTCATCGGCGGTGGCGTGTTATAATATGGTGTACAATTTGATTAAATCGAGTCGCGAGCAGCGTCGAGGTATCATCGCGTTTCGCGGGGCGGATTTATCTCTTCGGTAATCGCGGACATCGTTGGACACGGGTTAATTCACTTGTCATTAGTGGACAATGCGATCCAATTTTTTTTGTGTGTTTACCGCACTACGACGAGTAAAAGCGTCGCGTCGTCGATCTCGTTGTCAAGCATACGTCCAAATATAATATTATATCGTATTAAGGACGAGGTCGATTCGAAATTACACGTCGAAAAGGGTTGAGCAGCGGATACTCGTATTTGTCGAGTTTGACAGAAGCGCGACGCGACGCGACGCTGAGGTTGGAGGCACCTTTTGTCCTAATATTCGTCGCCGTGTCTGCGGAATGATGCACGTAGGTATATGTGTGGTGGCGCAGAACCATTGTACGAGTACAACCCCTTTAAATAAATGTCGAATACAACGCGTATACGCAAAGACGTACAATAAGTTGCAGAATGTACGCCCTAAAAATATCCGTATACACGGCGCGGCGCGACGTGCTGGTTGCCTATCCATCGTGATCGAGTTGCGTTAATGAGACGCTCTCACGTAATCGCTAAAAAGCTCGTGACCATTTTTACTCGACAGCTAGGCTGTTTGGTCGGTCGAGGCGTTCTTTTTTTTTTTGTTTTTGTTTACATTTCCGCTGGCGCATCGATCTTCTTTTCTCAGACGCCGCATCGACCCCGAAATACGTCCAAGTACCTACATAGATGGCTCGGCTCGAGTCGATGTGTAATAACTATCTACATGGTATACATACATATGTAGTATGTACGTTACGTATGTTCTTATGCGTAGGTCTGTATGGTAGGCACTACATAGGTACGTTTTTCTTATTCTAATACTATTTTGCCTACATAGTTGACACTTTGAGAAAACAAGTTTGTAACTTGTTAACCGAGTTAAACACGTACATCTCCGGTAAACAAATCGTAGGTATTAGAGACTCTAGAACGTGATTTAGACGATGAATGAGGCGTGCAAGCGTACTGTATGTGCGAGAGTCTAGAAAAATACTATACATATAGGTAGAGGTACTACTAAAACGCCGCCGCCGCGCCGCGCCGCTCGCTGTCGCTGTCGCCACCGAGGAGACCAACTGAAGAAAACCATACGATGCGATGGTTAAAATTATTTAATTCGATGCAGCTGCTGACTCGATGCTCGCCTCTGTGGATACCTCGACTATACGACGCATAATTTACGAGACTCGATGGCGAATTCGAATTCGTCCAGTATCCAGTCGACGGACATCCACTTCATTTCCATCGTTTTCCACATCCACATCCACATTCACATTCACGTAGTCGTATTTTATTCTCGCAGTCGTCGAGCGGCAGCAGAAGCGGACCTCCGCAGTTCTACACCTTCGCAGCGCCTCGCACCTCTCACCTATCTCGATCATGTATCTACACGGTATTTTTTTCCATGCAGAAAAACCGACAATTTTAAGCGTATTTAGTTATCTGAACGCATCGGCAGTTACGAAACAAAAGCTAGACCGTTATTTCCATACGTTGATCTTTACGATATGTCTTTATTTATAAGCGTTTCCGTTTAACATACATCATTGTGTTGTTGTGTGAAAAGCGACCGGCAAAACGATCATCTAGCTCAACTTTTGGAAATTTCAGGCCTGCCTTAAACCGTAACCCTGGCAAAACGCAGAATCGCAATAAAATTTAATAATTGTTTTCATCTAGCCAGGTTTTGCAGCGAAAAAATCAGAACTTGAAATTTTAAAAATGAACAAAAGAGTAAAGATGTTGGGACTAGAAAATTTTAGGAGAAAAATTACGAGTGCAAATTCTTAATTTTTCCTGGAGAACTGTTTTTCATACCTCAAAGATCTATACCTATGCTCATTCAAGTTTTTGAGTTATTAAAGCTCGAAGCTTGAAGAATTGATTTTTCAAAAAAAATTTCAAATTAAAATTGCACAAAATATTGTGTGAGCCCATAAGTGCTTCAGGTACGAAAAAACATCTACTGTTCAGTGTTCACCCTCTATACAACCTCAATTTTTTTATCAAAGCTTTCTAGTTATCTATCGATGTGATTTTTATTTGAGTTCTTAAACTCTAAAAAGCTTAAAATTTGAACCTATACCTACTAAGTACATATATCATTTTGAGCTTTCAGAAACATTGTAGTTGGTTTCGTCATAATCAATAGCCTTCATTAAATTGTTATTGTCCTTCAAAGAAAAAACTGCAATAAAAATAAACATTTTAAATCCCATACAGTGCTGAATTTTCGGGGAAGGGAATTTTATCAATTGATGGGATGTCCAATACGACTGACTGGTTTTACTTGCTAAAAATAATAGGTTTGCGTACTCTAGATTTACAGTTTCAAATTGGCGGGAGAAAAGTGAAATTCTTCTGGATCGAGAAAAGGAAATGGCGAGGAGGGTCGATGGGTCGAAATTGGTTTATCAACCAAGGAATTATTTTTGACTTCAAAATGTGGACTAATACTTTTTTATGTGAATAGCATTGCTGGGTTACTTTATTTAGTTTGTAGGTAAGTATAGTAATCCCTTCCTCCTCCGGTCCATTTTTCAATGAGAATTTCAACACTTTTAATGGTCCTGAAATCATTTTCACATATTCTTCTCGCCATATAAAAGCTCGAGTTACTCGTAATTTTAGTCCACGTCAAGTCAAAAGTAGTTCACTTATCAAACATAAACCCGAATGAAGAGAGAATTTTCCCTCAATTTCCCATCCGTCAGCGTCAATTTTAGGCAAATTATTCGCTTCGTAATAAATTACAAGATTTAGTACCAACCCGAATCCGAGGAGAAAACGGAAACTCAATTTTTGTTGTAAGAAAATTTATCGACGTTAATAAGCGTACCACGACTATGTGTACGAATATGCACTAAGAGTGATGACAGAATCTAATACGGAAACTGCACTGATTAAAGCGTTAATTTATTTTTCTTTTGTTAATTGCAATTATATACTCAGCCGTGTTAGGAAATCGGTTGTGTTGGCGAACGACGACGAGCGACGTCGGACGATAAAATGTTTTATAAATTAGTGCGTGTAGTTTGCACGCCTTGATAATTATGCAAATCAAATGCATCGCTCGTCAACGATTTAATTATTAATTTACATAATTACACTTACCGCATGCTGACGTTTAATATCGTTGATTTTTTTTTTCATTTCGAGAAAAAAAAATATCTTATTCGAAATTTTTTTGTGGTAGAAAAGAATCGGGTTTGTGGTATGCGCGCAAGTACAAGTGCGAGTGTCGAGTATACACGTACAAAAGTTGATTTACTTCGATCGTTTACCATACGAGAGCCGTTAACGTCAATTATCGTTAATTATTAAGGAAGCATTTGACACTCTGATGGCATAATCTTACAAAGTAATAAGTAGAAATATGTAACTTTCTTACTTCGCTGCATATTTCGTCTCATGGGTGTACGTATGCAGATGTAGTGCTTCCGAATGTAATTCATATTTTAATCCAACAACTGCTAAATTAAATCGTCTATCTGTCGAGCTAGAACAGCGAGAGAGGTGTAAAGTTAGGTGCTATCGATGAGAGTGGGTAACTTTACTAACGGGCTCGTACGCAGACAGACACAGTCTACGGAATATCGTTGGTATCAGATTTGAGGCGTTTAGGGTATGCAATTTTATTAACGTGTTGTAGCGTATTATAAATTGTACCGCTCGTTTCACCTTCCGTCGCAACTGATGATTTTTGTCGAATGAAAACATGATGGAATTTAATCCGAATTTTGCGATTGGTTTTTTTTTAATTTTAATTTTTATTTTTGAACGTTTTGGGGAGGACAATTTTTTTTAATGGTGATCTGCTGGCGATTAAAAAATTATTTTACTTATCGCGACCCTGTTATTTTTTTTTTTTTTTTGAACGTGGAAAAGTGAAAAAACACCGTTTGCATAATATTTTGAATCTAATCAATTTCAATGTAGTCTTTCTCGTTTGAACACTCAGATACAAAATATTGTTCAAATTTTTCAAATAAAACATTTTATCAGCAAAGATATCTCATCGATTTTCGTTGAATTGGCCTGCGTTGAATTACAACCACAACCCACATCTACCTATAGGTGGGTAACTATTTGTGACCTGGTTGCTACTTGAATATCACGACTGTATTTCGAACGAAATGCGTTTCTTCTTCTATTTTGGTATAGTTTCAGGTGATAAAAAATAAAATTATACAAGAATTTCCGCTCATCGTCATATTTTCGAACTTGGTAACACTGCAATCACAATCACAAATGGAACGAGGGAATTAAAAAACTATATCGTACATGTTAATACGCCTCCAAAAAAAATCTCTCGTCATATACCTGCAGGTTACCCAACCTCATAAAATTATCAACATATGAGGTTCAATTAGTACGAACATTTTTTCAGAGACGTATACGACACTCGATTCACGCTTAGGTCGCATCGTCGTCGCCTAATTTGACGTAGATATAAAATAATCGATTCGGCAGCCAAAAACGACGTTTTACTCATTTAATACACGATACGCGGGTTAATTAATTAATACAATAATTACCGTTTCTTAATCGAAGCAGGTAGCTTGCCATATCGTGTGGTTGACACGCGTTCTTCACTTCGCTCGACAGCAGCGGCGGTGGTGGTGGCGACGATAACTATCATAACGATAATTGGATCTTCTTCAATGGAAGATTCGGCTCGTTTATAAATGCGTGTATATAAGCTCAATTCTGGGCTTCTCATTTCACACTCCCACATCCTACATCAGTTTTAAATGGTTTTTCGTTAATTTTTTCTCGTTTATTTCACTTCTTCTTTTTGTTATTTTATCTGCACGAGTATTAAGAATAACGGATCAGTCTGCGACAGTTTGATTATTATGAGCAGTGAGCACAATACTTGGCGAACATTAAGATAAATTTTGGTTTTTTATCGATACTTACAGCTAAATAACCAGTTCTCTCATTGGTTTATCAGAATAAGTGCAGTCGTGAGATTTTTTTTGAGCGGTTAATTAGCAAAGTTAGCTCGCCGCCCTTTTTTCGGAGCTAGGAAAATTTTACAAACGTAAAATACGAGTGTTGTGTTTGTATTATATTATGTATTCGGTGAATTTTTTATTAAAGGGTATTACGCCCATGTTGAACTGGTTCTTCATTTTAATTTCATATTTATTTTGCATGACGTTTGTCCGCCGAAACATTTTATATGCTTGTAGGTACTAAAAATATTACTTTAATACCAAAACTAGTTGCCGATACATGTATGTACTACTCTGTTCATTTATACACTTATGTATTTTTCCTCGATTTCAATTTCACTGCAAAAGGAAATACCCATCGATTTCAACCTTGCCGGTTTGAAGGATTAGTTGGGTTTTAAAGAGAAATACAAATTTTTTCAAATTAAAAAAGCACTGCGATTGATCTGAAATTATAGAAGGATTTTGTTAATGGGAAATGGGTGAATAAAATTTCGTTGTCAATTTTTTTCATCGAAGTACAAATTCTTATCTGATTATTCGCAGCTATTAAAATTTCAAATCCAGTGTTGCCAGTACCAATTTAATGTAGCAGGAAATGATACCTACAAAATGGGCTGATTAGCGTAGCTAGTAATTTCTGTCCTATAACAGAAGTAATCTACCTACCTAGGGTGAGATTTCGGAATTCTGAGATAATTTTCACAAATTTAAAATGCTTCGTGTTCATTTGACTTTCAATAACACTACCGCCCCTTTCTGGCTTCAATCGTTGACATTTGATGGCACATCTTGTATAAATTTCAACTCGAAAAAATTCCTCGAATCTGAGCTGTTTGTTTTAGTTCCTCGGTTGCATTTTACGTAAATACGTACTTACCTTGCAAAGTACCACCTACCAGGATTTTATGCGTCGATTTTTTTTTACGTAATGAGAGCTTAACGCCGGAGATGGATGCGCCACTGAGCCTTGTGCCATGTCGGCGACACGTCGAGAGACGTTTCTCGGAATTACATTTTTAATCGTTGGCGCTGGCGCGGTATGGTAATAAGCTTTTAATATAGACGCAGCCATAAGTATAAAACGAGCGCGTAAAGATAATTAGGTTGGTACCTCGGCACGTATGTGTTGATAATAAACGACTTGTCGCTGTTTTTTGGACCAATTAACCGTAATTTCAAGAAATGATCATCGTGAATTTTACGTATAGGTATAAGTACTTTAGTATTACTGCAACACAATGCATACCTAACTTACATACGAGTTGACGCATCCTAAGTGTAATGGACACTGGGAGGAAATCGTTTACGTAAATCACGTCTCGATTTTTAATTAGATGCTTACCTGTCTATTCTGATACCCTATACACCTGTAATATTTCGTAATATGTCTGCAATATTTATTCTATTTTACATATTTCGACGATTAAAAAGCTCAATGGGTTGTTATAATTCAGCGAACAATGCATATTGTGTGTACCTACTTGTGTAAGTTACCATAAAATGGGTATTCTTTTGACCTTTTCTATGTTTGAATAACGTTCTTAATGATTTGTGAGAATCTACCTAGGATACTTTGTGGTTTAAAAAACAGAAAAAAATCATCGCAATTCCAGCTCGCGAGGTTCACCTGGCGTCATAAATTTTCACGATCGTCAAATTTCGATTCAAGCAAGTGACTACGAAATTAATTGGTCATTATTAAGGAAACTGAAACCCCTTCTTCGCCAAAAAAGACGATAACACGATGTCAATTCATCGTACATTGGTTTTCTCTCCTTCGACCAAAGGTTTTTTTTCTTTTCTTTATTATTATTTATTTGTTAAAGTGGCGTCATCTCGAACGTTTTGAGATGGTATATAAATGAAATCGACCGAATCCCAAACAAAACCAGTTCTTTGGCCGATAAAAGCGTTAATTCGTTAAACGATAAATTACTCGGTAATAACAGTCAATGTTCGCTCTTTGCTGTGTATACTCATTGTCGTCACGGTCTTCTTAATAAAAAGCTGGATAAAAAATTAGTAAATTTATCACGATTATTGGAACGGACGAAGGTGCGGATTAATTATCGCGAATCGTGATCGATTTCCATCGTTATACTTAAACTTTTTTACGACGCAAACGGCGGCGCTTAATTTACGATCGTCCATCTCGACATCAGCGCACCCCGGCGCGGCGCATCCGAATAAAATTTTTATTTCCGACATAAAATGATTTATTGTGCGGCTGAATTTTGGGGGAATTTTTTTTGTTTAGATGCTTGTCTGGTCACCGTGGTAGCACTTAATTGACAAGGTGATAACTGCTGGTGTGGTGTGAGATTTATAGTAGACGAGAGTAGAAATAGGTTTGCTAGGTTGTGCTTTATAAGACGTCTAGACACCACCCTTTGGGATTATATCGAAGCTCACACAGCCAACACACCAGTTTTGTCTTTCTGAGGTGGATTACCTTACATATAGTTTCAACGAATGCAGATTTCAGGTTGCTTAAAGAACAAAATTTGGGGATTTCATCTGCTTAGAATATCAAGGAGCCACCACAAGAGGTGAAGGAAGGGAGGAAAAGAAAAATACGAATCTCTTGAAATTTTAAATATCTTGAAAATGAGGTTGTGCATTTTTAAACTATCTAAACTAAACTGTACGTTTTTTGGAGTAAAATTTGCCCCAAAAAAATACTTAGAAGATGAGAACATTAAAAGAATGAACGCGGATTGCTGATCTTGAGTAAAATTTGTTCTTGGGGCTTTTATTGTGAAGTTTTTAGATATATTCTTTGATCAAAATTCAAAATATTTGATATCTACACGAATATAATTTAATCGAACTAAGTATAATGTTGAATTTATGTGTAACTTAATTACTAGATATATTTCTATGCGTTGATCTTTTCTGATACCCCTATGATCTCTGGAATTTAAAATAGGAAATCAAGCAATATTTCATTCGTGTTAATGATGACTAATACTGATAAACGTTCATAAAAAAAATAAACAGGAGTATAATTTTTTGTAATTCGAATAATTAGATTAAGTGCTTCTGTAATAGCACCAAAACACTTCCAAGTAGCTATACTATGCTGAAAACTTTCGTAGAAATTTATACTCATCCCATTCTACATATATAATTGCTTTGGCCGCACCGAGACCAAAAAAAAAGGCTTCGGCATATATTGAAACGTTTCAACAACTATATGTGACTTTTTCCGCTCCATATAACATTATTGCGATTTGTATAATTAAGAGGGGAAAAAGCGCGGAGGTGGATAGATATCGCACAGAAGCTTTCCACAATATTAGATCTCCGCCTACTACCATAACACATGTTTACTCGTAAGTACCTATTTCTATACTCTATGTGTAAAGACCAAGGGTATATCAGCTACCGGCGAATTATCGCACATATTGCAATCGTGTTTTGTGTATTGCAGCTGATGAGTGAATGCGAAAAAAATAACATGTTAGAATTGATAGGTACCTAGTAATACCTACCAAGTATATACTAATTTTAGGAAACAAGGAAGTAATTAATACATCAGATCGAATATCTGTTAATGAGATATCTGTATATGTTGAAAGCTTGATGTTGAAAGTTGATAAACTTAATTATCTAGTTAATAATGATTTATAATGATATGTCAGGCAATAGCTGCCGAACTGTTGGGTGTATGTATTTGAAAGAAAATTTTGCACATTTCAGCTAATAAAATATCGTCAACGAAATAATAAAAAGCCTAGATGTAGCCTTCTTTTATCTTATGTTTGAATTTGAAGGTTAATGAATAATATTAATTTGCATTCGGCTCATGAATAAAAATTTTTCGTTCACACTTTTTGCTAATTTTGAAATCAACGAAGTGCTAAATTCATCTGCACCTTCCCTCACGATGAATTTATCGACCGAGTATTGGATTAAGTACATACGAAACTAATTTAATCTACGATCTTGTTGCCGCGTCTTTGATGACAAATATCGACTGGTAGATTTTAATTAATGAATTCGACGTTGAAGCATTCTCAACGTAGATGTAGGCCTAAGCTTATACGTAGATATTCAAAGTCAATATTAGTTCCTTAATGAGATAACTTACACTGGAATGCTGCTTAGTACGACGACTACACAAACTGATCGACTAATCATTGTGCACCAAATATCTTTTCACGTGCACACTTTCCAGTTTTTGTGAGAATTGGATCTTTGTATAGGTACCTATCAAGGTTTTTGAAGAAAATATTTCCAATAGATCGTAATTCTCGAACTGGTGTTAGAAAAATTCATTGGTACTCGAATCCGAACACGTGTTTTTTTTCAAATCGTCACATTTAAATTTTCCCTACACACACCAAATGTTGAACGTGTTTATTCACTGTTACGTACCTACATATCATTAGCTGTAGCTTGTATAGAAATGGTATATGGTAGTATGGTACAGTGTGACTCAAAAGTTTATCTGGTTGTTTTTCGAGTGGACAAAACTTAAAATTTGATCGTATCTGTGTTGCGATTTTATTTTGAGGGATCATTCCAAAAAGTCATTGGAAACCGTATAGTCGAGTATCATTGAACCAGATTCAAGGAATAATTTCTTACTTAATTTACCGGTACTTTAAACTGCATTTTTCAAATCAAAATGAATACCTACTTAGTTTCCTCCTAAATTTCTACCGGTTTATTTTATTGTTTTGTGAACACCCAATATATGATACCTACCAAAATCTGAATTGTTGAGATTAATTTCGAAAGCTCTCGGCACTCGGCGTATGAAACACAACACAGATAAAACGATCTCATTATCTCGCATTAGTTTAATAACTATTCTGATTGAGTTTGATTTGCGTGTCACACTGTATGTACATTATAGAGTGCGATGAGGATCACAGCGTTTTGGGATAAGATCGGTTTTGCCTTTTTTTTTTTTTTTTTTTTTTTTTTGAATAAAAATACCTACGTGCTTTTTTAGACTTAATATACCGCTAAACGGTAATTTACGAATTCTTTTATATCGACCACATTGATAAAAAAATTTCCCAATGCTACCGGTGCTGAAATGTAGATGAGATGAGATGATGACGGTGATGAGGGAAACCAGTAGCTATTAAATCGGTATTAATTTCTCGTCAACATTGAATGGTTCGGGAAGCGCCCACCGTGAAGTTGAACAGTTATAAATTCATTAATAAAGATTTCTTCGCGACGATTACCTAAACTGTATATTTTACGATAACGTTAGCTGAGATTGAGCGACGTTCAATTTTTTTCAATTTTTTACCTATGCTCTCGCTCATCCACATAAATGTAGGTGTACATCCAAATCCAAAAAAAAAAAGTCGATACTATAACCAGATAATGGCGCGATCGGCAGCTGGAAAAGTGTAACATCCGTTCTCCAAAACGTTAATTACGGCAAAAGAGTTTTATAGCGGTCTAAACGGTGGTATTTTTTATTTTTCGCCTCATGATCGCATGCTTACGGTGACACTTAACTTGCAAATGAAGTGTCAAAGACATTAAAGCTTACAACGTCGAGTTAACGCCGCATTCGTATGTACGTACGTACTAAACCGAGCTCGTAAATTATATGACGAATGTGCCGTGACGCCGCAGAATAATCATTTTGTCTTGTTTTTGTTTTTATACCTACCTATACCTAGTCACCAAGAGCTTATAGGAAAGGGTACAGAGTAGCAGTGCTACACCTGCGGGTGCTGTTGCGTTGTCTTTTTCAATGACCGTTGACGTAGTTAAATCTGATAAGCGTCTCGCGAGGAAATACCAATGGCACGTGTTGAGGATTTAAAAACATTATCAGGTGAACCGAATGGTCCAGCTGCTCAGCTGCTGACCAAAAGAAATACGAAATACCTACTCGTAAAACTTCACCGCTTTTGTCGCCAGTTTTGTCGTCGAGTCCGTGCTCCGTAGGAGTTCTATGGCCTTTTTGTTTTTAATGTGCAGAAATGATTGAAAAATCGACCGATGATGCGAACTGCTGGTGTACCATTAATCAGTTTCCTATATACTTTTCTAAGTTTGTAATGACATCGATTTCTTTTATCTTTTTTAATTAAACAGTATTTACTATACCTATGTATATACCTACCTATATAGCCTACCTATCGTGTATCTTCAAAAAAAAAAAACCATCGTTTCACTCGCCGAAGTAAAATATAGCTCCGGTGACAGGTTATAAGATTCACCGTCAGCGTCAATATTATCGAATTTTACAATCGCCAGCTATTTAAAGCTGCTACCGCGGTATACATGTGATTGTAATGGATTTTTCGACAAGTTCAAATCGAGAAATTTATGCTCGTTATTAGGACTCGTAAGTAGGAGTGTAGTACAGCTGTAGTATTTTAAAAGCATCCCAGTCCTATAACCTATTCGATCTTACCGTGGCTATTTTCACATTTTTATTACCGTGTAATACTCAATCGTACTCGTATGGTGTAGGTCTGATCGATATCAAAGGTTAATAAGCGTATTTATACCTAGGTTTTTATTTCTGATTGTCTCTTCTTTAGAATATTATACCTACCTATGCTTCAAGTTAGCGTAATAGTTAAATTGAATATTGTGATTAGTTGTTTGCTTTACTGTGTAATGCCGAGACCTAATTTGGAAAGGTTTTTAATGTACGCGTATTTTTTTTTACTCTGTTTCAGACTATATTAAATTCCATGCACAAATACCAACCGAGATTTCATTTAGTGAGAGCAAATGATATTTTAAAGTTACCATATTCTACATTTAGGACGTACGTTTTTAAAGAAACCGAATTTATAGCTGTTACTGCATATCAGAATGAAAAGGTTTGTATATCTTATTTCAATTAAGTAAACGTAACCTACCATTTATCAATAAGTACGTAAATTAGCTATAAAATTATTTTTATAATTTTTTCGTGAGGTACCGTACCTAACATAAGTTTTTTTACTGAAATCTGTGAAATGGTCTCATATCTCATGAATCATGATTAATATACTTATATCAACTACACTGAGAAAAATAAGTACCTAGTACAAAGCACCACAGATTGTAGCAATTTATCTTCATTTGTGACACTATAGTCAAACTTACTATAAGTGTAGCGATTGAAAGTACTATACTTGTAGTAAAAAATGATATACTTATAGTAAATAATACTATAAATGATTTGGGAGTACTACATGTATAGTACTTCAGGAACTACAAGTATAGTTCTTTTAACTATGATGCCAAAAATGAAGGTGATTTACTACAACTATAGCACTTTATACTACGTAAATTTTTCTCCATGTAGCTCCAGCTGTTATCGCCTTGAGCGTTATTGAAATGTGTGCCCCTTTCCCCCTTACAAATAGGAATCTTATACGTATAGGTGCTAAAAAATAACGGTAGATACGTATACATCAATTTTATTTTTCAAAATTGAACATAACTGTCTTTGAATTTGGTCAAATTAGAAGCATTTAAAAAATAAGTCGGTACACCTAATAGGATTTTTTTTTTAATGAAAAATAAAAATCAAGTAGGTAGGTATCCATAAGGGTAAGGGCACCAATTATGGACCAGCATGCAGTCAGCACCCGTTCTCTTAGGTAATTTGTGCAATCTGTCAGGAAAAAATGTTTTCCGATGTATTTTTCACCAAAAAAAAAACGAATGAGACAAAAATTACAACTGTAAAGTCAAAACTCGCTGAGAAATTTACAAAAAACTGTTTTGAGACACAGAAAATTTTTTTAGAGTGTTTTTCAACTTTTATTAAAATGTAGATATATGTAGGTAGTGTAATTTTCTAAGTGTTATTGACGTTTATAATATCAAAAAAGGACGTAATTTCTGCTGGAGTAATCAGTTTTTGTTAAAAATGAGGGTATGTACAGAAATTTTTGGTGAAAAGTTTTTTTTATGGGGTGCGCTAGTATGGACCACCTGTGATATTGAATTTTTTTACTCATTTTCATCATTTCTTACAGCCACTGAAAAAAGGAATGCTTAAAATATCTACTTTTTTTTTGTTAATTTCTACAAATAAATAATATGATGTTTTAAAACATAAAAATATATTTATTTTGAAATTCTTTAGGTGGTCCATATTAGGCGACTAGGCGTCCAAAATATTTTGAACAGTCATTTTGACACTCGTCATTCAACGATTTAAAAAAAATATTCAAAATTAACCTGCACTGCTTAAAATACGTTTTTTGTTCATTTCTACAAATAAATATGACGTTTTGAAAAATGTAAAAGTATGTTTATTTCAAAATTTTATAGGTGGTCCATATTAGGCGTCCAAAATTTCGAACTGTCATTTTGACACTCGTCACTCAACAATAAAAAAAAAAACATACTTAATGTTGACCTTATTCGCCCCTGAAGTTTTGTACAGTGTTAGTGGAAGGATGGAAATTCATTTTAAGCCTTTGTGGAGGTTTCTACCCCCTATAGTTTTCAGATGGCAATCCTCCAAAAAAAAGTGGTCCATATTTGGATGCCTCTACCCTTACTTGAGTAATTAACGAAAAAAATCAACTCTGCTGAGAATAATTGCCTGTTGTCCAAGTACTTACCTATGTGCAATTTTGATCTATAACTCCATAAAGAGCGAGTTTTTTCCCCGTAAATTTAGGGATAAAAATTTCTTTGAAATGGCTACATGAAACGTAAAAAGCGAAATTAATCAATTTTTTGAGTCTTAAATTAATTATTTTATTATGGACTGAATATGGGACAAACCCCGAAAAATTCGACGAGATTTCGAAAAACTTCACAAAGAAAATAAAATCTAATGATCAAAGCTCCAATTAGATACCTACCAAACTAAAACATGGAAAAATGAATTAATTTGCCTGGGTTTTGTAAACCTGAAAAGACGATTTTTTGAGAAATGAAATTTAGGCATGTGATCATTTCATTCTAATGGTTTATATGTGGGGGAAGTCACTCATAACTGTCTCGCATTCTTCTCAATGTTCTCACAGAATTTTGATTATATTCTTCATGCGTTTTCGAGAATTATCAGAGCTATTTAATATGTGTGGAAGATAATGTTATGTATCAGTATTTAAAGACCATAGACCATAGAAGATAATAGGTAGTATGGTATACAATACAAGGGAGCGAAAATGAACCCCATGCCTGAATAGTAGACTCAAATTTAAAAAAAAAATGAATACCAGCAATCATGAAACTTCTTCATTTTACATTTTAAAGAATAAGACTAAGCGGACCGAAGTCCCCCTTCCTCATGTTGAGTCTGTAGACTATAAGTATCTACTAATCTACTCTCGACGATAAATTATACTCAGAATTTGTATTCAAAAGACATCTTCGTCGGGTGTAATATTAATCGATTTTCTTAATTATGTTACAGATAACGCAACTAAAAATAGACAATAATCCATTTGCCAAAGGTTTCAGAGACACTGGTGCTGGAAAAAGAGAGAAAAAGTAAGTTGACACATCATCTACGTATCTAAATTTAATTTACCTATACTATTAAGTTTTTTAGTTGATTTTTTTCTGTTCTTACATTTCAAAAATTTAAAAACACGAGACACGACAGATATCTACAAGATAGGTATTTGGTAAAATTGCTTATATCAATGGCATGGGTTCTGCTCTACTGATAGGTACCTGTGGGATATGTGTAATAGATACAACGGTATGCAATTTATGCTTATAAATTGTATAGAAAATACGATTGGAGGTGATCTACTTTTCATTTCATTGGTTTCTGTTGGTTGTTGGTCGGATTGGATGGTGTTGGGTGGAGCGTATAACGCTTTAATTCGCTTGACAAAAATAACGTAACGCGATCGACTGGTTGGCCACTGTGCCTACACATTGTACGTACCTATAGACGAGTAAATCTCGTTCTTTGTAAGCGTAGAAACACCTCTCGTCTCTCTCCATTAGGTATACCCAAGTTCAAAGTGAAAATGTAAATCAACCATAGAAATTGTTTGGTTTTACAGTCAAAAGTTGACTTAACCGTGTAAATTATTCAACTCACGAAAGATTTAGCTTGTTTAAGGTTTCCAATATACATATACAAAGGCGCGAACAACGTCGAATGTAAACGGCGTGGCGCGAAATTAATGAAGTTTTCGACGATAGGTTACCTCTACACGCTCGAGCTTCAGTATACATATAGATACGTGCTCGAAAATTAATTTTTCCTCGTATAATGGCGCCTTCTCTCTCATTGATCATGTATACTTATAGAAATATTACCGGTGCTTTTTCCCCGAAAAAAAATTCCATCGTGTATATAGTGCCACGAACACGAAGCCGAAGCGGTTCTGATTTTTATATTGGGTGGTCTAGCCACATCATCTTTGAGCTCGAGTCTAATCTTATTGGTATATTGCTCCACCTCTTTTATATACCATATCATAACAAGATATACCTTAGGTACCTAGACCTACGTTATTGTACGTTACGTAGGTGAGGTGCCCATAAGTAAATGACTGAATGTGTTCTCCCAACTAATTACTTACTCGCGGACGTCAAACATTCGGATATGTTAATTATAAGTGTAAAACTTATAGAAGGCTCGGAACGAGTTACTGCGGCGGTGCAGCGCGGCGCGGCACGGCGGCGTGTTTTCATTTTTTTACGATGATTTTTAAATTAAACGTTTGCACGAATTTATACACCAACGGATACCTAAGTGGTTCCTCACACAGATGGAGCTTCCGTTGATGGCGATTAATCAATACAATATAGGTATACTTACCCATTTATGAGTATACATTATGGTCGTATATCGTCTGAGAAATTGGTGAAAAATCGCTTTCGGAGAAATTACTCGCATAGGTACCTATATAACATATTTTATTTTGACAACAATTAAAAATTTGTCATCGTGACAGGCGGAAATTTAGGTTATCTTTGTGTTGTTAAAGTACCTATTTATCGACTTGAGTTGACGAGAGAGAGTTTCATATTGTAGAAAGTGTGATTTGTGATAGTTCAGTGGCGGGAAAAACATCAAATTACATCGATAATATCATCGAAGTGAAATTTCGAGGTGACGAAATGAAAAGTCAAAAGAATTGGAGTTTTAAATAGGAATTTTCTTCATTTCGATAAAAATATTTGAAATTCGATCCGTATAGTTAGCGAAGAGGCAGGGAAAAATTGCCCAATCTTACTTAGTTAAGTAAAAACTAAGCTCTCCTCTGAGAGAAATTTGCGCTTTCAAAAGACACGTGGATGTGAAATTCATTTTTTCACGTTTGTTATTATTATAATTATTATTATTATTTTTTTGTATATTTTTATTGTATCGAATGCTGACATTTTACGACTTCTTGTCCGTCAAAATTCAACTTCTTCATTCCTCAGATTATGTTACGTTAGGGCAGGTCCTTTTGATCAAGTTGATGAAAATTCCCTTTTTTTCGTCTTTCCTCACTTTCGTCATTGGGTGTTTCAATTTTTTTTACTTTTTCTCGCAAATTCTTTCGTTTTCGAACTTCAATTTTCATGTGTTGCCCATTAGAAAATAAACACGGATGATTCTTTTTTTCATATGCTGGTTACTCGGTCATTTTGAAATCTCGTTGCTGGAGTGCTGGAGAGGTAGCATTTTTATATTTTCCTCTTCAGATGTAGATAACTATATAAGTAGGTAGGTACTACGTAATATCGATTTAAACCATTCAGAGATCAACTAATCAGTATGAGAAATTGTTATATCGTTTCGCTAATTTACCAAATAGATAGGTATAGGTAAGTACATAGGTACACGTTGTTTTCAGTTCAGATCCTTCTTTTTGTAATATGTGCAATATAAAACACCCAATGTAATGAAATTACTTGGTCCATAAAACACACGAGCAAGTTGCAGCTAGTAATTCGAAAAAGATAAAGATAGAATATAATTACGTGGTACAAAAACAGTACAGAGCCGCGTCGAGCGTACATAGCGAGGCGAAAAAAAAGAAGAAGCGAAAAAAGGTTGAAAAGAAACAACCCTTAAACGAATTATTCGCGAACGAGGGAGTGTTGACAGTTAGGTATAAATTACTTGAGAAGGAGAAAATACGTATATATAGTGTGTACTATTCGTAAAAATGGTACCGAGAGCGGAGAGGTAATTTTGTATCTTTTTTTTTCACCGCCAAAAGCCACTAATGATACAACACGGACTCGGACGAGTGATAAAATAAGGGTTGACGTATAAAAAAGGGCGTTTTACTAAAGGTCAGAAGCCTTTAATAAGAGTTCACTCGACTTAATTTGTTCTTTACAGGCCAGTGGTTTTATTTTCGGTTTAACATTTTGTAAGGTAACTGAGTGTTAGTGAAATGATGACAGGCTCGGTTGGTAGTAATTTTCGAGCTATAAGGCGCGTCTGAAATTCGCGCTAGGCGCGAGCCTCGCACACGCGGTCACGATATTTATAATGTATCTAAGTATAAAAAATCGCTCTTTAACGCATTCACGCGTCTAGTTCATGTTTAATTAAGATACCAGGATCGAGCTTCTACGTACCTATACTGAATCGCCTCAGCCTGCATGTATACGAGTATGTTGTGGGTCGTCGCATAGGCCAATATAAGAAAATGCTGAGAGTTAACCTTTCTCGTTCAATTTGCTGTCTCTGTAATAATGCACGATTACGTGGATTGTATTGTCACGCCGCCGCCGTTCAATTGTCTATTTAACATTCATATTGATTCTGGCCTGTCTTCGACGTTTCCGTATTGTTTAGGTTAAGTTTTTTTCCTTTTCTTTTCGCTTTTATAAATACTCGTACCGTAGATCCAGACCATGGAGAAAAGCTAGCTGGGTGGTTCAAATTATAATACCGGAGAGTCGTAATTTCACCGTAGATATCAGTCGTGTGTCTGTGTGTAACTTATTTATACTAGATAGGTAGGTAGGTATACCTTGCCTACCTTTATACCTATGTGAATATTTAAATAAGGAAAACTATTAATGCTATAGGGTATTTACGGCGCGGCGTCGAGTTAATTAGGCGGTTTTTTCTTCTCTTGTGCCTTTATACTCGTTCTTTCGGTCGATGCTCGTAGATACCTATTGGTAGTCTGAAAACGTTATGTGTTCATACTCGTATGATTCGTGTTAGATATAGTTCTTATTCTCGATTAACTTGAGTTGTACAAGAAGATGGATTTTATTGATGTGTTTATATGTGATTTACAGACAAGCGTTACTAGCAGCCCAAAGGCATAGTTCTGACGAAAAAAGGCCAGAAAGTGCGAGAGGCGTTGATAACGACGATGATAAATTATTAGATGTAGTCGGTAGCCCTGAATCTCCGCTGCATTCGTTACATTCAGCCAACAATCTGGCAGCTCAACATCCAGGTAATTATTTGCAATAAGACAATTCCTACTTATAGATACATATAGATTTTCTATGCTTATACTGGGCGAATGTTTCGTTTTGAATTTTCTTCTCCCCATCTCCTCTTTCGTCTCTGCATGTTCGTTTTTTGAGGTTTTGGGAATTATTCTACGGGACTCCGCCGTGGGAGATTCCGCTTGTTAGAAAACCTGAAAATTCATCAACGCATTGTCAGTTGAAATTTTAGGGTGGATCGCAAAAAAAAGCAAAGGATTTTGACCGTATTCAGTGGAGATCTTCATTTTGAATTGAAAGTGGTCCCCAGAAAACATTTTTAGCTTTAGAGGCGCCCTTCGAGGAGAGAAATAGGCCCTCAAAGAGGAGGCATTTCCTAAAAAAAAAATCGTTCTTAGTCACACATCGATATTAAAGGTTGTTTGTTTTTTGTATTGTTGCAGGTTGGTTCCCGCTACCAGCAGCAATGGCGGCGGCAGCAGTAGCCAACGATTCGTTCGTAGCCGAAGAAATAAGACGAAGAATTGGTGCTATGCAACATCCACTTCATCCGTTCGTACTTCCTCCTCAGGGAAGCGGAGCACAACACACCGATCCGGACAGCGAACCTGATAGTAGCTGTTCGGAATCCGGTCCCGGTAGCAGTTCTAATCCTGGTTACAAACATTCGTCTCCGTCGGCAACGCCGGAACGATCACCCAGCGTCCCTGGTCCTTCCGGTAAGTTCAACTTTACCCTGTTGAAATTAAAGTTGTAAGTAAATTGTATCTGCTTGCCGAATGACGCTAATGTGCATATGTCAATTGCTGTCTTTCTTTAGGTCAACATCATTCATCGAGCGATTACCCATCACCCGACATATCAGTAGGACCGCCTATACATCCACCGCCTAATTTATTACCGTACCTGTATCCGCACGGACTGTATCCGGGCGTCGCCGCTAATCCTTTACTTTCTTCATCTCCTCTATTCGGAACCGGTGCCGGAACGCATCCGGCAACCGGTATGAATCCTAGTTTACTATTTAATGCGCAACTAGCACTCGCATCTCAGAATCCGTTCTTCAGTCACGCTTACCACGCCTTAAACAGCCACCAGCAGCAGCAGAATCATCATCTGAAAGCTGCCGCTCTGGCATCGGGTGCTCATCGATTTGCGCCTTACTCGCTACCCATCGTACCGCCCGGCTTGACCAGTAATTCATCGATCGGTTCGGCGTTCGACGCGGTACTGCCTAATTTGTCGAATAGAGGATCTAGTCCGTCGAGTCCGACTTTGCAGTCGAGCAATAAAGTCAAATCTCCATCCGTATCTCCCAAGTCTGATAAATCACTCATGTCGCCTAAATTATCATCGTCCGCGTCCAATAATTCGCCTCTCAATGAGCTAAAAAGCATCGAGAAGATGGTCAACGGTTTGGAATCCAAGTCGAATTTCATTAATTTTAAACCTTCGGACGAAAACAGCGTGAGCAGCAACGACGTCAATGGCAACAGCAAGTAGAATTTTACCTACGCGAAATAATCGTTAGTCAGGTATTTATAATTCACGATTTTTCGCGCGCCTGTTTACGCTCACGATGTTGAATATCTTATTTTTATTTCCTTCTTTCTCCCTCTTTATTTTTCTTTTTTTTTCTTTTCGTGTTTTATTTCTTTTTTGAAAATTGTAAATAAAACGGCCGAGTGCAAATATTAAATTTAATTCGTGTAATTACGTTGAATACTGTATACTTTTTTTCATATATTTTAAGTAGATAGTGGTGTAAGCTTAAAAAGTTCCTTTTAATCATGAATCGTCGTTTATATTAAAAAGAAAAAATTCACCGTTTCTACGAAACTGGTGTTAGTCAATTAGCCTAAATTGAATTTTCCTGCGACATTAACTTTTTTCAAAGAAAATTATCTACCTACGTTTTATTGAAATTGAAGCAATTTCAATCGCGATTATTTTCCCATCGAAAATATTTTTGAAAAAAATAAACTCAAAATCATGTTTTTTTGTATCACGCGTTTTTTTTTTGTTTTTTTTAGACAATCAAAAAAATGCTACGAAATAACGCAATAAATAAACGAATAATTTTTATTTCGCCGCGTTGAATGTTGTATTTTGTATTTTTTTCTTTTCTTTATTTTTTTCCTTTTTTTGTTTTTTTTTTGTTTGTGTACATGTACAATAGTTTTTTTTGTACCTTAATCCGATTCATTATACAATGAAACGATACAGAATTTTATAGCAATAACATGTATTTGTAAACCACGTTAGATGATTACCCTGTAGTAAATAAGATGTTATTTGTCGTAATGTAATAAATTCTTTTTAATTCTTTTCATTCGTTATTTAGAGTGTGTATTTTTTCCTTTTTTTTTGGTTTATTTTGTTTTTGTTCGTAAATATACGAATTTTCATCATTTTCATGATGTTACTGTCATTTTGTTGAATGGCTGCGCTTGCGAAGAGGATGAGACGTTCTCTATGTTGTTTATAAAAGGATAGAATCTGTCTACTTCAATTGAACCTAAAAAATATCGCAAAAATGAAGCAAAAGATACCTACTCATAGAAAAAAATATTCGTTTTTATTTTCAAATGGTACAACATTTTAGCAATATTCAAAATAAGCCTGATCGGCAGTGATACTCGTAATTATAAGCTCTACTGATTGTGAATAGATAAATTTTTAAAAAATGTGTCGTCCTTCGTCTGACTTCTGGGAATGAGCAGTATAGTACCTACTTCAATCTGTTTTCAGCGCGTTCAAATCTTAATTTTGGTTTCAATTTTGAACTTACTTTTTTAGGGGAGGGGGGAAGCAGAAGCGAAAGTATTTTAAAGTTACGTGATAGATATTTTATATCGATAACAGAATCGTTCAAGCATTAAGATGGTGAACCCAATTACAACGAGCTAGTGGAGTGGTGGAAGAAAGTTTATGGGTAAGTACAGGTAGGTAGGTATGTAGTCACCTACTGTATATTATATAGCCCCAATTATTTTATTCAATATTTATTTGGCACGGAACGGGTGGAGAGGGGTAGAAAAAAGTGGATATACATTTGCATCTACGAGTACTATAGTGTAAGATTTCCTCAAATGCGGAGGGAGGGGGCAAAAAGAATAATTTTGGAAATATTGGAACGTTTCAGTGTTTTCTCTCGTGGAAAAAATACAACTTCATTTGTACATACATGTACAATGTCCAAAATTCTTTTATAATGTAGTTTTTGAAAGTTTTTGGTAGGTATATATTCAACCTCCCCCCCCCCCACACACACACAAAGAAAATTCAGCATTTGCAAAAAAAATGCAGTTATTAATACGTATAGGTAGGTAAGTACCTAGTTACTTACTACGGTGGTCCTAATTCTTACTTGCTTCCTTGAGAAAAAATGTTTACAGTTTTTATTCTTTGCACTTGATTTCTAAAGTTGTTTGTTTTTTATTGAGGGGGGGGGGGAATCTCGGAAAATTTTAGACCATTAATCATAAAACTGGGTAGTGCCAGGAGCTCTTCAACGTTGGAAAGATTTTAAAAATACCTACAATAAAAAATCTTTATTGAGTAATCTCAACTTCCGTGTTGAAATTCCTCTAAATAATCTGTCTGCAATTTCAAGAGAAAATATATTCCCCGGACTTCAAATAATTTTAATCTCACTGCACGAACAAATATCTCATTGTAAAAAATTCACTTTTTAAAATTTTGTGTAATAATTGTACTGAATAACCCACTTTTCAAAAAAAAATCTCACCTGGTCTTTCAAACAGTTTGGGTTTAGGTAAGTAGTACCTACCTACGGATGAAATGAAAAAAAAAATTCAAACATTTACTGGGGAGCGACTGTGAGGGAGATTTTTTCATTTTTTTTTTTTTTTTTGAGGTGAAAGGAAGGGGGTCTAGATATATACAAGGTAGCCCTGCGTTGTTCAGAGACTGGGGGAGATCTCTTTTTAAAAATGGGGGTTATTTAGAAGAATTTTATGGTGGAAATAAAAAATTTTCATGATAATCTATTTGTTACATTTTTCATGAAATCTAACAACTTCAGCTGATCTGATGGCAGTAGATATAAAAAAAGCAAATGAGAATTTTTTAGAGGCGGTTTCCATAAATTTACGCGCTTGAATTCTGAAAATTTTTGATAGGTATTTGCTGCTGAAAATTTATGCATGATTGCCTATGATATATTTTTCTTCTAAAGGTTTATCCGTGAAGATTGATCAAGAATATGGAGATTTACTCGGAGCTGGAGTGGGTGGATCATTAAGCGCAGCATTTGTAGGAATTCCAATTCAGCATCCGGCTAAAAGGGTACAAAATATAATTTATTCTCCCTGAAAATGATGATATATTCCAGACAATGCCTGCCTTTTCCCCCAAGAGTGTTGTGAGTTGCAGACTCAGAATGAAACTGCTAATATGCTTAAGTAGGTACCTTTATAGATATGTATCGATGAGATGACCCCTCTGACACGTTGTGTTATTGCGTTACTTATGGTTCAGCCTTTCAGAATCTAGCCTCTCAGAGATGTTTGATTTGTATGGTACAAAATGCAGGTTGAGGAAGGGAAGCTTAAGTATGCAGTAAGTTAACGTAGTAGTAAACTCATGAAGAAAAAATAAACGACAACCGTTCCGAGGACATAATACGAAAAAATATCAATTATTCACACGATCTCGTTTCCGTTTAATTGGAAAATCATCAAATGCTACCATACTTGAGCCCCCCCCCCAGCATTTAATCAAATTGTGGACGCAAAAAAACGCGCATCAAACAAATCGATAAGAAAACCAAGCTGAATTTTTTCTTCAACACGAAAGTCCGTTCTGATGGATGAGTTTCGAATTAAATTGCCATAAATAAAAAATTAACGGTTGGCAAGTTAGCCGGCGAAAAGGGTCGAAAAAAGTAAATATTACGACTGTAATTTAAAAAACAAGCGTTTTTGTCCACTCGAAGAAAGTTCCACATCGAGTAGGTACCCATATATATAGCTACGTTATACATACGAAACATACGCACACACATGCACAAAAAAATAAGAAAAAAAGAAAAATACGAAAAAACCTAAAAGAGAAAGTAAAAAGTAACAAAGTAGAAAAATAAGGGCGGTAAACGGAAAAGTTTGCAAGTGAAGGGAGCTAGATATATCATTGTAATGACCGAATTCGAACTAGAGTATAAGGAAACAAGGGGTGAATAAGGGAAAGACGAAGTGGATGAATATCATACAGCCTGCTACATATAGTATAGGATGAAGCAATGTCCTGCGTGCTGATGTACGCTCAATTTCACAATTCCGAGACCATTCAACCACCAAATTGCGAAGCGCATTCTTTGTCTAATTGGCATTTGTGACGGACATTTGATTTCAGTTAGAAAAATAGCATACGTCGGTGATCTATCAGGAAACGCTGAGAAGCCTGTTCAGCCTTCTTAAGCCGCCGCAACGTTCTTTGAAATCCTACCAAATTTTTCGTGTTTTGTGCTACGACGAAAATCAATCGTAATTTTATCTCGATGGTGAAACGTCTCTGTTTAGATTTTCGGCTATTTTTTATCAGCAATTTCCTGGCCAGCTTAAGACTCGTATTCTAAAAATAAAAATACTCACTTTGATAGGAAAAAAATTGAGGAAAAACTACCGAGCTATGATTCATCTTGAATTTTTTTTGTTTATGTTTTTTTTTCTCAACGAAAATTGATAATTTATTTCATATAAATAACAGAAGAAAATAGCTAGGTATAGTATAAGATACCTCTTACAGGAAAAAATTTGAATATAAAATGAAAAACATCGTTTCGTTAAAAGATTCCTGCTAAGTAGGTATAACATTTCACCCCAAAACTTGGCACGGTCGTTGAATTCAAGAGAGAGAAAAAACGCCCGATATTTTACGAAACCCTACAAAACCTATCTTTTTTTTCTGCACAAAAAACGAAACACTTGAGCTTTTTTTCACGATTATTGAACATCCTCCAATTAGCTATCAACATTTCTACGATAGAAAATATCAAAGAAAATTTCTCTGTGTTTTCGTCGTTTTTTTTTTCGCCTGTTTAAGAAAAAAGAGATGGGTAACATTTTTTGATGTACAAAGTCCGTTAAAATTTCCCTTTTTGAAATTTTTTCTGTGTCAGAAAATAAATTAAACACCCGAAAAAAAAGAGAAAAAATAACAGGGATATCATCTTTCCGCTTCCGCATTTGACCATAAAATATGCTACCTATTCAAAGATGTTTTCGCCTCCAAAAATACGCGTGTACCATAGTTAACTATTCGTGAATAGGTAAAGTAGGTATATGTAAGTATATGCTTTTTTCCCTACTCGAACTGAAAGTCATCCGGACCTATATATGTATACGAGTATAAGGCTTACCTACTGAGGTGTTTCCAGACTAAAAATTACCTCGTAGGTATATTTATCTGCTTTCAAAAAAAAATCACCAGTTAGTTATTATAGCCAATCATGCGAATGTGCGATTTCTAGTAAATTGTTTAATCTTTCAATTTTTATAATAAGAGCTTTGGGTATAATTTTACAAGTGCTCTTCCAACTTTTGAAAAATACCGTTTCGAGACGAATTACCTAGTGTAAAATTATTCATGTCAAAGAACCCAACGAGTCCAGTGGCGTAGCCAGGATTTTCTCAAGGAGGGGGCAAAACCAGATTTTTAGGCATGAAAAATCGATATGAGGGGTAATTTTCTGGAAACCTGTCGTGATGTGTGGTGATATTTTATGAAGATGAAGACAACATTACTGCTCGAGCGAAGCGAGAGCAAAAATTTTTAGAAAAAATGGGTCCAAATAACAAAAAAACGTCCATTTTTGCATGTTTTCTGTCAAATTTTCGCTCGCAAGGGGTGCCATGGCCCCCTTCGCCCCCCCCCTTGGCTTCGCCACTGAACGAGTCATTACCTAAACAAAAAAAGTCACGTGAGTGGGCTTATTATCTATCTGTGTTTTACATCACGTAAATTAACACCATGTTGGTATGAGGGGCCTATCACTTATTAAAATTTCATAAAGAATATTCGATGAACTCACTCGCTGAAATTCCGTGCCATTTAATAACAGACAGAGGGTTTTTCTTATTGGTTTTTTTTCGCCAAGTTTTTTTCCTTCTCTTGGAAAAGTTATTATGGTGGTTCCAGCAGTCGCAATCGATTTAATAGGCCCATTTCAGGAAGGAAACATTTCCAAGAACAAATTTGTTGAAGAAAACGATAATTTTGGAATTTAAATTCGATATTTTTCAACTTGAAGAAAGCTCGGATACCTATTTAGATTTTTTCAGATGCTGAAGTTGAATACAGCATCTTTGAGAGCAATTTCGAAACTGTAAAAAAAATAAAACATTACGCTAGAGACTCCAGACTCCAGATCGGTTCAAAAGTATACTTGTTTGACTATCAATTCAAGGATGAGTCGATTTTAGCAGAAACCGCCATCATTATGGATTTTCATCTGAAAAATTAGCTCCTTTTGTAAAAAAAAAATTGAAGTACCTACATATGTACTCACCAATAAACAACTTTGCCCGTTCAAAATGCGGTTCTGAGTTTTCATAAATGACAATCATGCTCTTTCAGTGTGTTGAATTTTAGTTTGACCTGAGGTGGTGGGTAGACTTTTTTTGGAAGTAAATTTTAGAAAAGCCGTCGCCTACGGTCTGAAAATCATCTCTCTTATACAGCACATCGAATCACCATTATGTGATGCTCTGAGCAATACCATACCATTTATGTCGGAATTTTTTTTTTGCGAAAGTCATGTCTTTGTGAAAAACGACAAAAATTATTGTTTTTTTTTTGCCGATTCATATGAAGCCTGGAGCCTGGACTTTTGAATGGATGTATCCGCCGGTCTCGAACGCGTCGATTTAAAAGGTCCGTAGTGTGCGAAAACAGGTTTTTGAAAAAAAAAAACGCCTTTAAAGTTCTATTACTGTAAATTCACCTCGCTCAAAACTTTTAAAGTTCTCTGGAGACTGAACGGAAGCATTCTACGGAAAAGTGAAGTCGAGGAAAATGGTAGAGAGTTTGCAAAAGAAAGTACCTCTACCTATAAATCGAAAAAAATTCAATTTAAAAAAAACATGTCTCATTTAATCGCATTTTTTTACGTTTTTACGTATAATGTAAACATGTTCTTATCATAAATTTAACTCATTCCATGTTATTCTACACACTTTCAGGTACCAGAATTCACTCTCGAGTCAAAACCTATTTTTTGATACACTATGTACAATTGTACCTACCTTTTTTCAGCGAACATTACAAGACCTATTAGGTACCTACATATTATTTGGAAATATTGAGCGCTCAAAACTTTTAAAGCTCTCTGGAGGTGGAACGAAGCATTTTCTAATCGACAAAATGTCGTTACCCAGTTTTTTTCTAGGAGGCTTAATTTCCGATGTATTCGCAAAAGAAAGTAAAAATTTTTTAAAAAATAATTTTTTTTCAAATTGGTTTTTCTTGGAATTTTTGTTTTTTGATTACAAAAAATTCACAAATTTAAAATGTCGTAGATTTGTCAAACTTCAATATTTTAAAAATATGTTTGCACCATTATAAAGAGGAAGAAAAACACTATCTGAAAATGCAATAAAACAAAAAAAAATTGCCGACATATGGTATGGTATCGCTCAGAGGGTCACATATCCAACGATTCGTTCTCAAGAAACGATCACCAGGATTTTATATGGAGCAGACCGATCCACTGAAAAGCATTATAACCCCTCCCTCTCTCCTTGTCACAGTTACCAAAGGTACCTATACATTACATAGACCTGCGTCTGGCTTTCATCGATGTTTATACCCAAACGATGTGTTAGATCTGACTAGGTATATAAAATTGTTTCTCATCGCATCGCATTTTGCAGGAAAAGTGGAAAAGCCAACGGCACCGATAACGCGGTGCGGTTATATCCTATCTACGTGTAAAGCCTACGTTTCTATATTCAGGAAACGTGACGATTTACGCTAACGCAGTCCGATGCGATTTTCAATTTACTGAAGCAAACGCCGTATTAGGATAATTTTAGTAGAAATAATCCGGCGTTCTTTTAATTCAATTTACTCGTTTTCAAGCTTGGATGGCGTCGCAGTTAGATCCGAATTGTGTAGACAATTAGATAGCAGTCGGTGACTCTATGGTAACGGATACGTCAAAAACAGCACAAACACAGCAGCAATTTACATCTGCAATTGCGATACGGCGCGTAATACCGCATCAGCGAACGCTTAATTCACCCTCGCACCCTTCTAAAAACTTGCCAACGTTAAACGCATCTTTAACCTTAATTTCATTCTTTTTTAGTAAATCCGATTTGAAAGACTTTACGAATTTCAATCGCGTCCGTATAAAATTTATGTATCGGGTACGATTTATGCGCCCGTTTCGAGTGTATAGTTTTTTCTTCTTCCTCTTTTTTTACATTCTTTTCTATGTTCGTCATTATGGACGGTGTCGCATAGCAGGGGCCATAAACGTTGAATGGTTTCGTTAATGAGGTATTCAGCGAAATTCTATTCGGCCAAGGGATATCAATAGTTTAATTCGTACCATTTCAAAAAACAAAATAATCGATAGCGATAGGTTGGATTTCATCTATTTGTACATTATGCGTTGCGTTCTCGTACAGAGGATATGTACCTGTCTTTATAGAATTGAATTGACAAAAAAAAATACTCACAAATACCTAACAGAAAATTTTGGAAAAATGTACAATTTGACGTCAGCTAGTACATATCTACATACATCGATGACAGGAAATCAGGTAGATCTGACACGGTGATCAGTTATAGAAATTGCGAGTGGATTCGAAGTTCAAGTGGATGAAGGGGTGAAATAACACAAAAGACTTTTATAAACGGTTGGAGGAAAGCAAGAGGTTGTTTTAACGTAAAAAGATCACAAACACGTGAATATAAATTCAATTCCTCAATAAAATTTACCACGTAAAAATGTGACTACGACAAGTTCTCGACATCGAATATGTTTTTGCGAGACGTTAAAAAATCTAAAAAAAAAAACAACAACAACAACAACAACATCGTCGGTACCTATGCAAAACCACCAAGAACATTAATATTTTTTAAAATCTTTGGTCGCGACACGGTTTACTCGGTCATTTTATAGCGAATGCATATTACTTATGCGTTGACAATCACCGTCCGGTTGCAAAAAGAAAGAACATATCCGCGATATGAAAAACTGAAGTATAAAAACTCGCTTGCGACTGTACGATACCACAGATAAAGGAAAAGTTGTGCTTGATTACGAAACGTTTTTCCGCTTTTTGTTATTTTTTGCGCGACATCATTTTTATGCGATTTAAAGCGTAATATACAGCGATGATAAAATTGAAGACAAACGTAACTTTATATGTTATTAAATAAGAAAAAGGGAAGTAAAACACCCCAGTACGTCGCATTGGCAGCGTCAGCTAGGGTAAAAACCACAAAAGAGCGTCGCGTGATCCGAATATCTAATAACTTTTCTCAGACCGGACAGATTCCCAGTTTGGATAAAGTTAGCCACATTGGCCAGTTATCGCTGCTTATCTGGAATATTTATCATAAGCAGCACAGTCCACCCTATGTCCAAATTCACATACCATAATACAACCGTCGTCTCAGGCCACAATCTTATTACGCGGTAATAGTCGTAAAAATTGACAATGTATTTTGAGAAATGTCTATAGATAGTTCGTAGGAGTCGGTCGTCGGGCCCTGCTATTCGGACTGAGATTCGTACTCGCGATAGTGGTGATCTTATTAACGAAGCTTATTTTGTTATGTATTGTATTTTTATACGTATAAATAGCTTTTTGAACAAGAGTCGAGAATCAAAGCATTTGTATATGAATGTTTGATTTATATAGCTATAGTGCTAGATACAGCAGTATTTTTAATGTGCACCATTGAAAGTTGCGAGACTGTATAGTAAGTGAGTGAGAACCTGTGAATTAAGTGTTCGAATAAGGACCCTGCTACCTGTTTTTTTTTCTCTCAAAACTTTATTTACCTATAGGTAAAGGATCTGTGTCCTAAGCAGCAAGGACATTTTTTACGACACAGAAATACAAAGAACATTCGAAAATGCACCACCAGGCCAAATTTTAAATGCTGGGTTTTTTCTTCAAATTTTCGACAAATTTTGAAAAATTCAGTTTGCCTCATTTGACACGAATCATTAAGAAATCCA
This sequence comes from Planococcus citri, assembly GCF_950023065.1. NCBI lineage: Eukaryota > Metazoa > Arthropoda > Insecta > Hemiptera > Pseudococcidae > Planococcus > Planococcus citri. The sequence continues at coordinate 46,621,070 of NC_088677.1, forward strand.
AAATTTGATTAAACTTGAGTAGAAAGCTGAAATTTGGGTTACATGTACACACTTTCAATCTCCTCAATCGAAATTGGCAGTGATTTCAAGCCATTCTGGAGCCTCCCGTGAATTTTTGAAAGAGCCAAAATGAAATTCAGTAGGCACCCAGGTATACTTAAACATGACTTGATTAATTGTAAGCTTACATATAAGTATACCTGCGGTTCTTCTGACTACATATTTCAGTCCGGCGAGTGAAAAACTGAAATGTGATTAACTGATTATACATACATACCTATACATTTATATATTATTTAATTTCTAACCTCTAAAATCAAGGAATAGTATAGATATTTGATTTTGAAATTTTTCAATTTTAGAAAACAAAAACAATATCAAAAATTATAAGGTACGCACTGATGTTAACTAGCCGAGACGATTTCTAAAAACTTGTGCTTCAAGTCGATCGAAAAAGTTGAAAAAAAACGGCGTAGAATGCTAGATTTAATTTTCACTCTTTTTATACGTAGTAGGTACATTAGTTAGGTACCTATACTTACCTAATGTTTCTGAGACTGAAAAATTGAATAATCCAATAGATGTCCTCAGATCGACCCGAAACCAACTCCAATCGTTTCAGAAGATCAAAAATGGTATAGAAATATTATATTTCAGTTTTATATCTTAATTTTAACAAATTTTGAGTTTTTTGTGGAAAATGGGTGTTTGACTTTTTAAAAAAAGTGTCCAAAACATAAAAATTAAATTCAAACCCTGAAAACTTTAAATGTTCTTTCGATATTTTTTGTCTGACTTAAAAATTTTCTATTGGTTAGGAAACGTTCTTTGTTGCTAGATAAAAAACTTGTAGTTTTGATTATAAAATGTACTTATGAAATATGTATATTCACATCAGGGGCCTCAAAACTCAAAAGTAGGTGAAACCGAATTTTTGAGCTGCTTAAATCAATTCCTGAATGGAGACGCTATAGACTGTTTGAAAATAATGAAACTCGATTTTGAGAATTCAAAGTTGATCAAGGAAAACATTTTCATTTATTTATTTTTTTTTTAGAAAAATGACTGTTTTTGAAATATTTGATATTCCGATGAGAGTATAGGTAAAGTAAAGGGACATTTGAATGAAAAATCAAATTTTTTATTTTTTAAAAGCCCGTAAAATTTGATAAAAAGACAACATTAATTTTTCTTACTTAGTTGCGTGACTTGGTAAAATTGAAATCGAAGAATTGAAGTGCTCGTACCTACTCTTAGGGAGTAACAAAAGGTATACGGTATACCAAACTAAAATTTAATAATAAAACCTAAGTATGTACTTAATTCAAAACTTTGACAATTTCAGAAAAAAACAAGATTTTTTTAGAAATTTTTGCCGGGAATAGTTTTTTATTTTGCAACTTTTTAGTAAAAGACAAAAATCATTTTAGTGGACCGAACTTGTTCCGCGTTCTCTTTATGGTTAAGATGAAAGAATCTTTTTTTAAAGTCCATCGCAAACTTGTTCAGAGTGATCCGATCTACCCGACAGTATGGCTTTCCAAGGTCGTGTGTCTGCTTGTCTGGGTTCTTAAGGTCATTGACCCATATGTCTGGACTCTCAAGGTCACACACCTATCTATTTAGCATACCAAAATTGTCTGTCTGCTATGGCTGGCTTCTTGAAGTTGTTAACGCTGGGCCACTTTCCCGTTAACTTAAACACGGTCAAAAAATACCAAAAAACTGAAAATGACGCGTGTGGTGAAGTCATTTGCTGGGATTTTTAGATAACTGAGGTCAAACAATTAGTTTTTGCATTCAATTGCTTCGTACTCCTCCAACACTAAATTTTTAAACAAACTTGAAAAATATAAATTTTCATGAATTCAAAATTGCTTAACCATTTGCCCTCTCATATTTCAAGTTACGATGTATTTTTTTCTAATTTTCAAATTTGTATTGATTTCAGATTTTGATTTCATCATGAAAAATTGAGCATCAACTTTGAACGCTCATTCTTGAGATTTTCAAGTCTCTTGACAGTCTTGACCACTAAAAATTTTGCAACAATGAAGATACCTAGTACCTACTTAAATGCTCGAGTACAAACAATAAACAATGCACCAGCTATCAAATTACTTGCAAGTAAGTAAACAAATAAAATTCTTTTTGAAATACAACCCTTCGCCCTTGAATAAGAACAAATTATTATTTTTTATTTAATATCACAGCAGCCAAAACCGCATTATTCAGACTGTGTACACTCGAGAAAAGAAACGAGAAGAAGAATAGACTACCTTTGGCCATAAAGATAGTCTCGCAGTAAAAATATGGATATTAAATCTGGCATGAAAATATGTCAAGCGACACTTGTCTTCTCGGCCACCGGTATTAATATCTTTAACGATATATACGTAGTAGCTTTTAGTGATCGTGGAAGTCGTACAATTTCCTATTGTTACGTGGGGGTAACAAATGACAAATGGTAGAGGGTAAATGAATTATTGCCTCGTGCCGGCTAAAAACGTCTTTTTTTCGTTACGTCCATCCGTCAGTACAATAACAACATCACATTTGTTCACCCTTTAAAAATTCCTTTATTTTGCCAAAAACTACTGCTATAATAGAAAGGGTATCTTTTCTTATCTGGATTACGGGATTTACCGCGAGGTCACAGCGGTTTACATCTGTAATCCTCGGTAATCGATTCCAAGTTCATCCGCTTCGATTGATATTGTCGTTAGGGTTGATACGAGTATTTGTTCTTTTTTTGTCGTGTCCTCGTGTCCGAATCGCGTTGGCGGCTTGATATATCCACATATCAGGCTTCTTGTTGATTTTTTCATAATATGTACCTATGAATATATATTTTGGAAAGGTTACGGAATTTTCACTTCCTGCTGACAATTCGTACCTTAGGTATACCTTCGTGTGGTTGAAGACAATTAAACGAGAAAAATTCGCATTTGTATCTTTTTTTGAAGTTTTTAGGGATTATTTGAGGTGTGGACTGCATTCTCTAAAATAGTAAGAAACTTGCTCTGATAATAAAACTTCACTCACACTTTTTTTTATAGTTATTTCTATTTTCTTCTGGACCTTAATTTGCTATACACCTATGTCGCGTCGTTTCTTTCACGTACCTATACCTATACTTAATTTTAGATTAACACCATGGTTTGTGTGATTTCAATAGGTACCTACCTCTACCCACCTCGTTGGCCTAGGTACCACTAATACAAAGTTCAGATCGATACCGTCTTATATAAGAAACTAACGATCTAGTTAATACGGATCGCTTCACACAATTTCCGAATAACACCCTTCATTGCTTTATTTAGAGAGTGATCATCGTAAATCGAAGCAGTAGAAGCAGTACACTATACAGACGAGATGCGTGACCCTACTTCTATAGTTAATTCAATTGTTTGCGTTTCTGCCAAACATTAGTACAGTAGCCGTTAATTTCCGGAAGACTATTTGCCAATGTAATTCAGTCTTAAAAGCAAGATGTTACTAGCACACTATTCATGTCGATTGTATTTGTAGCCTTGTAGGCATGAATTTTCATCAATACCTTATACACTAAGTGTTGGTGTGAATTATTGGATGCGTATTTAAATGCATGGTAAAAAACTGGATAGAGTGAACCAAGGAGTAGAGCAGCTTATTTTCGTTATTTGTAATTGGTAACTACCTACTTATATACGTAGGTATACTTATACCTGGCCAAAGAAACGATGAAAACTGTTGTTGGTAAGATTATGGGCATAGCAATAGGTAGGTACTAGGTATAGGTACCATATTTTGTCTGACTTTCAAAAACTAAGTACCTAACCTTAGAAAAAATCGCTATAAATAAATAAGGTATAGCTACTCGAAATTTTGTCATAGGTAGTTTGAAAAAATTGAAAAAAAACTTCACAAACAAGTAATAATCATAAATGTCTATTTATTCTGACTTTTTATTTTAAAAAACTTGAAAAAAATTTAACAAATTATTGCATGGTAATTTTTGGTAAATAACATGTAATTTTTTTTTAGTAAATTAGAGGTTGTTTGTGGTAAATTACAGTTAATTTCTGGTATATTCCAGGTTCATTTTTCGTTCATGAATTGGTGGTAATTATCAGTAATTACTGGTCATTTTTTGCCTTTTTGGAAAAGTATTACCAAGTTATGTATATACAAATGATTTTTGGATTTTGGTTTTTACACATGGATTATTATTGACGAATTTTTGGTCATTTTGACCCGAATAGATGTGTTTTTGGCGTGGAAAGTCTGTCCAAAAATGTTTAAGATGTCAAAAATTTATTAAAAATTACTTGTAATTTACCAAATGTCAGGCTTTTGAAAACTTGAAATAAATTTTGTATAGAGTTTCTACATACAATTATTAAATATTTCATAGGTAGGTACTGTACCATAGTCAAGTTTTAAGTAATATTGTAGCTTTATACAAATATGATTTTAGACCTTCCTTACAGAAAAGACTTTACCCTCATATTATTCTGACAATTTACATATTTCAAAAATCTATTTATGGAGTTTTGAATAGTCTATAGCAAAAGAGCAGGATGAACGAACATTTTCAGAGATTGAAAATTCTGTTCCTGCTAAGTATTATTTTCAAGAATTTTAATGACTTACCTAATAGAAAACATCAAAAAATAAAATTTCTTGTGATCTCATTAGGAATTACTTTTTTATAGAAATATCCGTACCTACCTAATCAGACCAGTAATGGGCTTTTGCTAAAGGAAGAAGCGGTAGGTAAAATATCGACTTGGAAAACTAAGATTTTCTGTATAAGGTACCTAGGTACATTTTGTTGGATTCCAATGAATTTTGAAAAATGTTAAAATCAAAATTAGCAGTCGACTCACCCTGCAAGTACACATTGTTAGGCAGAAGTTCTAGCATCTATGCCCAAGTGTGAGGTCGAACATGGCAGGCTAGGTGTTCGCGTGCACAATTTCTCAGCCTGTCTACGACATTGTACACGTAAGTGACAATGTTGTGAATTAAATATTACGCATATTCTACCATTATAGGTAATCATCGCAGCAGCGTCGAAATTAAAACCCGTGGTACCTTGCAAAGGTGCGCACCGTCTAATTACCCCATACTTTACTTAGGTACCTATTCATGGATGTACAGCCTACCTAGCTCGCTAAGTCGGTAGAATGTGTATTTGTGTATGTATACTAAATTCAGTATTTCGGCTGAAATTATATATATTACGCTTTGATGGCATATTGTGCGGTAGACAGTTTGAATAATTCTCGCGTCAATGATGCCTAAAGTATTTTAGCGAATAGGGTGTAAAATATATAGCCTAGATATATAGTGGGTCCTCGGGGTGTAATCGTCGACTTGACAACAATACGTGCGGGTGCAAGTTTGTATGTAATTCAATCCCATCAAGCATACCGTAGTGAATTGGATTACTTCTATAATGCTAGCATTTAGTTATATTAAATTTTTATTAAAATCGGTATAACGCGGTTGATATTTCTAAAAGAGAGGAGTGAAAAAAAAAGGACGTTACAGTGTAAACAGGTTATTACGAAATGACCTATTAGAGAAAATTAGTATGCTCGAAGACTCTTTTTTCTTTCATTTAATACGCTAAGATTAGCTTTTTCACTTAAGAAAAAATTAATATTTATACTTAAGAGGTTTCCAGCGAGTAAATCGATAGAAGCAGAAGCAACAGATTTCAAACAACGATAAAAAAAAGAAAGAAAAAGAAACCTACCTATCTAGGGAAATTTTGAGCATCACTTAGTTATCGAATAATCAACCGACACCTTTGGTCGCGGTACAGCGTTAATTTATTTTTGTTAAAACACAGAAACTCGACACTAGAATTCGTTCGTTTATAAAATAGTACCTATATTACGCGTTATTTATTCTGCGCATTGAAATAGTCTATTACTCGGTGTCTAATTTAAACATTTATTTCCGTTTTTTTTTTGCTCCGTACGTACTCATCGGCCGGTTAAAAAACACGATCCTTTTTATACTACCCATTTTCGCCGCTACTGTTGATAAGTTCGTGATCTAATTAGTTAGTTTTTCGGACAGTTTTTTTCTTTCGCCATAATTAACAAAAATAACACCTTCGCGGTAGAATAGTAAAAATTACAAAGAAACGAAAGAGAGATAAAAAGCTGTTTTGGAATAATTAATAAAAAAAAAATGTAGCGTACGAATTTGTTAGGTGTAAGCCGTTGATTAAAATCAGTTTATGTGTATAATATACGCGAAAAATACTATACACGAATTTTTAACGAGCCGCTCCGAAACTGCAGCTCTACACACGTTTATAACCAGAGACAAAGATGGAATAAAAATTTTAACGTAACTCAACCACAATGAACGTCTGCTAATTGAGTGGTTAATCAAAGTTAACCAATTCTACCGACTGGTAATGTTAAAATCTGCGCCAATTAAAAATATTGTTTGTTTGAGTAGGCAGATCGTAGCATATAGGTAGTACATACAATCAAAGGGAAACGTACGCACTCACCTTCCTTCTCAGGTAGGCACTTTATATGTAGAAGTATCATAAATTCATAACACTATCGAAAGCGTGAATATCTTGAAACCTTTTTCATTCGACTGCCTATGCCTAAAAAATGCTTTTGATCGTAAATTTAAAAATAATAAAAGGTAGCCTATAACACCTTACTTATTTGAATGTGGAGCAGAGCCGTCGGCTTATTGATTAAATACAGATATTAATAGGGTGCTAGAGTAAAGTTTGGACAAGCTTATCGATGTAGTTGATCATGGGTTAGCAATAAAAATCTCCATAGGTGATAATCATGATGAATCTATATAGTAGTCGGACCAAATTAAGATGCCTGCGGCAGGGCCATCGAGAAATTCGAGAATTGAAGAGGACCCAGAACAAATATCATTTGTGCCCCCCTCCTTATAGTAAAAAAAATTCACCGGTAGAATGCAACAAAAATTATGAAATTATACCTATCAACGTGCAGACAAAACTTTCATAAATGAGCGTGCTTTTCAACAGATTTTATCAGATAAATAGAATTTCTGTCAACTTTAAAGACAATTTTTTAAACTAACTTTTGAAAAAATTTTGTTTAGAAAGGAAACCCCTTCAAGCCCAAGCGACGTGACGTGAGACCATCAAATTTGGTAATTCATCACGTATCACAATTTGGGCACTTCAGAAAATTCGGACTCGAGGCAAACTGATATTCTCACTTCAAGTGAAAATTAATAAATCAGTGCTGCTGAATAAAACCTCGCTCAATTTACCCCTTCATTGACACAATTCTTGAAATTTGAAACGTGATGAAAAATTGGATGTTAACGAGAGAATACGTACTTCGGTTAGGTATACTAATCATTTATTTCTCTCATTTCTTCAACTGACAAATTGACGGTCCTATACAGGATGAGATTGAATTTTTCCAAAAACCCAGTCCAAAAATCGCAAACCTCCACAATACGGTAAAGAGAGTTGGCGAGGATGTATTTTCAAGTGGTGGACTACCCAGAAAAATCTTGAGTGCTCCAATTGTACGGAAACTGAGCCAGGGATCCTCAAAGTAGGGTCATTGTGGTAGGTACTGTCATTTGTGCAAAACTCCTTCGCCTCTCTTAAGAAATGCGATTTGAGTTTCTCAACCTAGCTGACCCATTGATTTTGAAATTCAATATCACTTCAAGTTCTTTACATAACTTGAAGATTGATGCATTGTGTATCCATTTCGTACTTCTTTTACAACCATTTACTTAATAGGTATAGGTAAAACTCTCAGTACCGCACTGTTTTCAGAGCGGTATTGTTGCACTTTACCGGCTACTTTCATCAGTACGGTATTGACGCGAGTTTATCAGTAACACTATGATAATATCAACAATACCTATGCGCGTACGTATAAAATGGTGAATCTTTGTAACATTTTTGAGAGATATGTACGTTTTTGAGCGAATCTATTCTAACTGAACTAGTAAATGAATTAAATATTCTGTACTTTAAACACTATAATGATTAAGGATTTCAGTAAGTTCATTCGTATTCGATGAAATTTAGTTTCAAAAGATATCAATTAACTACTATGTTGTATAATTCTTTTTGAATAATTTTATCAAAGTGAGAACGATCGCAGACTACAGTACCTGTACAAAACACACATTGAATGATCAAGTAGATATAATTATTGTATGTACGAGTACATATTTATAATGTACTTTAGATTCACACCACTTTGTTATCATCACATTTTAATGTAACTAAATACTGAAAACTGAAAAATCTGAATTGATTTTGCGAATAAATAAACTAAAACAAAATGAAATTCATTTTCTGATTAGAAATTAAACACCCACATTTGATTCACTCAAACTTCGAACAAAAGAAAATAAAGAAATCACATGTATGTAAATCGGCAGGTTATCTACTGAAAAGCACGCTTTGAATGTAAAGCAGGGTTGTCATTTAGATGAATAATTAAAGTACTACATTTGTAAACTTTTTTACATTTTTGTGTAATTTTGTACGCATAATGACTTAAAGACAATTGCCTTGTTTTAAACAGTGAGGCACTGAGAGCTTTACCTATACTAATTAAGTAAAACATATTACTCAACTGATTCGGCAAATGTACGTGAACACCAACTCGTGTGCTTTGCAACGCCAATACCACCTATAGTAAAAGGCCTGAGCGCTGTTTTGTGACGTCATCACTATTGGGGAGTACATACTCCGATAACACTATAGAAATGAATGCAATATTAATGCACTAGAACGAAATAAATCCCAAGAACATTTAATTTTGCGTTTTAAATCACATTCTGATATTTAATAATTAATTTAAGATCACTAAGGAATGATTTAAATGAACAAAATGAAAAAATGAGGTGATAAACAACACTGTTTTTCAACATTAAAGATGAAAGTTATGCATACACATGACAAAATTATACCTTTTGGAAGATATTACAAAACTCACTGGTGAAATATAATGAATAATTGTCGAATTTGTCCAAATCCCACTAAATTAAAATGATATCAACTCTAATTCCAATGTGTGTATTCCATTTCCATTTTCAACTACAGGTAAAAAACCACAGGACAGATAACTGTTTAGTTTCTTCAGCAGTGATATGATCGATAAAAACAATTTCTCTGATTTTGCTGACCAACTTGAGTGATAAAATTGATGATTCGAACACTTTCAGCAAATTGGTTTGAGATTTTGATGGTTTCTTGATCAGATATCCATTGTAGTTGGATGGTTGTATTCTTGTATTCACTATGCAGGTTTAAAACTCATTGTAGATTTTATGGTGCACTATTCATTTCACTGCAACGTTATTCAAGTAAAACACAGGCACTAGTACACATCAGTTTTCATTTTTATTCACTTCACAAGATATCTACACATCCAAATCACACAACAGTCACAACACAAACAGATCGCGAAAAATTCACTTTTGTACAAAAATAAATGATAATCCAACACCACCAGTAGATAAAAACAACAATATTTCATCACTGTACCACATTTTAGAACGAATTTAATTAATTAGTCATCATTTTAATAACTTTTTCAACGAAAGTTTTACTCAATTTCACGAATTCGCCATTTAATCATACGTTAAAATTCAAATGGTAAACACAATCGAGTCCCCTTAAGGTGTGACGTCAGAAGGTGATAACGATTCAGCGCTCAGGCCTTTTACTACAGGTGGTATTGGCAACGCTCGCCTGCGGCTCGCGCTGCAAAATTCACACTCGTTGGTATTCACGCACTTTACCGAACAGTTAAGTAATATACTATAACACTTCTTTTTTGGAAGTTCATTGTGCAAATTTATTTTTTTGGTTTGATTTTTTCAAACACTCTTTAAATTGAGTGATAAAATTATTATCTATTTATTGGTATCTAGCTGAGGAAAGGCCAAAAACTCAAATCGCACTGTTAAGAGGAGTCCATATGACGGAGGTTTCTACAGGGGGCAGCCGTTGCCTAAAAATGACAAAAAAACTGAGTTTTTTCAAAAATGACTTTACTATGAGGACTCCTGACTCACTCTATATACCGTAGTCTCTTATTCAAAATCAACTTCCTCGCCATTTTTTTTTTTCACTCAACTGTACACTTTGTATGCATATGTAGATCAGAAAATCGATAAACGGCCAATTATCTATGCAAAAAAATATGTCATTTCTGGTCACATTTCTAATATTTTCGCTTTTTGAGGCCAAATTTCGATAATAGCAGAGGCATTTTTTTTCAGGAGTATTTACAATACCTATAAGGATATTCCTTTAAAATACTTAAGTAGGTACGCGTTTTCTCATTTATATCAAAACTGGTTCCTTCCCATAATTTTTACACTCTGCTCGTATACGTATATTGCCTACGGCATACGTCTTTACTTAAAAATTGATATAGAACCTCTATATTGTATCCTTGAAATAATTACTACATTTCGTGTAAACTTTTACGCTTGGATTACATAAGTGGCCGTGTAAGTGTAAGTACCTAATGCTTTTCAGCGCATCAAATTAATAAAATTACTAGGTGTAGGTAAATATAGTGAAAATTTGTTTGTTGGTTAAGCTGATGTAAAAAAACACGAAAATCTGCACAATAATAGGTTAAAATTCTCGTATAATTTATGACACGAACGTGTACCTTCTTAATATGTATATTTTTCCTCCTTCACCTATTTGACATAGGTACCTTTCATATCAATTTTTAAAATTCTATTCAAAAGATGTTAAAAAATACCTACTGCCTCATTAAAAAAAAACTTAAAAGCACCGTGAGAGCTTTGGCAAGTTCCTGCTTACAATGAAAATGATCCTTATGCTTTTAATATTCCTTCTTTCATTTCTTGTTGATGTTTCATTTCCCACATAATTCACTGGCATTAAAAAGAAGTCTTTCGGACACCCAAACGTACTTAATGAAAATCACCAAACCATTTTTTGTCTACATTTCATTTAGAAGTACCTACTAAGTTACAATACAACAACTCGAAAAACTAATAGGTCGATGGACGACTCGGAGAGTAATCAGATAAATGTAGCAGCAGGTGGTCACCTGTATTCGGTTAACATTTCTTACTTTTTTATTTCAATTTTGTCAACGAACGAATTTTTAAGAGTGAAAATGGCGCTTAAAATTACCTAAGCTACATTATTTCTCTTAATATGCTATTTTACGATCTCGTTCGGAAAAGAACACGCTGCTTTTTTATTGAAAAATATGATTTTTTAGCCCTTCGCCTTCGCGTCCGCGTTTGGTTATTACCTTTCGCCTTTTAAGTGTCTAATATCTGACTGAATTACGGTTAGAAATGTAAACGAGGTGATTATTAGAGTGTTCCGAAGTATATAAGAAAGAATTTGTTAATTGCTTTTGTTTAAAACACGGTGATAAACATACGTCTTCATTTTTTTTTCTGAGTCGTTTATTCTCACGTCTGGAGTCTGGACGTTATGCAAATGCGATATCCATCCGCGTATTGAATTCCTAATTTTTTTCCTCCCTCGCCATCGTTGTTTGCTTACCTCCCTCTCTGACAGGAGCTCGCAAGTATATATACCTATAGATTTAGTGGAAATTTTTGGAGACTTTTTTTTTAGAATCTTTCTCAATCAGCATCTATACACAAATAAGCAGGTCTTAAATAAACACCTACTGTTATTATGGTTGTACCATTTTCAACTATACTAAAACTTAAATAGGTACCATAGGTAGTTTACAACGTATAATTGGTTCCATTATATTCAAGAGCTTTTAGGTTGTAGGCATTGAACGAGAAAAGATGTAAGTATACCTATAGTTGAACGCCACAACCACCATCAAACTCCGCAAATGCTAAGAACACGCGAAAGGCCACAGACACCAGAAAAACTATAAATCCAATGAAACGCCAAAAACACCAAAAAAACACCACCTATACGAATGCCAAAAACACCACGAACTATTGTCACGCGAATCTGGATAAATTTATGTGTAGCGTTATAAGCACTTATTTTTCCTCATTAAATTCATTCAATCACATTCGTGGGTACCTGAATCCGCACAAACATTCGACTTTTTTGGGAAGGCGAGGAGAGTTGGTGGTGATTAGAAAAAAGTTGGGGTGGTGTCATGGACTTTGGGGAAAATTTTCTGTCACTGACTCTTAATTTAAATTTTTTCACTCGGTCCAAAGTTTTGAAATTTTGATCCCTGGTAGAGTAATGTAATGAGAGTTCAAGTCGTTCAAGGCGAAAAGATTTTTTAGAATTAATAATAAAAATTTTATCATTTTGTTGATTTTTTGGGTGAGAAAATTTCGTGGCCTTTCATAAGTTTTCGTTTATTTCACATAGGTATTTGGAAATAGAAAACATTCAAAGTGCAGTTTGGTACTTACCTATTAAATTTTTTTTCTCATAAGTGAGTAGGTACCTGTGTCGTTTTTCTTTTCTATTTTACAAGCAAGAAATTCTCAGTATTGTAGCTTTTTTTATTTATACCTGTTCACGCATGAGATATTTCAATTAATTATCTAGACTTTTTTTTAGATAAGGTAAATCAAGGAAAATTGCAAGATCATTTAAAAATACGCCATACGGACAGCTTCAAACCAAATCGCAAGGGGTGATTTTCATTTTTCGATTTTTGATCTCACGAATTGGTAGATGAAAGTTTTGAGCACTACTGGAGCCTTCAGCAGATTTTCAATTTTTCTCATTCATGGAAAAGTTGTCCAAGAAAGGCCAAAACAAAACTCAACAGGCAGGGTAACCCATTTTATGAAACAATCTGCAGGAAGCTCTAAAAGTTCTGATAAAATCGGTCTAAATGGATTTAAGATAGGTAGCGATTTTTCTCTGGTTTGGACGGGTAAAAAGAGATCAATCATCAAGTCAAAAAACAAAAATTTATCGCTTAAACACAAGCCTCCAGGTATAGGTAAATCAAATATCAGCGTTCTATTAAGTAAGACTTGACTTTGTGAGATTTAGCGCACACCTCGTTTAGCCTATCACCACAATGACTCAAAAATTGTGAATTTTCATGTAAAAGGGGAGAAAAAAAAACCAGAAAATAGATTGTCAACGGGAAAACCATTCATTTTTTGTATTTTTATAACGAATTGAGCAGAAAATGCCATGAATCAAAATTTAAATTTAGCATAAAATATAATTTGGAACAAAATTTGAAAAAAAAAGTCGTTCGAATTTCTTGACCATCAGTTGGTAACTATACTCTGGCTCTGAAGAAAAAATATAGCATTATACACAAGTATTATATACTATCTAGATATCTTGAACCACAACGAATAATAAGTATGTGTACTTTACGAACATATGGCGATGACAAAAAGTCACCGCCTCATAAGCAACACGAAAAACATTGTAAGCTTAACAAACGCATTGACTAATAATTCATTACTATGCTCATGAACGTGTGTCATTGCTCGCCAGTTGTTGGCAACCAATGAAATTCTTGTACTTAAAATTATGTTAATTTTTCACCATTATAAGGGTTTATTAAATGAGAGTTTACGATTCAATGAGCTAATTCAAATTACCAACGTAATAGGACGGTTAATAAATTACACTCGCATATGGTTTTGTTACAATAAAAAAATGGAAATGAAAAAATTTGCTCGATAATTTCCGTTTAAAGTCCGGTGGCGTTTTATTTTCTTCATATGATTTGAGTACACTTAAGGTAGATAGATATCTAGGTAATCGTTTTTATTGCATCTGATCATTCCATTATTGCGGCATTCCGCTATAGCAAAGGACCCATTCGGTCAGGCCAAAAAAGGGTATAAGATTTGAATTTTTTAAAACGATCGAATGGGTCTGGATAAGTTTTGTATATAAAATCAATCAAATTCATTTTGTTTGTTTTTTTTTTAAAGTAAAAATAAAAATTTTGTATATTCTCATGTTTTGTATATAATGCATCACAGTTGCCTATAGTAAATTTTTTTACTCATCTTCGTCTTTCAGCCAAAACATCCCTGGAAAAGGGATAGAAATAAAAATACCACCGTGTAAAAAGAAAGGTAGTCTATATCTTCTGAGTAGGTTAGCTTTAGATACTAAAAATACTCATTTCCATTTCCATTTGTGAAATTTACGATATATTTCACGCTGATTATACGAATGTGGGAGAAAAAACAATTCAAACAAACGTCAAACCCAAATCAAAAGTTGAAAAAAATAATTTCACGCTTATAAAAAAATATGTAAATATGTTTCGCTTTTTAACCCGTAAAATAAATATTACAGGTAGGCAAGTATATCCATCGTCGTCATCGTGCATCGGCATCGCATAAACCACGTTGTTTTATGAAATTAAATGTTTGAGATCGTTATAAATTAAACATCTTTTACCAAATCGAGATAGCGATCAAAAAATAAAAATGATAAATGCCCTCGTACGAGTAGGTAAGGTACTACCGACGATTGCTTCTCAAACACGAAAATTCGTCACCTGCAGTAGTACCTATATTCTCATTTTTTGTCACGATTTAGACGACGACGCGCGATGCGAGTTTACTCTTCTGCTTTTACTCCTTGGACAGAGTAGCGTTGCACTGGAAGAACATACCTAACACCTTTTCTTTCTGCTGTCGTCTTCGAACAAATTATTTTCATTACATTTTAAACTAAGCTACTTCATTAACAAGCGAATAAGAAAACCAGTTATTTTACACGCATTTTTTTCTCTCTCTAGTTTTCTACGACTCTACGTACACATCGTATTTTGACTTTGTATATCGTCGTCGGTGGTCACATCAGAACCCATTAGGGATACAACGAATCTGAAGCCGTTATGTCCTGTTTATCGGTCGCTATTAATAAAGGGCATTTTCTACCGTTTGACCCTTTTTCTTTTTCTTTTCATTTGAGAGCAAGCCGCACCGGCCGCGTCGCCCCAACACGTCGATAATTTAACGCCGCGCCAACTAAATGAGTATAATCGTAAAATAAACCATAAAACGTTCAAAGTTCAAAGCCTTTGCAGTTTTCGCATTCTTTTGTAAGTCAAAATCTACCATCAAGGTGACTAATTTAAATAATTAAGCTTCTCATTTAAAGCAACTTTTACCATAACGCACAAATTTATGTCAACCTGACACGGAATATAGTTGTTCGCATTCGTAATTACGCCTTTTTATACTTTTTTTCCTTTATTTTCACGATACGGATGAGGAAGAAGGCGTTACGAGATACGCTGCTGAGTTCGCCTCGGCGATAATTGTAATAATGCCATGTTTCTGCGTCGGACGTTTTGCAACAATAATGTACCTATACGTATATGACCGCGTCGTCGAGGGGAAATTTTCCAATATTGACGCGACTGTTAGGTCTACTCGTATGTGTTGAGAATGAAAAAAGGCTATATCCGAGTAGATACATATTACGTACACGCTAAGTATTGACCATACAAAAACATTCGTTCCAAGAGAAGAAAAGAAAACTCGAGTAGCCCAATCTCAAGTTCTGTTGTACCTACTCGTATTTTTGGCATTAAATTATGCAACTTACATTGCTCGAGCGAAAATCGTCGTATAATTAATCGAATTAACGGCGTACTTCATTATTCAGTATTTTAAGTACAACGCTGATATTTTGAGTTTCTTGTGACTATATAATTCTGAAGGAAAAGAAAATCACGCTTATAGGTACCTAATTGCTTATAGGTACCTAGCTATCTTTTTCCGATGGAACCACGAATTGCCACCCTCCAATCTAATAAGATCGAGCTTTTTTTTAAAAATTTTGATGAATTTTTGAAAATTTTAAAAAACTAGATGAATCGTAAACATTTTTATTTTTTTTTTTCAAACGACACAACGAACCAAAGATGTATTAAAAATAATTACATGGTACTTCCATTTCAATCTACATATTAAACAAAAAGAACCACCTCTGACGTGAGTTATTCTGCAGCTTCCAAAATGCTTTGGAAGAATCGAAAATCTGTGTAACTATGCTTAAGGTTACCTTTCGAGCGTTTTGAGCTGTTGCAATGAAATTTTGAGGGATGTCAGCTCAAAAGTGAATTTTTGACCAAAACGGTGAATTCTAGAAAGACACAAAAATCGAAATTTTGCCCTTATGGCTGCACAGCTTTTCTAAATTTTCAGAATTTTGAAAACTATGCCAAAAAGTGAACTCATTTATCTACAATTTTGGTTAGAAAAATTGAAGGACATGCTTCCTGCAATTTCAACAGTCGTTCGTGATTCGTGAAAATCTCATTTCGGCGACCGAATAATATTTTGGCAATATAAGATCAGAAAATTGAAGTGTTCTCCAGCATTTCTACAAATAGTTATGACTGCAATGTGTCCGATTCAACAATAATATTCATTCAAAATTTAAATCTCATTATTAGGCATATTTTGGGAAAATTGCAGAGGTAATGTTCAATGAGTAATTTAAGTTTTAAATCCCTCATATCATAAGTTTTTTAAAACAATGCTACCTAATTGAAATATTTGTTTCTAACGAAGTTTTGTAGGCCTACCTGCCGATTAAAAAACCACACCACTCCTAACATGTACGTGGACGTAGGTAGGTACTCACTTCTTCCCAAAATCCAACTTTCACGCCCAAAGGTTCATTTTTTTGATTTTTGATAAATTTTTGAAAATTCGTTAAAGGAAGGTCTCGTCGAATGGACAATAATCAAACCGTCAGCCAAAATTGATTCTTTTCCCGCAAACTACATATTTGCTTCAAAAAACTTCATCAACTTCGTTGTTGCCATGGAGACTGCAGCTTGGCTCGAAAGCAGTCTAGATTCGAAGAGGACGATTTTTGGCGATGCCTAAAGAACGTTTCAAATGATTTGTCGCAGAAATAGACGACATCAGTTTTTTATTGCATTTTTGTCGTCGTTTTTTTTCCTTTATTATATTTTTAAAATACCATCTCGGATTTACGAATCACTTAGCACTTACCTAAATTCACTTTAGGTACCTTAAATTACGACAGGATTAAATTCTCGCCAAGGAAGAACCTCTCGAGGTGTACGTCCCCGATTTAAACGAGCTCACAGTTTTTGGAAAAGAACATGGCCTGTGATAATGAGCCGCTCAAATTGATTTTTGGCAAATTTTTAAACGTCCAAAATAATACCATTTTGAGACATTTGTACCTTCTTTTAAAAAATGTTCATTCAGTAAAATTTGTTAAAATTAGTCTTACAACTGATATCAAGTCCACCCAACCGAATTTCATCATTTTCATATTCATGGCGCCTTTACCGCGATTTTCAATTTTTCCAGAATTCGCGGAAGTTATATTTTAACATCCAAAAATGGAGTTTTGGCTTATTCTCGACCTGTTTAACGAGTTTATATTTCTTCTAGCTTTTATTCACAGAGCTGAATTTCAGCTAAATCAGAGCTGATGGATTGTGAAAGATTCTTTGTAAGCACCTACGAGTATAATTTTAGAGCCTCTTCATTTTTATTTTTCTACGGTTTGCGATCTGAAATACCTAGATACCTGTAAATTGTAAAATTACTAGCCTTTCCAACCCAAAATGCCAAACAGGTGCTATAAAGTAAATATCAAACTCAAACAACTGATAGATAAGTATATTATGATTCTTCAAATTAATCAATATCATATTTTAGCAATAATCGACAAGTCATTTGTATCTACATTTCACAGAATTACGTACATGCGTAAAAAATCGGAAACTCGGTACCATACGTAGGTAAATATCTTATGCAAACCCACTAAAAGTCACCTACAGTGCAATAGTCTGGTGTCGCGCAAACATCTGCGCGGAAAGCTCCCTCCTGAGAGCCAATCGGCCGGTAACATAATTCACCAGCGCCTCGACGCAGTTTGACAACGAAAGCCGTAAAGTTCAATAAAAACTGCACGATCCCGCTTAGTTTTTGACTCAAAAATCCGTGATGATTTTGCTGAGAGATTATTTGTCATAATTTAGACGATAAAATGTTTATCGAAAATTGCCTCGTAACGAACTAATTTCCGAGACAACCGGTTCAAATGCATGTATGCGCGTCTACGCACGAAGCTGGCCAACAAATATTAGACGAAATGTTGATACCTACAATAATAATTTACAACGTTAGATTAGAATTGTCTTTTAATTCGCCATTTATAGCTCATTCTGGGAGGTATTAATTTCAAAGTAAAATTTAATCTTGTCGTATACCTATGTTTTTTTTCTACTGGCTTTGCTCTTCCATACTGTGGGCTCTTTCGTTCATTATATGAGTATAAACGATAAATTAAAGTCGGCGCTATTCAAGAAGCGTTTAGAAATCATTACCCTATCATCTTCCAATATATTATACGGCTAAAACGTTTTGTATTTGCATTCAAGTAGGTAAACCGATTTCAGCACCAGTACGAGAATATAGACGCGTTTACATTACAGTTACACTTGGTCGAATGTTTTTAATTAGTTAGTCATTTTGAAAATGTTAGTTTTGCTTTTCAGCCTTCTTTACCGCGCGCCTCAACCTTTCGACTGTCCACTCGCTTTCAGAGCGCGTTTGCCAATCGTGAAACATTTCACTTAGGATAGAAAAACCGAACGTAATTTTCTATACCTATTCACTTACTTATTCAGCGATGAAAGGTGCCGAAACTTGACTAAATATTTAAATAATTGCTGGCATGTTTGTTAAAAAGTGTTAAATTTATTACATTTCGTTACCAAACACCAGTTTGGTTTTATTGTTTTTTTTTTCTTGTACGCTGCCGCCGACTGAAACTACGCTGCCAGCGAATCTTGTGAATAAATCAGAGGTGTTTAACCGCTCCGTAGATACGATAATCATACATCAGGTCAATTCGTTTTCCCCCCTGTTGTTTAATCAACACTGTTCGCGAATTTTTTCACTAGCTAGTGATAGAATACCCACGCTAAAACTTTACCAATACCTACATAATACGAGCAAGAAGAATAATACAGGTACATATAAGGTAGATAGGTACCTAGTTACTCAAGTAGGTAGCCTAGGTACTCACAATATTTGTTTCTATTGCCTTAAGTATGGCTATTATATTATAATTGTTTATAATAAATGGTAGATCGGTATAACTCGTTTCCCTTTCTTAAATTTCAAGATAGCAAGTTTGTACGATCTTTTGATTCTTTTACTGGGTGGTTCACAAACAGTGCCTACCTGTCCATCAATTTAAATTCAAAAGCAGTGAGTAATGAGTATAAATCACTTGACACGTAATGTCTCAATACCTTTTTCGGCTTTTTCAATCGATGCAGGGGGTCTGGAGGAATCATTTTCAATAGGTATTTTCCTCATTTCATGGATTCTGTAGTTGCAGATTGATATCATAATAGATAGGTAAGTAGGAAAGCATTTACATGTTGAAATGTTTGGCATAAATAATATCTTTGATGACTTCTTGAGCTTTTAAAAACTAGCATGTTTTTTTTTAATTTTATGGCTTTTTGAAAAATGTCTTAACTTTTTGCCATAGCTGTTCTACTCGTAGTAGGATTTAATTATCTATGTATTAGATATTATTTTGTCAAAAAGGGAAGTATACTGTGAAGTACCCAGGAAAGAAGTTTCAGATCCAACTGGATCCATGTTAATCCAAGTTTGGAAAAAATGTTTAACCAATTGGATCAAAATAGGTAGATACATCTAATGATACTATTGTATAGTAATTTGTACGAGTATTGATTAAAAAATTAGATTGGATTTGAGGAGATCCGATTTCATCAAAAGCGACGCAGTCCAAATAGATCTAAGTGGGTATTTTTATATGTTCGGATCAGATCAGGTCCGATCTAATTCAATGAAGAACTAAATTTTTAGTTGAAAGTCGCTTTAAAAAAATTTCAGTATATACAGTGGTGTCAATATTCTAGTCATTATTGCCAATTTAAAAATTCAAAAAAATTATGAGTTTTTGGCCACTTGTATCTCAAAATATTCTCCTAGTATCAGAAATCATATCTTTCGGTGGAATATGTCAATTTTTCTCAAAAAAGGTTAAGTATGTAATGCCGGTGAGGCTACAGCGAAAAAAATACAATTTTTTCGAAAATGCCTCCTCTTTGAGAATCGATATCTTTTGCTGGGTAACATTTTGGGGTAGGAGGGGGGGGGGGGGGGGTGTCTTTCAACTTGGAATGAAGATCCGGGCTGAATTTGGTCAAAATCGTTCGACTTTTTTTCGCGATTCACCGTATTGCTCAGTGTACTTACATCTTATATCCGATTGGATGAATATTTTTTAAAACCTTGATTCATTTAGATTCCATTGGGTACAGTACAACACTTTTTTCTGACCAATAGGTACCTACTTGATATTATTTTTGTGACATCATCTTCAAGTTTTTATTTTTGTTTGTTTTGAAATGTCGAGAAACAATTTATTTAATCGCATTCAGTAAGTAGATTGGATTGGAGTAGATAATATTTACATTGGGGAAATATATAATCGCACGACAGAATAGGGCATTTGAACGACAACGGCAAACGACAATAAAAGCTGTGGTAGCGACAACTTAGGTCTTTACAACGACAGGTTTTCAACGACAAAATAATAAGTCAGCACAACTATTTTTAATTACGAATCACGACAACTCCTCCCGCCAAAAAAGCATGTCTAAGCGACAGAATAAAATTTTAAACGACAGAACAACGTACGACTAATTTCACATCAGAAAATACATGAAAAAGTGATAAATAAAATATTGGTTTGGGAAGCTAGCAAAAATTATTGAAAATTGCTCTAAAATTGCTGCAAAAACTGTGGGACAATTTTCAAATCTGAAATGTGAGCTTCATAAGGACTTATTGAGATTGCAATTTGCACAATAATATACTTACATTTGACCTTTGTGTTCTATGATAACGAGAATGTGTCAATTTTTCCAAAAAGGAAATGCTGTTCATGACACTTTATGACATTGATTTTCAAAAACATGGCGTATGACATGCAAGTCGAAGGACATTTGGGTTATAAAATCGAATGTACACTAATGAAAGGGTGACTAAAAATATCAATACCAAATGTAAAATGTGAGGGAGATGATGCTGCACGAACCAAAAAAAATCATGCTAAGACCGTTGAGAAATTTGCAGTGTACCTAGACCTACACAAAATTTACCACTTTTTGAGAATTACCCACCTCTCATTTCATGAAAATTTCCAATTTTTTTTCGTTTTATTCGATTTGTAACTTTTTTGGTAAAAATAGGCGTGTTGATGGATTAAAATAAAAATAAAAATAGATGTGTTAACAGATATTTCTGTCGTGATTTTTTTTTTACTATTGTCGTTCAATTTATTTAACTGCCGTTCAATTTTTTATTTGTCGTGGACATTTTTTATCTGTCGTGCAAATATATGATTGTCGTTTAATTTTTTTTTCTGTCGTTCAATTTCTTTTTTGGTCGGGCAATTCTTTTATTTGTCGTGCCTGTCGTTTAGACCACCTTTTCTGTCGTGCGATTTACCTATTCTGTCGTAACGATAAATCATACACTTTACATTGTCGCGATGCCAGGTACAAGAGCTTTTTTTTAGATAATCGTAGTTTTTTTTGTAGAATATCCCTCGAAACTCAAAACACAGTGTAGGTACCTATACCTAATTTATCTCCTGCTCTTCCAACAAGAGCACATTTTCTTTGATTAATTGCTCAGGTTACATAAACACTCCCCCGAAGAACGAATCAACCTAAGCTCAAATCTACGATTATAATTGGCCGATCATTCAATTATCCACATGATCGATGGATAATCGCATTGGATCATTCATTCGATAGTCATCCTGAAGTCAACTTGTCTATTACACATGCTTCGATCACCTATGCTGCGTAGCGAAAGTGACGAAACGAACGACGGAATGTCGAGTATTCGCGAATAAGATTTCATTTACAATGTGCAATTCCATCAATAAATGAACTAAATAACTTGCTTTCTTATTGTCGCGTATAAATCGATAAATTTTTTAGTCGCCAGACAAGCAGAAGCTAAGCTAGGCGATCTCTTAAATCTTATTTAGCTGTTGTTCAATTGACAATAGACTATTTGAAAAGCCCTTAAGTCTTAATATCGTTACTGGCAAGAACAGTAGCAATTGCAGGTAAATGTTGCAGTCGCAAAAGAGTCAGGTTTTTCTGCCCATCTACTCGCAAGTTTTGCACTCTCCTATAGAACAATTTAAATTAACTTTCGAGCTATTCGGTGCCTAGGCCCAATTAAGCTACGAAAATCTTAAGACAGGTTGCATTTCGAACGTCTCCTTTAACATTCCGCCATCGCCATTGTCGATTGTGTGTTTTTTGCTCACGATCAGTTCTGTATGGGGACCTATCCAACATTGGTGTCCAAGTTCTACGAAAAACAATTCACGTTATATAGGTAGATGGACGCGAACTGTGCTGAAACCGAAAACATTGAATGGAAACTGAATGAAAATGCTGAACGAGGAGGTTTTTTTTTCGTTTGTTGTATGTATTACATATATTGGACAGAAGAGACGATGATGCCGTATTTAGAAAAAACACATTTAAAAATTATAGAGGCCAGGTTGTCTTTCAATATAACGAGAATATAAACTGTACCGGTTTTTAAACGTCACCTTGAAACGCGCTATAACTTCACCTTTATATATGGCCATCATTAATTCGGTACGACTCTATTTTTTTTCTTTTTTCCCCTTTAATTTCTTTTTTGTTTTAAAATCTTACGCAGCATCGTTTTCGTCGAATTTGTTAGCAGCGTGGAACGTGTAAAAGTAGAAGCTATGTAAAGGACACTTTAAGAAGAAGTTGGATATTATATTATTCAAGGTGGTATGTTAGGTATCTTGTAGAGTCGGCGTTATCTGCTCTTAGCTATCTGTACTACCGGACAATCTTTATGGTCTGGTTGTAGCCTCTGGAATTTGGTGTGTTGTCGCATAGTCTATCTATGTGTTGTATGTACCTACATAGAGAAATGCCGCCGAAGCCGATGCGCCACCGCCTCCTGCCTATGCCCGGCTCTGCGATATGTGCCTGTGTGTGTCGCGTTTCCCATTTTTATTTTAATGAAAACTAATTGTTTTCAACTCCGTTTCCCATTAACTTTATCCCGTTATCTTCATCTAAAAGGATTCCTTTTTTTTTTCAGCGTCGCTCGAGCTCTATTCGCTTTCATTCTGCAATCGCGGACTCTTTTTCTCTGTTTTTTTTTTTTTTTTTTTTTTTTAAATACGCGTACATGTGCGGTAGTCTTCATCGCGTTTATTCTACACTCAATAAAATATAATAATAATGGACCGCGCGACGCGAGGAGCTTGGTTCTTCTTCTTTACTCCATCCGCTTCTTCTCTGCAGTCTGCTTACCTATGGTCGTTTTATTTTTTAATTCGCATTCCGCGATAATGCCCGAGTTTATATATTTACGTGTTTTTAATGTATTTAACACTTCGAATATACAACAAGATGTAGAAGTACTTTGGCGGTATTATATATAGTAGGGTTTTACCCTTCCCTACCCCGACTACCCTTATAGGTCCACTGCACACATAGGTAACTTCGGAAGCAGCGAAACTGGTTATGTTTTCGTTATCTTGTTAGCTTCTGTTTCGAATAGTAGGTATCTAATAAAACGCGTATTGCCCTGCACTACGAGGTAATTAGTAATATGCCCGAGTTAATAAGAGTATCAGTAAATTTACATTGGCTTCTCGAGTCGCATCTTCTGTATAGCCATCGCGATGCAATACCTACCTACATACAAAACTTATCGTATCTGCTACCAGTGGCTTCTGTGCTTATGTCTGTGTGTGTGCTTAGGCGCAGGCGGTGTTTGCTAAAAGCTTTTATATGCGTTTTAAAGCGTTTATATGGGACCGCCGCTGAGAGTATAAACTTTAAGACAGATATGATCCAATTACTCTTTTGTAGATAAGTGAACGACGACGGCGATGACTACTCCATGGCAATATAGGTTCAGGGAAATTCAAATGAGCGTTTCGGATGCTTTACCAGTCTTTTCAGCGAGGTACATAGGTATAACAATTGCAGTAGTGTACAAGTAGAATTGCCTACCTACGAGCTACATATAACTATTTTGAAACTACACATGTGTGTTAAATGTAGGTATATATAGAGAGTTGATGCATGCTTACCTTTACCTAGGTATCCTATAATGCGATGATATTAATGTAGCATAATAGTTACTCGATAATTACTATAATTTGTGTTGCCTCTTTCCGTACATACGTATAGGAAGATCTAACTTTTGTATATTCTGCGAGTCCTTCCTCTTCACTGCGCTGTCCACAGTTCGCAGCGTAAGCTTATTTACAAATTCACAGTTCATAGTTATTATAACGCTGGTAACCGTAGGAGGTGGTCTGCCGGATATTTTCGCGAAGGTGATGTCGCATTTTCGAAGATTTTACATATTAGATAAAGTAGTCATCGTAATGAAACGGTTTATTTATGAACTGTATAATAATTATTACTTAGGTATATAGATAAGATGCGTGCTACGCGAGTTCACAAACACGTCAACTGAAGCAGGTTAATTTTTATCACCTTTTTTTTCTTCCATCGATGTAAAAAAAAAAAAAAAAAAAAAAGAGTGATGAGTTACTGTTCAGGTGTTAGGCTTTATGTAAAGTGAGTTAGGTATTTGTAGGTACCTATAGTCGTAAATTTCGCTTTCTTTACCTCTTACCGAATTTTTATATTTGACAAATGTTCTTAACCTCCCTCTCCCCTTTTTATTTCTAGTACGTGGATGTTATAAGCATTTAATCAAGATCGAGTATAAACATTTAAACAAAAAATGCATACCTACTTGCAGTTGCAGGAAAACCAAAATCAACTGCGTTGAATAGGTAGATACTGATATCTAATGCAAATTACTCAAAATTCATGAAAAACTGGAAGACTTTGCTACTCGGAAACCATCGGAACAAAATTAAATATCATCCCTCCGATTGAGCTAAAGTTGGATTATGTATTGAAATGACAGAATAATAATTGGAATTTTCAGTAGCCGAAGTTGATTACAATGCCTTTTGGAGTGATTTGTTTCTGGAGGAAATGCAACTTCTACTGGAGGCTCCAGATCGTTTCGTAGGTGGTGGCTTGGTGACAATAAATTCGGGGTATCGATTTCAGTACCTACATAAGTAAGTATGTAGATCGATTTTCAGATTTTTATGTCCATTAACTCTTTTTGTAGAAAATTAATATGCCAAGTAGGTGATTTCCACTTTTTTTTAAAAAAATCGCTAATACTCGTAAATCGAAAAACTAACTTCAGTCGCTCAAAATTTGATTCTGAGGTCTGGGTGAGTTACGCTTTTTCAGTGAACCAAATTCCAATTCAATTGGAGTCGGCGGGTAGTGAAAGCTTCGCTCGTTAGGCACCTCTATCTAAGTAAGTAGATAGTTAGGTACCCTTACTTGAAATGTAACTGAAAATTTGCAAAATGGACACGAAAATCGTTGAAAATTCAGGGGAAAATCAAAACGGAATCGGGGCATTATCGCAGGAAAATTAATAAAAAGTCGAAAATAATGTTCACAATAATTATTACTGAATGAAAAATAATTATCTGCAATTTATGCATTTCACAGAGGGGAGAAATAGTATGTACCTACTAGGTTTTCAAAATTCGATCGCATCTGTTCTATGGTATGCAGCAGAAGAAACATTTCTATGGAGATCATCTCCGCAATGAAATGCAAAGATTTGAAATTTTAAAGTATAGCTACTATGAAACACAAAAATGTCAACTTTTAAAAAACTAAAAAAAAAATCATCATCTAAATTCCTCAAAGTCAAAGCTTGCAAGAAATGCCAACATTTGTACTTAAACTTCTTGCCTTTTATCAAAGTTGAGGAAGTTTAAATTATTTTATTTAAAACATGTACGAGTAAGTAGGTAGGTACCTGTACTCTGTAGCAATGCCAGAAATTTATGTACTGCTTTTCCAAAAATGTAATTAATTATTTTTTAATGATATAGGTATAGATATGATGAAACAGGATCTTCATCATTTTTGGAATAAAATTCTGCATTACTGTGACTTTGAAAATTATAAGTAAAACATTTCTATAGCTCTTTCAATTTTTATGATTGAAAAGGTTGAAATCACATTTTTTTGTTGACTTGAAGAATTCAGTGTTACAATTAGCCATTAGGCTATACCTACCTGCGTTTTATGAAAGTAAAAAATTTTGTATTTTTTAGCTTGAAAATTTGCGACTTACTTAGATTTTTTGTTGTAGCACTAAAACTCAAAATTGGCAGCTGAAATTTTAGTGGGATGGTCAGATGGTGTGTGACCCTACAGGGCTGCCACTAGGGCCACTTTTCATCAAAATCCCCAAGAGGCAGTTCATAAAGTAAGCTTACATTTTAGTTTCTACATGTCCAGTGCCCACTGCCTACATCATATAGGCCCAAGATAAATACTCGCGCAAATATATTGGTTTCCATGTGTGTAATTTAAGCGTTCGCCCACCCATCATCCCGAAACTATAAACAGTCGGTGTTATCTTCCGCTTGGTAAAGCAATTTATCGTAAAAAGCAACTGCACAAATTAGCCGCAGAAAATTTTCAGCTATCGTTCTTTTGTATACTCAACTTACGTCGGTCGCTGTAAAAATAGGGAGAAAAATGTAGCCGTAGTAGAGATGTTATCTGCTGCACAGAAAAGTGTATCGAACGGCAGTAAACGTTGAATGAATCAAGACCGAAATGCGAAAATATTTAGTTCGAACGAGGGAAATTATGGGTCAGTTTCCAATATGTGATATCTGATAGTTTCGGACTTTCAAATTGTTCCCAAGTGTAGCTGATAATTTTAACAAACTGTTTTCTTTTGTCAAATGGTCGTTTTTGCCATTTCTTATACAACGTAAATTTAGATAAACTCCAAATAAATGTGTAAAGTTAAACACATCTATATAAATAAGTACTTACTTATAGCGTACATTTAGTTAGAGAGTTTAAAATGCCCGCAGTTTTGCGTACGTGGGCAGAATTCGACGCTTGAACGTATTAAAATATTACACTCAGATTAAAGCAGATGTAATTTATTTAAACGATGACCATATACTGCTGAATTTATATTAAATAATTTTCCCATTCGTATGTACATATTATGCAATGTGCATGTAATGCGATGACCTGTGAGCATTTTTAATATAATGAAATTCTGCTCTTTTTGAAGTTGCTGGATGATAGGTAGGTAAGTAAAACGTGCACTTTTTTCTCGGCCAAAAAAAATGAAAAATTCATTCATCTTTTCGTTTTTATCTGACAAATTAAATTTTCTGGACCTTCATCTCACAATTGAAGATGACAAAAACGTGTTGGTACTATTTTGCCATTTTTTCCGAACAATTTTACGTCGACAAATCAAAATACCATATGGGGATTACCTATAAAACCATTCATCTTACTTATCAATGGTATTTTAATTCCAAAAATTTTCAGAATTTTCTTGCCCGAATCTCTTACTTAATCTTCGCAGTAGTATGTAAGTACATTTTTCAAGCAAATGTAGATAGTTACTTATAGCTGTAAGTAGGTATGTACATTGTACAGTCAAAATATCCGAAAAAATGGAACAGGCTACGTTTTCAGGAAATTATCCACCTAG
Source organism: Planococcus citri (assembly GCF_950023065.1). Lineage (NCBI taxonomy): Eukaryota > Metazoa > Arthropoda > Insecta > Hemiptera > Pseudococcidae > Planococcus > Planococcus citri. The sequence goes on from NC_088677.1 coordinate 46,648,727, forward strand.
GTACATATAAGTATCAGTTTGAACGCGGAAATTAGTTCCGTAATATTAAAACATACCTCGAAGGCAGACCTGTGATATTTTAATTTAGAAATTTGCCATTAATGAAGAAGCACGCAGGTAACGAACATAGTAGTAACTGAGGAAACACGAAATTAAACTTATTTTCAAATTAGATTTCATCAAAGGTTCTTTTTTCTCTTAATGCTGAAATACAAAATTGCATATAAGTAGGTACCTATTTTGGTGCATCGTCTGATGAAGCTCACATATAATTTAAGGTCACCGTACCTATACTTATGTAGGTATCCTTCCACGCGATCTTATACTTATTTAATAGGTTCGTGACAAATAAAAAAGAGACTTCGCGAACATGCTCGTACTTAATATGAATATCCTAAAAAGAATTCCAATCAATGTGGAATACAAAACGTTCTTCTGTTGTAGTTAATTACGATGAAATTTACCGTACGTTCGTTGGATAATTTACGACAGTCGTGGTACAAACTTACAAAGTATCAAAACATTATCAACATTTCATATTTCATCTAAGCGCGATTGTAAATTTTTGTGCATATTTGTCACAATATCGTGACAGTTACTACACCACGCACAATCAGACAAAAAGAAAAATAATTCGTAATAAAATAATTTACCGTTGTACAGAAATATTTAAAATCATTTCCTCAAAAATTCAACGTTAATCGTACCTAGCTTCATGATTGTTAATAGGTACCTATCTGATTAAAAAAAAAAAAAAAAAATGCTAATAAGTTGGTAATAAGAAAAATATGTTCAAGTGACATTCGTACCATTCGGAGACTTTTTAAAACTTTTTAAATCACATTTTTCGGTTAATAAAGTTTTTTTTGTGTACATTTTCACCGTCTAAAACGACGACTGAATTGTTGAAACAAAGACACGGTTTAAAAATTACTAAACACGCTAAAACGAGTGGGTGATATTTTAAAAATATAATTGTCACGGTGCTTGGAACCCAATGGAACTCGCTCCCCCGTTTTATCGGAGATTTTTTTTCAACTTCTTTTCTGTCATCATTCCGTCTATTACGAATTAAAATTAAATAAACATTAATATTTACAATTGTCGTTGGTACTAGCTATTAACGAAGATTAGTTTTTGACGTTCGCGTGTTTCTACCTAGCCTACTATCACTGTTAATAATGCGCTTTTAAAACTTCTTCGGGATTTATAATTTTTTTTCACGATATTTCTGTAAAGTTGAGACGCTGATTTTGTGATTTAAAAGACTTTTTTGGCTCGTTCAGCTTAACAAATGTTTAAAAAACCGGAAACAATTAAAATATGAATGTTTAACGTTTTCAGGGAATTAAGAGAGGAGGGATGAGAGAGGAATGTTCGAATGTACAGGGTGCCCAGAAATATCGTGAACCCCTAAGAAAGTTTTTTTATTAAAAATATAGGTTGGCAATGCGAAATAGATGCATATGATTGGTGGAATGTTAACACCTCAGTCTAACAATCAATCATGCGCTATCATTATTATCATTCACTTTGATCAACCAAAACATTTAGCAGAAAACTTGTTTAGGGGTTCACAATAAGGTTTAGATGTATTCAGTTTTGAAAAAAAAAATTTTTTTCACTAAAATTCTGAAAAATTTGTTCTATTTTTTTCCTTTTTAAAAATTTTTGAAAGTATGTGAGCATTAAATAAAATTTTATAAGAAAATTCGTTTCTAGGACCGTTAGAAAGGAGAATGGGAAGAAATGGTCGTTGCATGGCATTCATTAGGGTGGTAACAAGCGCAAATTCTCGAACTCAACTCAACCTCAAGTTTCTATCAAATTTCAAAACATTAATTAGGTAGAGGTACTTAATGCAATAAACCACAGCGTCAAAAAAGTGACACAGTGACACCATTGAAATAATGATAAAAAATGGAAAATCCCATTTAAAAAACGACAAAACGTATCTTGGATCTTACCTTTTTTATTATAAAATGTTCAAAATATTGTGTAGTTAGGTAGGTAATAGGCATGTATTATACACATGTGAGGCATAAAAATAAAATTATTAAAACTAAACACCCATTTAAAACGTTGCTATCAAAATATTTTTCCAACATTATAACCTGGACCTACCTAAGTACCTATGCTACATCTCATCAACTATATAATACATATTTGATATTAATGTGATTAATTTCACTTTTGGTAGCAGCATAAAAAAAATTATAAACGGATTCGGTTGAATCTAAATGTTCACAAGTTCGTCTGTTTTTACTTTTTTATTCATGATAATCGTGATAGCATAATTTTTCACTTTTATATAATACGAGCATGTGTTAAAAATAGTTCTATAATTACGATTTTTCATAAGTATAGGTATAGTGGTAGGTATATAAAAGTACGAGGTGATTTTTATATGCCGCTTTGGTTGCGTGTCATGTAATTATTCCTTTTCTCAACAATGTTTACATTTTGGTGTAATACTTTCTTGCAGTAGGCTACCGATACGTAATTCGTGCTATGTGGCATTTACACCTCGTTGAAATTATTTAAAGAGAAAATGTCACCACCGCCCCCCTGACACAACATTTTGTCATAATTCTGTAAAGATACCAAAACCTTAACACAGTTCAAATGCTTTGTAAGGGTAAATTTCAAAATAGAGTTGAGTTAAATGCATTTAAAAACAGATTATTGAAATTTATCGCTCAAAAATCATACAACAAAAACAGCAGTTAAGCGCCTTCGTGTTGAAATGATGCGAGCACATTTATGACGTTCATTAATTTAGAAAAGGAGAAAAAAACTTTTCAACCGAAATAATATATAAAATTATCTACAGGATGACTAACACATTGACATTTAAGGACAAATTGCGCGTGATGTCTTATCTAATTGCGTTATATAACCCATAGAACCGTCTGCTCCTCTTCCAACTTACGTACAACTTGGTAAATGGAGGATAGGATATTAAAGATTGGAGATCGGCAATATATACAACGTTATTTTGTCACCCTACTTTTAGAATTTTTCCGGTTCGTTACTTTCGACAAAGAATACGTAATAAAAAGTTTTTGTTAATTTCTAATGTAGCCTACGTGGTAATAAATAATAAAATAATGTCGAATGCTGGTGTACTTACTTTACTTGTGACGATACGTTTAATAATGTAGGTAAAGTAATTTATTCGATGTGCGGTATAGAATTTTTATTTAATTGGTATTTTATTGATTCATCGTAACCCTCTTTTACTCATATATATACTTAGGTGAGAAAATTCAATGAACTAGTCAATATAAATGCAGTATGTGACGTCATCAATTTACATAGAACAAGGCTTTGGAACAATTCGTCTTTTCATTTTATTCTCAATTTAAACAAAAGCTGTACAAATTAAAAATACAATGTGATTTATGACGCGTTCTTAAAGAAGTAATTAATTATTGTTGTTAATTTTTAAATGCCTATAGGAATCAAATAGATAATATTTTTCATGGGACATGCAGGAAAGATGATAGAAAAAAATCGCTACTGATGGTAAATAAAGCTAACATAATTCAAGCGACATAGGTACCTACTTACATGATGGTACAAAAAATAAATAAAATAAAATAAAAAACGACATGAAATCATGTAAAAATACGGAAAACTTCAAACGCTTTTCCTGGAAAATTTTACTCCTGATAGCCTGGTCTCGTTATTGTATGCTCTCTCGCATGCCAATATTATACTATACTAGGTAGTTACATTATCAACAGGGTGCATTGGTGAAACGATGAGATCGACTGGCACTGAAGCCGAATGAAATTTTTCTGAATGATAATGAATGTTGAATAGTGAATGTTAACTCGGTAATTAACTATTTTCATTTACGCCTCTCTCTCTCTTCCCCCGCCCATTCACAAACTGTTAAATCTACGAGCTAGGTATAGGAATCCGGTATCACAAGGCTTGAATAGTACAGTATAAAATAATCCTTTCCTTTAATGTTTGAAATGAATATAATAATAATTTCAATAATTATCCAACACTTACCTACCAAAAAGTACATTTCAACTTGAAGAAGCAAGAAGCGCAGTGATATAAGCTTGAAGAATTAAAGAGTACCTAAAATGTTACCTATTTACCAGTGTTTGATTGTACATTCTCAAAAAAAAAAAAAAAAAAAAAATGTTTGCTCATTCTTGAAGGAATGAAGGATTGTTCTGTGGTCGTATAACAGCATTAACTATTCGTAGAAGTCCATGCTTTAAGGACTTTAAATTGTACATTATTATTCAGTTCAGTTTCATGGTTTCATTTTCATCATTAGGGGTGTTCGAGCGCTCTCCAGCAAGCTACAAAAACCTGCAGCAATTACAGAAAACAGAAAACGTTAAATTTTTTTTACAGTTTTTTGTAAAATTGCATTACAGCAGACTATAGTTCATTTTGAGTTTATCGTGAGCGCTCAAAAACCCAGATTTTTTAAGTTTTCTGTAAATTCTGCAGCGTTCTGTAGAGCGCTCGAACACCCCTATTATTATTCAATAACTATCGCTTTGCATTCTTTACTGTCTTCTCCTAGAGAAAAGTGCAAACTTTTTTTTCAACAAAATACAACAATTGCCAACTACCTACTGAAGGGTGAAAAATTTGGCGTATCTCTAAATTTTTCACTTTTATTATTCTCATAATACATAAATAGGTATTCTATTCACTTCGAAATTTGTGTTTTTTAAAAAAAATTTATGTCATCTTTTTTTGGAAGTCGGAACGCACACTAGCTTTCTTAGCGTTGAACTGAAGAACAACTTTTTATCAGCTGTTGAACGTTGATCAAGAAATCGTGACGAATTCAACTCTGCCCATTTTTTATTATCACTTATTTTTCCGGGATTTTAAATTTTTAAATCTTTTTGCATCTAATTTAACTATTGTTCTTTATGTTCAAATTAATGAATATCAACGAAGTTGATTTAGTTGATTGATTATTTATTGAGAAGGTAATAATTTTACGATTTTCAGTAACGATTATGTTTCAGTATGTTTATATTGCATCTACTCGAGTATTTGTGTGTAATTTTATTAATTACTTGCAACGTGATTCTTACGAGCTTTGCCGCAGCAATTCTTTCTAGTTCTAGAAGAAAATTCATAATTGAGGAGCAATATTGTACTTTAGCGGACATATACTCGATTACAGACCGATGTTTTGTTCGCTGGATTAGCACTCGTATTGTATATGTCATTTTCCGGCCTCATTATGAAACATTGAACTTGAATTCTTATTTTACTTTACAGAATTAATTCTCATCTTGTACGTTGCTTCTAGTTCTCAGCTACGAAGCTTTGTTGTAAAACTATTTTAAAAACTCGAGTAATCATTTCAGTTTTTATTTAACATTCGAGAGGTTTTCTGCATAGGTAGTGTTGCTGCTTCCATAAATATGCTTTTTATTACTTCAAACGAAGTTCATCTCATTTGATTGCTAATTTATTTAAGTTCATGTTGAAGTCAATTAAATATTGATTACATAAAATTAAATGTTGCATACTAGAAGAACAATTAGGTATCCTTGAATTTAAATCACTTAAACGCTCTCCTCACTTTCGGTGATTTCCATTTTCCACCGTAGTAGTGGTGTATTGAAACTCAATAAAATTAGTATCTATGTCACAGTAAATGTGTTGTATATAGTGTTAGTAAAGCTATATAGTCGGGCATCAGATGTTTTCTTTTTAAGCACATATTAGAGTAACACCAAATGGTGCTTAGAGACCCTTCTCGTGAAGTTTTCCATTTATGTACTAGTATTGATTTTCAATTGTGATTCTACTATGAATGTTGACGATATAAATTCTGTTTTTTGCTTCTTTTCTCGCAGAGTTTCACGTAAAGAAGAAAACGCAGCTATGTCTACCGGAGTTACTTATACCATCGGAGGGGTAAAAGTGGATTTCCCAGCCAAAGCATATCCTTCGCAAGTTTCGATGATGGATAAAGTAAAATACACGAATTATTATATTATTTCATCATTTATTTTAATTATAACTCGAATTGATTCCAACTTTTATATTTAATAGATTATCAGAGGATGCTCTAGAGCTCAAAATTGTTTATTGGAGAGTCCAACTGGCTCGGGAAAAACATTAGCATTACTGTGTGGAGCATTAGCTTGGCAGAAAGCTGAGAAACGTGAGTATACGGTATTCAAATTCGAGGGTAAAGTAATAATTCAGAATTATATTATAGCTGCACAACGACCCACAAAATTGAACTCATGTTCGATAAATTAATTACAATTTAAAATTTTATTTTTATCAGTACCTACCTTGGTGTATAGCACGTGATATTTTAAAGAATTAGAAATATCTTTGAAATCCATAAAAAAAAAAACAATCAAAATGAAAAAATTTTTAAATTCAGATTCTAAGCTACTAAATCAGTATACAGAAAAAGTGAAATTTCTTTCATTTTAAATTTAACTTACTGTAATATTGCAAGTAGTGATTCTGGAAAAAGGACTAGAACAAACAATTTCACTTCGAAGTGACAATTTTCCACTGAAATAAAGATTAATGTTGCATCCCTTTGGTGAAACTAGTGAAACTAAAATGCTGTTTTCACGTAAGCGTGGCGCTCTCTTAAAATACATCCCTGAACCATGGAACGATGCTCTCTACACGATAGAGTACAATCTATAAGTATTCGGAATATTTTAAATAAGTTTACGTAGCATCGGAGCACGTGAAAAAAGAAATATGTATTAAATTAATTTTTGTTTTCGCTTTACCTCTCAAATTGACATTTTTCTCTTACGCAGACGTCTTGAATGTTATTTTTAATTTAAAAATACGTTTTTTAGAAACAAAGGTCTCGTACTTTTAAACGCCTGTCGAGCATTAAATTGTGAAATCTTTTCAAATAGATTACTTCATTTTACGAACAGTAATCTCTCGAGTGAAAGAGTAGTCGAAAATGGCAATTTAATGAAAATGTAATTCCCATCGGTAACCCTTTAATGTTGATCAAAGAACGGGTTGTAGTATACGCAGAAGGCGCGACCGGCGACACAATTTATGGAAAAAAATGCTCGTGAGTTTCGCAATGCTCCCATTTCCGGCGAATTTTCATGCTATTCTAGATGCAATCCCCAACTCGCAGAAGCGTTCACCATTATAGAAAATGATTCAATACTACGTTCGAAATGTAAAAATATCATAGAAACCGAGGTATTACAAATGTGTAATCTGATACTCGAAAACAGAGGTAAAAAAAAGAGAAAAAGAAACACATTAGCGTACAGTTGTAGCCGATGCGAGTGTACTCATGCGAATGTAATAATAACGTTTTGGTTTTGTACGACTGTGTTTATCGTGAGCATTTGTATACGGGCGGGTCTATCTTGTTGTTCATTTCAAATAGGATAAAATAGTCTGTTTGGATTTTGATTTTTATCTTAACTGCCGGGCTATCTTTTAATTTTACCACCCTACGAGGTCTTTTTTTCTCCTCTTGCTCCTTTACAATGTTTTACAACATTTCGTTTGAAAGATTTCGTTTCATTGTGAATAATACCGCGCCTTTGCGGAACTGTCGAACTGTCTCTGAGACTGTATTGCCTGAAGTCACAAACGAAGGGTGGAATTGTGGATTGGATACGTCGAAATGTGAGAATATTAATTCCTTACTCGAGCTGAGTTGCATCGACCATCTGTACCAATAGTATAGCTACTGCGTTAATTATACACTTTGTCGTATTTAATACTTAGGTATACCCTCATACCGTGAGCTTAATGAGTAATTTTTGTGGTTGTTGGCATTCAATCAATGAAACTACTGTACAGCTAAAGGGTACCTACTCTTTTCCTTTAGGTTTCTTAGTGGTAGCTGGGTAATTAGCTTTAGAAATGATGGATGGAAATGAAACAATGTGCATGAACTCTTTCGAATTTAAAAAATGAGAAAATTTTTCGAGCAGAGTTTAATTTGATGGAAAATTCTTTGATGATGGTTGCCTATGTAATGTGTGATTTCAAATCGGGTTGTTTGCTCTGGCACAGGAATTGTTGTTGTGAAAATCCAAAGAAGCGTTTATAGTTTGATGATTTTTGAAAATAGATTACCTGCATCCCATCATTAAATTTCAAAAAGCAATCACTTGAAGGTAATAAAATTAAGATTTGTAATGTAATTCATATTCTATTTTTTTATGAATGCTCAAAAAATAGGATTGTTCAAGTTCTCAAACTTGTTTTTCTCTGCGATCTGCATCGACGTACAAAAGTCTCTCATTCAATATTGGTCTTCTCTACACCTGCCGCATACAAATTTGTTTTCTTTTAGAAACTTTTCCATGACGAGTTTGACGTACCTCTTTGTTTCAAAATTTTCATTACAAGTAAATTTGAAAAATTAGTCGAAGAATTTTAATAAAAATCAAATATTCTCAAATAACGAAGGTTTCAGTAACGGAAGGGAAAATGAGGAGAAAATCTTCGATTTTTTCCTACTTGTAGTGGGGTAGTGGGTACCTTTTTCCAAATTGGAACATAATCACATCTGTTGAAAATGAGTTGGAAAAAGTCGAAGATTGCTTTATATTTTGTTGAGATTGTAATGTATTTTGTATTTCGAGTCGATATTAGTCTGGACATGAATTTTTGCTGCGTAAGTCACCTGTGAAGGATGTCAGTGGTTTCTAAAATGGCAAAATTCAACTTTAAATTGACGAATTTGGTTCAAATTCAAGTTGATGACGCAGTTCAGCGTCTTCGAAGATACGTACTTACTTAGAATAAAATGTTGACTAAAATTGACTACTTTGAGGGAGGAGGAGCAAAAACGTGTTTCCAAATGGTTTTATGGACACGAAGCGTGGCCACTCTTCGAAAAATTCTGAAAAAATTAACACTAATAAGTATAAAATGCAGTAGAAAACGTAAAAAAAGTTTTTTTCGACTTTTTCCTGAATTTTGGACTTTTGTTCACAGTGATTTAAATTTTGAGATCATTGTTGAAGTCGAAAAAAAAATTGAAAGAATTCAGGGTATAATTAATCTCAAGTACGTATTTTCACTTTTAGACCAAATTTCAAATCAGTTGGTTAAAAACATCCAATGGCGTGTAATTTTTGAAAATCGTGTTTTGTGGGTTATCATCCCCCTGGGTGACGTGCGGATGGAAAACCGCTTACGCGCTCAAAAATCGTCATTCAGTGATACTAAACAAGAAATAGCATAAAAACCCAAAATCCGAGTCAAAGTCAGTTTCACCTTACTTATTGTACATAATAAAGTATAGCCTGACCCCTGAAAATTATATTTTTTTCATGGTTCTAATCGGATAAGGAAACTTCAAGGCCAGGGTCAGATTCAACGAATGCTCGAATTTGATTTTCTAAATCACGTTTCAAAAGCTTAAATGTCATTTAATTCGAGTTATTCCATTAAATTTTGCACAATTGTTGAGACAATACAATCGTCGAAGAATGACGTTTAATTGAAGGATAGCCGTGAGGGAAAAAATGAAAAAATTACCTACTGGATTCTTTTGGAAATGGCCAAAAATTATTAATGAAGAAAATCAACCACAAAATTGAATAAAAATTTTCTAAAATTGCATCTTATTAAAATTTCGGCAATTAGACAAACAGAAGAAAAAACATTAGAGGGACAAAAAAATCAACCCTTTAGTTTTTAATTTAGAAAATTTCCAACTTGACGTAAAATTATTCTCAATTTTTTCAAATTTTTTATCTAAATCTAAAATTTTACAAGTCCAAGTTTTCCTATTTTTTTTTTAAAGAGTGTGAAATGTACCTACCAATCTGTGCGTGGCGTAGTATTGCTCTTGGTTTATTTTTCTGTTATGAATGTAGATACTTACGTACTACGTAGGTACATAGCTTTACTTATGTCTGCAAAGAGCCGACATCATAAAGTCAGAAGAGTAACTTCAACCTGCTTTAAATACACTTTACTCTCACGGTTTGTACTTAAGCATGTAATAAAATAATCACGAATGTCATTTCAATTAACCGCTTAAGTCGAAATTAGTCACTCTCTTCAACGAAAATGATTAACGCGTAGGGGGAAGCATTATAGTGTGACATAAAGTGGTACCATTGAGGCTCGATTGAGTAATTGCATTTAATCCGTGAAATATCGAACGTTCTAGGTTAAACGAAGCAAATTCGCTAAAAAGATGTATATACATACATACTCGCATGTACATACTTGAGGTTAGGTTGAACGAATTTCATTGGTATCTATTATTCGATATTGTTTCGAAAAGGTTTTGTAACATCTGCTACAAATTTATGATCGTACTATTGTATCTGTATATCTTTTAATACCTGTGATAAGTTTTTTTCTTATTCTCTTCCCCTTTTTTAAACGATTTTGTATTAAAATAATACCGGTTTCGTCCTCGAAACAAATTCTAGAGCCGAGTACGAAAATTATTTTTCAGTAGTATTCTTTTATGCTCGCGAAATTGACGATGGTGATGGTGTCTATACGAAATTTGCTCTTGGAGTTGAAAAAATTGTAAGTTTAGAACTGATAATTACGAAATATTTGTGCTTAAGTTTTTAATATTGCATCGTGTACATTTTTTTCGGAATATTTTAATTTTCATTTGAACAAGAGGACCAAAAAACACCTAAAGGGTTAAAAATTGGCGAGTTTTTTCATTTTTATTTTTCGCTAAATAATTGCCTAAAGCTCGATTATGGATGTGTATTATAAACATTCTTTTATTGGAAATTTTTCCTTAATTTTTTTCTTTTTTTTAATACATTCTTTATCAATTTACTTGAGACCTTTGTGCTTCGGTATTTTTTTATTCAAATAATTCTTATATTAAAATCAGAGAAAAGCACTCATCATTTTCTTAAAGAGGATTCGATTCTGCGAAATAAAAATTGTTCGCCAATAATGGAAAGTACGTAGCTAGGTAAGTAGGTAGGTACTATATTTATGTGTATTCGTAAGATTCTTCGATAAAAAGGAAATAATCAAGTCACAAAAGCCTCTGTATAAATTTACGGTCATTGCTCAGCGCAGTGAAAATCGCTTTTGCATCGGTTAATTAGAGGAAAAAGAAAAGAAAAGAATTAAACTTATCTTGGGTTCTGGGAGGATTCGTTATGCGAAATACAAGTACATACGGAAAAGTACCTCTACCTACCTACTTACCTACCTACCTATAGCTTCAAGACCGAAATGCATCCGCGCCGCTTTCAACATGCACAAAAGTATGCCCCAATGACTCTCGAGAAAATTTTATACGTGTTTTTTGCAACATTACGCGTACAGTTAGGCGGTAGATAATGTACCTATAGGTAGATACTAAAAATAATGAATCGAGTATATAATTAGCTCAAAATAAATTTTATAAACGAGATAAACAGTATAGGAAGGAGGATTTGCCCCCCAAAATTGTCGTATAAATTTTTCATAATTTATTTCATTTCGGTACAGTTAAATTTTGTAAAATTTACTCGTGGGTACTGAAAGTGATCTTTGATGGATAAAAGTATATAATTTACACGAGCTGCGCGATATAAAATAACTTAATTAGTCGTGTAAAAAGCACTAGAATGTCGCTTTAGGATACCTTTGTGTGAGAGATGTAGATAGGTAGGTCTATAAGGTAGGTACGTATGAGTCGTAGATGTACTTTGTTTACTAATGAAGCTTTCTGCGGTGCTATTCTTATGTCATTTCACTCTTACGTTACAAAGTTAGTGGATTTTTGTTTTAAAAATTCGAAGCTTTGTTTATGAATTAAACGGTTCGCTTATGCGTGAAATGGCTTTCGAATGTTATAGTTTGATTTTCGTGCTTGATACGGGTTAAATAATTTTTCAGGTTTTGTTTTGAAGCAAGGACGTAAAATTTTTGATCCTCCTCGCCCCCTTGTTATTCGGTTTCTTTTTCGTTTTGGTTTTTAATAGAAATTTGTTTTGTTTTTATTCACAATATAGGAAGAAAATCTTTCTCATGCGATCAACAAGTGGCTTAAAATTTATTCTTTTTTCTGCAATGTTTTTCACTAGTTTTTCAATCAAATATTTCTTTGTATCTATAGTTTATTAAATGACTACGTATTACTCTCGAATTTAAAAAATTGGCAGAATGTGTGTAAACAAGAAATATGTAACTTGAAGAATTCTATATTCCTTACATCCAAAGATCTACATCATTCTTCCTTATTTCACTTCTTCTCAGCTATAAAATTCTTAGGACAGAATTCGTAAAAGTTTGGTAACAATAAAATTGTGTGAAAAATCTTCTAAAGTAATTTTTTAGTCATTTTCGGGAATCAGACATTTTAGAGCCTTAAATTATATACCTACCTACTTGTAAAACAAAAAATGATAACTTTCAACTTTGAAAATTTTTACGAAGCAAAAAATAAAATTGTAGGGTTATCGTATACGGTTTTCGACTTGATTTAGAAATCGTACTGAAAATCACTGTTGAAAGTTCTGGAGTGTTTTATTACAAAAATTTTCGAATGATGGTAAAACATTTTGATTTCTTTCAAATTCTATTCAAAATATATCTGTATGATGTGAGTTAGCGTTAGTTCAGATGAGAAAATATTGTTTATTGTTTTTTAAATTTTCCTTGGTGTATTTGCTGAAGGATTATGATCTTATCTTTCAGGATTTTAGTGAGAAAGAAATTGCAGTCTCTTCAAAAATAGAGTCAACTTTTTCAAAACCTCATTCTTTTCGAAAAGGGTCAAGAAATGAAATCTTCAAAAGCTTTCATTATCTGTGTGAAACACTGAGTTCAGCTATTCTTCAAAAAAAAATTCAAACTTCTGTAAGTCTTGTTCCATCTAAAAACTTCAAACTAATCTGAAATACTTAGTTTGGAACTCTTCTTCATTTTTTCCTTTTTTAAACATTTTTTCAGTGGAAAATTCTGAGGTAAAGTCGAATCATGCTTCTCAACATCTTAATATCAGGACTTTAGACATTTTAGAAGTTTTAGCAAGTACAATAATTTCAGTTGCTTCGTTGAACAATTTGGTAAAACTAGTTTTTGAACTTGTTCGAACTTTCTGACTCTTTCATACTCCTTTTTAAAAAGAGTCAAACGTTGAACTCCTGAGTTTTTTTGATGAGATTGAAGTTTATAAAAAAAAACTCATTGCATATCCGTGAGTAGGGCGCAGTTAATTAAAATTATTCAAGTTTGGCATGATTCTATTTCTTCGTAAAATTTTACTTTTTAAAAGTAGGAAAAAACCAAATATCCTAAAAGGTACCGAATACAAATTTTATAATTTCATTCCATCTTCTGGGCTCCAAAGGATTAAAAAGTCATGAAACTCAATCTTAATGTTTTATAAAATTTTATTAATGAATTGATCTCCTAAAATTTTTCACGAAAAATAATAAAAGTAAACAATTATGAACAAAACGTAAGTAAGGAAAAATTGATGCTGAAGTGTGCATGAAGTGGCAGTACCTTCAAAATCGTCCAAAAATTAAGATTTTTTAGTTTGTGAAAATGGTCGAAGAGCCGTGAATATCAATACACGTACCTAGTACCTTGTGGTGCCCTGGTCTTTTATGGTAATTGTGGTGCCCGCGTACATAGAGGATCACATATACATATATGTATGATAAAGGTGTTTTGGTGCAGTTTGGATTTTTCATCATAGTTAGTCATAGAGGTGCCCAATACATAAACTTGGTACTTGTGGTGCCTGCCTCAAAAATTTTTTTTTCACCTTAGAGTGCATTTCAGTCGATTCTGCATCGTTTTATATAAAAAGACCTTGTGGTGCCCGATTTGGGCGCCACAAGCCCAAAACCGGGCACCACAATGACTTCGTATACTTAAAACGGGCACCACAATGACTAAGTTTAAATCTGTATATACATATTGAAAGTGTTGTGAATATTATTTGAAACTTCTTCAATACGTACACGTAATAAGCTACGTAAAATCGCAATGTTCAATTTTCGCAAAATCAATACATTTTTCTCTCATCGATTCGCTTTTTTTTTAGGTATCGGTTTTTACGGATAGATTTTTTTCAATGAACTTTTCAAGCATATTAGGTAATTGGATTTAAAATAATTTCCAATTACTTTTCAATAAGTTTTTGTGTTATACTATACGGGTAGGTACGTAATTTTCGTAACCTAAAAACATTCCCAATAAGGAGACATTTTTTCTGCCATGTAAAAATATCCGTTCTAAAAAGAAAAACAATCATTTTCTGATTTCTTAGAATCAAATAAAACTCTGTAAGCATGAGGAAATTCAAAAATCGAAAAATAAGACAGCTGGAAATTTGTGTATAAATAGTCTTATGATTTAAAAATTCTCATGAGGAATAATTACTTGCTAAAAAGCTGGTACCAATGGATTTGGTAATATTCTCTCAGATTTAGGGATGATTAAGTAGGTACTTTCGGAGTTTTTAAATAGTGGAACCGCGTGTGAAATTACCCAAAAATAAGTGATTTACAAATTCTGAACTACCTGGCACCACTGTTGGGTTGCATATGAAAAATCAATTTTGTTTTTTTTTTTTGAAAATGCTTCCGATGAAGAAAGATCTCCGTGACATGCACTCAGTCAAAATCTTCCGACATTTCATAATTAGAAGATGTACGGAAGGGAGAAGGATGTACTTAGTAAATGTATTTTAATTTACGGTGCAAGTTTTTCCCATTTAACTTTGTCATTAAAATCTGCATCGGCCCATTTTGAAAATCGCATCGTGATTTTGTATACGGCTTTTCCAATTTTTTCGGACAATTTTATGAATTTACATACTTTGTAATTGATCCAAAATGTTTCTAACAAAACCATCTGTGAAATTAATAAAATTTCAAAACTTGAAAGAAACCTAATTTTTGCGTGAAAAAAAAACTTTCAAAAATGAGAATCTTTACTTATAGATTATGGTATACCTAATAAGTACAAAGGTATATATATAGAAAATCAACTGCAATAATATTAAAATATAAGCTGTCGATAAAAGCAGCCATTTTACGATAGAACCATGATAAATTTTAATACGTTACGATGAGGCGACGTGTATCTCACTATCAGATGAACAAGGAAAAACTTGGGCACTTATATTAATATGTATATCCGACATGGGTTGCGTTGTACAACCCGTTAAAATCAAATATTAATAGAAAGGGTAAACAAGGAAGAGAGCTAAAGGAAAGCTCTCGACAAAAGTGAAATTCTAGATTTCATTTAATTATCGTAATTACCCGGTTAATATTGGCCAGGCAGCAGCGTTTGCTTTCAAATACTGATGACGGGAGTTTGAATTTCGCTATCAGCCCTTCGCTTATACGAATATTTATATGTACGATATATAAGTGTTATTTCCTCCACTCAATCCGTATCGTATACAACCATTGGGATTTCTTGGTAAACTCATATTAAAGCACCCTCTTCTCTCGATTATTCGTG
The DNA here is from genome assembly GCF_950023065.1 of Planococcus citri. Lineage (NCBI taxonomy): Eukaryota > Metazoa > Arthropoda > Insecta > Hemiptera > Pseudococcidae > Planococcus > Planococcus citri. The sequence continues at coordinate 46,664,168 of NC_088677.1, forward strand.
TATTTTAGCGAACGATTGCTAAAGTATATAAGCGATCTACTGCGAGCTAGAAAGAGAAAGAGTGAAATAGAGTTAACGCCGCCGTACCCGTATATGTACGTGCGTGCTCGAGAGATGGAAATTAAACCGTACCCCCTGGAGGAATGAAGTACACCTTTTTATAGCGTCGAATAAATGATATGGTACGGTACAGGTCTTTTGTGATGCCAAGTCTTTTTCGTTCGTATTTCTACATGTAAGCGTCTTAACGGATAAGAAGACGTTTCGTATAGAAATTTGCAATTTTTTCCTCCCTTGTCCAATTCTTTGTATTGTTAATGGAATTTTTCTATACGGTATGGAGTCGAATTTTAAGTAAAATACGTCGAAATAGGTAGGTACTATTCTAAAGGGTGAAAGTTCATTTTTGAACGAGTCTTTATACGATTTTGAAGTCCTTTATGCAGGGTGTCCGAGGATTGAGTGACCAAATTTTCAGATGAACGAAAATTACAGCTGCTGAATAACTCCTTTTAAATAGAGAAAAGCAACGAAGTGAACTTTTGGCCATGGAAATTGGTAGGCACTATACACACTGAGAAAAATAAATAGTACAAAGCACCACAGATTGTAGCAATTTATTTTCATTTGTGACACTATAGTCAAACTTACTATAAGTGTAGCGATTGAAAGTACTATACTTGTTGTAAAAAATGATATAATTATAGTAAATTATACTATAAATGATTTGGAAGTACTACAAGTATAGTGCTTCAGGAACTACAAGTATAGTTCTTTCAACTATGATGCCACAAATGAAGGTGATTTGCTACAACTATAGCACTTTATACTACATACATTTTTTTCCGTGCATTGGAAAATGTGATAGAATGAGTTTGTGCCTTATTTACAAATTGAAAGAGCGAAGAATGTATTATTTTGAAGAAAAAAAATCGTAATTTGAAAAATGATGAAAACAATGGATGATACGAGTACGTTGAGAAGTGAACAGATTTTATTGTGACAACCTTTTGCTTGAGGCTGAAGTTTGAAAAGTTATATTAGTGTTCAAAGTTGTTGAAAAAATGTCAAATATCGTGCATCACTCATGTGTATAGGCAATTAGACATTGATAACTTCAAATTTTACTTCTGGACAAAAGTTGAGCATAATAAAAAGTTTTCACTTTTCAACATATTGTATTATTAGGCCATTTTTCTCAATAATTTTTGAATTACAATATTTTTTTCTTAATCCTTACAATTTGCCAAATAAGCAAAATCTCACTTGATCAATTTTCAATTCAATTCACTTATTAATGTGTTGCCGCACTTTCGCGCAAAACAAATGTCACTTGAATCATACATACATACATACATACATACATACATACATACATTACATAACAGTTTTTTACAGAGCTTTTGCGTAGTACGTGAGAATTAGTTTTAGCGTAAAGGTGGGAAATAAATATCTACACCTACAATATAGATATCAATATCATGAATAGGTATTATTCTAGCTGCTACATCAGTCTCTTCAATAGTGCGAAACGCGTATTCTTATGGCCAATTTTTGTGTTTATTTTAAAGTGTTTTTTGGATGTTATATTTCTTATGTACTACCCGTGGTATTTCATTATAAATTTTTGAGGCTGTGAAGTCAACGTGTTCTTAAATTTTCACATAATATTGCCAAATTTCTAAATCGTGTTTCGTAGGTGTGAGAAGTACCTTGACATATTGTTCCATTTTTTATCATAATAGGCTACTCATTTGCAGTATATACCTATTACCTACTCACATGGAACTGTTTATATATTTTTACTCAGTTTTCAATTTTCTACCCAATTCCAATCTTTGAAAATGGAGTTTGCTCTTACGGTCTAAAAAAATGGTAGTAGGTATTACATGTTCGTCTGAAGTTTTTTTTTCAATGATGCGCGGTTGCATTCAGATTTTCAGTTTGGTCTTGGTCCCTCACTCCTCGAACCACTGACCAGTTCTGCATTTGAGTACCTACAACAAATACGGGTGGAAAATTAGCCTGCGAAGTTTTTTAATATAAATTCATTTTCGAAAACAATGGTTTTTTGCTGCTGCATTATAAGTACAGAAGGCACGATAAAAGTAGAAAGTTTTTTCATGCGTAGTTTTCGCGAGAGAAAATACAGAGGTGATTTATACAAATGATACATAAAAGCGCTTGGATATAACCGCACCAAGTGTGTAACTGTGTATACGGTTGCATGTATATATTTTTTTTGTGCCTGACGAAGAAGAGCACAAATACGTCTACGTATGGAGTACACGGTGAGCACGAAACGTAGTAGTTTTTCCATATAAGCTGCGAGTTGTGTGTATGTAAAAGTAATGGAAAACATGGCGGACGACATGGTGCTCGCGTATTATGGAAAACCCTCAAAGGCTCAGTGGGTCTAAATGAAATGAACTTTCTGAAAATGAAAAGAGTCATAAGTGCAATAATGAGAGTCGTCGTTAGGACCTCCCTTATCGTTTGACGACGACGAAGTTCCTCATCCGTATAGAGAGAAATAGCCTGACGCTGCGGGGGATCCGATGTCATCACAAAGAGAATAACAAATAAAAGGGTCTTTTGTGCTTGCATCACCAAACAAACCCCTTGAGAGCTTTTGCGGCAGCTTCGACCGTTCTCTCGTATAATGTACGGCGAATACATAACCCCCACTGTAATAGCGCAGCGCGCGCGGTATTTACGGTATATATTAAAAGATAAGGGGTGCTCGTTTTGTGCCTTCTAAAGCGGTTTCTGCTTAACTTACGTGTGTAAGTTCTTTGAATCAACTTCGTTATGGTAACTTAATTTCTAGACCTTATAGTAATTGAAAATATAATGCATGATGGTTATGGTGAAAAAATATATATTCCTCGAAAACAGGCTACATTTCAACGAAATGTACTCGTATTTCCCTCTTCATCAGTTGTTCTCCCTGCTTCGTGAATGGAGATGTTAACTTCATTAACGCAATGACGCGATGCGTATACTTTCTTTGGCAAAAAATTGTCAACTTGAGTTTTTTCCGATTCTTTTTCCTCCATCTTTTTTTCAAAAACAAGAATATGTTTCTACTCGAGACTACTGGAATACATTCAAAGGAAAAGGAAAATTTCAGGGCTAATGAAGCTTTTTTTACCGTAAATTCGTGACTTGAAAACATTTTGTTGAAATAATAAAAAAAAGCGTGTCCTGAAACCCTTGTGACCAAAATCTTTAATGTTAAACTTGATTTTTGGATTTCAAGCGCAATCATTTTACGGAATTTTGAATTTTGATTTTTTTAACGAGAAGAACTTGGTTTGAAGCTGCATTTCAACATTACAACTCTGAATTAAGCAATTTTGAGCTATTCTGGAGCCTTCAGAAATTTTAAATTACATACTTGCACCTTGTTGAAAATTCATCATTGAATTGAAACATCCGGAATTTGACAGCAACGAAAAAAAAAAACAATCTAAGTGGGTGCCAATAATTACTATCTACCTGTCAAAGTTAGTTGTGTTAGTTCATTTTTGATTCTTTCTCCAGAGCAATTTTAAATTCCTGAAGAAAATTTAAAACTCGCCAAAAATTTCCGATGATTCAAAGACGGTTCATTTTTAGTTGGAGTGTTTAAATAAAGTCCCTGTATAATTATTTATACTGGTTCATTTCGTCTAATAAAAAATAAATGTTTTACGAAAAAGTTGAAAATTTGCGTAAACACTTATTCGAATTTTCAAAAATGTTTCCAAAATTCCAAGAATTGGCGTAAGAATTTTCAATTTTTGTGACGGGAGTTTCAGAACAAGCTCTTTCGAATTTAGATCGATAACTTGTAAGCTGCTGTAGTATTTTTTATTGGAAATTTTTCAGTTTTACTAGATGGTCTTTAGTGAAACATCAATATCGTCTTTCTTTTGTGGATTTTTTATTAAAATGATGAAGTAGATAAAAACCAAAATGCATGTGGCATGAATTTATAATGAATGACCATTCATATTGTAATATTACCATTTCGTAACTCATTAACAACATGAAAATTCTAACGAAGTGGATATAAATATCTTACCGAGTTCTTGAGATGTTATAGACTCCAATGTTCACGAAAAGTTGAATTCTCGAAAGGAAAATTATTTTCATAACCAAAATTTCACTTGCGCAAATTTATTTCTTGATTTTTGGGGAATTTTTGAAGATGTCTTCTTTAATATTTTTATGAAATTTATGATTTGTTTCCCACCTAATTCCATAATTTTCAGCCAATCTTGAGTTTTCAGCAAGATTTTAAGTACATATGCATCCATAATTTCCAAATTTCTCCTTGAAGGCCATGGAAACAGCGGAAAATTCGATTTTAACTTTTCAAAGTATTCAAGTCAAACGTTCATTGTTCCAGAGAATTCTATTAGTCAAACATATTTGAAAATTTAAAAAAAAAATAGGTAAATAAAAACTAAAATATGTGACGAAAGCAGATTTTTCTTTCTTTGGGCAACCTACAAAACCGCGTAAAGTCCTGGAAATTTTATGGAAATTTAAATTATTCACCCCACAAAATTTGGGAATTTTATGAAATTAACTATGCAATCAGTATAGTTTTGAAACACGTCTGATTTTATATTTCATTTTTTGAAAACAAAAATTATCCCTCGCTTCCTTCGGGAATTTTTGTTTTGTTCCCATTCTTTCGTCACATGAGAAAATTGTAATACGCCCCCCCCCCCACGGGTGGTGACTTTTACTTCATAGTAACCAACAGAGAACTTCGTGGATTAATTGATAACATTCGTCATTCGCCACTCAGGCGTTGAAGAAATATTAGGTACCTATTGAATAAGAAAATGACCTAAGACGAGACTAACCAATATTCTGGTTGTTTTGAAAATTTAAAATCCAATCAAAAATTGAATTTGAGATGTTTGGCTCGAATTCGCAACACTGGGGATTTTTAGATCAGGCATGTCAAGACAGGATTGTTTCAAATTTTAAACTACCCAAATTATAATTTTCTTATGAACTAGGTAAAAACTTTAAATAGGTATCTGTATAAAAACATCGTTTGTATAATTTCATCAAAAGAACTTTCGTTCAGTTTTTTAAATGATTTAAATTTTTTATAAATTAAATTAATTCTTGGTTTGAAATGCGTGTTTTTTTTTCATCTTTTTTGAAACGCCAAATGCCGCATCGAAACCGGCCGTCTTATCAGTATTTTTGATTTTGTTTTTCTCTTTTATTTCTCAATTTTTATATTTCATTCGTGTACCATAAGGGGAGAAAATGTCCAACGCAATCGTACCACACGATATCTTCATCTTCATCGCATTATTACCGCTGAACATATTTTTTCTCAACTGATATCAAAGGTGCAATCGCATTTATAGCAATTTAATCTCGTAACCAAGATCTTGAAAGGCTTTTGAATAGATGCGTTGAATAATCATAATGGCAGTACTGACAGGTGTACACCTTCTTGTACTCCTGTATGTACTTTAACGGTAAATCTAAATGAATATATCGTCATATATGCGGAGCTCTCCGTGATATTAATTTTATAAATTTTTGCGCAGAACGAGCACAAGAAAGACATTCAGCTGAAATGAACGAATATATTCGTGCCAAGCAAGAGCAAGAAGAACGAAATCGACAAAATCCCGAACCTGTACCACAAGCTGCATCTTGCGATGAAAATGTGAAGTGCTGTGAATCTGGCGGTAAGTCATCATCTCATGTGACTATAGGGTTAATTAAGCTAGATTATAATTGAGGTGGTAGTCTTAAGTGTGTTTCTCGGCGACCATGTTTTCCCTAATTGAAGATATTATGCGTGAAGCACGATGTGGGTAGTTTGTAATAACGCAGCTACTGGCACTTGTTCCTTATGTATATGTCTAGTCGTATGTGCTGGAGAATTAATTCATGAGCATGTGCTTTGGATACGAGAATCATAAAATCTGGGGTTATGAAAGTTTGCTAATGAGGTTGTGTTTTTTTTTTAAATTTTGGTAATGAGGTATAACTTTATGGGGTTTTTAAAAGTAGAAAAGGAAGTGGATGCGTGTGAAAATCGAGATGTTAATTGGAGAATAAGTTGTGAGATACCTATACTTGTGTATCTGTATATGCTAGTAGATGGTTTGAAATTATGCCTGGATGAGAAAAAAATTAATTTTTAGTGTCCTGCTGTTCAATTAAATATGTAATATCATTTTTAAACGTAAGTTGAAACGATCCTTTGCGTACACTTTGGCTTACGAGTTATTGTATGCGTTTTCTGGATAGTTGCTAAGAAAAGTGATTGATAATTTGCTAAACAAAGTGGTTAAAAGAGGAGAGGAGATATACGTTTCACTCATGTAATTGTATCCTTCGTCTGAAAGTCGAGGAAGTCGAGGAAATCTATAAATCGATTTTTCGGACGAAAAGTTGGGGGGAAAACGACTTGGCTTAAAAACCATAGATTTGAAAAATGATTTGTTTATTTGGATGACATTGTCGTAGTAATTGATTATATTTTTTTAATTCAAAAATAGTTCTTTTTTGGGGGGCGAGGGGGGGATTGAAAATATGGATAGCAAAAATATGGAAACATACTCGAATCAAGATTATTTCAACTGCGGATAAAAATCCGGCGAAAATCCAAGAATTAATATTTTTGCTCTCATTAATGTGAATCAAGGCAAAATTGAAATTTTGAAAATGAATCTACGAGTATTATTCAATTAGGAGATTGAACTCTCTTGTTAGGTACCTATACCTACTGATCGAATATTTTTAAAAATTATTCTTTTTTCATTTTAGTAGGTATAGGTAAGAAAGAAGTGTATTCGCGTAAAAGTACGAAACATTGAATTTTGCAAATTATCAAGCCTTTGATTTTTGGTAGGAGAGAGGGTGGTTTGATTAATTTGTGATCTACTATCCGTAGTTGCGTTTCTAAGGGTTCAAGTGAGATAAGAAAGGCTGTAAAACTTGTTTTGAAGAGTTAAAATATGTAAAATAAATGTTCATCGTATTTTTCATAAGTAGCTGGGGCTTTTCCTTTTTCTGTTCTGGATTTTCATCTCAAAGTTATGAGCGCAAAATTCCAGCTTAATTTTGTAATTTGTAATTTTATAACTGTGGGGTAAGTACAACAACAACAATTTTTTTTTGGAGCTGGCAATTTTTTTATAGTGTGGGAGGAGGCGTCCAATTATGTGGATTTGCAATTTTGTTCTTAAAATATGCTATTGAAGCAAAAAAAATCACCATTTGGATTTTCCGTTCAAACGTAACTTTGAAATTCCTCTTTTTTAAACTGATTGAAAAAATTGAAAAATTCTTAGCAGTCTTCCCCTTTCAAAGTAATCGAATCAGAGCCTCCATGTGAGCGAGATTGAACAGGTTTTTTTTTCGAAGAAAAGCACGTCAGTAGACATAAAAAAAACTCTAAACATGGGATTTTTACTACAAATGAAACCAGGAAATGCATCGTAAGTTTGTAAAACGAGCGAGAATTGTTTGTCGTTGAACGTATAATTTGAATTAGTGCGTTTTCCCCCCTTTTTGTTTTACATAGAAGAGAATAACGTGACGAGGAAAAGCTTACGCTTTTTCATCGGGTTATTTTTCGTATTTTTCATTTAGATATAGGTAGGCTACGCGTAGTTTTCTTTCGTACAAAAAACAAAAAAATTCAAAACAGGCGAAAGAAGAATGAAAAAAAATATTCGAGGGAGAAAGAAGTGTACAAAAAAAATAACAACAATAACATAGCAAAAAAGAGAACACGTATTAAAAAAAAATAATCGACTTGCGAGATAATTAATTTTGAAAACTGCTTTTTAAACGGAGGCTTGAACGTTACAAAAAGTTTTAAAAGTTAATTTGGTCGGGAAAAGGGGCGAAACGGAGTTTTACGGTTGATGAGGTTTTTAAGGTAAATTTAAATGAAGTCGATGTGGAAAACTCTCATCTGGGTGTGCGAGTGTGAGTGCGCTTGTAAGAATGCTGGCGAAAATTACCGCGTTTTGCCGGCGAATTTCAGCGTGGAAAATCGTCGTAACGATTACGACGAGGGCGACGTTTAGTTTAGATGATGCTGATGATGATGATGTGAGCGACAGACGAAGCGGGGGGTGGACGCGAGATAGCGTTTCGTGTTGTTCAGCAAATAGAAATGTTGCTCTTGGGGGATACATTGGCGCTTTGTATTTTTCACTAAAAGGTGTTTAGGGGAAGGTGTTGATCTGGGGCATTTTGGTTGCTATGACAACGCCGCGCACAGGGTGAGAATAGTAACGCCCTTTTGTCGTCATGGTTACTGCGACGAACGGTCATCCGTTGACATTGTGTGTGCAAGAAAAGTTCGGGGTCTTCCTTGTTCGAGCTAAAACGCCAACAACGAAAAGCGACGTCCTTTTCACTGAAACACAAATTACACGGATCCCGGATTTCGTATTATTGACATACAAAACCAACCTCGACGTATAATACACATCCATCCTACGCTGCAGCATCCAGTCGTAGTCGTCGTCCTATTATACCTAACCATATTCACGACGACGATGATGCAGACAAGCACACTAGCGTAAAACTTGACTTGGCAAATTCTGACCACGCTTTTTAGCGGTTAATAACTTTGAAAACCGAAAGCATAAACGTTGCGAACGTATTAAAGTTTTCCCTTTTTCATCGAAGCATTTATTTCCATCGGGGTTTCCTCATTTACCAGATTACGTACGTATTACACGAGCAAAGGATGCCCTGCTGAAAGGTGATTTTTCTTTCATGTTTCATTGACGAAATGTTCATCGCGTTAAATACGTCGAAATTGCTGGCGGATGAGTTGAATTAGCCCGCAAACCATCGACATTCGGTGGAAATTTTCACTCATTGGTATCTATGTAAATTGTAGTTTTGTACAGTTTTCAGCTTGTAAAATTTTTATCACAATCGCACGACCCTCTGCCTGGAAACGTAATTTTAATCGTCATGAATCAATCCTCTTCTGTCTGTTGTTCGATCGAGTCCGTCGTCGTTTATTGAAACGACAATTTGTTTGTTAGGTATAAGTACCTACTCCATCTACTTTGATAAGAGAAAGAGAAATAATAAAAATTTTGAGGATGTATTTTGACGTAACTTTTAAAGGAAAAAAAGCCATGTTTTATTATTTTAAAAAAAAAAATCAATTTTTTCTATGAATTCTGCATGTGACTATGAAAATGGGAATAATTATACCTTATTAAGTTTCACTCGGCCTATTTCAGTTTTTGAAGTTTCACTTGTACCTATTAACTTATCATTCTTTTTAATTTGCTATTGAGTAATTCCAAAGTTTTTCTCAGTTCTTACCTAGTGTCCTTTTTCGCACTTTTGAAGCTATAAGGCTACATCCCAGGGGGAAAATAGTGCTGAGATTTTTGCATTTTTCGGTTTTATTTGACATTCAATCTGCAATGCATCCAAAAATATCGCTTGGAACTGGGTACACTTTTTTTTAAAATATGCATATAATATAATATAGGTATTGTGAAATATTGGGTATATTCTCTGATATTTCAGTTTATTACGTAGTAAGTATATCAGACTTTCACAAACTTGAAAAAAAATTGATCAATCAAGCAGTCCGGTCGGACTGCCTCGCTAAGCTAAAAATAATAATTTCAACAAGGTAACAACAAAAAACATGAAAAATTATGACGATGACAGTCCAACCACTACTATCTGCTTAATTCTCTGAACAACTAAGCGTATTTCCGCTGTTGAATTTCTCGCGAACGAATTGACGCGTGATTCTGAATTTTTAATGAGTTGTTTTCCTCAACGAGAGCTTTAATTTGATATTTTTACAAACTTTCTGTGTAGGTACATACTTGTGAAGTTAGCATTTTGAGGAAATTTTCAAAATCACGAATGTTCTTGTGAAAAAAAACTACTGAACTTCTATGAGTCCAATTTCGTACAGTAGTGTAAATTATAGTGTCATTTCAAGATATTCCTAATGTCAGTTTGAAAAAATATTATTTTTGACCTCCTTTTCTCAATTTAAAAATTTCGTTCCCCCTAACCCCCCCCCCCCAAGAAAATTGTTTATTGTACCGTAAAAAAAAAAAGGTCATCTATGTCTACATCATATTCCCTGGCTATCATCACTGTGCAAAATCTTAAGCGAATCGATTAATGAGGAGAGGCTGTAGCCCTGACAACAGAAATTTCTGCATGAAAATTCATGAAAATTTCAGTTGATAGGGCTACAGCCTCTCCAAATGAACTAATTTGCTTAAACTTGTGCACCTTGGTATTGAATATGATGCAGATGACCCTTTTTTATGGTACAGCAAACAATTTTCATTGTTATGGGGTAGTTGAGGGTGAAAAATGGAAGTATTCATAGATTTTCATGCTGTTTATACGTACAATGCTTGAAGCTTTTATCTGATTTCACAATATTTGATTTGACTTTTAAGAACTTGGAGAAAATTACAATTAATTCTTGAGATTATCTTTGACCTTTGAAAACTTGAAAAATAATTAGGTACCGATTTTTAAACTTTTTACTTGTGTTAAAATAGACTTCAAAATAACCAAGTGTGACTTGGCAAAACTAAAAAAAATTATGTGTGATGAATTTTTGTCGTTATACGTTGGACTTTTAAAGACAAATGACCCATTTCTGATATTTTGATATTAATATATGTCATATTCTCTGACATTAATATTGTTATTACCCTAATTACGCTGACTTTTGAAAACTTGAAAAAAAATTGTTGAATTCTTCATATGATCAGTAAGTAAGTATATGGTTGTCTGACTTTGAAAACCTTGGGAAAAATCTGATTGATTTCCCATACCTATTTATTCTGACATTAGCAAAAGTAGTTTGATGAGGAAGACTTAAAAGAAGAAATTAAGTAATTAAGCATGTTGAGTGAAATTTAATAAGGCTTCTGTAATTTTCCCTAGCCTAAGATTAAATTTAACGGAGCGCGGCACAAAAACACATCCATGATTTACACCTTTCCTTGCAGAGGGAACCTTACCCCCCATTTTTTCATTATTTTTCAATCAAAACAAAAAAACGTAAAAATTGAACTTTTCAGAAAAGTGGAATTTGTGAATATCAGAAAATTTCAGTTTTTTGAGAATAATTTAAAAACTAGGTATGTATTTTTGAAATATCTAAGGAAATCATTTGTATAGGTTGTTTAAAATGTCGTTCTCTACAACTTCGCTTCTATGTTTTTTTCACCTAAAACGCTTCGTTTCACCTCCAGGTTGATTCGAATGAAACGTGACAACTCAAAACATAATTTCTATATTTCCCTCTCCCCTTGTAAAACTGGTAGGGCTGGCGAAATTTATCTCATATACCTATGTAAATGGCGAATACATCGTGAGACATGCCATGTATAGGTAGTGTTGAAAAGGTGGAATGTCCGTTAGTGGTGGGAAGCTGTCGGACCTCCGGTGTGCAAATGACACCTCACTGATTGTGGAGGATGAAGCAAAAATGGCAGAATTCATCCAAGGAGTAAATACCAGAACAAACTATACTCGAATTAATTGGAGGCGATGGTCATTGATTGAATTGGCTTGGCTTGGCTTGGCTTGGCTTAGATGTCTGCCTTCGATTGATACGTTGAATGAATTTTCTCTACCTGCAGTCCTTGGTCGGAGTCACGTGGTAGAACTTCAGACAAAATTTGATGTAGCATAGCGCTTGCAAAAAGCAGCATGAAACGACTACGAAATTTTTCGTGCCGCGGTAAGATCTCAAGACGGCCATGTATGAAACTCGTGAAAACACATTCGTCTTCCCAATAATTTCTGTACCTATACCTACTAAGTACACCGCAGAAACATGAACGCTCCAGAAGAAAGAAGAGACAGATACACGCTTAACACTATTGTGAACCTAGAGCACAGCACAGTGAACAAATGCACCGCGCGATAACAGCAGTGCTACTCAAATGCGAAAAGAGCCTCGAGTTGTTTCGAACTTTTAATATTCACAAGAACTGGCCATAACTTGGAGCGGAGCATCATAGTTGAAAATGTCTGTTGCAAGAAAGATAGAGCTAGATCGGCGACTAAGTGGACAGTTTTCGTCTGTGGCTGACGAAGAGATCAGTCGTTGAGGTCCTGGTCATAGATAGGATCAAGAAATTTGGAGAGATGCAATTTGAAATTAGGATAGACGTTTAATGATGTTGATTATTGTGATGGCCATGATGATCTCCATAAAAAAATACCTTTGAATGTCACCAAGTGAAGCCTCATATTTTTTGAAAAATTGAAACGAAAAAGTGAGAAAACCGTACACAGAACCATGTAAATTGCAACTTACGACTATAAATGCCTTGTCTGAAAATGACATATTATTTTGCAAATAACGGGTATTCAAATCTGCATATTATATTCAGGCATTGCGCCATTTGTAATTTACATGGGTTAAAATTGAAATTGCGACGAGTCGATAATGAAAAGTACGTCGACCTGAAAGGAGCACCAAAAGTGGACCTTACAATGAAGGCCATCTCCGAAGTAATTATATCTGAAAGACTTTTTTTCACCGTCTGACTGACCTGTCGGGACCTGCTGTTGTTATATACCTAATCTATCCAGACCCTTTGCTTTGGTCGCGTACGGCAAAGTGTGTAATGTGTAATATGCACGAGAGGAACAAAAAATACAATGCCTTTGATACCGGGATACGCCGTGCTATTTTGTCGAAATAATGAAGACCTATTTCATTACACCGCCGACGATAAAATATTTAATGAAAAGGATCTGGGATGCTAGGAGAACGCATTTCGCTTTATGAAATATATAATAGAAATCCCTCGTTAACTTACCCACTCCGACCATATATCCTTTTAACGTAGAACTATCTTCAACACTGGCATGGCGTTGGTGGCTGCAAAGTGTATTTTAAAAATTGTACGTAGGTACATGTTAAACGAGGCGAAAATATCATCGTAAATTTTTTTTTGCCGTCGTAATGGCGAGATTTTCACTACCTGTAAGTATTACGTGTCTGCATGAATAATAGGTATACCTACCCAAATTGCTTGAGTTAATCGAGGTGTATTCTTGATAAATAACTTGGAGATTTTTCCACAAACGTTTGGAATATTTTGAAGTTTATTCGAGGGTTTTTTACCCTTGTTACGTACCTATATTCATTCACAGATGAACACATAAACACGAATACCTAAGTACCTACATTTTGTGTTGAGAGAAAAGGATAGCAATGTGAAGGAAAAAATGTTTATCAGCTTGGAAAGAAATTTACAAATTCGGCCTTTTTTTTTTGTCCATATAAAGGAAGGAAAAAGAAAAAATCTGATGAGTAAATTAGCGCCGCGGAGTTGAGAACTATTTAACACTTACAAATCAATGGAACACTTATAAAAATGAAAACCTCTCGACGAAATCAATTGAGTTTTTGTATTTGTAGGGTACAACAATATACTCCCACTAAACGTCGTATTAGCATCAATTTTTTTTATATTTTCGCTCTCATTGTGAATAGCGTATTAAAAAGTCTTTATAAAAATCTACTTTGTCACTTGAAAAGGACTCGAAAGGTTGATTTTTCGATATTGATGTTTTCATTTGTGCTGAGAAAATATATCAACTGCAGTGTAAGAGTTAAAAAGGTCTTTTTTCGAGCCCCGTCGGTGTTTTTTTTTTCGTCGCAGACGATGAGATGCTATTATTATTGTTGGAGAGGATTACTCGTACTAAACGATGATGGGTATATAACTTTCCACATACTGTAAATTACCGATGGCTGAAAAATTTATAATCTCTACGTGTGTACTTGACGGCTGTATACGAGTATTAAAGAAAGTTTTCACTGTCACCGGCGTGTAAAAGATGAAAAAAAAGTGGTCTAAACGTTGAGTTATTTAGCAAGAAGGGCGTTACCCTTTGACCACTGAAGCCGTCGTGCTTTATGCAGCAAAATTACGCTTTTGAACAAAAATATCGCTTTAAATGGAATCGTGAATTTTTTATCTTAATAACTCTGTAGAAGTCTAATATTTTGAAAAAAAAGGAAAGTTTTAACAGTGTTTTTCATTCCGAGCTGAGCAGCTCGAGAGGTGTGCTTTTTGTCAACGTGTATTTTTTTCTCGAAGAACTTAAACACGCTTGCACTTTGTTTTCGGTTATTAATATTTCACATCCTAGCCGGTGAATTTTTTCCGCCGAAATATACAAGATTGAAAAGGATTTGTTCCACACTATTCCATTATAATGAAACAGTGTTGTACACGAAATCTCTGGGTGGAAGACTTTTTTTTTTTTCATGTTTTATGCAGTGAATGTGCATGAAAGAATTCATCGTGTAAATTTTTGATACAGTACGTAATTCGTTTCCAAATTTATTTTTCCTCCTATTATATTTGAATGTAAATTTGAGGTATAAAACTATTAGGTGAAAAAATAATAATTGCTGCAGCTTCCAACGTGATAGATACTTTTTTTCAATCAGCGAAAACATGTTTGGAGCAGACAGAGAAATATCGAAAGAGCATCCAAAAACACATCTCAAAATTGACTTTCATGTTACTGAATTTCATTTTTTTGGGGAATTTTCGAAAATTCAAAATTAGCCCATTTTCTGTGAAAACCCCAAAATTTTGTCAAAGCTTTGTTCTTTTCGCATTTACTTTTTACACTAGTGTAGCTTGGTGTATTACACTGGAGTAGGTGGTGTACTCGACTCATGCACCACTCACACCAGTGTATGTGGTGGTGTAACATTTATTTGGTGATGTTTTTTTCATCCCATTTTTGTTATCATCATTACTTCCGATAGTTTGTAAATAGAATGAAATACGCTTTTTTACAATTTCACTCTCCATTTACAACTTTTCTTCAATAAATTAATTCACATTTGAACGCAAACGCAAACAATTATCATCAACAATCAATTCAATTTCAGTGTGCATGGTGTACACCATCTACTCCTCCTCCAGAGCAGGAGTAGATGGTGTATGCACTAACTACACCAATGCATTACACCAGAGTACACCCGATTGAATAGAACACAAACTTGCCTGCACTAGTGTAAAAAAAAAATGAAAAGAACAAAAATCCTACACTTTCTACACCAGTGTACACTAGTGCAGTAAATTTGTGCGAAAAGAACAAAGCTCAAATTAGGAATAAAGAGAAATATGATTAATATCCTATTTTCGATCTCCCAAATCGTTTGAAGAAATTTTCAAACCGTCCGTTTTGGCGATTTTGGAATACTAAAAATCCAAAAAAATATAATGTCAATTGATTATTAAAAATAATAATAATAATAATTGAAATTTAGTTTGTAGCATTGTAGCTCACCCTTTCCATACGCATCCGGTGGATTTTTAAATTTTTCAGTTCTTCAAAAAAAAAATACAAAAATAAAAACAAGCAATGAAAATGGATTTGAAGTTTTGAACTGGAAGAAAGGATTTTTGAGTCGCAGAAGTGGTATATCCAAGTCCACATAAACTCTAAATTTTATTTTGCCCAAATGGGTCGTACGTATTTGAATTTTTAAAAGTTCGACAATAAACATAAATGGAATTCGGCATTAGAAATGTGGCTCGGTGGTCATATGTGAGGGCGCATACAAAAAGGGACCATACGACCAAAAAAAAAAAAAAGTTCCCTGAAATCTGAAATTGTTGTAATTTCAGGGAACTTTTTTTTTTTTGGTCGTATAGTCCCTTTTCGTATGCGCCCTCACATATAGTCTGAGCTACTTATTTATGAATGCTCTTTTGGGTATTCTTTGTCCAGGCTCCAGTTCAAAGAATTTCCTTCCATGTTTGCGATTTATCTCTTGATTAATCAAATTTCGCGCCTGCAAAATTAAATGAACTGAATTCGTAAACCGCCTCCACATCATTTATAGGCTTAATTTTACAAAACCTGTTTATTGATAGTAGTCGAATTAGGAAAATTGTGCTTAAACTAATCCAAAAGTCCATAAATAGGCAAAGTTGATTCAAAATCGATGCTAAAATTCCATTTTTTTGCCGAGTTTTTCCTAAACTGGAAAATTAGAAAAGGTTCAAGACTGAACTGAAAACTACTTATCGATTACGAGGATCGAAAACAAAGTGTATAATTAGTATCAAATTTCAACTTTATAGGTAGAGTAAGTGGTAGTAAAATGGACCACCAGTATCAGTGATATCCACTAGCTCAACCTGGGAGGAAATGACAGAAACTGATGTTATTTGTACCTGATACTTCATTTTAGGTGACCATCACTCATTATTTCCGACTTTCAAAGTGATAAGGCAGTTTGTTTGAAATGTGTGAATTTCTCATTTTCAATAAAAAATTAAACATTTTGATTGGAATGCAGATTGTATTTTTTGTAATTCATTTCTTGCTGAACGATAACTTGAGTTAAGTAGTACATACTTTCAATTTTATTTTCATCTATTGGACATATTTTTTTGGCTTGAGCTTTCATAATGAAATTCATCTGTAATGTATTTGTATCTGTCATACTTTGTGAGGTAGTAAAATGGACCACAACAATAATTCCTATTTTTTTTATTTGATTTAGGCAATTGCGAAGTAATTTGATTCAATCTTCTTAAACTAGACATATTTACCTATCATTTAAGCCCTCGATGACCAAAAATGGTCAATTTGGTGAAAAGTAATCACAAAAATAAAAAAAGCTAAGGTGCTCTATTGTTCTACCATTCAAGTGTTTTCATGCGTTTTTTAAGGTGTTTTTTGCTGTGGTCCATTTTACTACCCCACAAAGTCAGACCCCCTTTTTTGATACCTTCGCCAAAATGAAAATTGCTCCACCTGTATATAAATTTGTGAGGTAGTTTTATTAAATAATATTAAACTAGACACATGTATCTATCATTTAAGCCCTCGATGACCAAAAATGGTCAATTTGGTGAAGAGTAATCTCAAAAAAGGCTTAGGTGGTCCATTTTACTACCACTTACTTAAATTACTCGAGTCAAATTTGCATGTTTTTTTTTATGCCCAATTTAAACATTTGCCAGCTTTTGGCAGCAAAAATAATGAAATCGCAAAATTTAATTGACATGCAGTTATTTGGGAACGGTCTGATGGATAACTAGAACTTCTAATCCAAACATACGAGTAATTCAAAAAACTGGAGAAAAAAATACGTTAATCAATGAAAATGGCGTAAAGTAAACTCTCAAATGTTTTGGTCAGGCAGACAACCAATTCAAACGAGCATAAATTCCATCATAAAGAATGAGAGTTCACGACGACGACGAAACAAACGTTCATCAAATAATGAACCAAAACCACCCAAAAGCATCGGCATCACATTATAACCCACAAAGCTGGCACAAAGCTCGCGGTTATTCATTAAAAAAACCTAAAAACGAGCCGAATAAACGCGCTCGCTATATTACCGAAGATAGTCATCCATGTAGTCTACATCTAAAAGCCTGAAAGCTAAACCAGAAGATCTCGTATCGTGCACGTGTATCAGATTTAGGCAATTTGAAATTTAACCTAACCACACATTTCAGTCTCATAATCACCCTTTTGATCATCCATAATTTCTATATCATTACTGCTTGCCTACATTGAGGGACTAAGGACCACGTATCTATCCTTTGGAGATTTCATCTCACTACCCAGTAGTAACCTTATACATACATATATAGAGCAGCAGATTAATACGATAAAAAGCAATTTCGTTTATTGGCTTTCTCATAAAACCGCATCAGTGTTACACGTGATAAAGATTAGCCATCGTTCGTGAGAAATGAAAGAACCTCCGTCCATATTCGTACACAGGAGCAATATCACAATATGGCGCTGATGGCTTATTAAAAAATCGAAAGGACAAAAAACGCGCTACGTACGCGTTTGTGACTGCGATATATGTAGTGAAAATAGGAATCATAAAAAAGCACCCTATGTCGGTGATAACGATCCTTTTTCTCCATACGTAGATATGTATAATATAGGTACTCGCGCACCTACCAACCCCGTTAGTTTCATTTTTCCCAATCGCCATTTTAATATATTGGCCTCGGCGCGTTACCCCCGCTGTGATCATTTGCATAAAGGGGTGCCGACTACGGTTCTTTGTGATAGTAAATCCGTTTTTATTGTTCGCCTTGTAATACGATGCCTAATTTTTATCGTCAGCCTGCTCACCGTATTACATTTGTAGGCATCCTACACTCTACAGCTTATACACATTCACTTGAACCGAGTTGAGTTTTTTTCCCTCTGTACAAAACATAATATGACTGGGCCATTCCCCATTTACCCAATAAGTACGCGGTGCACTATGCACAAATAGAGATTTTATTCATTATTAGATACGACTGCGTACATATATTGGGTCGACATCGAATCCAAACCCAAGTAAGTATTAATTTTTACGTACAAAAAGACCACCCTCGTGACAGTTTTGGTGTCGCTGATCGTACCGATGGCGAAAAAAAAATGGCAGTTGCCTGTTGGGTCTTACACTTTTTTCGTGTGTTCGTGGCGTGTGCTTGAAAAAGAAGAAAGAACCATAAGTTACAATTCAAATAGGCTTATTTGTTTGTCAATTGCGGTTTTTTTTAATAGCGCATCGTAATTTTTACGAATGGTAAACGACACTCGAGTGGTGGCCGAATAATAGAATAACTTTTGTAAAAATACGCTTAAGCGTGCCCATGGCCAATTAATATACGCAACAAATCATACGAAGGGTGTTTTTTTTCTTTTTTCAACTCGATAATTAACAATAAAAGTTCACGAATTAACCGTCGATACACATGTACGTCGAGGTGCTTATTAAAATGTTGAAATTATTTCCAGTTGAATGATGTACAAATGTACTTACCTATAGGTAGCCTATTTGTAAAGCTAACAAAATAATACTTATAAGAGACGATTCTTTTTGCATTGAATGGTAGAAAAAAGGAAGCGGTCAAACGAACCCATTATTTTAGTATTCGATTTCAAACCGAATCACGATTTCAAACCATAATATGTATAGGTATAGCCCGAAACCTGATAATCTTGGCCTATGGATGTATTAGCTATAGCTACCTGGTACCTAGATTTAGCTGGTAATTGAATGTAGAATAAACTTCGATGCATCGTAAGGAAACGTAGTTTGAAATGGGAATTTGCCAATTTTCATGCAGAGAAAGACCGGGTCTACTGATTTATCAAGTTACATCGTTGCCGTTACCGAAGAACCTAATTTCAAATAGCCGAAGTTAGTTTAGGTACCCAAATTTCTACATGGCAACAATACAGCTACAAAATTGAATTCGAAACTGTCATCGGAGCGGAAATTTAAGAAATGAAAAAGTACTGGAACTGAAATAATATTAATTTATTAAAGTGGTGAAAATCGCCTGCGTGTTCTTTCTTCAAAATGTACGAAATTTAGATTGTTTAATACGTAGAACTGTTATTTGTTAGAAACAATTTTCAGCTACAAAAGGTGATTTTTCAATTTTTGGTGAGTTTTTTAAAATTCAAAATATTATAAGAATCACATTAGAAACGTGTTCCAAAATTGTGAAATTTTTGAAACCAAAACTTGATGTATGGTACCTGACATGGAAATTGATTTTTACAAAAAATTTGATGGCCAATATTTTTTTCATTTTCCATTTGGCATGACATAACTAATAAAGACTACATCTTGGTCGAGACACCTTGATAAACCTGTATGTAGTGCGCTGATTAAGGAGGACTAGTCTATTTATGTATTTTGCGCTTCATCAAAAAGGTTTTGGGTTGTCTGATATATGTTTTTGGGCAGGTGTGACGGGCATGTGCACTATACAGGGCTCATTTGTCGCATCACCAGTGATGTTAGGTGTGAGGAATGAAAAAATTTCAATCATCAACTTTATTTTATGGCTAAACTGTATTTATTAAGTAAATAAAAGTCATAGGTAATACATTTTTGATTAAAGTTCTCGCCTGCTCTTGAGCCCTCGCCTTCAGTGCTTATACTACATTATAAAAATACAAACTCGGGTAGATCTTCCTAGTAGGTATCCTAAAAGGTGTAACAAAAGTAGAGCGTATCAGCTCTACTGAGAGGCGTAGATAATAGAAATAGAGCGCATATAGCTCCGCTGAGAGGCGTAATAAAAATAGAGCGCATAGCTCCGCTGAGAAGCGTAATAAAAATAGAGCGCATAGCTCCGCTGAATGTTGGCGTAAAAAAAAGTAGAGTCACGAGCTGTACTTTGATAAAGCTAAAATTATAATTTTTGAAGTAATTAGAAATCAGCAATAAAATTATGTTACCAACTTAGTACACATAATTTAGTCGTTTATTTCTCGTGAAGAATGAATCTATGAGCTATATTTTAATCATAGGTGATCATATTCAACCAATCTATGCTGAAGATTATTCGATGGTAAATATCTGCAAATTCTCCCTGATGGATCACTCTACACATTGAATGATAAGTCTCACTGAGTAACATTCTACCTATTAGGTACCTATTACCTTTGATACGTTATGTACATTTAGTTCATGTACTTGGCAGTTTGAATCAAAATTATATTATACATAGATAGGTAAATCAACATTTTTGAAACAATAATTTTTCCCCTTGACTTGAGCATTAGAATATCATTTAGTGCAGCAACAAACTAATGACCGAGATTGTAGCCTTCATGTTATTGATTTGCTGTGAGGTTAATTTTTGAAAAAAGTTCCTTCTGATAAAAAAATTCCCAATCCTTCAAATGCACCCTCATTTACTATTGATTTTCCAAATGGGTAATAGAACTTTGAAGTAAAAAACAACGTAATTATTGGTATAAAAAAATTGCGTACCAAGATAAACTACTGACGTCTATTGCGACACAAACCTTCTGAGAAATTGCTCTCATTTTCATCTTTGAGCTTCATTTTGAAAACATTTTAGCCATATGTATCTACTTAATTCCAGTATCTAATGGTCCATCTTTGGTAAAAAAAAGAAAAAAAAAAAAAGAAAAAAGGACACATCTATTTCCGAATAGGTATTTGATTCAAGCTTCTGTAATAGGACACATTTTGGTGAATCAAGGTGTCCACAAGACTGGAAAACCTGGAAAAGTCAGGGAGTTTTGTAATTTTCACGCGAAATCCCTGGAATTTTGAAAAAACAATCAATTGCAAATTTTGGATAATGACCTGTGATGAAAGAAAAACGTTATTTTTTACTTCTCGAAAGACAAATTTTCAAAAGCTTTTGCCCTCGCTTCGCTCGGGCTTGTTTTCTTTTCTTTTTCAAAGGCAAAATGAACATTTCTAGATAATAAAAATCAAGTTTTGAAACCAAAAAATGACTCCTCACAAAAAAACGTCCTTTTTATGCATCTCGAAACACAAATTTACAAGAGCTTTCGCCTTCGCTTGGGCCTGTTCTGTTTTCTTTGTCAAAATCAACTTCCTTCGAAAAAAAAACATCATTCAAATTCTAAAATTTTAAAAGCCAAAAAAAACTACTTGTCCTCACATGAAAAACCCTCGTTTTTATGCCTCTCGAAATGCAAATTTTCAGAAGCTTTCGCTCGAGCCTGTTCTCTTTTATTTTTCCAAAGTAACTTCTTTCAAAAAAACATCATTCCAATATTAAAATTTGAAAAGCCAAAAAATAAACTCTTTGCATTAAGAAAACCTCGTTTTTAGGAATCTTGAAATGAAAATGTTCAAAAGTTCTAGCCCTCGCTTCGCTCGGGCCAATTTGTTTCTCGTTTTAAAATGAACAAATTTCATATTTTCAGGCCTCCAAAAATCCAAAAAACAAAAGAAAAATGTTTATAAGTCATATGAATATTGTATAGGTAGGTACATTGGCCAAAATTGATGCATTTTTATTTATTCATTTATTTTTAATTTAAAAAGTTAATAATCGAAGTTTAGCTGTTTTTTATATCCGAAGTTGTATCCAGTTCGAAGAGAAGCTTATGAAATGAAATTACACCCCCCCCCTCCCAAAAATTCCTCTTTAATTAAGGTGTGGGGTAAGCGTAAAAAATGAAAAAAAAAATGTCTGGAAAAATGGAAAAATTTGTCTGGAAAACCTGGAAAAGCCAGGGAAAATCATTTCCAGAAATGAGTGGACACCCTGTGAATTCACTAGTACCATACTCACTTAGAGGCAGGTGAGTTTAGGTCAAAGTGAAACAGCTCACTTGGTTTTTAAGAAAACAAGTAGGAAAACTCATGGGTCAATTTTAGACTGGCCAAAATAAATATTAAAATTGCTGGAATTTTAAAATTTCTCCAGAAAATGACTTAAAAAATATTTTTATTTGGGAGGAATGTGAATGGGAACTTTTTTAGTGGCATGAAAAGTTTTCCTTGTGAGCTGTCAAAGTTGCCAATGTTTCTTTGTGAAAGTGCGTGTCTACATAATTATAAAGCGATTGATGAGAACAGAATCGACAAAAAATTGTCGCAAATTTTCATCAGTTTAACCTATCGTTTACATCTACATCTTTTATAATCACTATAGGGAATCCTAAATTTCCAAAGTAAGTACATAAGTGATGATGGCTCAAATTCGATTTTTAATCCAAATATGTACATACACAATCTAATTTTCCAGTCCAACTTCTCGGATGATAACTTTTGAAATCGATCCGTTAAATTTCTTCTGAGCATCACGATGTTAATTAAATGGTTTCTAAATGGGCTTGAAACGTTTAACTGCCATCAGATGAGAGCCTAACCGATAAAACATCAGCAAAGATGCAAAAACTTGAAGATTATCAATATCAATTTTCAATTTTCTATCTATAAAATTCAATTTGTTTCAATATTTCTTAATTTTTTTTGTGCTTTTACACCATTTTTCCAATTGTGCTTTCAATATAGTATTCAAAATTGTTGTGTTTGAGAATCAACTTTGCTTACACTGCTTAGAGATCAAGCTGCCCCTTCAGTTCAGTTCTGAATTTTACGTATTATGCGAGTAGCATCTTCTGAACATTTTTATTGGACCGCGCGGAATTTTTCAATTTTGTTCATTAATTCGTAAAATTTAGAGTATAGGTGCATTGCTGCTTCGCTTGCATTGTTATTGAGTTTTAATAAATGCACATTTTACCTATATTTATGAAGTGTTAGCCTTAGGGTTTATAAAATAAACAAAGAAAATAGGTACGACATTTCAAATAAAAAAAATTAAACTCTTATATTTTGTTCTTATACCTATATGTACGTACTTACGTACATTCCCTCTATCGAAATTGATAAGTGTTTCGTAAGTACTCTAGCGTTCTTATGCACACAAAAAGCTGTTAGAATTTTTTCGTCGCTTTCGAAAAGCGTTATCGAATATTAGAAAACGCGTTTGTTTTCTATCGCATGTTTTTCAATTTGATTACCTACATTGTTTTTCCTTGGGCTCTGTGAATTTGTCATATTCTAAGTACAATGTTGTGGGTTTTGATTACGGATTAACAGAATATAAGATGTAAAATGACGTGAACGAATACAATACTGTACTCTAGGTCTTCGTTTCATCTTTCTTCGTCTTACTAGCTTTGTTCATATTTTATTTTTTATTTTTTTTTCGTTCATTTCTTTGAAGTAATCTACAAATAAAACGGTTTTTTCAATAAAAACAGATAACAGATTTACTGAACGCCGTCAGAATACGGCTCTGCGTTTTTATTTGAATGGGCAAAAAAAAAGAAAAAGAAAACCCTGAATGGGTGCTCTTGCTGGATTTATAAAGCCGACGGCTCCTTATGTATATCTGTTTTTTCAATTCTTATTCTCTCTGTCTGGCAGCATCTTCACGATGCAATGACGGTAATATTATTCTTTTCTACGTCTGTACGTTTTATTTTTTTCAGCATCTTTTATCCTAAGTAGTTTTTTTTCTTATTTATTTTTGTATTACCCTTTGTGCAGTGGATTTTTTTCATTTCTTAACCATTCGCTCCGCCGCCGTTGAAATTTGAAATAAATGTTCCAATAAAACAATGAAAACTGTTTTCTGGATAGGGTGTTTCTTTTAAATTTTTCTCCAAAGATACGAAGAATTTTTTAGTTGATTTTTGTAGCATAAAAGTAGAGCGTTTGAAATCATAGGCGAGTACGTTAGAGTTGTACGAGTAGGTACGAGTATGATTTAGAAGTAGAAGGTATCGTAAACATCGTCCTATATACCTTTGACGCTTAATTGTTCGGATGTACTAAGAGTATTTTAAGTGGATCCGAATGCGGTAATCGGTTTCCTTTTTTTTATGCTTTATCAAGTAAGTACGTAATATGAAACCGTCCGCACGAGACTGAGGATACCTATTATGAATATGGTAACTCGAACACCCTTTTGATGATTCTCATCTTTGGAAAGAAAGTAGACGTGTTTGATTACTTATACGAATTGGGTAGTTTGTTTTTCTCATTTGTCGGAGATCTTTTGACGACGATCTACATACGTATTTATAATCGTGTGAATTTGATTTTTTTTTCAAACTAACGAAAATAGAGGAAGTTGCGACCAGGATATTTGTAATTTGAAAATTCAATTTTTGGTCTATAAGAGCCTCCGGAAATGATTGCTAAATTCTACCGAGATCTTTCATGTCATCTCCAGTTTTCATTTATAACTAACAATATAAGTACAGGTACCTATCAAATTTCGCCATTTTGCTGAATATTGATACATAGTTGTATTATGTTTTGTAAGTATAATCATAAGTATTACATCTTGCGACTTTTTTCACCTCTCAAAACCCATTCAGAACTCAAACTCAAAATTTATTTTTTCAACGTAGCACTTTCGCAATTGCATGAAGAATGGAACTAAAATTTTCAAAAATTTTCTCTTACGTACTCTAACGAATTCCTTCGGAGGAAAATGAAGACAACAATTGAGAATTTTAATTTATGCCTCACGCATTTCACTCATCCTGAATTTTTATAGAATTCCAATTTTAAATGATTCGCGAATCTTGGTTTGGCAACTGAACATTCTGAGCACTCAACTAAAGAATTATTTGTACGCCATTGACTATATTTGCATCTAAATGAAAAATAAAATAAAGGAAAAAACTCGTAACTCCTTTTTACGTATCTACTCTATACTCTCGTATGAACAAAAACAAATCTATTTTCAAATTAATTCGAAAATGTTAAAAACATTTCGAAGCGGCGGCATTCTTCTTCGTTTTTTTTTTTTTTTTTTTTTTTTCACAAACCCTCTCGATTTGAAAGCAATGCCATCTAATTAAAATTCTCTAGAAGGACGTAAATCACTGCCTATTGGTACGTTTGAAAATTTAATTTTCTTTAAAGTCACTTCTTCGAAAAACCATTTTAATTGAAAGTTTCGCTTTTGTTCAAAAACGAAGGGACAAAAAGATGAGGGAAATTTTCGTCGAAGTAGTTACAATTATCTTGTCGAGTGTAATTGGTCGTCATAGCAACCGCTTTTATCCGACACCCTCGTGATAAACTGCAAAAATGAGACCGCATTTGCAGCGCCGTACCCTCGCACAGAGTGTCCTATTCGAAAGTTTTTACTCTGAAAGCATCGCATGATGGTAAGAGAAATGGCGCGGATATGGTGACAGATTTTTCCCGCCGGGTGTTGTAACTCGCGAATGGAAAATGCTGCACGAGTTTTACGTGTTTTTGTACCCGTATTCGTTACTGGATTCGCAAATCGGGCTACGTTATTAGAGGTGTTCGAATTCAATAGAGATTGTGTCGAGAATATTAGCCTATAGGTGTGTAAACAAAGGGAAAATGAAAATTGATATGGATTTTTGTTATCGAGGGCTGGGAAGCAGTTGGTATTGAAGGGCATAGCCCGAAACACCCTTCAATATTTCCAATTATTTAATTGGATTTCTAACGTTTGTTTGGGTATTATTTTTTTTTTCAAGTATGTAGTAGGTACAATTACATATGTTATGTACGTATAAATTTTAATCGAAATTTTCATTGTTTTTGTTGTAGATAATACGAGTAAAGTAGTTAAGGTCGAAGAAAAACCTGTTGACGAGACTGAAGATACCGATATTTTTAGACCTGTTATAAAGAAAATAAAAACTGGATTAAATACATTGGTCAATGTAAGTCATGATATAGAAATCAAAATTAAATTGAAGTTGAAATTTTTAAATCAGTAGATTTACAAACGTTTATAATTTTCAATCATCATGTACTTACTCGTGTACTTAATCACGTTTAAAAGGCCTTGAATGGGTCACTATTTTTTTCTTTCTTCTGAAGGGGTATTAATACGTTTGAGACCTGTCTGGAAGTTGATTCGCTAGTTGAAGCGTACCTACTTCAAAATCTTGATTTTTAGCAAACTACTGTATTTCTATTTACATGTTATAAAATAATACGTAGGTATATTATATTTACTTACTTCTCTTAGGAATTGATGTTCTTCTCGTGCTAAAATCAATCATTGAAACTCAAATTTCACATTCATACTTTTCTCCAGTATTCCGTTCTTCTCGAATCTCCCCTGAAAGGCTGAAAACGTGGAAAGTGATTAGGGCAACTGAAAATTGAGTGTACCTATTCATATTTTCGAAGTGTTTAATCCGAAACTATATAACGTTCCAGCGAATCCGAGTTCAGTTGACCAAATTCAAACATAAGGAGGAAATTTAATGAAAGGGAGGGGATGTTTTTTTTGCAATAGCTTAAGGACTCGTCTAACCCAAATTTCACTATTCCATCTGTGAGAGATTTCGGATTTATAAAGATTTTACTTTTTTTTTTAATTTCTTGGATAAAATACCTAGAGTGTTTTTGAATTTTTATGAAAAATCGTTACGAGAAATTTGAAAGTTGAATAATAATGTTCAAATCAATAATGCTCTTTCGAAAAAAACCTACAATTTTCATAAAAATTAATGCTAAACACACTTGAAATGGATGAAATGGTTTTCTTGTGCCTTCAAAGGGAGATACCCCAGCTGGCACAAAAATTTTTAAACCGGATGATGCTAAATCGAAAGATCATATAAAAATGTATGTATATCACTAGCCAAAATTTCAGGTGTGTAAAATGCAATTTTCTATTTTTGGTAAATTTTTAAAAAACGAATAATGGATCACAAAAAAATGGGAAAAAATCAAAATTTTGCCAAATTGACCCACAACGCTGAAATTTGGTATAGGTATGTTCCCTGTTTTGAACCCGTCAAATCAATTGGAGATTGTTTCAAACCATTTTGAGCAGTTGTGAAACCTCCAGCAAATTTTAAAAAAAATAAAAACAATTGTAGTCGACTCAGCATGTTGAAATTAGATTTTAAAGTAAATTTCAACTTTTCAACTTAATTTGGTAAAATGTGGGAATTACAACTTTCAAAAATCTGCTGAACGCTCCAGAAGTAGGTACTCAAACCACTTTGGCGGGTAAAAAATAAGGTACATACAAAATTTCAGATTTCTTGGTCAATTGGTTGAAATTTTGATTTTCCCCCTATTTTTGGCTCAGAGATGTTCAAAAATTCACCAAAAATCGAAATATGCACTTTAGCATCTAAAATTTGGCTGATGATGTATTTCTGCATGATCTTTTGATCTAGCTTTGTCTCGTTCGAAAATGTTTGTGACAGTTGTGATACCTTCCCGTTACCTACCTCTTTCACTTTTCATTAAAAAGGTGTTTTTGGTTGTTTTAGTTTTGTGAATTTGAAACGAAGTAGGTAATTATTCACACTGGTTTATACATCTTATAAAACAATTGGATATTGGCCATATTTGTAATACGTAACTGTTTTTCTTAAATTCTTGAATTTTAAAAATTCCGTTTCAAATTAACTTTGTCTTAGTTCGAATACGATTATGTCAGTTTAAGCGCTTCTTTTTGTAAAGGCTAAAATACGAAGAAAAAAAAGATTTTGATGCGAATAAGAGCTACCAGCCCCCCCCCCCCCTCCCTCCAGAGAAAGGTTAAAAATATTCTAAAAAGTGTAAAATGCTCCACATAACATAAGTTGTACGATAAGTATCCATTATACATTCCTAGTACGTTTTTCGACTGACCAGAAATAAAATGGCGGCCACAGTAATTTTAAACTTTACTTTGAAAGTCATTTTCAAAGAAATTTTAGTGGCTGAAAAGATTTGAAAAAAGTCAAAAACGGTCTTCTGAAGTAGAAATTTTTCAAAATTTTAAAAATGAGTTGGTATCCCTTGCGCGATGACTTAATTTTATGCTGACATCGCTGAGGAAACCTCCGGGTGCTGACATGGACCCGGAGGTTTCCTCAGTGATGTCAGCTCTCAA
The DNA here is from genome assembly GCF_950023065.1 of Planococcus citri. Classification (NCBI taxonomy): domain Eukaryota; kingdom Metazoa; phylum Arthropoda; class Insecta; order Hemiptera; family Pseudococcidae; genus Planococcus; species Planococcus citri. Next base: position 46,692,421 of record NC_088677.1, read on the forward strand.
GGGATATGTACTATAAATTTAACGCAAAAATTGGGTACGTATTTTTAACATACGTCTTCGAAAATGATAGTTATGGATCTGGAGAAAAATCAGCATGCTTACCTAGCATGCTATAGATTTTCATTTTTGTTTGAGAATTTCTGCTTTGAAATTTTAAAACTGTACCATGAATGTGGTTTTTTGAAAAGCCACTCATCATTTTTTGGTTTTGGTTCATTTGGGAGCATACCCTTTTCTGAAGAATATTTTTCATTTCCTTTGCTCTAGTCCTGTATTTCCTCATTGGATGGTGTTTGTGATTGCAGAGGGTGGAGTGATTCGAAAGTATTTCAAATGGCTTGTTTAAACCACATTAATCTGCGTTTAAGAGGTCCTTCCTCTTCCAAGACGTCTCCCTAAATCATTTTTTATTCATTTTTACCCGGGTTAATTGGAGGAAATAATTTTATACAATGATTTTCATGATATACTATGTAGAGTGCGCAGTGCGAAGAAAATTTAAATTAATAAAATGGTATTGTTAGATTTTATCACAGGGCACTACCGCAGATCAGCCTGAAATCGTTAACGTGTACAAAGTACCCCAAAACGCCGTCAAAATTGAAAATACTCTGAATTCAGCTCAAAATAAAGTAAAGAGTGAACCAGATTCAATTCCAGAACCAAAAGAGCCCAGGTAAATGCATAGGCCTGTATATTTTTTTCATAATGATTATTATTTTATGACTCTAATTTCATTTTATCTTCTTCTGTAGAGTGCCAAAAATATATTTTTGTACGAGAACTCATAAACAACTCGCTCAAGTTGTTAATGAATTAAGGCGAACGGCATATAAAGATGCAAAGTAAGTACCTGGTCCATGCTGCCTTTTTAAAAAGTAATTATTTTATTCTCAATTGATTTTAATCATGTTTTACTGAACGGATTCGTTTTTAAGAAAAGAATGTGAGATACTTTACTCATTTCTTTAAAAATAAAAAAGTATCTGGATGAGATTGATAAAAATGAAGTAGGTCAAGTATTATGAATGAGTTATCATTATCAATGAGACATGAACAGAATTTTTTTTATGATAATTTATTGAAAACAAAAATGGGTCTATTTTTGTATTCTCATTCTCATTTTGAAAGGCGATCATGAAAAAACTTTTTCTGTAACGCCATCTGTACACCCTTGTTCAAAATTGAAAGAAGTACAGATGTTAACAGGTCTTATAAAGTACACCCGTATGATTTTATGCAAACATCTCTCATTTTTTTCAAATGAGTGTCAAGAATTGAATTTTGATTTAAATTTTAGGAGTGAATGAAACGGTTTTATGAAAAAATTCAATACAATTTTTGCTGTTGAAAAAAAACTAAGTATGTACAATTAAAAAAGAAATAATTTTGGAAAATATGGTATGTTTCATCTAAAAAAATGACGAGATTTTTGACGAATTTTGAAGTTTATTTCCTGAGTAACGCAAAATTGTTCGAATGGTTTGGATATTTCATCAGTTGAATAAGATATTTCATATAATAGTGGGAAGGAAACGTGTACTTACTTGATCACTCACAGTAATTAGCGATTGGGAAAAATTCAGCATTTTACTCCCCCCTCATATAGAATTTTTGTTTTGAAAATAGATCTTGAAAACATGTCTTCTCCAAATAAAAAATTAAAGCACTTTCAAACTGACTAAACATTTTTTTTTAATTGAAAAACCACACAAAATTGAAAGAATGGGTTCGGCGGTTTTAGACGGTTAATGGCCATCGATAATCAAAAATTGAAAAGTTGCGAATAACTTATTTTTTAAACATTCAAGTGTACTGACAAATTTGTATAGCTGTTTTACTTAAATCAGAAAAGTAAATACGTAACTTATTCACATTTTAAAATAAAGTGTTGTGCAATGTGCGTCGTACTTGAATTTATTTGATAAATTATTGAAAACTTAGATGAATTCTCTCTCATAGAATGATTTTTTTTGCAGGAATACACTATTGGCGAGTAGAACTCATGCTTGTATACACGATGGTTTGACGTATAATCCTAGACAAAATAAAACTGAATTATGTCGGCAGCTACTCGATCCTAGAAGCGTAATTATTTTAAAAAAATTAATTAACTTTGAATTAAACTGCATTACTTACTTAGTTGTTTGAAATTCTTGTAGAAAAAACATAGTGTAGGCAACAATCATTTGTAAAAAAATCACGATTTACGGTAATTTTTTTATTTTCAGGGAATGGGCTGCAGATTTCATAAAAATGTACGAAACTATCATGTGCTGAGCGACTTGCAAGCGCAAGGACTTGAAACACCTTGGGAATTAGAAGATCTAGTAGTTTTCGGTAAAAAAAGAACTGTTTGTCCGTATTTTGTAGCGCGAGAATTGATGGCCGATGCTGACATAATATTTTGCCCTTATAACTACCTAATCGATCCGTTAGTGAGAAACAGTGTAAGTACTTATTTCATATTTTTTAAATTAATTAAAGTCAAGTTCTTATATGTAAATGAAATTTACTGGTATGTTAATTTTTTTTATAGATGAAGATTGATTTAAAAGGAAGCATTATTATTGTCGACGAAGCCCATAATATCGAAGATACTTGTCGAGAATCCGCTAGTCTTACAGTTATGCAGGATAATGTTCAGAACGCCATACAAGAATGCGAAGAAGTACTCGAATCGTTGGAAGAAACTAGCGAAAAACGAGGCCCGTGTCAAGAAATTGTAAGTATAAATCATGAAATTTAATGTTTATTTGTTTCGTCACTATCGATCTGAAATCTGAATTAATTATTCTTTTGCAGATAAACACATTATGTTCGCTATCAACGTGGATTGACAGGCATAAAAACAATATTGCAAAAATGAGCGACTACGATCAAGGGAAATTCGATATGTTTGGGCCTACTGCTGTGGAAAGTTTTAAAGATTACAAATTTGGTCCTTCACATTTTGCCGCATTCGCTGTGAGAATTCATCGATTGAATCTATGTACATTGTCCAAATTGCAGCATTAATTTCATTTTTATTTTCATCAGAATAATTATGCTGCATTAACAACCGAAGAAAAAGTATCTATCGAAGAATTGAATATGGAAGAAGAAGTTTCAACTATTACGGGACCTACGAAAGCTCTGCTGGAAGGATTGCTTTTGGTTCTATCCATATTGTATAATCCTACGTACACAAACGATTATCGTATTGTCTTAATCAAATCTTTCAATCAACAGTATGATCAAGAACCAGTACGTGTTGAATTAAATTTTCAGTTCGCACAAAAATTTTAAAATCTGGAATGATAATTTTTACATGTTTTTCTTAGGAAACTACCGGCGATGGTTGGTTCGTGGCTAAAAAGAAGAAAAAAATCGTCTCCAGGTGGAATTACAGCTTAAATTTTTGGTGTTTCAATCCGGCGACGACGTTTTCCTCTATTAAAGAAAGTGCCCGATGTGTTGTTCTATCCTCAGGAACTCTGAGTCCTACTACTTCATTCCAATCTGAATTAGGTGCATTGTTTCCAATTACCCTAGAGGCTAATCATGTGATAGATGCGAACCAAGTGAGAATATTTTCATAAATACTAATTGGTACCAAAGTACATATGTGATCGAGTTAAACTTACATTTGTGAAATTCATAGTGTTGGGTTGCATCTCTCGGATCTGGACCGAACAAATTAGCATTAACTGGAACATACGCCAGTACTAGTACGTACCCATTTCAAGATGAAATTGGACGAATATTGTTGAATATTTGCTCTTTTGTTCCTCATGGCGTTTTATGTTTCGTATCTTCGTATTTTTTATTGGATAAATTATGCGAAAGGTTTGTCCATTGTAGTATTAGTCATAACAATTACTATGAGCGGTATTTAATATTTTTTTTTTCAAACGTAGATGGAATAGTACTGGCATTACCGAAGAAATTGCCAAACATAAGAAATTACTGTGTGAACCGAGGCGTGGCGATCAGCTGGATGAATTGCTGAAAGATTTTTACGAAACTATTGAAACTACAGCTGACAATGTTGTCGGGCAACAAGTCACCGGTGCATTATTTATGGCTGTGTGTCGTGGCAAAGTCAGCGAAGGGTTGGATTTCGCTGATAAAAATGCTCGCGTAGTTGTTACCGTAAGTTTACTCGAGAATCATCTATAAACGATTTTCAAGCTGACATCGCATGTTTTACCTAATTTAAGGTCAAAAACTTTCACTATTTGAAGTTATTAATCTGATTTATGATTTGCTTTTAGAGTGAATTTCTAAAATAATTTCAACACCACAAATTTTAGTCAATTTCTAAAATAATTTTAACCCCACAAATTTTAAAAATAAGTTTTTTTCGAATGTATTTTGCGAAGTGGAAAACAATTAAAAATGGTACCATTCGGTTTGAAAAAATGGGCATTTTTGAAAGTTCAAACCTAAATCTTGTGAGTCCGTTGCATTCAAAATTATTTAAAAATAAATTAATCGTCCAAGTTGAAGTTTTTCAGATCTTCAGTTCTGGAAAGCTATTATGTACTGAATAATTACGTAATATAGTTGAATAACAAAATTTGTGATCTTCGAATTTTTAAAGCTCAATTTATCTCGAAACAATTGAGAAAAGTAGGTACCAAAGAGGTCTGATATTGACATTTCAGATCTCACGTATTTCTGAAAGTAATTTATTATACAAAAATTTCATCGCTGAGGGGTTTCTTACTTTTAAGTCCATATTCATTTCCCTATTTAACACCAAGTATTAAAATAAACCCAGAATTCACATAAAACCCATCTCGCAATTAAAATTTTCAATTTCAAAAATTTTGGAAGAAGCGTTTTTCAAAGCTTGAAATTTTCGTGTATTCTGCCTGTCATCTGGAACAATTAAGTAATTATTCAAATTCGTTTCCAAAATTTTGTTTTGAAAAGGGTGAGGTCATCTTGTAAGAATTCAAAATTTTCAAATTCAAGTTTTGAAATGTAGTCAAAACGTTATTTCAAAACATTTTTTTCATGTTTCCGATTTAGTTTTGGAGATTAGAATTGAAAATTTTCATTTAAAAAAAATCAAATAAATTTTATCTAGTCTCTTTTTATAATATTTTTCCATCAATTTAACAAAAATTCATTTATGTATTTTTTTTTTTTTTTTTTTGATAAAAATTTTGTTTCCTGATCAGTTGATTACTAATAATTAAACATTAAGAAAGGAACACTTTATATTAAAAAAGATTTTGAAAATTGATGCTCGGTATGATAATTTCCTTATGAAAAAAAAGTCAAAAATCGATTGATAATAAGTAGGTAGGTAAATAGAAATTTTGATTTTCGCATTTTTCATTGAATGTGTCATTTTTTTAATTTTGTTTTAATTTGGTTAGGTAAATGACTTTCTCGGTTCTTCATGATTAAAATTTAAGTTTTAGTTTGTTTTCTGAAGAGCTAGAGGGTAAAATCTGAGGAATAATTTTGTAAATCTCCTTGAACTGTAATTTTTGAAAACTTTTTCAAATTTCAGTAAAACGACCTGTTATGTACTCGTATTTTAAAAGGCTTCTAAAAATATAACTATGATTTATGCCTTAAAAATCATTTTCATATTAAAACGATAATAACATTTTTGCAGATTGGAATTCCATATCCTAGTATTAAAGATGACCAAGTAAATATGAAAAAATCTTACAACGATAGCCACAAGAACACTAAAGCATTACTTTCCGGTCACGCTTGGTACGAAATTCAAGCTTACAGGTGTGAAAAATGATGGAACATTACGTTTTCTTCAATACAACTTGTCACTATATCTTTTTTATATTTCATTTTACAGAGCTTTAAATCAAGCTTTAGGTAGATGTATTCGACATCGTCGAGATTGGGGTGCTATATTATTGATCGACAGTCGATTTAGAAACGATCAATACTATAAAAGTCTTTCAAAATGGGTGCGAACAAAAGTAAGTGAAAGTATCAAATTAATTTGGTTTCAATTCCGATTTACTAAATTCAATGAATTTAACTGAATGATATTTTTTATTCAGGTATCACACCATCACGATTACTCCGAAATGATAGATTCTCTTTCGACGTTTATAGAAAATCGATTAAGAATCGATAAGCAAAATGCATCGTGATCTCATAAGGTAAGTAGTATCAAAAACTTACAGCGGTATATTTCTTTAATAAAAAATATGATGCAAAATAGCACAAAACATAACGCAACACTTGAGAATAAATTTATAAATAAATTTTATTTTTGGTCCATTTTGCAAAATAATAATAATGAATAACATAGAAAAAATTTAAATGAGAGAAAAACGACTAAAAGTAACAAATGCCATTAAGAGCGCGTTAAGTAGAATAAATTACTTTTGATTGATAGCTTCTTGAGGTATGACTTCTTTTACACTCGGCAATGAAGATTCGCTGGCGTACATCCTGTTTTTAAAAATTACTCGATTAGTATAATTAAAAATATGTAGCGGGAAACGAACCGCCTTCGATAATTACCGATTACTTGTTGAGTGACAGGAACTCGCCATTGGAGCTGAGAATGAACGTCCGCTTTCTTCTAATTTACGAGTTGAGCTTTCATGATGATTGAAGGGGTTCTGTAAATTATTATTTCGATTCATTACGAATGATTGTCCAATTTTTAAACATATTGCTATCGACTATCGAAATTGTTTACCTGAAAGGAATGTTTTCTGAGCATTGTCTTTATTAAAATCAATGTATCAAGTTTCGGAATTGACTTGACGACCTGTTGAACTTCCTCTTCGCTTACTTCTACCAGTTGACAATTTTCTTCTTCTGATGGCAGAGGGGCGGTTCCATTACGAGTCACCCAGTCGTGTACCTGTTCAAAAGGAAATTCAATTTAATTATTATTTTTAGTGTTTTTCCTTTTATTAAATTTTTTCTCATATTTCAAGAACATTTTCAAGTATTACTGTATTAATGTATTTTTGACTTCTCCTTAGGTGGAAAAAAAGTAGAAAAATGAAAGGCTGGTGGTTAATGAATTAAAATAATGAATAAGCTTTCAAATTTAAAAAATTAATAAAATGGAAAAAATTAAAAAAATTTTACGTTGAAAAAAAACTGAAACTATTTTTTAAATGGGTTAACGAGCTAAATTTGAAGAAAATTGGAAATTATTACAGAATATTTTTTTAACGGAGAAAAATGCTAAGAAATTGAGACTACCTATGTATGTATGTATTTAATTCTACATACAAGAAAAAAATGAAAATCAATTATCAAGAACTTGAGATTTCTTTTAACCGCTTGAAAAACTGAAATGAAATGAAGAAACTCTTACTCGTATTAAATTAAAAATGTTGAGTTTTGTTTGAAAAAATTTCAGTCATATATTTTTATGTGTCTTGTTAAAATTTTATTTTGTTTTGTTTCCAAAATTACAGTAATACTGATCGCCAGATGTCATAATTAAACTGCATAATTCAAGAAATTGGAAGGACTGTGATTTAATCAATAATTCAAGCTTGTAAGCTTCATTTCTAATTATTCATTTTCTGTTTCTTTCTTTTAGGTTACTCAATGTTTTTATTTCTCATCGATGTATTACTTAAGTCAGTTTGTTTAAATTTTTGTTTGTGATTTTCTAAATTAAATTTCGACTCGATAATTTTTATACTCGAAAGAATATTATTTTGTTCTGATTTTTTTTTATTGTAAGTACTTCGACATTAAAATATTTATACTTTGAAAAAATTGATATTACTTGACGTAAGTTGAATAAAATTCTTACCTTGATTTCTGGTAAGGTGATCCTTGAGGATGGATCTTTCTCCAAAAGACGTACTAAGAGATCGTGTAGAGGTTCGGAAATCTTAGGCTGACTGGGAAATTGAACCGGTTCGGTTTTAATCATATTATATAAAGTTAAAACAGATTCGTCGTAAAATGGTAACTTTCCGAAAACGAAAGCGTATAAAGTACATCCCAACGACCATAAATCCAAAGCCTGCGTACAAAAAAACACATCACATACGAAATATTTATTTAGTTATTTTAAAATCTCGTTTAGTCGGTTATAAAGCACGTACTTTTCCACTGAAATATTTCGCATTCGGATCCAAAGCTTCGGGTGCAGTAAAAGCGGGCGTGCCGGCGGTTGAATTTAACCTGGCGTCAGAGCCGTCGAATTCGTTACATACTCCTAAATCGGCGATCTGAACGTGGTCGTCGTCACCGAGCAGTAAATTCGAAGGTTTAATATCACGATGAATGATTTTCTGGTAGTGAACTATACAACAAATACGTGTCGAACGTAAAATGAAACCAATATTACACCAAGTACGTAGTAACGTTACATACGAAACGTATAATATAACGATGGAAAACTATAGGTAGGTATGTATTACAAATTATTTCATCGCCATGGTGAAAAATTGCACTTACGGTATTCTAATCCTAAAACCACATCTCGAAAGTAATGCCAAGCTTGGTCTTCGCTTAATGGCTCGGCTGTGGGTATTTGCATAACTTCGCCGCGTTCTAACAGTTCGAAAACTGCAAATTGAAGAATACGTTTTAATATCATGGTTAAATTATACGAGCAAAGGGAAGCATTTAGTCAAGAAATACGGCTGTCTGCTTCCAAATGGAAATTATCGTGGTACTTTTCAAAGCGCTAATACGAAGAATACCCCAACGCTATGGTTAAATATTAATGTGTCTGGTTACACCATGTTCGAGAGTTGATAAAAAATGCTCGCTTTTTATTATAATATACGTGTCGTTGTTGTAATTAATGCACAACTAAGTTCACGTCAGGTACATACCCAAGTTGAATTTATTTTTTAGCACCAAGATACTACCTACTCGAATGCTGAAAGTTTTATAAGACGTTGCTCGCTGGGTTTCAGTATGTTGCTTAACGTCTTTATTTGTACGAGTATTTGTGTCTTCCTACCTATGTTTTCTCAAGCATAATGATTTCTATTTTCTTTCTTTTTGAAGCTACGCCTATAAATGATCAACAAGGCATACTCGTAGTCGTACCTATTCAACAAGATATTGATTTGATCAAGTTTACTCAGCTTTGTGCGCGTGAAATCTAAAGACGTCATTAAAAACCGAGTCAAAATCTTATCAAAAACGTAATATAAACACCCTCACACTTGATCATACGTAGGTCTGACATAAAATACACGCAGGTTTTCATGAAAATTACTGCGAGGAATATTTTCATTTCAAAAAATTATCTCTTGAAAATTAGTTGAAACGAAAGAAATGAAAATTGCTGAACACGAACCAAATTTTATTTTTGAGGAAGGAAGCATGAAAAAGCATAATGTCCTCTCATGAAGTAAAACATCGATTTTTTTTACGACGCGTTACTTGTCATTCTCAGATTTTTTGTACCTATTTTAATCATCTTAAGGGCATTATGAAGGGTAGGAGAGGAGTTTCAAAAGATTTAATCGAAAAAATAAGTCAATATTCATCAAATTCAGCTGCTTCAATGTTATAAGTTATAATTATTATACCACATATCTCACTTTACGAACCCCGCCCCTATTACCATCTGAAGAGTAAATACAGAAGTACCTACCGAAATTCCAACAGCTCATCGAAAAAAACTTGCTTTATGGGTATTCTCTACCTCTGTTATCAGTAGCGATTTTTGATGAAAATTGCGAACTTTGGCCGGGCACTGTGCAAAAACTATTGGACGGATTTTCGTGGGGTTTGGTTTATTTTATTCGGAAAACATTCAAAAGTGCGACTATGTCGAGATATTTTCAATTGATGCCATTCAGAGGCCGTTATTGGGAATTGAATGAAGGTACAATTGATGCTCAGATCTCGGTTAGTAAAGCTACATCAAGCTTTCAATTATAGACTATTAGCATTGGTGAAAAAAATTGAAAGTACATATGTACCTATTTGAAAATTCACTAAGAAAACTCTACCTATAGTTCTAATGGGAATGGGTCGCGGGACATAAAAGTATGACTAAATTCGTTCATCCGATTACACGCAGTACGAATGAACGATGAAAATAACGAACAAATCGGCTTCATATTTCAAACGTTTTCGCAGAGGTAAAAACCCTTACAAAGAATCCGACGGTACTTGGTTCCAGTTTGTTTACACGTACGAGTATGTACTCGTATTTATTTGAAAACAAGCTGATGGTGTTAATAAAATTGCATACTCAGTTTGCCGTAAATGCGTTGTCTGTCGTATTACGTATTTACGGCAAATCGAGTATGCAATTCTTTCGACATCTCTTCATACTTTTTTCTCAAGACTGGTTACACGAAAGTCCAATCGACTAACATTTGTCTACATAATGTACTTATAGATTTCTGAGGACGCTAATTCGAATTTTTAGGTTGTTTTACTTTCAAAGCTGAATTTTGGCTATAGGGGACGGGGTAAAATTAACATTTTTAAAAAAATCGACTAATACATAATTTGGAAATCTTGGTTTTTGAGGAAGCTGCTCTCACACAGACAAAAATATCGAAAAATATAAAATGGGAGTGTGATGCGTTCCTTATGGAGTTTTTGATAGCTGATTTTATGAAAATGAACCGATTCACTTCAATTTTAAAGAAAAAAATCAAACGATTCCGAAAATATGGCGAAGCATGCCGATTTCCACTACTTCCAGGTCACCAAGTACGATTATTTATACTTCTCTTGGTCTCTTGTTCATACGAAGCTATAGGATAGGGAGATTACGAGAAGTCATATCTGAGAAATATAATTTCAACTCGGTGACCACGAAATGAAATTTTTGAAATCTTTGTGAAGATAGAGTATAGGAGAAAAGAAAGTAGGAGAGACCTTAAAATATATTTTATAAAAAATTATGACATTTTTTTACGTGTGTAAAAGAACCCGGACGCAGAAAAATCTAAAGAGAATCTACAAATACTTCACTAGGCTAAAAAAACGGGAATTGAATTTCGTTTTTAAATTTTTGGCAAATTTTTGAAAATTTAAAGGTTTATATTTTCTATTTAAAAAATGAAAATTTGATAAACTTGAGATAGAATGCTGGAATTGCATTACATCAACCCTCGGCTCTGGTTTTGAAATTACCTTACGGAAGTTGGTTCCTATAACCTAGAAACTTCATGGAAACAAAATTTTTTGCATTCTAAATGATCCTTGCCGTCTCCGGTGGTTCAAAAACTAATTTTTCGTTGAAAATGTCTGTTTCCCTAATTTTAAATCAAACTTTTCATTTGAAAGGATGTTGTATCTTCTCAAAGTCAAAGGTCAGTTATGGTATTTTTTTCTAATTTTTTTTATCATCGCCTTCAAAAATCTATTTTATACCCAAATAATTTTTATCAATGGTTTGAATTTCTTTCCTCATTTTTAAGAGTCAATTTTTTGAAAACATTTCTTAAAAATACAGAATGCGATGAGAAATACCCTAAAATTTCGCGCGTACTTCATAGTTCATGGACTGCGGGAAAAGTGAGAGAGTGTTACTCGTAACAACTGTTCATGAACTTGAAAATAACACTCGTCGTATGCGAAGGTGGTCAAAATATTTAATCTATTTGCTGATATATCATTTTTTTAAATCCTCCATTCAAAATCTAATTAAAAAAAAAAAAAAAAAAACTGAGGTGGTTTCAACATTGGTTCCTTGAATTTTGAAGATTGGTTATTTTGATGAAAACCTTTTTTTGCTTGTCCTAAAATTTGTGTCAGAACTCATTTTTGAAATGTTCATGTAGCCTCTTGAGTTCTCAATGAGGCACCTAATTATGCCTTTGTCAGTGAAACGCAGCGTACCACAGGATGATATTTTCCAAGTGAATACATTAGGTATTTCACAGAACTATCCAAAAACTCTTGAATAATATATTATGGCAATTAGGTGAAGAATGAATGATATTTACCTAAGTATAGATGATCTTCGTCGGGGTCGTCTAAAACTTCGATAAGTTTTACTACATTTGGATGATCTAACTTCTTGAGCACTGCTATTTCGCGGTAAACTTTATCTAGTGGATTGGTACCTTTTCTATTCGGTGCTATTCTGCCTGTAAGTTCAAGTAAAACGTGTAAGTACATGTGGTTGAGAAAAATAACATGTCGTTATTATAGAAATCCATAAACAGTACGTATGTACAAGTGCATGCATATTCTAAAATACCTACATATTTCAAAAAAAAAAAAAAAATGACTGGAAAGTTACTACTCAAATACATATTACGATAGAATACATGGCTCAAGCAAAAAACCATAGCATCGTGGAACTTTTTTAAGAATTTTTCGGGTACGAGGATTTTGTATGTATGTACAAAAGACGTAAACATGCGTAATATAGAATGTAGGTACCTGAAGGTATATGTATTCTCGTTCAATTACTTTAATATATTTTGAATGCTACAAAGGTCGAATGTGGCAAACGAAATGTAGACTGACACGCGATTATAAATCGTATTTAAATTAAACCGAAACGTCGAAAAAAATGTAAAGGAAAATACACGCTACACGATGATATGATACACATTACGATAATCAAATGATATGGTAAAGTTATGCAAGTTTACATGCATATTTTTAGATACCATACTCCAAGTTTTACTTTACGAGGTTTAGGTGCCTATAACACGATGACGCGAATATGAATTCAGCGCCTATTGCGTTTGGAAAATACATAAAATGACAATAGGTACTTTTGAATTTTATGGAGGGTACTTACCGAAACATCCAGCTTTTCTGAGTAATTTCTTTTTCGATAATATCTTCATTGCCTGAAAACGAAAATAAAATGACCGATTAGTATGCTCTATTATATAAATTAAAACATTTTGCAAAATTCATGTATGATACCTATATAATACACGAGGCATTAATTAGCGTAAGATATCAGATTACATACGCGAAGATGCAAGGAGAAATTCATCTTAACTATTCCAAAATTAACGCAATTAAAAAGTAAGGATTGGAATTACAACAAAACGTTCGTGGAAAATAACTTTTTTACTATTCTTCACGAATTTAAAAAAAAAAATGAAAAAATAATATCTACAGAAACTTACTCTTTGGAAAACTCTTTCCATTTCCAAGTCATTCAACATTTTTTGCGATGTACATGTATATAGGCTTACTAACTTCTTTTTCACATTTTGTTACGTACCCAAGGGTAGAAAATCTTTCTATTTGTCATAAAAATTTTTTCTCTTTTGAAACTTTTAAATGATTTTATTATGCATTTTTTTTTCATCTTTTCGTTCCTTCGTATTTTTCATAAAGTAGGTACCTAGGCACCCACTCTCCATTATCATTACAATGTTACATTTTTTTAAATTTTCTTCGCACGAGTACATACGACAGATTTTGGTAAATTTTGCAAACAATAATGCTGAGGTAATCTACACCTTGGGGAAATACGAGCTTGATATTCATGCACGGATAAATTTTGCTTTCTGTATATCTTTCTGCTATAAAATTGATCGTTTTGCTGTTTGGCTTCTGCCATAAACTTGCTTCGTTTACTAAAATCTATCGATTTCATATTTTATTAAAGCGGTATTTCGAATCATTAGCACGACGTTTTAAATAATTCAAAGCACTATAAGGATAAAACGCTTAAAAAGCCGCGTTAAAGGGTTGAAAAATTGACGATGTTTGGCTAATTGAATAAACACGCCAGGAAAAAAAAAACAGAAACGAAAAAAGAAAGAAACCGAAATGTGGTAAATTGTGCGGTAGGGTCGCTCGTAGAAATGTAACGGATTCCTGAGGGTTTTTTCCATTTGACGAAATTCCGTAACGCAAAAACGTACACGCTACACTTGTACAAAGAAGTAAAACTTTGAACCTTCAAATTCATCGCATGATGTAGGCGAGAGATCGTCGATTAAATGCCAACTTGTAAAATGGCATCGATGATAAAAAGTTTATGGTTTTTGCTTTCGGCATTGGCGTGTAATACGAGTATTTTGTACATCTCTCGTATGTACATACATATAGTAGGTAGTAGGTACCTACTACCTACTCGTTTTGTACAATTTGTACTCGGATATGGATGTGTAATGTAAAGACGGTGGAAATTTTTTGCCAACATGTTAATGTCAGTGTTTTTGTTGAATAATTTATCACGTTCTTTTTGTTTATTACAAACGTAGAATAACGGCGTCTTTTAAACATTTATCAAAAGCGAATGTAATATGACAAGAATATCAATCATTTTTCACTACGATTAGTGACGCGTATTTTTAATGTTTTACTCGTCGCCTCTCGTTTCAAAGAGCGCACACTGGACCGGCCTAATGAAAAGTGCGCGCATGTCAATTTTTTGAGAAATGATGGCCTACGACATGAAAAATATGACCTTCCCTTATGTAATTTTTCACGATAAATTCGATTTTGGTATCAGTTTTACCCCTAACCCCACTGGGGGGGTGGCACTCGCTCAAAATTTTGGAAATTTTCAAAAAAATGATCATACATATCAATATGTAGGTTTTCGAAGGCGTAGAATTCGAATTTCACACTATTTTTACGCTCCGAGGTTCAGGGTTTAAGGGGTGGGGGGCTGGGGCGTTGAAATTTGAAAATTTTCAAAAAAATGATCATACATATTGATATGTAGGTTTTCGAAGGCGTAGAATTCGAATTTCACACTATTTTTACGCTCTGAGGTTCAGGGTTCAAGGGCGGGGGGTGGGGGTGTTGAAATTTGAAAATTTTCAAAAAAATGATCATACATATTGATATGTAGGTTTTCCTAGGCGTAGAATTCGAATTTTACACATGACAATTTCTACATTCTGAGGTTCAGGGTTCAAGGGGTGGTAGATTGGAGGGAGGAGGGTTGAAATTTGGAAATTTCCAAAAAATGAGATGGATTTCAACCTCCCTCCCCTGGCTCATCTTTGGGAAATTTCACAAAAATGACGTAGAAAATGAATTCAGGGAGGCAAAAAACATATATTTTGATATCAAAACGACTTTTTTGCGAATTTTGGATTTCGACACCCCTCTCCGGGTTCACCTTTGGGAAATTTCACAAAAATAATATGAGAAATGGATTCAGGGATGTGAAAAACATATTATTTTGATATCAAAATGACATTTTTGCGAATTTTGGATTTTGACCCCCCTCCCCTAGTCCACGTTTGGGAAATTTCACGAAAATGATTCCAGAAATAGATTCAGGGAGGTGAAAAACATATATTTTGATACCAAACACGACTTTTTTTGCGAAATTTGGATTTTGACCCCCCTCCCCTGGTCCACCTTCAAGAAATTTCACAAAAATGATGTCAAAAATGGATTCAGCGTATTCGAAAACCCCCGGATCATGAGTCTTAGACTTTTAGAACCCTAAACACGAAAGATTGCAGAAAGTTCAATTTCAGCAAAAATTTGCAACTTTCACACGTTTTAACTTGAAAAAGTAGTCAATAAATCGAAAATCCGCAAGTTTCCGCAGCTGGAACTATCGTAATAGTAAAAAACACATTGAAATTAATAAATTTTCACGAAAATTTTTTTGATCTACCTTGATCCAAATAAGTAATTGTACAATGAACAGGTAAAAACAGCTTAAAAGTACTGCTTATTTTGCTACCAGTTATTTTGTAAACAGTAACATATTAGAGAATCTTGTTCAAATATTTCAAAAAAGTACACTTTTCTCTTAATAATCAAGTTTTTTCCATAAATTTTCATGCGTTTTTACCCGCTAATTAAGAGCAAGCAATTACTTGCATAAGTGCCAATGTGCTGAGTCACGCGACAGTGCAATGTCGCGCGCAACGATCGGTCGCGTTAGGGGAGGGACGGGGCAATGGGAAATTTTGTTTTGAGTGTTTTTGGGTTCGGGGAAGCATGTACCTTCTACAGGACTAAAAAAAAACATATTCATTTGGTATTTTTTTTTGGGTCCATGCGCGCACTTTTCATTAGGCCGGTCCAGTGTGGAGCGTTTAGCTATAAGTCACAGATCCGTTGTTTTGCTAAAGCTTTCTATGCATGGTACCAATATATATATACACCTCAGCACCCTAGCTAGAAGTTGAAACTAATGTCGTTTAAATGTCATCGCGAGGGTTTCGTTATTACAAGTTTAGTATTTGGCTGATATGCGGAAAAAACGCGATTTCAAACACGCCAAATCGTAGGTGTTTTTTATTAGTTGCAAATCGTACTGCGTATAGTGTATTGTGACGTATTGTGTTGTTTTATTGAGATTTGTTTCGCAATGTTTGCGAATATGCTGCTATCCCACAGGCTTATATTTTGAGTTTGCTAGATCATAGTTCAAAAGTGCACATTTGTCTACTCACTTACATAGCCATCACGTAGCAAACGAGGGGAGGGCAGGCTTTTTGCCCAAGTGCACAAATTTGAAAAAATGTCAAATCGGATTCCCTCTAAACTCTCATTTTTACCTGGCTAGGTATACTAGCATAGGTTCACATACCCCTCTCTCTCGCATTTTTTAAAAACTTATGTATCTATTTATTTGAAATCGAATATGATTAGGTACTAAGGGGAAAACTTAATAGGTGGGTACCTATCTAATTCTTTTGAATCTTCAGATGGTCTGGCTTTGAAAACTTGATTTTTGTATTCATGTACGAATATTTTTTTTCCTTTTAAATTTTTTTTAAATAATCAATTTATTATAAAATTTTATTTTTTCAACGAAAATTTGTCATATTTTTTTTCAAATCGAAGATTTTTTCCCTCTGTGCGTCTGGAAACCAAATATCCAGACGAATTCTGATACAATTGATTTCAAAAGGTTTGAACTTCAATAGCAACAAAAATCTTGAAATGTACAGGAGAAGGTACAATTATGGACTCAGGTACAAATATGGACCCCCCCCCATGGTTTAGTGTACAACTACTAGCGCTACGGTCATGCTGGGTACTAAAAATTATACTAGTAGTGTAGTATCGATGATCCAAGTACTTATTTCGGATCCATGCAAACTTGGGTGTCTCTCATCAGCAATTGTTTTTTTTTGCGATTTATTTTCTTCCCGATGGAAAATTTTTTACAAGTTTTTCATTTGGTAATTCATCAACTTCAAATAAAGTTTGAAAAAAAAATTATTAGCGAAGTAAGTAGCTTAGGTACAATGTGTACTTTCAAAATATGCTTTCATATTTGTCTTTACTTCAACTGATTTTCATAATTTATTCCATTTTTCAAAAACTGAGCCGATTTTTTGCATGGGTATAAATATGGACCCCTAAATTTTTTTACCTAATTTTGATTCAATATTTTTTAGAATGTTGAGAAAAATGTTATTAACAAAGAAGACAAGTCCAAAGTGTCGAAAATGGGACCATGATTTTTTCATTTTTCATAAACTTAGCCGATTTTTTGCATGGGTATAAATATGGACCCCTAAATTTTTTTTCATGAAATTTTGATTGAATGATTTTTAGAATACAAAAAAAGTGTTATTAATAAAGAAGACAAGTCCAAAGCATCACAAAACACCTTTGAATAAATTTTTGTACAATTTTCTAAAATTTTTATTCATTTTTTGAGGGGGTCCATATTTGTACCACTTTATGTCACTTTTCTAAATTTCAAATTTCTCCGAGAGTTTTCAACAAAAAAAATTTTTTTCTTTGCACAATATACTAGAGTCTTTGGCCTTTCGAATGGTACATTCGAAAAAAAAATTTGATAATTTTTTCTACCCTTTAAAGCCAAAAAGCTAGAGGGGGTCCATCCATATTTGTACCTTCTCCTCTACCTATGCTCGATCAGTACTGTATTTTTTGTACCCCACATGAAAAATTATTGTTGACCATTTAGATCGAATCAAATTAAAAATTCAATTTTTTTTCTATAGGTACCTACATTTGACAATTTAAACGTAATTTTAGCACAACTGAGCTCTTTATTTTCAAAATAGCGTCGACTCGTTTAATAAAAACATCAGACATAACAAATGGACTATGCCCAAGGGTTTTGTTGCTTTTGTCTTCAATTATTCAAAATTAAATGTACTTTTTTTTGTTATCTACTTGACAAATAAACCCTCCGCAGTTTACATAGAACTGTGGCTCGTGTCAAAACTAGTCACATAAATACAACGCACCATAAATCACGCGAAAATTTCAAATCTCGGTCGTTGCGGCACGTCTACGAAGCAAAACACTCGTATATTTGAAATTTCATGTTTCAAGGTCTTGTAGTAGAGTAGGTACGGTACAAGATAGGCTATGCTATAATACAAGTACATATACTTAATTCACCGTAGTACAAGTAGTATAAGTTTCAATTTCGAGAAGTGAAAGGGTTAACCTACGCGAAGAGGTTTTTTTTACGCGTGTAAATTTGTAACAAAAATGATTAACACTGGTACTGGTAGCATGGATTTAAGCCTGTATATCTTTTGGTATTTATTTAGCCGACGATAAAATTGTGGTTAACATTTCGTATCGGGCGTCGTTTTCAATTAACTCGCGTAAGCGACACGTGTTCGCAGCGTATTAAATAAATCATTTTTTAGCACGTTTCCTTCGAGCAGTTCGACCCATTCGGCTGGTTGGCAAATTTAGCCACGTATGTCTCGTATATCATATTTTACTCGACGGTGTTATTTTTTTCATTCGGCTCAACCGTCAACTCGCGCAAAAAGTTATGAATTTTTTAGCGTGAAATTCAGTGCGGCGTGATTTAAATTGTTTTCCATTTTTTTTTTCGCGATAAAATTAATCACGCGTTTTAATTTATTCGGCCAAAAGGTCGCGTTCACGATACGTATACTGTCTATATAGGTATCTATACACACAGTCACAAGGACTATCAATACATAATACGAGTATAAGTTGAAAGTTAAGCTCGAGCGTTTCTCGTTTTCTCCACATCTTTCCACGGCATATCACCTCACCCACACATGTACATATATGATCAAATATTCGCGTACGCATTTACTCTACTCTGCGTACGTCTATGTAGGTCTGCATCAAAGTCTAAAGGAATTTTTATCCTTTTTCCTCGTTCATTTTCTCGCTCACAGCACATAATTAGAGATTCGTTCATTATCATTCAACGTGGGTAATATATTAACGTATATATGGAGCGAATATCGAAATAGCTGCGGTTTTATTTTTTGACAACACACCCGAAGCGAACACACCATATAGCTTAAAAATATTTTACGCACGTTATCGCGTACTGTCACAACTTCAAAATTACCTAATTTATTTTAAAAGCTTTCGAAAAGACACTCCTACGCTGCACACTAATGTGATATTGGAGGGAGGAGGGAGTATCGAAGGCGACACATCGTCTTTGCCATCGCCACTTAAGCGTATCAAGATATTCGCAGGAAAATTTCTCAAAATCTGCGTCGTCGCGTCGTTGCATTTGTATATTAATATTAGAATGTAACATCGTTCTGGAAATGGCAATAATGAGCTTCAGGATTATAGGTACTCGTATCTAAATTAAATTCGAACACATACAATATCTATATCGATGTATAGGAACTATAAGAAGGCACTGGCAGCTAAGTATCGCGACTTTCGAATAGGTACCTATAATAAATACGTGATATGGCTGAGTATTGCTAAATCATACGAGTTGCGAATATTAATAACCGGTATACGCTTTCGGCAATATGTAAGAGTATATCTAGCTCTTCGCCAAAAAATGAGAGTAAACGTTTCTATAAGGTTTTTACGCGTTGAAATTTCAATCTTGTAACGTAGATTGATATATCGTACATCTGGTACCATCTATCTATAGCAATATAGTATTTACGGTTCCTTCATCATTTCATTACACCCCTAAAAAGAGCTCAGTTTTGATTTCTTTCTGAGATTAAATAGATACGCAAGTACATACTAGGTAGGGTGGCTACGTAGTGTCCCATCGGTACGAGTTGGGGAAATTTCCGTTTTATGAACTCGTATGGCGTGAAATCGAAATGGTAAGAATATCGGCCCACGAGCTTGTAACTTACCTATTTGATAGAAAAATCATAACTTGTTGTCTACAGTAAAGTAACCCTACAATTATGAGCTTATTTGGAAATCAGGAATCGCGAGAATAGAAAAATTGTAAAAATCCCAGCTCTATTCATTTCCTTTCTCCGACCAAACATATAGAAGAACAAATTTAAGGAATCTAAACGCTAAAAAAAAAGTTTCCCAAAAAAAATTGTCTTATTCTAAAATTTCACTATTTCGTATGTTCTTTCGTAAACAATTTATACAGCCTACTTACACCTTATATAGTACATACAAACTAGCAAAGATATTTCACTCTTTGGGGAGTCGTTAAGAACTGATGGCGAATTAGAGAAAAACAAAGTCGTAAACACGTCACCCAAAGGCCTACGATAAACATAATTTATCCTTAAATACAATTTTTTCAGGCTAAGTTTTCTCACGCTGTTGGAAGACAAAATGGTTTTGAATTTCAAAATCCGTCGTGCTTAATTCGCTTATTATTTTTACCATTTTTATCAAAAGGTTTTAATTTAGCTTATTAAGAAGTAAACGAGCGATGAATAATAAAACGGAAAATTTAATGAACCGTGTTTGGATTTCATAAAGGAAAAAACATAAAGCGGTATTTAAAGAATATCAAGATCTGCGGTAGCGACAAACGTTACGTTACCAAGATATTTTATTTGAAGAAATTATATAGATTTTAGGTATTCTTTTTCCTTTGTGATGCTTTGGTTGGTGAATGCGAAATTTTATAAGTATATTTTGGAGTATTTTTTCCGACTACTGAATATTTCAAATAAAATAAAAAGTTTCCTTTTATTTATAAAATTTGGCACCACATTTCAAAAGTGAAAAAAAAAGAAAGAGAGAGAGAACGAAAAATAAAAAACAGGAAGTATCGATACCTACATGTAAAAATGTTGAAAAAACTGGGGTATTCTGTCTTATTAAAAATTTCTTTCAATTTCCTGCAAAAGCGGATGAGAAAATTTTGAATTATTAGGAAAATGGAAAGGAGAATAAAATTTGTATTCGCGAATTCACGAATCGCTTGGATCGCTGTTGTTATTGTCTGAAAAGGGGGAACTGGAGACTATTGACCAATCAGATTACAATTCACAATGCAAAAATTAATAATTTAGTGGCCAACAATTTTTTTTCTTTGCTCAAAGACATCAAACGACTCTTTTGCTGATATACAATTTTCTCATTTTTGTTTAAAATACGTTTGCAAATGAGTTCTGGTGTCATGAATTTTTTCAATTACTCTAATCCGAATCATTCAGTTGCAAATTTGAGTTGAAAAATATTCCACAATATAAAAATGTCTTATCACAATTTTGCACAGTTACCCCTTTTCAGCATTTACGCAAAAATCCGCCAGATGTCAGCCACTTAGTGTGAATTCGCGAATACCTATATCGTACCTATATTCAGCCTTACTGTTGACTATTTGTGTGTTATTGCATAAATTTTTAACACGATAGGTAGGTAGGTACAACATAGGTACCTATTTATGAAATTACTGAAATTCTTTTATTTTACTTTGTTAATCAATTTTTAACGCTTTCATCTCACCACCCGAGGGTCTCACTTGTTCTTCTTCTTTCTATGCTACCTATCTATGTGATTTCGTGAGACCCAAAACAATATGGTAGCTGCTCATTTTATAACGCTGCGATCAGCCATCAGCCCTTTCTCAAACGTTCGAGAAAAAAAAGTGAGCAAAATTAAAGCGGTAAACCTCAAACAGTAGATTTTGTGGAATAACTCAGTTGGTTATACTTCAAAACAAAAAAAGGAAACAATCATCTTCCGCATTATATCTACCTATAAATTTTATAGGAAGGAAGATAAATAGGTAGATATTCGCCAAGTAAAATATTTTGCCATGATGAGTCAAGCATTAAAAATTTAACGTGGTATTAACCCAGCTCGCTTCTTTGTTTATAAAATATCAACGAATAATAGAACCGAAAAGTTAATGAAAATTTTCATCAAAGAATAATAAATAAGAAAGTTGAGGTTGGTTTTTCTTTTTTCAAGTAGGTATTTTAAAGCGACTATTTCGTTATCTGATGTTCTTCTGGGGCTACAGTTCGAGCAAAAATATGCAGATTCCATTATTGTTGGTAGGTACTTTGTGTTTATTGTATGTATAAGCATACCGTAGAGAGGATGAATGATATAACCTTTGTACACTGGTAAAATGCTCGTAAGGAAATAACGTGCGATATCCGCGCGCTTGTGTGGGAAGATTCGATTCCTCGTATAAAGTCAAATTTACTGCATCCACTTATTCTAGTCGTTTTAAAAAATTGACTGCTCGTTCAACAGTAAAAATAAGTTGTTATTTTTTCTCAAGGTTTCATTATTGAGTTATACTTTAGACCTTATGTTGTTGTATCCTTCGAAGAATATGTTTATTAATTTTAGGCACCTATTTGCAAATTTACATCGAACCAGACTGAAAAGAATTATTGAATACAATAATTATGTACCTAAGTGTTATCGAACGCAGAATAGTTTTTGATATTACGTTCAACAATCAATAACTCGATCAACATAGGCTAGGTGTCAAAAGATTTTTGAACGAAATATTTTTTTAAATTGAAACTTCAAAAAAATCCACGATTGATGATTCGGAATTTTTTTGACATATGTACCTACCTATAGGTAACTCATCAACTTATCATCCCTCAGATTGATAAATAACATGTATTACTTCCATCAAATAAGACTGAGAAAATCAACCCTAGGTACTATATGTACAGGTTTGCAAGGATTTTCCGTTAGTTACTGACTGCGAATACATCGCAGCTAGATTTATCGTATAAAAATAAAATTTACATTTCCTCGAAATTTAATACAAGATGAAATTTTATCTCTTTTTTTTTTACTTTCGTAAAATAAATCTAATAACGTCATAATACCAGATTTTTCCTCCGGTAATAAATTTCTTATTTTCAACTTCGGAAATACTTCGATGTATACGAAAGTTTTATTTTTTATTCAATTAAGTTCGCGTAGTTCATCGTATAACAATTCTTACTCCATTTGCATTGTCGTCTTAACGCTATTTTTTTTATCTCGTGTTTAATGGGGTAATAAATTACACCGAGATATGATTTTTTTCGTGCACCGTATGTTTCGCCTTTTTGCGGGTTTGATGGATAAAAAAAATATTGATAAATGTGTTTCGTTGTGGAACACGTAAAAGCTCATGCGAATTCATCCGAGTGGGTTTTATTTTTTTTCACAAGATTTTTGAGTTGGCAGAAAAAAAGACTGAAAGAGGTTTAACATATTTAAATGTTGCTTACTATCGTTTGTATGAAATTTTGCAGATCATGCACGATGAAACTTTTGTTTTGTTGTTGTGTTTTATCTAGTTATCTGTAATTTACTCCGGTATACGTTTTTCAGCCGCGGAATACTTTTTTAGGTTAAAAATATGACTTGACTTTATCAAGACATAAAAATTATTATTAATTAAATGCTATTCAACGCTCTAATAAATTTTCCTATTGGTTAAAAATATGAAAATACTTATACAGGATGTTTTTATAGAATGTTCTTCCTTCAAAACCCACCCAAAGCACAAGAGCTATAATATTATGTATGTTTGCGCATTTTTGAAATTGAAGGAGTATCTGCTCAGAAAATTAATCCTATCTTACAGCTCATCATTCTAAAATTTTCAATGTCAAGCAACAAAATTGTTACCGATGTTTCAACAATCAACATTGTATTAAAATGAATAATTCGATTAAGAAGCCCAACATGTTTTAGATTTAAGCCCATCAGCATTTTTAATTTTTGATAAATATAAATACCTGAGGATTTTAAATTTGAAAGCAAGAATTTTATAGACGAAGAAAATATAATCTAATTATATTTTCAATGTGTTGAGGATCAAGAAACTCGTATCTAATCCTGTCACACGCGAGGATTATATACTTGTAGGTACGAGTACGTATGTACCTACTATGCAGTAAAATTAAACACGAGAATTTATTCTTTTCAAAGAAAGCTTCCTATCTTCGTTATTAGATAGATATTTGTGATTCGTAAACATATAAACACGTATTATACAAGGTAGAAACTAGGTATGTACATTACATAGATATGAGTAGGGTCTCGAAGACTCCACAACCGCGAATACGAATAGATATTTTTTTCGCACGCCAAAATAATATCAAATTGCCAATCGTTTTACGCTAGAGCAATTCTTTTTTCAATATTTATTTATTAAAGGCACAAGAGATTGATAATTTCAAATTTTTCATTTCTTATTTCGCCTATATATACCATTGTACCTATATAATAACTCGTGAAACGGTACATAAAAATGTCACCCTATGATATCCACCATTTGGAAACTTTTACGTCATGAACGTTTTTTTTTTAATCACGCGATCATAATTCAGTCACTTTCTGAAATATTTACGTCATAACCAAACATGACACTGAGTATCTATTGTATAATACAAAATTTAATTTTGTACATGTCTTAATTTTATTTTTTGTTTGGTTGACATTGTCAATTTTTTTTTTCAATTGTTAAAACGTAATTATAATACAAGAAAAAAATACATTTGTAACAATTAAGAAACACAAAAGATACAAATGAGGCATGAAATGCTTCTAATTTGATTATTAAGGCTAATTATTTATTCAGTTTTTGCATTTTGGTATATTGCGGACTACGGATACTCGTAGGTCAAAAAACGTGTTGGGAAAAAATGTCCTAGAGGCTGTTTTGGAAAATCATGCCTCATATTTATTCACTTTGAAAGTCTGCAAACAGATTACCTACCCCTAAATTCAACCAGTATCGAGGTAGGAGCCTTCAAAATACCGCATTTCGTAAAAATTGCAAATTCGTAATTATGGAAATCTTTCATTGCATCATTAAAAAAATATATATTAAAAAAATAACAATAACAAAACCGGAGCGAAATTAGGGGTAATTCTCAGAAAAAGGGTCGATTTTGATATGCATAATTTTGAAAAACGAAAATCATTTTTTTGGAAAATTTCAAGTGGGAATCATTTGTATATGTGTCCCAGATCCCTTTTCTAGTGTTGGCCTCAATTCAATCCCCTCCACTGTGGACCCCGGCCCCCCTAAAACAGCGATAATTAGAATTCGACCCTCATCGATGTGTAATATGTCGATTGACATGTTTTCAAGGTCGTAGAATTCGAATCTGGAGTTATTTTTTTTGTAGAGGTGGAGGGTGAGGCGTGGGGAGGGGGAAAATGTCAAATTTTGCTTATATTATCGTGTAATATGTCGATTTATGTTTTTCAGGCCGCAGAGTTCGAATCTGGACTTATTTTTTTGGTAGGGGTAGAGGTGAAGTGTGGGGAGGGAGAAAATGTAAAATTTTGCTTGTATTATCGTGTAATATGCCGACTAGCGCGATAAAAGTACAGCTGTCTGAAATTTGGCCAAGTCGAAGGACAAATGGGCGCTGGACAAGCCGAAGGACAATCTCAACGTTTTTTCGTTTCTAGCCTTACCAACCGGGCATTATTCGATTTTTAACACGTAATAAATGTGTACTTATCATGTAGAATAACTTCCCTTTCTCAATTATCGTTTTTGGCGGGTTCATCAGGGTAAATAAAAAGGCAAGCCGAAGGACACCGATTTTGCGAAATATCATATTTTCAGAGACAAGTACGATCAGAACAAGCCATTGCGTAGGTTATGAGAATAACATTGCGGGGTAACATTTTTATGAAGACAGTGAACCAGTGCAGCCACTCGCCAGAAAAAAATATTGGATTGGGAAGCTACCAAAAATAATTGAAAATTGCTCGAAAATTTGCGCAAAAAGTGTGTGACAGTTTTCAAATGTGAATTGTGAGCTTCCTATAGACTTATTGCAATTGCAATTTGCACAATAAGAGACCTTCATGTTCTATGATAATGAGAATGTGTCAATTTTTCCAAAAAAAAATGAAGTTCATGACACTTTATAACATTCATTTTCAAAAACATGATGTGTGACAGCCAAGTCGAAGGACATTTGGGGTATAAAATCAAATGTACACCAATGAAAGGAGGGTCTAAAAACCTCAATACCATGTGTGAAATGTGTACGGGGTCATTCTTGAATGGACCAAAAAAAAAAAAAAAATTCATGCTAAAACCGTTGAGAAATTTGCCATGTACACGAATTTTACCTTTTTCTGAGAATTACCCTCATATGAGTCATAAGAATGAAGTCGCGTATTTGCGGCAAACTGGTTATGCAATTCTATTAACATCTAGTATACGTACTACGGTTTGTGAGAAATTAAGATTTGAAGGCGCAACACTACCGCACATCATCACTTTCTATGTTGGTTCGAACACTCCCTGCGGAAAAAGGCATCCTTCCCCCTTCCCAATTTTTCAGAAACATGGAAAAGAATCTTGAAATCATGCGATATATGTAGTATGTGTTTAACGTGAATTATTTTTTAGATATTTTGTTTGACCTATCTAAAACGGCGTGATGTACCCATCAAAGAGTATGTTTTCACAGCGAAATCGCCCAACTTTTTAGATCTGGTCCTTTCCGCACCGCTCCCTCCACCATCAGTGTTTCCAATTGATATCTGCAGCGAGAATAAAAATTTATTTACGGCCTTTTTTTACAATACCTAAATTTTCCCTTTACCCGAGTACTTTTGTACCCATTTTGCAGTTCTGTGCTTATTTTTTTATACCTACTTCTGCAATTTTTTTTTAAACCTCCAAATACGATCTGAAAAACCTGCTAAAACGCTTTTATGGCATGACACAGAATTTTCGTTTCGTTCTTAGATACGATATATAATTAATTGTGTACTAAAAAGACATTGGAAAAGGTTTTAATGGTATATCGAAGTAGTGTAGAGTTTACTCGAGTATGTAAACACGAGACGGATAAACTCGATTAAACTTATAGTATTAACGAATCGTTTTGTTGCGAAACATTTAATCCCTTAAGAGCACACGCCTAATGTTGGCGCGTATATGCCGATGGAAATTTGTATTAGTAATTTAAGAAAGGCATATCGAATGAAAATTGCTATGCCTCGTATATGTATAGGTGTACAAAATGCATGTACAAATATCTAGTGTGTAATACTCACATAGTGTTTATCGTCTTCTTCGTTGTAGGCAAGTTTTACCAATCCGAAAGAACCCTGTAACAGAAAAAAAAACAACACATATAGACCAGTACTGTTAATTAACTATACAGCTCGATTAATTTTTATTTCGAACATTTCCATTAACGACCGTTGAACGCAGCAGCGGTAATCGAATCATAATAAATCGGTCTCGTGAACCGAAAAACATAGCTTGCCAATTAACAGGCATTAAAACGCGAGCAAGGATTAAGGCAGATTCCAGTCTTTGTAGTACCTACATAGTAGAGTAGATAGGTATGGTTGGAAAATTCTATCTCGTCGCTGAATCGAATTTGCGGTAAATTCGTGACCAAAAATTTAACTACGTAGACAAATTTTCATACCGGAGAAAAATTTTTTAGAATTCATTCCGGTTTGACGTTGCGTTGGAGCAATTCAATAGGTACTTTGATTTTTTGGACGGCTGAGACGAGCCGAGGATGGTTTCTATGTAGTTTATTTTATTTGTACCGCACCTACCCACATCGCCTATATCTACCTTTAGTTAGAACTGTACACGTGATTCGTTCTGGTAACAACTTTCGCCTAATAAAGCTAACTTTGTTTTCGTTTCGTATATAGGTACGAGTAACGTGGTTTGCGTATTTCAATAAAACTTTTTCTATACAAGCTTTAATATTCCCGCTGCGAAATAAAAACGAAAATTATGAGGGTTTTAATAAAGCTTTTTCTTTCCGTCGTTTTCGCGACAAATTGTTCGAATTTAATTAGCGTAGTCGACTTGGGGCAACGCGACGGCAGAAACGCATCTAGTTTTTTTTAAATTGCCTACACGTTGCAAAATGTGAGAAAAAATATCATTCGGGTAACCGGTCGTATTAAGTATTTGAAAAAAGCTATACCTTTTTCGTATACTGCCATACATAAATTGTTTGTGCGAATACAACGGTCCTCAAATTTATAGAAAACCATTAATGTCTGGACCATTTATTAATGCGTTTGCGAGAATTTGTAATTTAGATGTATTTAAACAATTTGTAAAATTTACATAATTGGCCATAATTACAATAAAATAGCAATCAACGTTTGAAAGTAGGAAACGATATATTTAACTGTGTATAATAAACAAGAGTAAAGAACCTCAAATGACGTTTAGCCTTAATATAATCAAATTACCAAGAATTATTTATCGAGTTGAAACGAAATTTTTAACATTTTATTGTCCGAATAATCAATCATATTGCCAATTGGTTCGACTTGGTACGTGTGCTTCGTGCTACTTGCCGATCGATCGGATACTTTCTTTTTAAAAAGTTTCCCTTTCAACGAGAAACGATACGATTTCGTGTCAATCATTTGCCTTTAGATATGTTACCTATTCATGATTAACGTGTAGTGTACAATACTGCATAAATTTTTCGAATATTTTACGATTTTTTTTTTCGATATTTCGTAAAGCTTAACTTTGTAAAGGATTACTACGAACGATGTTGTCGAGATAAACATGACGGTGCCCATACGTGTTTGATACTCGAAAACTTTTTTCAAATATGTAGTAAGTATACGTATGTACAAGCGACGGTGGGAAAGAAAATTGTATATCGCAGGTATCGCGATGATTATAGTGGAGGCAAATTAGCATCATATTTCGAAAATAAAAACATTTTTGGCTACCAAAGATTTTATGATGAAAAATTGTCAAGGGTAGTCCCCTGAATAATTCCTGAGAATTACCACCCCACAGACCCCTTGCTAATTTTTTTATGGGGGGTTGAACCCCCCCCCCCAAAATGGGTTTTTTGCAGTTTTATCCTCAGGGGTTGATTTTACGTCAAAAATAGCTTTATATTTGAGTTCTACGTCAAATTTCCGATCTAGTGACATATCAACTGTCCTTCTACCTCCAAGGGGGGTGGGGCTAGAACCATTCAAATTAGAGGGGTTTTCTAAAAAACACAAAAAAGCTATCGGCACGTACGAGGGGTGAAATGGGCCCCGAGAGTGTTTGGGTTGATACTAGCTTGGAAGGTGGATACCATCGAGAAACTACCGCGTGGAAAATTTCAGATCAACACCACCTCCCCTTTTTGGGGAACACCCCTTTTCTGAAATTTTAATAACACTTTTCTCAGCCCCATTTTAACCGATTTTGAAAATTTTTCAGCATGTTATGTATATCCTCAGTAGGTATCCCCACAAAAATTTTCAACCCCCTCCTCTCATATTTACCCCTCAAAATGGTGTAAAAATGTGTCTTAGGGAGAGTTGGGGGGTAAAATGGGAATTTTGGGGAAAATAACTGAGTATTAATGAGTAGGGTGGCGTTTTCTTATGATTCGATACTGCTGAGCACGAATATGACGTCAGAATTTTTGCTACACTCACCTAGCCCTCTCCACCGCACTTAGCCCCCTCAATTTTTACTATTGTTAAAAAGCATCAAGTTAGTTGAAAAACGATATTTTGAGGGGTAAATATGAGGGGAGGGGGTTGAAAATTTTTGTGGGGATACCTACTAAGGATATACATGACATACTGAAAAATTTTCAAAATCGGTTAAAATGGGGCTGAGAAAAGTGTTATTAAAATTTCAGAAAAGGGGGGTTCCCCAAAAAGGGGAGGTGGTGTGGATCTGAAATTTTCCACGCGGTAGTTTCTCGATGGTATCCACCTTCCAAGCTAGTATCAACCCAAACACTCTCGGGGCCCATTTCACCCCTCGTACGTGCCGATAAATTTTTTATGTTTTTTAGAAAACCCCTCTAATTTGAATGGTTCTAGCCCCACCCCCTTGGAGGTAGAATGACAGTTGATATGTCACTAGATCGGAAATTTGACGTAGAACTCAAATATAAATCTATTTTTGACGTAAAATCAACTCCTGAAGATAAAACTGCAAAAAACCTATTTTGGGGGGGTTCAACCCCCCATAAAAAAATTAGCAAGGGGTCTGTGGGGTGGTAATTCTCAGGAATTATTCAGGGGACTACCCTTGACAATTTTTCATCATAAAATTTTTGGTAGCCAAAAATGTTTTTATTTTTTCTTATTTGCCTCCACTATTATGTTTATGTATTCTTAGAATATGTATTTTGAACTCAATCTCCAATTAATTTTCCATGCGATGATATAAAAATCCAGAATTTAAGAAACGATGGTATCCAAAAGCAAAGAAAAGTTGATGAAATTGTCGATGGATTCTTTTTAACTTGTTGTTGGCAAAATTGGAATCGTAACCGTAACGAACTATGTTCGGTAACTTTTAAGTTTTTATTTTTTATTAAAAATAAATTTCGGTTTCGCGATATATATATTGTTGGTTACGTATAAAATGGTTTTTTAGTTCTTTTCGTAAAATCGCGTAAACTGTTGGCTGTTAAATTATTGTTGTTTTTTCGTTGTTTTCGTTAGTTAATAAGTTCGTTCGCGTTAATATTATTCTTGTCGTCGTAAAGTAAAGTCATCGAGCTTTTTGCTCAGTCTCTTTTGTCTGGTTTATTGATCGTTAGGTCAATGACCGTTTGTAATAAATATTTACATTTATTTTGTTGAAGTTTGTTTTCGATTTGTTGAATGTTAGGCAAGTTTAATATTGTTGTGAGTCAGATTTATCGATTGTGTATCGATTTATCGTACATGGTAGCGTAGAGCGTAGTTCGTGAAAGCTCTGTTTCGCAATTCGACGTCCTGTGTGGAATTTTCTGGCTTGTGTAGCTTCAGCGTATTGGTTCGTGTAGTGTTCGACGAAGTAAATGTCGACAGTCCTGTCCTATTTGCGGTCAGGAAAATCGGTCAACGTAGACGACGACGATAGTAGTGTAGACAAGCGTAAATCGAGCGCCGAGTTTCGTGGTTTTTCTGTAAAGGAAAAACCAGAACAAAGTATACCGAAGTCAAAAGGTAAAAGTAAAGTAAACGTCGAGCACGTATCTGAGTCAGCAGGTGATACCGAAGCTGGTCCAAGTTCGTCGGGTTCCGGTGATATTTCCAACGATCCGTCGATCCCTGTTGATTCCGTTCCTCCTCCGTCTAATCCACCATCTGGTCCTCCACCTCCTCCACCTCCTGGTCCATCCGACGACGAGTCCGAAGGTAGTGAAAGTAGCGACGACGAGTCCGACGACGTAGCAGCTGTAGAATCCGATTCGAGCAGTTCGTCGAGTGAAAGTATGTTCGGTGCCGGTGATAGTCGCGTAATGGAGTCGATGGTTTTTCGCGGTACGGGCTTCGTGTCCTGGAAGAGAAAAATAAAGGTCATTTTGGCGGCCAAAGGACTTCAAACCGCGATTCTCGAAGTAAATATGTTATCGGCGCGTAAAAAAGCGAAAGCTCTCGAAATTTTAATTAGGCACGTAGCTGAGAACGTTTTCCGACTGGTCAAGGAGACAGAGGACCCGTACGTATTCTGGACGGAGCTCAACTCCTTGTACCAGGCGGAAAACCAAGCAGCAATTATCGACTGTCGAACTCGTATTTCGAAGATTGTCATCGATATGTACAAAGGTCCGAAGGAGTTCTTGGAGGCATTTTATACGTTAGTAAACGATATGGAGAGTTTGGACGTGAAATTGACTCCATCGGAAATCTATACGTATCTGATCAACGCGTTAGGCAGCTCGCCTAAGTACGAGTCAGTGCGTATGACTGCTAGAGGACTAATTCACGTCACAGCTGGAGACCCAAATCCAAAAGTGATTTCGTCGTTGCTTTTGAGTTTGGAAGATGCCTCGAAGAACTCCTCGACTTCGAAGAGTTCGACAAGTACCAGTTCAGCGATGGCCGCATCCGATCAATCCGGTAATAAAAATAATAATAGTCGTAATCGTAATCGTAATAAGTCGCGTAATCGTAGTTCGAACTCGTCCGGTAATTCGTCGAACGGTAACGGTGATCGTAACGGTAATAGTGGCTTCGTACAAGCCAAAGATCGTACCTGCTATAAGTGTCACAAACGTGGCCATATGGCCAAGTCTTGTCGATCCGCCGGAGGGAATTATAGAAACGATACCAACCCTCGGGGAAGTATCGTTTGCTATCGATGCAATCTAACCGGGCATATAGGTCGTAATTGTCCGCAGAACGGTGATTCGTCGCGTAATAACGGTGGTAACGGTTCGTCGAGTGGTACGTCGGGTACGTCTGGTACTGCAGGTTCGTCCGGTTCGTCAGGTCCTCGTCCGTCTATCGCGTTAGGTCTTTTTCCGCCGACATCTGGAAAAAAAGAAGATTTTTCGTTAGATGAAGGTCGTAGGTGTAATATCGTAGATGAATTCGTGAAAGATAGGTTCGGTCGTAGCAGTTTCGGTGATAGTATCGCGATTTCAAATTTTGGAAATTCGCGTAACGTAAATATCGGTTCGAATTATTTTTTAGGTGACTCGACCGCTTTAAACCTCGGTGAAGAAAATGCGTATGTCGAGACAAACGACGACGACGGCGTCGATTTTATCACGTTTGTCGTCGACAGTGGTGCGACTTCGCATTTTCTAAAACATCCCGGAGTCCTACTCGATGAGAGGAAAGTAAACGAGAGTTTGCAATCCGCTCATTGTGAGGTATCTCTGATGAAAGAGGGAGTTGGTAAATTGAGAGTCTTAGCCGATGACGGAAACGTCTATTGGTTAAACGAGGTATACTATGTACCTAGTCTTTCGTTTAGTCTTCTGTCCGTGTCGAAAATCGTAGCGAACGGTTATCGTTTCTTCTTCGATGAAGATCCTCGTTTGGTCGATCCTGCGGGAAATATAGTATCTAGATTAGTTCTTAACGATAATGGATTGTATACGATTCAATTTATGATCAATATACCTCCTCTCTTGTATTCTTGTTCCAATTATTCATCTGCGTTGATTACAAACGATAATAGTGACTCGACAAGTGTAGGTAATACCTCGACGACGATAGGTAATGATTCTGGAGTCGTAGTTTCGAACGTTTCAAGTGTAGGTATAGGAAATACCAGTACGTGTAGTGACAGTGATGTAAATCTGAAAAATAAAAAGAAAGTAAATAGGTTAAAAGGTGAAGGTGACATCTGGCATCGTAGGTTGGCTCATACGAGCAAGACGGTACTAGATAAGATTCCTGAGTTACGTGGATGTGATTGCCCACCTTTCAATCAGTGTCAAATTTGCTGTAAAGCAAAACAAAAGAAACATACCTATGATTCGAGTAGGTATAGGTATCCAAATCCGCTCGATCTTGTTCATATTGACGTAATGGGTCCTATTACAGAAGGACTAGAAGGCGAGCGATATTTGATTGGCTTCGTAGATGACTGTACGAGATGGGGAGTAACGTTCGGAATGAGAAGTAAAGCCGAAGTAGGTACCTACCTAAAAAAATATGTCAATATTAGTGAAACGTTATGGAATACGAAGGTTAAGCGTATAAGGTGCGACAACGCTAGCGAGTTTATCGGAGGTACCTTCAAAGAATTTGTCGATGAGAAAGGCATATCAATGCAGAACAGTGAGCCGTATGAGAAGCAGCATAATGGCACCGTCGAGCGTTTTTTCCGAACCATCCAAGAAAAAATGCGAGCTCTGTTATACGAAGGTGGGTTAACGAATAAATTTTGGCTTTACGCTGCATACACGGCGAACTACGTGTACAATCGTTTACCGCATTCTGCCTTGAACGATCTGTCACCGTACGAGCTGTGGAATCGCCGAAAGCCAGATTTATCGAGAGTAAGGTTGTTTGGAAGCGTTGCACGAGTTTTAGTACCGCCTGAAAAGAGAAAGAAAACCGATGAGAAGTCGATCGATATGGTTTTGCTCGGTTTTACCGAGACAGGTTATGTATTGTACGATGTTCTACGAAATAAATTTACGAATTCGAGTTGCGTAGAAGTAGATGAAACGCGTAAGATACACGATATCATCAACGATCATTTGATCAAAACGTCTGTAACTGTAAGTATAAATGACGTAGATATCATACCTACGAATCAGCAAGATGTACGTAGTTCGGTAGAGCCAGCTCCTGGGTGTTCATCTTGGGTAAACCCAGATGAGTTGAGCGAAGCCGAACGTAGCGGTGAAATTAACGTTGATCGTAGTATGATTGATACTTCGGTTACCGACGATCGATCCGATGATTTTGCTTGTTTTGCACTCGCTGGGGTCGATGACCTTACGTATGAAGAAGCGTTAAACGGTCCTGAAGCGAAATTTTGGCGTGTAGCGATAGATGAAGAGTTAAAGGCGATGGAGATCAAAGACGTTTGGTATTCAGCATCTGAAAAAAGCGTAAATAAAGAGAATTATTCGAAAGTAGACAGTAAGTGGGTTCTAAAGAAAAAAATCAACTCGAATGGTGGGGTGAAATTTAAGGCTAGATTGGTGTTGCGTGGTTTCAAAGACAACCATTTTTATGAGTTGGATGAAATATACGCTCCAACACCTAATCAACCGATAATACGCTCGATGCTCAATCTAGCTATGGTCAACAAGTGGCAGTTGAGACAGCTAGATGTGAGTACTGCATTTCTCAATGGAGATATAAACCGAGGTATTATGTTCAACCCACCGAAAGGGACTAACGAAGAGAAAGGTGTCGTATATATTCTCAAACGTTCGTTATATGGATTAAAACCGAGTCCCAAGTCGTGGAACGCAAAATTGAACGAGTACTTACTTTCGCTCGGTTTCGTAAGGAGTAAAGTCGATCCTTGTGTGTATTTCGATGCCGAAAATCCTCTACGTTGCGTGTTTGTCGTTTACGTAGACGATTTTCTAATTACAGGTTGCGATGATCGTCTAATTGAGTGGTTGGTCAAGCGTTTGAATGAGCGTTTTGGAATCAAAGACCTGGAACAATGCAAGAAGTTCATTGGGATGGAAATTAATCGTAGTAAAGAAAAGTTAGAAATACATCAAAATTCATATATCGAGCAGTTAGTTAATGATTACGGTTTATCTAATTCGAATAGTATCTCAACTCCAATCGAACCGGGCTTGAAGATTACCAATCTCAAGCTCGATAAAAATTATGAAACCAAAGTGCGTGGTCTCTTAGGAAGTTTAAGTTACATAGCAAGGGGAACACGTCCCGATATTGCTTTTGCTGTAAACTTTCTAAGCAGATACCAGCACTTGGCAAACAAGGAGCTATTCGAATATAGTAAGCGTATTCTCAGGTATCTACGTAGTACGTTAGACGTGAAACTTACCTACGTAATACCTGAAGTAGTCGATAAACACTCTGTAAGAGTGTACGTAGATTCGGACTTCGCTGGTGATTGTTTAGATAGGAAGTCAACGTCTGGAATTTTTGTGTTACATTATGGTAACGTAATTGACTGGGTAGTCAAGAAACAAAATTGTGTTAGTCTTTCGTCGTGTGAAGCTGAATACGTTGCGTTAAGTACGTCTGGAAAGGAAGTCTTGGCTTGGCGAAATCTGTTTGTCGAATTAGAAGTTCGTATTGACACCGTACCAGTGTATTGCGATTCTAATGCAGCGATTGCCGTTGCGAATACGGTCGAATCGAAACGTACCAGACATATAGATGTCTGTTATCATCATATACGCGATTTAGTCACAAAACAGATCGTTTACTTGCAAAAGATATCTTCGGCGGATCAACTTGCCGATATTTTAACCAAAGCCACGACACGTACCGTATTCGACAGACTCTGTGAGTCATTATTTAACGCTTAAATTAAGTCTTCGAGTCGATTTTTATGTAATTTAAGTATAGTTTAACTGAAATTTTGCTGTAAAAATATTTTTGTTTCAAAGTGTTTACAAACACCGGTAATGATAAGAAGCAACAAGTTTTACGTTTATTTTAGTGGTACGCGTGTTAGGGAAAATATTTTTATGGTGGGGTGTTGGCAAAATTGGAATCGTAACCGTAACGAACTATGTTCGGTAACTTTTAAGTTTTTATTTTTTATTAAAAATAAATTTCGGTTTCGCGATATATATATTGTTGGTTACGTATAAAATGGTTTTTTAGTTCTTTTCGTAAAATCGCGTAAACTGTTGGCTGTTAAATTATTGTTGTTTTTTCGTTGTTTTCGTTAGTTAATAAGTTCGTTCGCGTTAATATTATTCTTGTCGTCGTAAAGTAAAGTCATCGAGCTTTTTGCTCAGTCTCTTTTGTCTGGTTTATTGATCGTTAGGTCAATGACCGTTTGTAATAAATATTTACATTTATTTTGTTGAAGTTTGTTTTCGATTTGTCGAATGTTAGGCAAGTTTAATATTGTTGTGAGTCAGATTTATCGATTGTGTATCGATTTATCGTACACTTGTTAACAATTTTTTTTCAACAAAATTTGACGTTCTGAAAATAAAAAACGAAAATTACTTTTCCTCTCCTCATTTCAATTTTCAATTTGGTACTCACCCAGGCCCGTAGCCAGCGTAGGGGCAGCCGGGGCAATGCCCCGGCTAGAAAGGCTGTTTGCCCCAGGTAGCAAAAATCAAAAAAAAAATACGTTTGCCCCTACCAGCAAAATCAGAAAAAAAATTAGGAAGTGCAAAAAACCAAAAACTCAACAATGTAAAATTATGGTTATGTTCATGAAATGGCTACACTAGCATGAATTGCATTTGATAGCTCGATGGCTCGCTCGATGCGTTCACTAAATTTTAAATCAAAAATTTGATAATTTGAGTAAAAATTAGTAATTTGTGAGGATTAGAAATCCAGTACATCTTTTTGCAATTTTTTTTGAAAAGTGAGACTTTCACTTTGTGCAATTTATGGCAATTTTACATAAAAAATTGAGACTTTTACACTTCGAAAAAGCTAAAATTTTCAGTAATAGGGAAGACTTATGGACAATTTTTAAGAAAGAATAAAAATTTTTATAATTTTTTGCGAAAAACCGAGAATTTTGACAATCTTAGCAAAAAGCAAGATTGACTATTTTTGAGGAAAACCACAAATTTTTGGCAATCATAGGCCAAAAAAATGATTATTTTTTTTGCAACCTTCGGTTGAAAATGGGAGACATTTTGGTCATTGACATTTTTTTCAAGCAAAACAGGGGAATTATTAGGTAATTTTTAGAAAGGGAAATGGATATTTCTTGAATTTTTTTTACCAAAAAGTAACAATTTTTGGCAAGAAACGAGGATATTTTTGAAAATGTTGACAAAAGGTGAAATTTTGAGCTATTTTTGGCGATAAAAGTGTACCTATGTATAAGTAGGTCAACTTTCTCAAATTATTCACTTATGGATATTACTAGCATTTTTTTCTCATCAAGATAAATGCAAAAATTGAGTTTTTGAAATTAAAAAAAATAATAATAATTTGGAAAACCAAAGCTACTTATCGAAAAAGTAACCCAATTTAGTAACTTAGTTTCTTGAAAAGTGATCAAGTACGAGCCCTGAGTGAGGGCAAAAGTTTGTTTCGAGAAGTAAAGTTTTTTCAGGTGAAAAGTGCGTTTTTTGGCTTAACATTTCTCTAAAAATTTGAATGATATATTTTTTTAATGTTGTTTGGACGCGAGTCAAATTTGACTATTTTACCTCCTGACAAAATTTAAACAGAAACAGTCACAGCCAAAGAATTATTACAAGAGTTTCACAGTAAATCGCGCAGATTACAGCTGTATTAGACTCAACCCCAGCATTACACATTATGTATAATCTTTTTCTGCAATATACACACTCATTCTGTTCATTTTTTTAAAAAATTGGTTTGAAATAACGGTTGGTTGAGGGGGTTAAAGGGGGGGGGGTATGTTTCACAGATGTTCGAGCCTCAAAAAGTGCTGCCCCAGCTGATATTTCCTTCGCCCCAGCTACAGCCAGATTCTGG
Organism: Planococcus citri; assembly: GCF_950023065.1. Taxonomy (NCBI): domain Eukaryota; kingdom Metazoa; phylum Arthropoda; class Insecta; order Hemiptera; family Pseudococcidae; genus Planococcus; species Planococcus citri. Next base: position 46,730,278 of record NC_088677.1, read on the forward strand.
CTACGGGCCTGTACTCACCAATCAGTAGGTGTACCACGAATAGTTTTTTTTAGAAAAACTCATCTCCATTATCCTCACTTGACTAAATGGAGATGATTTTAGCTTCCAAGCAGAGAAAATTCGGTTCTTTTTAGGTGGAAAGTTGGGTGGTATCTTTTTTCTGTGGAGAGAGTATGCAAAAAATTACATCTCGAATCAAAAAAAAAATGAAAATACATAATATATGTGACCCGCTCTGACAAAATTTCAAAAAATGTGTTTTTTTTAAATCTGATCTTTGAACCCTTAAAATCTATTTTAAACGTCATTATTTCGGAAACTTTTTTTCATGGAAACGGTCGATTTTGTCAGAGCGGGTCTCATATATACTCTCTAAATTTGAAACAGTCAATTTCACTGCTTAGCAGTCACGACATTTTGCCTTTTTAAAGCAGTAATTTTTTTTTACTGCAAAACAATGAAAAATTACTGAATTGGTCAGTCAAAATGATTTTTTACTGACCAATTCAGTAATTTTTCACTGTTTTGCAGTAAAAAAAACTACTGCTTTAAAAAGGCAAAATGTCGTGACTGCTAAGCAGTGAAATTGACTGTTTCAAATTTAGAGAGTATCATTTTTAATAGAAATTGGATTTTTTTCAATTAAAAAAATTATTAAGTTGGAGATTGGTCCAAAATGAGTTTGTGGGCAACTTTTGAACTTGTAAATCGATTGGAATATTAAGTTTCGCAAAGATCGGGAAGCCTCGATAGATTTATTTTTTCCCCAAAAAACTTGGAAAGTAATATCAGCTTCAGGCTGTAAAAATTCAGACCATGCATTAAATTTCAAGTAGGAAACTCAAAACTGAATCAGTATTCAAATTTGATCCTTAGAATCGATTGGAATAATGCGGTTCTTCAAGAAAATAGGAGTCTTGGAAGAATTCCAGACAGCTTCGAAAAAAATCGTATCGTTCCGTAAAATAGCAATTTAAAAATTTGAATTCAGTTAACGCATGAACATGAGATTTTCTGAACAACTTTCCAAGTCGTGCAAAAAAATATTGTTCATATACTCGCTTCAATAATACCATCAGGAAAAAATTGCACAAAAAATATCAAAATAAATAATTTAGCGCGAAATAAAAAATTTATAGACCACGATAATTTCAAGAAAAAACCAAGTAGTAGTTGAGAAAATTAATTTTCCAACTCGATAATGCCATCACCCACCCACACATCACGTTCGTTAAAAAAAAGACCTAACGATTTGAAAATTTCAAAAATTCGATGAATACCCATAGTAAAGAAAATAAAGCGTACTTTTTCTTATTTATTTAAACCGATAAGCGGGTTCAGCAATCGGTCGATACGACCATTTTAAAAATGCTCGTTTAAAGGATAACTTTTCAATAGTTCTACGTTAAAAAATATCCGCACAAAACACGAATTTACCCGGCACTTCATAAATTTTAATAACTACCAAATTGTTCATAAATTTTAATGAAAACGGAAAAAGGTGGCAAAAAACGAAACGAGCGACGGTTTATTACGATTTGTTTTTAAAATGGTGCCATTTCACACCAGTAAAGTTAATTAATTTTCAGTAGTCGTACATACGTATCTTTGAATCTAAACTGCTTCCTATACCAACTGTACATTCAGTAAAACAGGGTAAAAATAGTTGAAAACCACTTAAACTCGTTTGTACATGCTTCAACTTGCGCAGGTAAGCTCGTACTTCTACAATTAAGCATTATTTGCGATTTCCCTCCAATATAAACACCATAGGAACTAGGAAGGTTGTTATAGGTATAAACCGCAGTTACACAAGAAGTAAATCGAATAGGTAACATTTGTTTGAATCGAATAGAACTTTCCTTCATCATTTCGCGTTGATTTTATTGAAACAAATGAGGTTGAATTTATTGAATTGACATTCGGGTAACGGGTAACGATAGTGTACCTATACCCAATTAACCACATCTGTTAACAAAACGACGTTAAAAATTTCAACTGGTAGATAGGTATTGAAACGACAAACCCATTAAGTATTACCTATTACCCCATAGATCTGAATACGAAAGCAGGATCCCGGTTCTTAAATGGTTTTCTATACGAACAGATCGAGTAGAAAAAACGTGTTACCGAATGAAGCACATGTAACGAGAATTCGTTCACTTGTTCGGTATAGAAGAATTTTCTCAAAGGTACAACACCATCTTATTTTAAAGAACTGTATTTTTGTTTCGTTTTCTCCGCACTTCTGTGAGTCGTTTTTCTTTTATAACAAATAGATAAAATGACGCATGAAAAGCCTCTAAATTAATGGCTTTTAAAATGTCAGCTTGTAAAAGTTACCAACAATTTGCACGAAACGAGTGACGCAACTACTCGTAGGGATACCGCGACATGGTTTGATTAGGTACAACTGTTTCCATGTACCTACAATTACAACGCCAATTTCACTGTTTATAGCGAATTTGTACGTGAAACGATACGACAAGCTGACAAAAAATTTCCCTTCAAACCCTAATGGCGTGCACGTTTCACTTGTCATTGAACTTGAAGTTGAAAAATTTCTTTGTACAATAACTGGCCCAATTTGAGTAATTTACATTTCACGAGGAAAAATCCATAGAAAATACGTGAAAGCTTTTACGAATTCCTTGTCGAAATAAAAAGAAATGTAGGTACTTAATATCACCCTAAATATTCGTTTTCAAATTGAAAGGAAAATTTTCCCCAATTCCTACATTTTAAAGCGCAAACTTATACGTAAGTAAGTAATGTTCCACTTTTCCTGATTTTGCCATTCAATAAACCAGAACATATCTACTACATTCAAAAAATAAAGTAAAAAAAACTTTCGATTACTATTACGTGACGTCCTCAGATTTAATAGTAGGTAGCTTATAAATGTTGAAAAAAGGAGTATAGTATAAAGGAGAACCTCTCCCCACGAAGTGGGGTGTCTCTTATTCATGCTTGGCGCAAATTTTTACATTGAATTTTATTGCTCCCTGCAACTGAATTGGTTTATTTATGAACTCCGGCAAATTTTGGCTTAGAAAAACTAAAATATTTTAAATTTATGTGTTAGTATCTATACCTACTTGCTTCGTTACAAACATGCATTTTGGACCCGGAAGGGTTGTTGAAATGAAGAAGAGCTGAAGCTCCAAATACTTCGAAGCTGAAGTAAAAGAAAAAAAACTCATTTGATGCGCGGTATAATTCTAGAGAAATAAACATCGAGGGAGTCATTTCTGAACTCAAAAAGAGTTATGAAGGGGGTGAGGGGTATGTGCCTCAAAATAGCACTCAAACTCACCCCCCCCCCCAAAAAAAAAACTATAGATACTTTCCTAGTTCTCAGATCACATTTACAATGTATCATTAAATGGAATGATTTATTATAATTACGATTAGATAACCTTTTTATTCGAACCAAAATTTATTGTCAATGGTGGAATAACTTATTTCGTTGATTCGCCAAAACACGAGGCAATAATTTATCTCGATAATCCGTTCAAATCTGAATTGAAAGTGATGACGAATACTTAACTGTTTTACGTGTATACGTGGGTCTCGTACACAGCAACACACTTATACAAGCAGAAAATACAATACTTCTACTACAAATAACACCAAGCAACGCCTTCAATCACTAAAAATGAGCTTTCGATGGTAACAAACCAACCTTACACATCCACTATATACCTATATCGTAATGAAGAAAAAAGAATAAAAAATCACACCATTGAAATTCTCAGCGTTCAACCAACAACCCCCTAGACCTAGTTCAGTTTTCCATTATTGTTTAAAGCGTGAAAATGTCGCCGAAAGCGACCAAACGTAAAATACTAAAATGAATATTTAATAAGAATAACAATTAACGCCACAAAAAAAGAGAAAAAAATTTCGTTATAAGCTCGGCGAAAAATATAATTAACATTTTTATTTTTGCAAGTTGAAACAAAATGAAAAGTCGTGTTCATTTGTGTGTGTATCTATGTTTTTTTTTCTCGTTTTATTCACACGAAGGAAAAAGTCGAATTAATTTTTCGTATTATTGACGCAACGGAACGACGCGACGGCCCTGTAGCAGCGTAGCAGGAGGTATTGAAGTTTACTCAAAAATGCTGGATAATTTGATTTTATTAAAATTGCTTTGTTAAACGTTTGAACTGTACATTATAATTACGTTTTGGTGTACGAGATGCATGGAGAGGAAGAAATTTCGTATTCTTCTTTTGTACCAATCTTTAACAAGATTTTTTATGCGATTGTTGAAACGACTATTAAATTATACTATATGTTGTAAGTAGTAAGTTGTCATCATCAGGCCGAAGTCCAAGTATTGTATGTAGCTATGTACCAAGTAACAAAGAAAATCTCGTTGGACGTATACTTGCCTACCTCTTTGACTAAAAATAACTTTACTACTGGGTATAGGGGTATGGGAAGTCAAATTTTAATTATTCGCATGTTACTTGTATTATAGACGTCCAAAAAATATGCGCATCTAGATTATTTATATGAAATTTCCAATAACTAAAAAATAAGACCTAAAATCTTGAATAGTTTTACTTGCCCATTTCATTTTTTTAATAGGAAAATATCAATGATCGAAAACACAAACGATCGATTTTAATCGGTTTTTTCAAGCCTTCATAATATCGGTTCGTGGTAGACTTGAACCGTCGTGGCGAATTAAAAAAAAATCTGATCATTAACTCGCCTTGAATTTCTAGATGCTAAATTTCATTGGAAAATTTTTAATGGACTTTTGGAAAATTTGAAAATCCAAAACTCTTCTGGAGATTCTAAAACAATTCAAAACCATCAGAAATTAATCTGCGGCTCGAAAATAAGGTGTACCTAAGCGTTTTAGATTTAAGTATTACCTATGTATATCTCAAATAGACTTATTTTTTATTCTTTCAAGAACCACAATTGAATTTTCAAAAATTTGCCAAAATTGTAATAAAGGTACCTAATATGGTACTTATATTATAGTTATCACTTCAAATTGATGTAAATATTTTTGCCCAATGAACCCAAAATTAAAGAAATAAAAGGTATCCAGTAAACCAGCTGAATCTTATAGGTACCTTCTTTTTGAGACACGAAATAAAATTAATTTTTAGAGCTGAAATTTTCAGGATCTTATTTTTTAGTCAATACGAGCTGATTTAAAGTTCACTATTCGAAAAATATCTAAAGTTGTTATAATGGCATCACTTTTTCAAGTGATTTTTTCAAAAACCGAAATAATACCTACACAATTCATCGGTTCAATTCATAAGAAAAAATCTCAAGAGAAGAAAGGGGAGCGATCCTCTAAATCACCTCATACTGTACAGTAAACTTCTCAAAACTTGTCGTTTTTTTGAAAATTACTCGTCTTAGGTTAGCCTAGCAATTGTAGGCGGAAATCTATATTCTTTTTTCTCGACAATGTAATAGACATATACTGAAAATCACAGCGGGTTGCCTACACAGACAACGGTAGGTACAAACCACCTAAACGACCCGATAACCACTTTAATCAATGTGAAAGGGAAAAGAAAATCGGGTAAAATCGATGGTATAAATTTTTAGCAGGGCCGGTACAAAATTATGAGAAGTAAAAGAAAGCATTTTATTAATTAAATTCTCTTAAAGTTCCAATTAATTTGGCCAGAAGAAAGGGTTTTCGTTAAAAACGAATTTGAACTTTCGTTTTACATCAGACGCGTACCTACACGCGGTAGCGATGGCGGTGTGTTGAACCTATACTGCATAGTTTTATTATTAATGCTCGGCATATTTTTCGAATTGTGCACTTGAAAGTACGACTACGAATACGAGTACACCCTATATACCATACTAATGCATGAAACACGTTTGGTAGAATTTCGTTTAATTTTACCCAATATCCACTAACTATTTGGGGTGAAATGTGACTGTTTTTGACAAATGATAGTCACTCGATTCGTGTTCTATACGGAATGACATATCTCGATACACTATCAATACACGTGTCCCTTTTTCCTCTAGTGTTTTCAAAGGAAATAAACGTTTTAATTGAATTACTTAAACAAATGAACCGAATCATTAATTCGATAAATTTCAGTCGTCACGGTGAACAGTTCCAAAAAGCTAAAGGCAGAGGCGAAAAAAAAATTACGCGTATTTTTCACAAAATCACGTTCGTCTTTGCAGTTCTAACAAAGTAAATATTTATTTATATAGGTATTAACCAATAACTAGCTAAAAAGTGTAGGTACCTATATTCGAAGAACAAACACAGATAAAATTCAAACATACAATATTACCGTTGCTATGCCAACATGAATTATCAACGGATAGGCTTTTTCCTTTTTTTTTTTAGTTTTTTTTGTTTTTTACATTCGGCATTCGGCATTCGAGAATTCGTACAACTATTAGTAGGATGTCATATTTCACGTGGTGAAATTTAAGCGCCGCTTAAATGCTTTGTGATTCAGCGACGCTATCGAAAGTACCACGTTATACTACACCGCGTAATACTACGCGAGTAGGTAGGTAGGTAGGTAGGTAGGTAGGTAGGTAGGTATACTTATAATTGTACGCGGGAACGATTCAACGTTGTGTTTTTTTTTTTTACAAATCCAAAAATGAACACTCGATTACGTACTGAATCGACGACGACGACGCTGTGTCTACGTGAACTAAGTGAAAACATGTATTGTTAAACGAATTTCCATACTATAATTCAAAGCACACGCAGTTTAAATCGGATTACCCGATGGAGTAGGAGGTGAAATGTGGTTAGCATTTTGACGTAGCGGATACAAATCATTCGGTGAAACTAAAAAGTTGAACCGAAGAGGTTAGTCTATTCTAAACACTTACAGAGCGTCCCAGTTTGGATTGGCAACTCTACCTCTGACAAATGACGAGGGAAGTCGCGGATTCCAACGAGAAAACTTTATATGTATGTATATGTGGTGTCTTGTGGAAATTGGCGAAGCCACAGACAGATAAGCATAGGTACTATTTCCAGGGAAATTTTACGTAATGGGAAATCTGAAAGTGTTGATTCGTTTAATAACTTACTGCCACTAGAAGAAGCTGTATACAAAGTGAAAATTTTGGAATGAAATTAAAATTATTTCTTAGCTCCTTCAATTTATGTAGACAAATATGTTCATTTTTCGAAACAGATACTTACCTACTACCCAGACCGACCCATGGTCTAAATTGGATTTCGGCTTTTGAATTTTTGTCTCTTCGATTTTGAACATAGACACAGACGGTACCTTCGCATAAACTTTTTTAGTTGGTACCTACGCGTGCTTGGTTGTATCCAAATCTGAAATACTGCCATCTACTCCACCGGACACCGATAATTAAAAATGCAGCGTTGCGGTGGATTTTTGTGGTTGAAGAAGGATGAAAAAATGCCCATTTGTGTGTGTGTGTGTGTGTGTTTTTTTTTTGTAAGAAAATTTTATCCTGAACATTTTTTGTGAAAAGAGATTTTGCTCTAGGTACCAAAAGAAGATGTTTTGTTGGAATTTTTTAATTTTTTGTATGGTCCGAGGGGGAAGTGGTAGGTCTAAGTACCTACATTATGTAATAAATATTGAGGATGAATTCTTAATAAGAGGTGGAGAGGAAAAATGGGCAGTAGGCAGAGGCCACTGTGATTAAATTTATTGATAGCAGTTAATTAAGTGAAACATACCTATAACTACAATTTAGACCCTTCTAGCGTTCGAGTGCATATAACCCCATAAGAAGATCTTATTCTCGATTCTTGTAGTTGTTAAGTTGAAAATTGAATCTTTTTTTTTCGATCAACGATATCACATCTGCAGCCCAAGCTCAGGATTTGAGAACGAGGCAGGAACGGCTTCCCGTTTTGTTTTTGTTCCGTTCTTTCACTGTTTCAGTTTTTTGTTGTGTCATCACTGAAATAGTCACCCCTTCAAATTTCAAATAGGCAACACGTTTGTGGTATAAAGTTTGCGGTTAGTTTTCCCTATGTTGAAGTTTTTTCAGCTACTGTCCTAACTTCCCTGTCTGAACTGGAAGAACTACCACCCCTTTCACCCTAAACAGTAAGTCTACCAGTCACGAAGACGAGATGTTGTGCTAAACGATACGAAGTAGGTAATTACGTTACTAATTCATCGTTAGCGTAGACACAAATATATGTATGTACACAAGTAATCAGTGCCTAGTTCGCTCGAATGCTTTGGTACACGCCACACGGTACGGTCTTGGATATTAAAGGTGCCTTATTCGCATGCAGGAAATTTTCGCTTACGTATCACTATCAGCACGACTGCAAAGTACCAAAATAGATAAAACACGTATTTTCTCGAGAATAATAGTCGTCTTGGATTGACATTAGCATTGTCTCCCCGAGTCTTGGCGAGATAGTATAATAATAAAAGTTCATGCCTTATACTGCGGTTTACTATACTCGTTACCTTGGTAACAAGAACAAGATAAAAATCACGCTTGTTTTTTGGTCCTATTTCTTTCTTATTTTTTTCTTTCGTAAATCTACGTAGTTAAGGTTTCGATAACACGAATATGAGTGGGGTTTTCCCTGCGACACGACAACACGACGCGACGCCATCGGTCGTCCACCACTTACCCGTACCCAACCAACTGTATCGGTATAATTATCGAAACGGATTGAGATTTCGGCGATACACTCGAGAGACGGATATTTTTTACGAAAATTTCACGCCAACGCCGGATAAAAGTTGTGTAAAATGCTCGTCGTAGTATCCTTCTTAAAAGTTCTATTGTTTTGTCGTATAAAAATGGTTTTCTAACTTTTTAATGGCGGGTTTTAAAAGCTTAGTTTTTCAATTCCGAAAAAAATTAGCGCCTAAGAAAATACCGCACGTTTTTCCGCAAAGCCACAAAAACAACAAGTTAGGTAATGTGTAATCGTATCATATTTTTTTTAAGAGGTCTTCTTTGAATGCACGCAATGGAAAAGGAACAGGAAAAATATTTTTCTATGTACGTTATTTACATGCACTGCAGAGCGGCTTTTTATACTCGTACGTGGTCACGGTCAATCCGATTACAGTACACCTTGCCAGCTGAAGTGGTAAGAATAGCGACGTAAGGTAGCACCATAAATAACAGGCAAAGTGTTCGCTTTATCTTTCGTAAGGTGGCATTTTATCTCGGATAATTTTACCATACTTTCGCAGGAAGATGTAAATCTTTACTTAGGTCATCAATTCTTGAAAGAATAAGTACATACCATATAAGTTGGGCTATTATTGGAAATGTTGATGTGGCTGTTACCTACGTTTTTCATTTTCAACAGCATTGAGCGATCATGACACGGGATAGCCGATAGGTAGTGTACTCGTATTATGGGTTGAAATTTGATTATTTTGTACGCTTTGACGTATCAATTTATCAGGAAAAAGGGGAAAAAACGTAAATCTATGGTTAGAAATTCTTGAAAGTTATTTTCTTTCTGCGTTTCTGTTTTAATATACCTACGCATTTGAAAAAGAAAATCGTCTAATAAGATTTAATAAGGAAAATGAAATTTCCCAAGAAAGGTGTTTAGGTATTTTTAGAGCGAAGAATTGTTCAAAATTTATATCAGCAAATTATCAAGTGGTTTTTTTTTTTTGTTTTTTTTTTTTTTGTTATGACCAAAAGAAGCAACCGAATTATCTATTAACAATAAAGATAGATATATACCTACAACATAGTGGGAAAACTTGAGATTTTTTTATGAGAAGGGAATTGTGTTATTGGAGGTAATCAACTCATTCCACAAATCACTGTTTTTTTTTATAAATAACTTGATCAAAAAAAGTAGATTGAAAAAAAGTGAAAAATCAACAAAAAATCATTTTTTAGACTTTTCCCCTTCAGTTTTTAAGGTCGATAAGCCAATTTACACTTACGTATTCTGATTCACTGCATTACCGGAGAAATATTCGATAGATAAGTACATATCCCGTCAATTTCAAAATTTCAAATTTCACCATCTTGCGAAAATACTAAATTTTTTAAATGGATTCTCGCCACATGTTTTTTTTTTCAAGTACATACAACCTTTTCATCTGATTTCTGATGAAAAACTAAATAAAAAATTTATGTATCACTTCGGGCAAATATGATAAACAATGAATAATTGATTGAGACTTATTATCACTTTCTTTTCTTCATGTCATGCGCACATCTATTTCAATTTAGAAAATTCCAATACATTTCCTTTTGGAATAAAAAATAAATAAAGTGCACCTAGCAGAAAAAGGAATTGAACCGTAGGACTATATAATAATTCTATAACATGTTACTATTGGCGATGTTATAGATTTATTGTATAAAATGAAAAATACGTTTGTATTCGTTTCCCTCTCTGCGTCCAAGAATTGAGGTAAAATTTTCCATTAAATTAAGAGCATATTTTTTACCAACCAAGTATACCGTAGGAATATGGGAATTTTTGAAGAGAAAAAAAGTCGGAAAGTAGGTATTTGAATGAAAATTTGAGCTTTCTGCGTTTACAACATGAATTTGAATCAATAAGGTAGTGAGTAGGTACTTTACAAGATTGTGATACGAATATAAAAAATATGATGACGTATTCCTTTCCCTCGTTCCTTAATATATAAGATAGCATAGATAGACAAGACAAATATAGACGATGAAAATTTAGTTAATTATTATTATCTACTGCTCCGTAGGTATATATTACTTAAAATCACAATAGGCTAAATGTCAGAAATAAATTTTTTCTGTCATTATAATACCAAAAATCTACACCATCAAAATTTTACATATAATTCAATTCTCGTGATAATTGATCGAGACTAAATGAAATTTTTTGCTCATTTTATGCAAAATAATCAACCATTAATGTAAGTAACTTTTATTCGGAAAAAAATCAAGAAATCGATAATTTTACCTAAAAGGGAAAAAATACAAATCAAGGGTATTTTATTGCAAGAAAACATTATCTTTCACTTGAATGAAAAAAAATCTACGGCTATTGTTCCTTTGACTTGGGTACGAATGTCTTAAATCATGCCGTCTTTAAACCAATCTAAGAATCTAAATTTTGCGATAATTTTTCCGCACAACGGAAACCTTTTGCAGTACGGCAGAGTCGACTGGAGCATTTAATTACGAAATATTTCATTCATTCAAAAGAATTCCAAGGGGCAAAATCAGAAATTCAATACCTGCCTATATCTTTAATAAAAATGTAGGCGTAGAGATTTGTAATTTCAAATGATTATAATCTTGGTCATTTAAAATTCAAAAAATAAATAAATAAAAAATAATAATAATAATAATAATAATGAAAAAATATGAAGAAATTTGAGTCGGTATTTTCAAATTGTAATTATTAATATTGATATCTCCACACAGAATACTCTAGCTCTTCCCTCTTTTAACACAAAATGAATTGGTACCTATTCAGGTAATGGTGATCCTAAAATTAGAAGTAACGAAATTTCAAAGGAAAAAAGCAACAAATCCTTATAAAGTACCATTTTATAAATAAAAATCAAATCATTTATAAATAATTGACTGATAGGTAAATTTCACCTGTATTAAATTCACGAATTTGCGACTTATTTCTTTATTTTCTGAAAAAGATATGTAGGTAGTATTTACCCAATTTAGATGCATTTCCAAAATTGGTTAAGTTCACACAGATCTGATGAATTTGGAAGTAGGTATATATAACACTCAATTTGAATATTATCTCTACAGTAAATCGCCGTTAGTCAAAAATAATAACCCTAAATCGTTATCTATAAAATTACCTATCTGTAACCTGCATCAAAATTTGCTATAATTTTCTTCAAAAAAAAAAAAAAAAAAAAAAAAAATTAAATAAAAAATAATTGAAAGAAAATCACCAGTTAATTTTTTTTACCAGACGACTATTGAAAACTCGCCCCTAGTACAAAGAGTATAAATTGAACCAATATTTACTTTTAATTTACTAAAAATGGATAACAAGTGGAGAAAAATAATTATGTACTCCTTTGACACACTGAAACGGTATTTTTTACCTGCTTTAAAAACCGTATTCGTCGTCGGATAAGTTTAATTCGATTATTTTGATTGTGTTTTCATAATATCTATAGCATCTCCATTCTCGAATCGAAGACCAACAGCGAGATGAAATGAGAAAAATTTTGTTGTGCTTCTTTATTTAATCATTAATTGAAAAACGTGACGGTCGCGTGTTTTGTTGTAATTCATCTCATGAAACGAGGTGAGAAGGACGTTATGTGTAGGTGAATGTGTACCTATATCAGGTGTACTTAGGTCCGCAAGGCTCGCTTGAAAATTATTTTCACAGATGTAGGAGCCATGGTGAGAAAATTTTTCAACGGCATTAATGTGAAATGAAACAGGCTAATAAAAAAAATGATCTAATAGCTCGAGACACTGTTTTCATGATGCCATTAGGTTGGTAGTTTATTCAGTTTAAAAAAAAACGTACCGGATGATTTATTCGTGGTGTCGAATAATTTGCCTGATAACACAGCAACCGAAAGTGCACCTTAAGTGAAAGTTGGTTTACCTACTTATTTGAGAATAAAGGAGCAATATTATGGGTGGTTGGTTTTAATTTTTTTTTCAAGTTCATAACTTTTTAGATATTTTAAACAGCTTGATTATGATTTCTTTACTTCAGGTTGCAGATCTTCGATGGGGCCTAAAATGAGAGCTCAGAAAAGGTTTTTCTCAATTTTAGCCTTAGTTTCAGTCTATCTGGAATTCGTGTAAATTTGAAAAAATTAAGAATCAATTTTCATCAAATTGAGTAAGCTTTAGAACTGAGTCTACAAGCGTAGCCTAATATTTCTATACCTACATTATTTTAACATCACCTCACTACTTTTACTTAACCAACCCCTCACTTGAGAGCCTTCCAATAAAGGTAGAAATATATCAACCCACAACACACCCACCCACCCAACTCATTAAATCCAAAATAAAATAGGTATCAAGATACCTGCTTATTATGACATCAAATTAATCGCAGAGTTAATTTTTGTGCAAATAAATCGTTTGAGTAATTTTCACCAGTCGTAGCGGTTACTTCATTACTTAGACGCTGAATAGTAAATACCTGTAGGTATATCTACCTTTGAAATTAACTTTTTGAAAAAGTGACTGGAAAATTATAATGCTATGCTTGCTGTTGATTTTCTAATTCTAATGTCAACAAAAAAGATACAAATTACCCGAATAGATATTTTCAACGTGACAAAATAGTACGATCGTTTTAATTACAAGATGGAGACGTAAAATAATTACAGAATCTTGGAATTTTCGATGTTGACACTTGGTACGAATTTTCATTTTGTATCTTAAATGAGCATGTACTATCTCTATCTACGTGTAGGTACTACACTTACGTAGTAGTCGCACCTATTTCTCGAGGAAGTAACGCGTCGTCGTTTATATAATTTACAAAATTTTATACTTAGGTAAGATTACAAATCTGGTAAAGGTAGCGGAAATTCTAACGTTCGAATCTTGAGAAATACGAACAGTGTAATTTGGTAAATAGCTAGCAAATTGTAAATTATGATTGACACTCGAAAAACCGAATAATCTGATTACTTTGATGGGGGATCGATTTTTCTTCACATGTTTTCTGTTTTTCGTGGAAGCTTTGTGGTTTGATACGGAGCGCGATATAATGATATGTGATGTTTCAAAGCGGCAACAAAGAAGCATAAGTGATGAAAAAAACTCTGGTTTAAATTTTATTTTCAATGAAAAGCCCTTGAAGTTTGAAAAGCTTTTTAAAACTTGTATAGTGGAAGGAATATAAGGCGGAAAAGTAAAATGAAAGGCAACTTAGTCATTTCGTGAAAGCAATGACGGTTGTTAAATTTTTATAAAAGAGCTTTTTCGCGCTAAAACTCGTTTCATGTAAATTATCCATATTGTGAATTTTTTTCCATAGCATCGTGTCAAAATTGTCGAAAAAAACGTTGGCTACGATATTTACATTGCTTTTGACAGGGTTAAGGTACGACTATGTAAATTATGACGACAAAATACGAGTACTGTGATTGAATACAGACCTAACAAAGCTACTACATGAAACTTAGATAGTTGAACGTTGTAAGTAGGTACCTAAAAGAGTAGGTATAGTGTAGTAAACAAATGTTTTGAATAAAACGTAACGTTTTAGAAGAAAAAAAAAGAAGCAAAAGTCGTGTTTAGAATAAAATCACTCGAGTTCAGCTTTTTAAAAGAATTATTCGTTAAAGTGAAAATCGTGTTAAATTTAATAAAATATAAACTACATAAAACTGATTATTTTTACAGTGACATATTTCCTTGGAAGATATCATGTTAACGATATTTTCCTACACAGTTCACATTTCCCTTTTCGCGTTCCTCGTGTCGATTAATTTGTCTCCTCAAATTTATATTTTCAATTTGCTGTAGTATATAAATAAGATTATGTCGTATAAGAAACATGCTTTTTAAACGTTTATGAAAAGATAATTTGAAATGAAAAAAAATAACACAAGCTTGTTTACGAAAATGAAGAGTGGTAGTTGAGTCGGTAATCGGAAAATACGTAGGTAGGTAAGTACTACAAACTCGTTTTGAATTATTCAACGCTATAAAATTTACGTACTTATAAGTAGGTAAGTAGCCTATTTTTTTGGTGTATATCTGAGAAACAAAAATCATCGCTCTTCTTGACGTAGTTAAACCTTTAAACGTCAACATTCTACAAGGCAAAGAATGAAACCATTATTTTTTTTAACGATAGGCAGATATTTAATTGCGGTTCAACATTCGATATTTTTTTCACAAATGATCGAATTTATAACCTTAAAAAGTTTTACGATACGTAAAAATTAATTGAACGAAATCGTTTTGTGGATAATGAAACTTTCGGTCGCCAATGGGCGATATCCTTTGCATCGTTAAATATTATAGGCTCATTTTATATATATTACAAGTATAAGGGATAAAGGATAGGGGATGGATTTTCATTTGTTTGGCGCTATTTCGAATTATTGCTTTTCCTTCCTT
Organism: Planococcus citri; assembly: GCF_950023065.1. Classification (NCBI taxonomy): domain Eukaryota; kingdom Metazoa; phylum Arthropoda; class Insecta; order Hemiptera; family Pseudococcidae; genus Planococcus; species Planococcus citri. The sequence goes on from NC_088677.1 coordinate 46,745,323, forward strand.
CATTATTTTTTCCATTAGGTAAGTACCTACATAAAAAAAAGCTGACTCGAAAGCGAGACAGGGTGTTGCGTCACCAACTAGATACCCCACGATAGAGGAAGAGGGTAAAAATGAGTTTCTGAATATTATGTGAAGGAGAGAAATGTTGAGTCATGAGTTCTCTTCTGCATTGTACTCATCAAACTTTTGATTTCCATTTAACATTTTGCACAAAATTTTCTGTTCGATTCTTAATCAATCAATACATATATTGCCAATTGCTTCGAATAATTTGGAAAGGGGCAATTTATTTCGCATTGCTGTACATTTGGTTGCATACAACAAGTCCACAAGGAATCTTACAAATGGTGACGCAGCAAATTCTTTGTATTTCGAAGCACACGTTGACGATAATTTTGTTTCAACAAATCCACGATATACAACGTTTATGGCGCTGGGAAAGCCACAGACTTGCTTATTTATTTTCAGAAAGTAATGGTCTCGTCCCCCAGAAAAAATCCACGGAACTGCCTGTTTAGAAACATGCCACAAATTTATTTTTCTCTGAAGTTTAGAGAACAATTATCATCGTAATGAAAGGCATGGCGAGAAATAGCGATTTTTTAGAGTTAATGGCACCTATTCCGTGCCAAATGGAAGCTCTCAGCACGCCAAATTACTGAAATAATTTTCGAAACGGAGATGTTAAAAGCTCAAAAATGAAGAAGGTTCAACTTATGCCATCGATATTTTAGATGAAAGACACCGTTTCCGCGTCAATGGGTATTTCTTCCTGGAAGATATAGCCTATTAATGATGTACTCGTATGGTGTAGGTACATGATGTCTGCCTGTGACTAGGAAATGCATCGTTGATTTCTACAAAGACCGTGTTATGTCCCTTTACTTTCATATTTTTTTAAACCTAGAACCAATAACTTAAGGAGAACATTTTATTTTCAGTTTATCGGAAGACTTGGCCAGTGATTGATATTGTTTTCTTCGTGGAAGGATAAAACAGCTTTACCAACACTAACATCTAAACAATAAGAACTTTCGTATAAATCAAATCGTCTAACAATTTTATTTCGTTTCTCTTCAACAGTGACTTTTTTCCCCCTACAACGGTTATGTTGAAAAAAAAATGGAAGAAATAAAAAAAAGAGAAAAAAGTGATTTTAAATGAAAAATTCTCTCATGAAATTTATTTTGGTAGGAATTTTTTTACTCTCTGAAATGATGCCACAATCGCCAATTTTAGTACAAAATTAAAGTTTGGGATTTGGAAAAATGTAAAAATGAACGAGAATTTAAAAAAAAAAACAGTTATGAAATAATGTTAGGTTGGCTCATTGAAATTCCAAAAAACATATCGTACCTAACTCGATACATGTTTTCATCAATTTTTATGAAATTGTGAACTTATTACTCCGAAAAAACGACTACGTGGTTCGTATTATTTTCTCAAGTCGGGCTCGTTTTCTAAATTCGAGGCTAGTTTTTTATACAACATCAAATCATGATTTTTCAACTTGAAAGGGCAAGAGTGTCAAATAATCTTTTTGCCGAAGTTTCATCAGTGAGCATAATTCTAATTAATTAGGGAGGCGTATGTACCAACTTCTTGAACATTTACAAACACCGAAGTGTTTCAAATAATTCCCCAGCGTGAAAAAAGGTTTCGTACGAGTAAGGTGTATAGACTGGTAGGTAGTAGATTTTAAATGAAGAAAAACAAAACGTAGGATCTTGAAATGTTACAGATTCATGTAGATCAAAATTTCGCCAAGTTTTTTGACTAATGAAATACATACAAAATAAATGAATGGGCAGAACATAAATGAAGCAGAAAACTCTGAGAGCGGAATCACGAATAGTCCGCAATTGGTAAAATTTTTCAACATCAATTTGTAGAATTACCCTCTAGTTTTTAGCCCGTAGGTATGTACATCACTATACATACTCGTATAACATGGAGTGATTTTATATTGTGTTCATTGTTCATTCCTTATATTATTCGTACATATTACATAAGTAACGTAAAAGAGGGAAATTCCATCAAGTTTTTTCATCAACCCTTCAAAATTACAGTAACGAGGATTAATGTCAAAACGTAATTTTATTTATTAAGAATTTAATTCGAATCTGTATCAAAACTAGCTGGCGGTTGATTAAACATCTGTAGGCTATAATGTGTTTTCGAGAAACACAGCAGTATAAAATTAGCATAATTTTATTGACATCTGAGTAATTTCGGAACCAGGAAACATTTAAGGAGTTTGTAAATTTAAACGACGGAAGGAAAATTATAATATACGTCTCGTTCGTATAAGAAAACGTCACAAAGAAACGTAAACAATTTACCAAAAAAGGTTGCCGACCAGTTATCAATTTTTCTCGTAATTTTTTTCCTCTTTATTTTGTTTTACTGGGAGGAAAGAAGCGCGATGTTGGAAGAAGTTTATTTTATTTAGTCCAAACATCTTACGAGTAGTTTCGTAAAGTATACGAATTAAATTTTTTGACGCTACGGAAACTTTTTTCCTCGTTTGTAGCGTATAATACGAGTATAGAAGAGCAACTTTAATAACCAGAAAGATTGGCCTTGCGACTAGGCCAACGCAAGTGTCATAACGACGTCGGAAGCGAAATTATCGTAAAAAAAGATTTTACAACTTGATACCCTTTTCAGGCGATGATGCGATGTTGGCGAAGCTCGCTTAAAATTGGGCCTTTTAAGTGGAACCTTTTTTCGGCGGAAAAGACATAGACGAGGGGGAGAATTTGAATTTTCAACAAGCCCGCAGGCGACACTAAATGACGTAAATTTAACTCTCCAACGAACCACCGTTGGGGCTTTTATGCCGCTTATATACCCAACTATAAGGGTACGAAATACAAGTACGAACATAGTAATAGTATAAAGACGATGTAGGTGGTTGTTCATGTGTGAATTTTGAAAGCGATCTAACCCGATTAATCTATTATTTTGAAGGCTTCAACATCCGCAAAAGGCGTTAATTGAAATATTCTATTTTTAACACGTTAAATTATGTTTTTAGGGTGACAAAAATTCACTCACCTGTCCGATGGAATCGATCAACTTGTATTGATTGAGCTGCTGATAAGAGCCGCATTCATCGATGCTCACTCTGCGACATTCTTTGAGCGGTGATTTACGACGCGCGGTTCTGGGCGAAGAGTATGGAGAATATGGTATATTCGGGTATATGGGTCGATTAGTGGCCACGCTTGTAATATTTATCTCGACGTTTTCTCGCAGCTGTAACGCCGAGCTGAAATTAGGCAAGTCGGCGTTAGCCGACGCTGCCGACGCTGAGCCATTTTCATTATGTGTACTCGGCGGCGGCAGTTCATCTTGTTTGTCGCATTTCCTTCTATCTTTGCGCTTTTCGCCCGTACATTCCGAGTCGTCTGTTTCCGTTGATGTTGTAATTATCGGCAGCTGTTCTTTCCCTGCTTTCAACCTGCAAAGCGAAATATGACACTCGTTAAATTGATGCTATGCTTATAAACCTACGTACACGTTTAAAGTTATTATAGTTTTACGTTACGTGCACCTATAAAGACCATAAAACCCTGCATATACGAGAAACAGGATAGGTGAGTTTGATCCGAACTCCGAAGCGCGATTCAGAGCGGTGGCGCTCATAGGTTCGAAGAAATACTATTGCAGAACTTGATAAGAGCGCCAGATTTTTTTTTCAAAAAGGTGCCGATGAATTCTTGACATTACCCTTGTCAGAGTTTTGAAAAATTTTTCAAAGAATATCATGTTGAACATGAAAATTCCAATATTTAAAGTACCTATCTATACATTGGTATCTACGTCTGATTTTACAATGCGTAATTTACATACTTTTGCTGAAAAAAAAAATTTTCCAAAAAATTGCGTCGGGGTTTTGAGACCTTTGGAAAAAATCATGATGAATTTTTTGGATGTGTTTCAGTCAAATCTATACACTATATACAGGTACAGAAATGGACAATAAAATTATGAAAATCCGGGCTCATTTGTACTATGAAGGCTACGAAGGTACAAAATAACCTATCTGTATACTGAATAGCTATTGAACTAATTTACCCTCTCCTTTCCCTTTTCTCAGTCAAGGAACAACGGACACAAATAGATAAATGAATTTTCATATTTCAGGCGATCCAAATTTTTTAGAAAAATCATCATACAACTTTTTGAAATTCGTACTTTTATGAACGGTTTAAATTTTTAAAAAATGAATGTGAGAATCCGTCTAAACTTTACAAGCTTCGGCTGGGAAAATAATACATCGCGAACAGCGACGCCACAATGAACAAAAAAATGAAATAGAAAATTAGTTTCATCCCGTATGAACAAATGGACTTCATGGTCACTTTCTCAGCCTTGAATTGTCTGTAGCAAATTGCGATTGTGGGAGAGCAAGTGAAGGTGGTTAAATTTTTCTTGTCGGGAAGCAGGAAGAGTTTATGAGAAAGAATTCCTACCTATTGTCCAAGAAAATGTTTGAAGTTGAAGCTTGAAGCATTTAAATGCGAAGATAGTGCCGGGCAGGCCCGTAGCCAGAATTTTTTTCAGTCAGGGCAGATGGAATTGTAACCAGGGCATGATAATTTACCAAAATTTATGAGTTTAAGGGGGGGTTGTTGCAAATTTCGTAGTTGTTTAATAATTCAAGCAGTCAGAGCTCTTGGAATTCAGTATTTTGAGAGGCATAAAAATGATGGCATTTGAATGATAATTTTTTTTTTTAGAAAAAATGAAAAAGAAAAGCAAATAGGCCCGAGCGAAGCGAGGGCAAAAGCTCTCGAAAATCAGTATTTTGAGAGGTATAAAACAACGTTTTTTGTGTGATGAGTTACTCATAAAAATTTCATTATTTTGCTTCAAAATTTTAAAATTGAAATGGTGATTTTTTTGGAAAATTTAAAATCCAAAGAAGAAAAGCAAACGGACTCTAGCGAAGCGAGGGCGAATCCCGAAAATTAGTATTATGAAGGGTATGAAAACAATGTTTTCTTGTATGATATTATGTATATTGTATACACATGAAGAAGTTTATTATTTTTGTTTAAAAATTTTTAAAAATCCGAATGATTATTTAAAAAAAATTCAAACTTGAAAAAGAAAAGTGAACAATCCTAAATGAAGCGAGGCCAACAGCTTTCAAAAATTCAATCATGTTTTGAGAAGTGAAAATAAAAAGTTTCTTTATGGAGAGAGGAGTTTATTTTTCTGATTCAAACTTTGAACATTTCTTGAATTTGAACAAAATACCCAAGTTTTCTATGCGAGAAAAGAAGATGCAAATAGCACGAGCGAAGCTAGGGCAAAAACTCTCAAAATGTGTAATTCAAAATCTAAAAAAGTCGACAAATGAGCTCTTTTCTACAAAATTTGTTCATAATTCCGGAAAAATAGGAAAAATTTGAAAATTTGAAAAAAGTAGGACTTTTGGATAAAATTGTTGAAAAATAGGACTTTAGTAGGACTATAAGAACTTTTGAGAAAAATTAGGACTTCAGTAGGACCAGCAGGACCTGTTAGACACCTTGAATAAGATATGCAATTATTTTGAATTCAAAATTGCAAAAAATGGAAAAATGATTTCAAAATAAAATTTGTTTGAAAGAGGAGAAATTTGCGGATTCGTCCAGCCAGGGCAAAGCGTTTTGCCAGCCAGGGCGGCGCCCTGGCTGCCCTTATGCTGGCTACGGGCCTGGTGCCGGGGATTTAATTTCTTTACAAAATATTCCCGAAAAACTAAAAGAGTGGCAAAGAAGTACAATAGATATTTCGACAAAGATAAAAGTACATAAATTCATTGATAATAATATTTATATACCCTACCCCAGAGCAAATTCACTAATCAAAAACCCCCTTAAGACATTTGCAATTTTTCTGCTGTGCACTCAACTAAATAGATCGTAAAATGCAGCGACAACACTCCCAAGTCGAAAATTTCTCTATTCTCTACCGAATTCTATGCTGGTATTTTCTTTTTTCACGCTCATTTGTTGCGAATTACTCCCACGAATGTGGCGGACATTATACGAGAATATATGTGTATCAATATCACAGAGTATAATCTGGGACATGGAAAACTCTGGCAATAAACCTTGAAACTCCATTTAACCAATAGTTGGAGTAATAACACAGCAACCGTTGAGAAATCCAACACGCGTAATGTGAAAAAGATAACAGTTTTACAACTGTCGCGTATCTACTCGTATATGTGTGTTTTCTTTTTCTAGGCACTCGTATTGCTGATGGAACCAGCTTTTGAGAAACTCCCAGGACAATATTTTTTCCGTATGGGCTTTGATGCGTTGAAGACGTGTAAATGGGACCTATTTTTCTCGAGAGTAAAGCGTGTTCACGAGTCATTAATAACATTTTTTTCCCCATTTATTTATACATATAAAGCAAATTTCGTTAAAAACTTCTACGAGTTCATTTTCTTAAAAAATTAAAACGTTAGGGGAAAACAGGCTGGTAATATTATGTCGCGTCAAAATGCTGAAAGACAAACTTCTGCATTTTTTTTTCGATCATCGCGATATTGCCGGAATATTGCTCTCGTAAGTTTTCTTTCATCGGGTCGTCGCGTAAAACTTGGCGAGATTTCAGGTTTTACTTACTTACCCTTCGACCCTTCACGCGAAGCGAGTTAAAAAAATTTTCCACGTTATTGTTTTTCCTTTCCGTATACAACGTCGTGTGGATTTGTCGAGACGACGTTAAAAATTTTCATTATTTTCACCTCGTTACCGTTTTGCGAGAATTCAATGTAAGTAAAAAGAACGCGAATTTTAAACGAGCGAAATAAATTTAGGGATTTAGGGAAACAGTGAAAATCATCGTGATATCACTTGGATGTGTTTTAAAACTGGAGTCAATCCAAAAAGGAAAAAAATGAAAAATTCTTCGACATTGATTTTTTAATTTTGGAAATGTATTACTTCCATTTCCATCAATAATGAATTAAAAATAACCTTTGAATTTGACGCACTATTTTGATAGGTTTTCACGGGCATCGGCACTGAGTTCAAAATACACTGGCTTACTTTTTGGGTACCACCCTTCAGAGCCCGTGGTGCGATCGATTTCCACTAATTTGAGGTTGCTTACTTCCTTTTCGAATATATTTACACATCTATTCAACCCCTCACAAATTCTGTTGAAAATTATAACTCATGTACTTACTTACACCCTTCTCCCAACGCTGTTACCCTTTACGCCAATCTTTCGGTCACGTATAATGAAAGTTGAAACCATTGTAAAGTGTAAACAATACTTTTATTCGGTTATTGTTAACGTTTCTATTAAATTTTTTACTTTGCTGCCCAGTACAAGGAAAACAACTACAAATAGTTCAATAATACGAGTGGAACAGCGGTGGTTTCTCTGTGAGAATTATGTCATTTCAACTCAACTTAACCAACAAAGTAATCGAGCGTACACGATCGAGTGAAAAATGACCAAGAAAATTTATACTCGTAAGTAGCTCTTATATTATAGGTATTTAAACTTTTTTTCTCGCTAAAGAGAAATTCAAAAAGTATTTTTAACCACGGAAATCGAATTTTAAATGAACTCAATTCAATGGAGCACCTATATATACTGTACGAGTATTTCTTTTCAAATGATGCATTTACTTGTTCCCATATTCATAAATTAATGACTATAAATTGTCAACTTGTCCCAATTGAGGGCGAGGCATTATACGTAAAGATGGAATTCTTTTTGGAACAATATAATATCTACGGATCAAAAAATACTAGAAATCGCCTTTTCAAAATTTTTTTTTTCTAAAATTTTCTGTGTTTTTTTTTCTTTTAAACATTAAAAAAATGTTCATATCCTTTTTTCCGTATAGAAACTATGTAAGGTAGGTACACAATTTATTTCAAATCTTCACCAATTCACCCTCCTCAAACGGCGTGTCTTGCAACGTATAATTTCGCATACATCAGCGCACATTTTCATTACGAGTACATTTTTTCAAAATTGTAGCCGCATTATTTTTTTTTTTCAAGAAAAACTTTCAAAAAACTCATCACATTACGTATTGAAGCATCCCATGACTTGAGGTCAGAGTGCGAAGAGCGGAGCAGGAAAAGAAATAAGGATAGCTACATATAAAAAATCCAGGGCTGCGTCCGTCGCCTTGATAATGTACGCGTCTTTTGGAAAAAACGCAAACTCGACTTGATTTTCTGTTTCGTTTTATAAACATTTTCTGACTGATAAAGAGATATGAGTTGGAGTTGGACTCGGACATTTTCACACAATCGAAATTCGTATTTTTTCAAAGTGAAAAAAAAAATAAACTAAAAATTTACAGCGATAGAATTCGAAAAGACTAAAAACGAACGTCAGTTGAGAATTCCGTTAACTGTTTACTGATTTTCTTTACTTTGAGAGGAATAGTAAGAGATGTTGACTTTTTGAACTTTTTAGAGATTGGAGTGAATTCCAGTAACAAAGTAAATTTCATACGACGATGTGTGAATTCGAATCGAATAACTTGTAAATGAAGAAGACTTAAAAGTTGTGATGAAAGTTTTAAGTTTCTACAGTTTTTTTTCTCCTTTGCTCGTACGTAGGTAGGCTAAATGAACTACATGTCTGTGTGGATGGAGATTGGTGATGTTCACACATTCACTTTATGATACTTGATAAAATATCTATTTTTTTCTTATTTTACGAGATTTTTTTTTAATATTAAAATTTTATTGTGCTTTTTAGGTATTCGTCATCATCATATTTAATCTTTATGAATCAAAAAATAATTCTGAAAAATCCATATTTTCCCTCATAAATTCAATCATGATTAGATATGAATTGACATCATTTTACGAGTAGGTGCTAATCATTACGGGAAAAGACCGAACATTGTTTTGCAAGAAAAAATGTAAAAATTTCACGAAACGTCTGAATAATTCAAATATGCGACTAACCCAATGTGTTCAAAAATATGAAAGGTGTCCGGAAACAGAGCAGCCGAACTGGAAATTTCAAACGACTGAATGTCATTAAAAGAACTGCACATTTTAAAAATTTATGAACAAACTTCTTTAAAATTTGATCGATATAAGAATATGAATACATACCTAATGAATTTCAAACCCCCGGGGGGGGGGGAATACATTCCGAAGTGAGAAAAATTTGATTGAATCAGAATGCATTTTTGCTTAATTTGCTAATTAGGTAAGTACCTATTGTTGGAACGACAAAGTGATTTTGATAAAAATATACGTACTAGGTTACAAATTTTTTTAAATGTAGGCATGGTTCATTTAAAAAAATCTAAAAATTCATTCAGTCATTAAATATGGAAAATTTGCAATTTTTTGACATTTTTCAAATTGAAATTTTTTTAAAAAATCTATGCATGGCCCCTTCAATTTACAAGTTTGGCAAAAATTTATACGATCTTCAATTTATTTTTTTGTTTACTTAGTTACTGTCCACCTCTATGATCAAAAATTTATTTCTACTTCTTTTTCTGCAGAAGGCAGTTGTGCTTTCAATTTTCAAAATAGACAACATGCGCATCTGCAGTTTTTCAGTTCGGACACACTGTATAAAAATATGTCCTGTTAAATCACAAAAATTAATCTGAAAAAATTACGTAGATATTTTCATGACACACTCGTATCTACGTATTTTTTGATTATGTACTTATCATATCTGATTAAATATATAATTTCATACAGATTTGCAATTACTCAATTAGTAATACATAAGTATATTCGTTGTAGTAAATGGTGTGTATTCAGTAGGTAATATGCAAGTATGTATGTACAATGTAGGGTCTATAGAAAACGTACATAAATCGTGTCGGTTTTCATTTCATTTCCTTTGCCCAAGCCAACATTTTGGGTCTTTTGTGACCACATACATGGCAGGTAGGGTACCTTATATGCGACATTTAATATCTACACAATCGACATAGTAGCATTAATAAGTGATACACAAAATTCCAAGCATAATGCGGGTCTTCATAACACGCCAGAGTTTTCCAAGCACATAAATCCAATTAACCTTTGCTCTCTCCAAAATATTTTACAAAGATTTGTTCTTTGTAATTTGTGTCATAGTATGTTACATATTTACCTACTCTGGATCAGATTATGTAGTAGGTATACATGCAAAAAAAAACTACGAGTTTATATGAAAACGAATAGGTACCATAACAGGAATTTTTTGATGGCTGAAAATTTTTTACGAGAAAAATGAAAGCACAATTACAAAAAAGAGAAGGAATTTCTATGTCACAAGCCTCATAACGTAGGCAACGTTTATAATAAATGACATTGTGGGCAATCCCTTGAGACTAATTTCGGTTTCAGGGTTTTAATGCGGTGTTCTTGAATGCTTTTAATGAATGAAAAAAGGGTGGAAATTTCTATATCACGAATCGAATATTTTTTTGTACTTACAATAAGTAGATGTAAGTATGTGCAGATACGAAGATGATTTTCATATTTTTTCCCATGAATTATTGTAAAATATTCCTCATTAAGATACCTACGTAAATATCTAACATTTGAATTTTCTTTGACATGTGATACATAAGTACCTACCACCTACCTATATCGTTTACATATACCTATTAAAATGAATGAGAAATACTTATGCCAAATGAAGGCATGATTTTAAACAAACGTGATGGGTAAAATAGTATCTAAAAATAATTGGGATAATTTTCGAATTTACGATATTTCATCCGAATAATAATTCCTTGGACACATTTTCTAGTGGAGTATTTTTTTTGTTGTTGTTAAATACCGGCTAATAAATTATGCTCGTTAAGAAATAGTAAAAAAATTACACGTTAATCTAATGGTAATGATTTTCATGATAAAAATTTTTACTCACGGTATGTTAACTTTTATAAAGCGAGAAGCAATAATTCCCGTTGTTGTGAATTATTCAAAACATAACAAAAATTACTATACGGTATAAAAATAATAATAACGAAATTGACAAGGATATTTTGAACGTAAAACTACATTTTACCCAGCGATGCTTTCAAACAAGACTGAAAACTGAAAAGGGAAGTGTCGTCAAAGCTATTAAAGTTCCTTGTACCGTAACAGTGTTGCCAGCGTTGAACGTGATAAAATGTACGCTACGGAGTTGTGATAGTTCATTAAAGCTTTTAAAACTACATACTCGTATACTTACCTACAGATTAATAAAACTAACTTAAGTCGCGAAAATAAAGATGTAATCGATGTTTTAGAAATTTTAGCAAATTAGAGCCATTAATGAATAATTATATTCATAGCAACCGAAACAATTCCGTGTTGATGTTTTGAGTTGCGAAGGGAAATATAAAATTACGAAAACGTGAAAAGAAAGTTTAGGGTGATTCAATATAATATTGTGAGCTTTACGTGGATCTCTTTCTATAAGCGTAGCTATTGAATAAAAGTCACTTTGGTGCTGGAGTCAGTTTCAAATGAGTTATTAAATTTTTAGAAATGAAAATTTCGAGAAAAAAAGGCTACGAAAAATGTTATAGATTTTTTGCAGGTTTTTGAGGGATTCTGAGTATTGTCTGTCTCGTTGAAAATAAATCGCAAGAATTTTTTCTCAATGTACTTTTCCCCCATATTTCTACTGTCGAGAAAAATACCTTTAATGCAAAAAATTACGTAGGTAAGTAATTTTTATTATGAAAAATGCTTGGAAAGATTGTTCGCGTCGAGAAACATTTTCCTCTCGAAAGTTCTGCATTACACATTACGATATAATACCAGACTTGAAGCGAAATTTTGTCCTCTGAGGAATGCATTGCACAATCACTCAAAATATAACCGAAAGTACATAGATTTAATTCGGCCTGGGAATTTGTAGAAAATATGGAAGTCGAGAAATATACCTACCTAACAAATTGTTACGGATACTTCCGAAAAAGAATTGCAAAATGTACGTTCTACTGTTCAAGACAGACTACCGTTTGGTAATGAAATTTTTAGAAATGGATTGGTAGATAGTACGTTTAAATTACACAATAGTTTTTCAATTTCGGTGCCTAGAATTGAAGCAATCATCGGCGTAGATTTCTTCAACGTGATGAAAAATTATTACTAGAGATTAGTTTTTGTATTGGATTAATTTTTATACCTACGATATGTTGTAGGTATCGCTATCACCTTTTGAAAACATATTGCCCTAGATTGATACGAGTGTACGTGATTCACCAGCAGACGAAAACAAAACTTTTTCTCATGATTTTCTTTTTTTATCTTTTATTTCTTCATGGTCACCAGACCAGGGTTCTTTTTAAATTTACCAAAGAATACATTTCTTCAAGTAATTTTCAGTTTACATTTTGTCTTTCACTTATTTTATTTTTTTCAAGTTTATCATTTTCTCTCAAAATCTGCGAAATGTTCACATTTTCACCCACTGGTGTAGCCTTCTGAATTTCATTTACGTGCATAAGCTTTAGACTGAGCTGATAAGCCTTATTTGTGGTCCAAACTCAAAAAGAAAAAAAAACCGTCGATATATTGTTTGCTTATCTTGAGATTTGAAGAAGAAAATTTAAACACCCTTGGATTTTTTTACTACAAGTGAACAATTTATAAAGTTTCAACGTGTTAAAAAAGATTACAAGCCATCTTACAACTTTCTGTACTCAACATTGGTAAGAAATCGTATTTTGAAAAAACTCAAAACTCATATAATAAGTATGTGCACATTGTACACTTCTATATTTCCTCACTTCTTGAGATTGTAACTATAGCTGTTCTCTAATAGATTTTATTTAAATAACAAAAATTTATCAAGTTCATCTTTTTTCATTTAAATAGGTAAATAAAATAAAATTTTATTAATTTTTCTCACGATAAATAGATATTTGAGGTTATATTTACCCCTTTGCTTCATATTTTTAATACAGGGAAATGCTGATGAACCATAACAATCATCTACGTAGGTATCTTTAAAAATCGCAGAAGAAATGTTATTTTCACTTCTGCAGAGGAGAGGTTCCCCAAACATGCCTACACAAAACTCACACCTATTTTATCTCATTGAAAAAGATCGGTAACATGATTTCATTTTTTTTTTAAATCACCGAACGTCAAAATGAAATAGGTAGGTACTAGGTAGCCTAAATAAATAAGTACCAAACAAAAAAAATTTAAAAAAAAAAACGAAAAATTCCAAACAAAAATCGTCTTTAAATTTGAAAAAGTGACTCGAGCCCGGTTTACGGAACCGTAATCATTTATCAATGTGACGCGGTGAGCGATACCATACCATATGTCGGAAAACTTTTTTTTGAGATAATCGCGTTTTCATGGAAAAAGTCAGAAAATATCAAAAAAAATTTTTTTGTCGATTCATATACTATGAAGCCTATACTTTGGAATGGGTGTACCCACCGATCTCAAACACGTCGTTTTAGTGGTGAAAAACCGGTTTTACAAAAGTGCTTTTCATAAAAAAATGTAAAAAAAAAAAAAAAAAAAATATTATGATGTAAAACCATTAAAAGATGAAGAAAATCAAAAAAAAAAAAAAAAAAAAAATTTAAAAATGTTACAAAAATAACCCAAACTTTCAAACACGTTTTTCTCAGAATTTTGGTTTTTGAATTTCAAAAAATACGCAACTTTGAAATTTTGAAAATTTGTCAGATTTTAATATTTTGAAAATCTGTTTGCACCATTGAAAAGAGGAAGAAAAACACTACCAGAAACCACAATAAAACGAAAAAAATTTTTGCCGACATATGGTATGGTATCGCTCACCGCGTCACATTTATCAATATTAAATTACTTACACCTTTTAACGAGATTTCAATAAAATTGATGTATTGGTATACTCGAGACACATGAGCCATCACATTACAGGATATTCAGCGCTTTAATATCAAGATATACGGTACACGTCGACGAAATGTGGTCATTAATTGGTGTTTAAATTTTAACAAAGCCGTTTAATAGCGTGACATGTACGCTTTCAGGCGTTTATTATCAAACAAGCGTGATCTAGGAAAGTGATTTCAACGTTGGCGAGCTTAATGCGCTTCAATTTACCTATCTATTGTCCCTCATTCAGGTTATAAAAATACTTACTTTTCCATACACTTGCGAAGAAGAAAGACGATACAGTCGACACATAAAGGCTAATTTATAAAGAAAAAGATGTTTCCATCAAAAGAAAGTTACACCATTGAGCATCAAAAAAAAAAAAAAAAATGCCAAATCGAATTTTAGTATACTGTGAATACCAACCTACAGATCCAGGTACACTTTCCTTTAAAAGAACATTTGTGAAACTTAATCAAAAGGAAAATGTTTCGTAAACTGACTATAACTGTTATAAATTTCAATTCCTTAACCAGGTCGAAATTACTTTTTTTTTTTGTTTGAAAATGATGTAGGTACTTGATGGTTGAATTCTTGCGGCGAAGTTTATTCAATTTTTGTCTGTAGGTATGTCTATTTTTTTGAAGCATCCGCATGGAATATTTTTTATACTTACTTAGTTACTCCGTTATTATGAAACATACAATGTTACGTATGTTCCGCCTTCATAAAATATACACGAAAAGTTCTCTCTTGTCAGTTTACCTACACTAAACAATAATGAAAAACACAAATCTACTTTGAAGATGGAAGATGGTACAAAATTTCAATAATTTTTCTTACATTTTTCACAATCGAGTTTAAAGTTTTAATTTAAATTCGAAAAATATTTACCTACGTTTTAAAATTCCAGTTTGCGTTGCATACTTTTCTGGAACTATACGAGGAAGTTTTCACGAAGATTAATTAAAATTTCATTTTTTTAAAAACATGAAAACGGGCCGTTATTTTACATGTAAATAAAAACTAAGGACTTGGACAACGTAGAACTCGTGGAAAGCTTTTCATCGTTATTACCTATCTTTGAATTTTTAAAAATCAATTAAGTAGGTATAAACAAATTTTCCAGATTTGATTTATTGATACCAATTTGATTCGAATTAAAAGTTTTTTGGCAGATCTTAACATGGTAGGTATTTACTTAATTTTTCCAATATAACTTTCTGCTTCGATCATTTCATTATTAATTCAACGACGAGAAGTAACTTCTATGATCCTTGTAGGTAAGTTACAGGAAAATAAGGGCGGATCAGTTAAAGAGGAAAAAACTTTCTACTTGCCTTTCACAGCAAACATATTAGATACCTACTCGCTGAAACCTATTTTATGTTCGAAAAATTCTTTGTGGCATAAATGTACACTTAGGGTTGTTAATGATCTCTCGAACGACCAGCCGCGTTATTCGCGAGTTTTGAAGTGGCAAAAAATTTGTCGATACTGTAGTAGAATAAATGTAAGATTTTACACTTGTATTTTTCAAGTACCTGGTAGGTACCTAACGAGGTTTCTCAATAATTCGCTATATTGCGTAGGTAATAGGTAGGCTATACAAGGGGGCTACCTACTTTCATTTCATTTCCACATAACATGGCCTCGTCGATTCCTTTGCGAGTTGTTTTAATTAATCAAATGTAGTAATTAATTTAATTTCTATCTACGTTTAACAAAAGCTAGCAACTCTTTTTCGTTAGTAGGAAAAACTGAGAAAACCCTCCCGTAAAAAGTTCATTTAATTAATGGATTTTAACGCACGGTATCTCATCGGGAAGCACCTAGACCTACTTCAACAGCTATTTCAATAGACCTACAGCTCAAAAAAAAAAAAAAAAAAAAAACTTTGATGGCTTTAAAATGGAAAAAAATTGTTCCATCTAGGGCTATTTTTAACCTATTGTCGATAAGCAATATTCGTACTGGTAATTAATTTGTTAAAAGATAGAAAAATTTAATCATCAAGGATACTCGAATAATGTTTTACCATACTTACATGAAATCGAATTTTCAGAAGGATGAAACAGGACCTAAGAATGTAATCATTAAAAAATGCATTACATCGCGCATTTTTTTTTCTAACAAGAGAAGCGAATAAGAAACATCTAACTTGACGACAATTTTTCCTCTGATGTACCATTAAAGATATGTTCGTGTTATAGGTACATCTCACGAATGATAATGGAAATGGGACGATGGTGAACAGCATTTTATTGCTTTGCAGAGTGATACCTACTAACTATAAAGCTATTCTAGTAACCTTTCCCAAAGGTTTGATTATATTTCATCATTGATTATCGACGTCATCGCATACCTACCTTACCTATAGGCTATAGTGATTTCCCAAAAGGAAATTTTTATTATACTGCTCTCACATAAATTATACAACTCAACGAGGAAATAATTTTTCTAAAATAAACCACACCTATAGAAGAGTCTACATTCCGTGAGAAGAAAATTGATACCTAGATTTAGGAAACAGATTTATAGATTTTTTTTCGAGCTTTACTTGACGGAGATTAATAACAAATGAAACAGAAAAACCGCTACACTGCTTCCATCTGTACAGCTTCATCAATATATCTTTGTCAGTGTTGTTGGGAAAAAAAGGAGAAAAAAAAACGGTTCAAAAGCTGTAAGTGTAAACTTCCAAAAGAGACATTGTTGTAGGTACGTTGCAAAAATAAACATAGCTTTTTAAAATCTGCGGTGAACGTAATGGCACCATCGGTTTGTTTTCATTACATGCAAAGCCAGAGGTGTACCTACCTGAAATGAAAACATCACGCGGTATTTCGAATCTCTTGTTTTAAATACTTATTCCTAGTAGGTATTGTGCTGCAAGATGAAATAATAGTAATTCGTCTAAGGTGATGGCTTGTATTAATCTGTTCAGTAGACACTTCCTGTTTGTTGTATTTACATTTTTTCTGGTTCCAGATAATTAAAATTTATTCCCTTTAGTTCTATGGGTCAAAGTTTTACTTAAAATGTACCTACCTAACTACCTACCTACCTACCTACCTACCTACCCACCTACCCGTATAAAACATATTCTACCCATCTAGTTAATGTTGCGTCTGCAACATCACCGATTATCTTAGTAAGTTGCACGATAATAGCTATCGAAACTGACCCAATAGAAAGTTTTAAAGTCAAAAACTAATATACTTAGGTAAGCGAGTTACTACGAAGAGAAAGCAAAAGTAATTTAAACTTATGTTACGACCCCCAACTTGACCATAAAAATAGAAAAATAAACATGGAAATGGGTAAAGCTACTAAATTATCATTTTAACAATACTAAGTAGGTAATACACATCAGGCTAATTTAGTGAGTTTGTATTTTGTTAGCGATCTGGTTACTGATCATGACCGATTAACGTTTTGTCTTCGTTTAAAACAATTATCTGAAATTTAGGTAGTATATGTGACCCGCTCTGACAAAACCGACCGTTTCGACAAAAAAAAGTGTCCAAAATAATGATGTTTAAAATGAGTTTTAAGGGTTGAAAGATCAGATTTTTGAGAAAAAAACATTTTTTGAAATTTTGTCGAAATGGTCGGTTTTGTCAGAGCGGGTCACATATAGCCTACTGGGTACCAATTCATAAATTCACTTGTTTTCGTATAGGTAGGTGTAGATCCTACAGGTCCCAGGTACAACATCTTCCAGACCACTGTACAGGGTGTTCCGGGAATCGTTTGCCAAAATTCAAGTAGATAGAACTCGAGGAGACGAACAAAAAACGTTATACGAAGAATCTATTCAAAAATTTCGTTAGCTAGAATTTAAAAATACGCACTCTTAATAGGAGTCATTGTATTTCACTCCACCCAACAATTGTATGAAAAATTCTTCAGCAGTTCAGCATAGGTAGGTATGCGGTTCTGGTTGTTACCGTTGTTTTTTCATTCATTTTTGGTTTCATATTTATATGAATTTTGAAGTGATCCGCGGTCACGATGAATCACGCCATGAAAAATATGATCCGGATCACGGATCATTTAAAAATGATTCGAATCTGCGGATTACAGTTTCAAATGATTCGTTGCAACCCAGTCTCAAGGTTACTTACGGGGTATATCCTATAATTTTTTTCTATTCGTAAAACGAATAATACATTGCAACCACAAATTGAACAAAAAATTCCTCGAATCAATTTAAATCTCTCAAATATAAAAGCACCAACATATTTACCTATCTGATTTTGTAAATAAACTGCACCTACCTACCTACCTACCTACCTACCTAATATTCAATCAGAATTGAGCATTTTAAACGTAACTGGAGGGTGTTTTCTTTAGCAACGGAAAGATATGGAAAATAACGGAGTAAATTTTGTTTCACAAATGAGCTTTATTTATCTCGATGAAAAGCTTTAGCTTTATAAAAAGGGTTTATTAAATAACCCTGTCAACCTACATTACGGTATTTTGCTGCGGTAAATAATGTCAATTTAATGTTTAACCAATCATGTATAAGCAGTCGATGTATTCAGTAAATAGTAGGTACCGTTTGTGTCGATATATACTTAAAAAGCTGTCGCATTTACAAATAGAAATGACTAATGATTAATTCAAACGTTTTGTAGTAATTTTTCGTCAATGTACATACACCAGTAGGTGTAGGTATAGGTATATTATTTACAAAGGTGGTGAAATAACTAAAAAAAATATGCAAATACAGGCACTTCCCCATCCTCACACATTACGATTGGAAATAAAGCGAAAGCAAATGTTCGACAAAAAGCTGAAGTATATGAAAAATGAAGAAGAAAAAAACTACTCTCGCAAACAGAGAGCTTGAAGAATACCGCGGATTTTGTAAAAATAAGAAAGATGTATGCGTCTGAATGAACACGAGGTGATAAATTAACAACAAAAGGAAAAACGTACCTACATACATAGAAGTCGTACTTTTGGGAATAAGTTGCAGACCTCGTTTCGCCCTAAAACTGAAAGAATAATAGACATCGCCGACGGCTAAAAGTGCCGCTGAATTTTTCTCAGGAATTTTTCACATCTATTTCATAATTCTGCGGTAGCCTTTGAATGGCCTTTGAATGACCTTCGAATATAGTCACAATTATACTCAGGTGAAAAATGATTTACTCGATGAATGATTTAATATTATAGGTACATAATATGTATACTCGTATGTACCTACTTACTGGGTGTACGTTCTTGGTTCGAGTAGGTATTGAGAAAATAATATTTCTTTTGCGCGATTCAATTTCGAAGAATTGAAAATTGAATCCAGAATACCTAGAGGTAAAAATCTATAAAGTCTCGTTGAATCAAGTAATGTTGATGAATAGAATATCAAGTTCATGCTTAGTTAAAAATTTTTTAACAAGTAATGAAGTGTACCTAGACCTACCTAAATTAAAACACTAGGTATTTTCGCCAAAAAAAAAAATAAATAAAAAAATATTGAACATAAAATGAATCCTGAAATTACAGAAAATGAAACAATAAGAATGAAGACTGCTTGAGATATAAAAAGAAATACGAATCCAGCGTGACGCTAATAAATTGCCTATTGCAACGCCTTCCTTTCAAGTTCATTCGCAATCTTCTCGCATATTACGATGTCTCTGCATTTATTTCAAACGTAAGTTACATGTATGATTATTACGCTTGCAGCTTACTTCCACGTTTATTTTACTTGTTTGAAAATGATTTGTTAAGAAGTGAGCTCAATCACGTTTCCTTCCAATTTCTCAGAAAAGCGTGGTTATTACAATCCAATTATTATCGTGTACCTACGTACATTCCCTTGATTGATTCATTCAATGATTCTTGGTAATTTCAACTAGTTTTAATGTTTTAAAATTAAAATATTAGAACTCAATATTTTCGCAGACGTGGCTGGTATAGTTAGGTTCAAAATTGAAGTTATTTGGCTCGGATCCTCTCGCTTTTTTTCCTCGAGAAAGAAAAATTTAGACGGAGTAGATAGATGTTGAGATCAAAATAAGTAAATAGGTACTTAGTTTAAATGAAACGAACGCATAAATCCCTCGAAGTAAGATTATATTGATGGATTCAAAGAAGTACTTAACTACTACCAACCGAAATCACTTTTTTGAAGCGTAGGTACGTATAGCTTAATACGAGTATGTACGAGTACGACGTACGTAAGTATATTTACCTACTACGTAATTAATGATAACCAATCGGCATAAACTTACCTATTCACATCTTCCACTTCATTGTTCTGGGTGGTGTGGACTGCAATACCTCGACAAGAAGCAGTGAGCCTTCCATCTTCTCCAGTAAACCAACCAAATGACGGTGCTGCTGTAATACGAAACGTAATACGATTTGAAAATCCGCGTTAAAATATATGAGACGGTAAAACGTCGACGAAATTTACAGTAAATATAGCGCAATGGTAGAGAAGGAAGAAAAGGGTTTATGGAAAAATGACTTTTACAAAAGTTACCCGAATATATGAAAAGTTTTAAAAAGTTGCCAATTGGTGTGTATAAAAGTTGACAGCCTAACGAACGCTTTTTCACGCTAAAAATTTTCGTATAGGTGATTGGTTACGTGACACGTTTAAAACCCTCCAGATGATTCTATACAAGCGGTTTCGTTTCTAAATATCCGTTCGTTTGAATAATTTTTCAAACTTTGAAAATTCTCAATAATCGTAATTTTACGTTGGAATATCAACGCGACGCGTGAGTTTTCAGTATATATTTCGCGAATAAAAACAAATACAAATACATAGAAGAACTGTCTCGTGTTATAACATCCGATCAAAATTCAGAGTGTATTAAATTTCATCTTGAAAGCGATTCCATTCTCTTATTTCGAATTCTTTGGTTACAAAGCATTTTCTACAACAGGAATCAAAGACGTGGGCGCCGCCGTTGATACGTTTTTTAAACATAAAGACCCCTCCGTAAACGTATATTTTTCGTGTATGTAGGTATGTGTGAAAATGGCTGCGTGATATTGGAATCGCTAGAATACTTTGGTTTTTTCAAAATAACGCTATTTTTTTCATTTCGCCGAACGCTCGATTGTTTTTGTTTGGGATTTTATTTCTTCGTGAGTTGTTTTCCAAGAAAATTTGAAATCATTGTGAATCATTTTAGAATGATGAATATTTAATCAGATTAG
Source organism: Planococcus citri (assembly GCF_950023065.1). Classification (NCBI taxonomy): domain Eukaryota; kingdom Metazoa; phylum Arthropoda; class Insecta; order Hemiptera; family Pseudococcidae; genus Planococcus; species Planococcus citri. The sequence continues at coordinate 46,766,343 of NC_088677.1, forward strand.
GTATACGTATCTAAAATAAGTACATTATCCCCATATGAAGCATGTAAACACGAAAGAGCAAGAATGAGGGTATCCAACAGTAAGTACATACATACCTAGGAATGTTACTCGTACTTAGACCTCATCCCACGGGAAGATTTTTTCTATCCCGAGAAGTAATGAAAAAAGGGATAGAAGGTGTACTTATAGGGAAAAAAAGTCAACGATTTTGAACGTATCGGTGTAAATCTTCATTATGAGTTGAAAGTCACCAAGAAAATTTTTTAGCTTCGAAGCTGTCCTTGCAGGGCAGTTATGGGTCCTCAGAGAGGTAGCATTTTCTTAAAAATTCGCAGTTTCACTGCTCCACTTCATATCCAACCAGTTTTGAAAAAAATGGCTCCAGTTGAAAATCTCTTTTAAAAAAATCCAAATTCGCCTATTTTTGCAAGTCAAGACGAGCCCCCCCCCCATCCCCACCGCTTATAATCGATTCAGAATGTGTTTAACTTATGACTTACGAGAAAGTAAAATTTTCAGCTGGTGGAGTTGATTACAACGCCTTCTGTGTCGATTTGAAATTGCTGGAGAAAAATAATCACGTTAATTGCTGCCGGAGGCTCCAGATCGGCTAAAAAAATGATCGTAATCGAATTTAGCATGCAAGCAGATTTCAAAAATGGAAAAATCAACGTTGGCAGCTCAAAATCTAGTTCTGAGGTGTGAGTCAACATGCTCTTTCAGTGAGCCAAAGTTGAGCTCAAGTAGAATCGACGAGTTGCGAAGGTTCCACATCTTTTGATCAAATTTTGATTTTTTTCATGAGAAAATTGGAAATTCTCAAAACAAATTAAAACACAAATTTTAGGAGCTGAAATTTGATCTGAAATTGTTTTTTGTCAGCTTTCTCGATTTTTCTTCGGCATGTTCAATAATTTTTCTGCATTCTTCTTTGTTAATGCGTAGGTTAAGTTTTTATCAACATTCTTGAAGATTCTGTAATGTGGCTTTGTAGGTAATGGTCAGATGAAAATTTATATTCGATGATTTTACAATTTTATCTACCTACTAATCCGTAAAAATTTTCTCCTTCAGTTTTTACGTGAAAAACTTGAACTTACATTATGTACTTTTAAGATGCCGAACAGTTCTCAAAAAAGAAACAATTTTGAATCAAAATTAAAAACTTTGAGTGAAAAAGTAGGCACACAACTTTAACATGCTTCATCCGTTTCAAAATATAGGTAGGTATGCGTATCAGTACCGAACTACTTATTTATGAACGTTTAAAACTGCACATAATTATACGATAATAGGTACGCGGTTAGTTCTGTTGGAAATGAGTGTAAAAACTGAATATTTCTTTACATTATTTTTACAATTGGAAAAACTTTTTCACAAAATGTGTTTGAAGTACATAAATATGCACAGTACATAAACGGAGAAAACTTGATTACCTTATAAAACTGAATTGCTGGTTGTAGTTTTTTTTCCCATAGGTATTAGGTACTTGTTAAAAATTTACTCGATATTTCAATTAAGTAGGTAGTAGGTACCTAATGTACTTACACATATAATTCAGAAAAATGAGTGGGTAGGTGAGTGCGTGAAGACTACTTGATAATTTCTATCATTGAACTGAATTCAGTAGTATTAAACGTTATCGCTTTACTTATGATTTTCTATGAGAGATATATTTTCACTTTCAATTTGCACCGGTAGGTACAAGATTTTTACATTTTAAAATGATCAAGACCTTGGTTAAAACGTATATGATACCTACCTACTATGTAATTCACATACGGTAATTTTCACTGTTTAAAATCAATTCCCCAGTCAAATTTGGCTTCATTTGTAAAATCTGAACGACCTACCTATTTATACCTACCCACATACTCATTGAGCTAAACAAATCCTAATGAAGAAAGGCTGATTAAATTTACGCGTGAACAAACTACATCAACGAAGCGATGAGAAAATAATTTTACTCGAGTTAAAAGTAACAAGTGCGAGGTTTATTTTACGATATATCGTTTCGCAATAATTATTATTAGCGATAAAGTTAATTACGTGGAGAAAATTTTTTACGTGAGAAGATACGATGTGATGTAAAATTAACTCTCAATGATGACATTATTTCTGTATAGGTAAGGTATATGTACCTATAGTTGAGCTCCGAATGAATTTTTTGTAAATGCGATTCGCGAAAATACGTAATTAATGAGATTTAAAATGATTCTGATTAATTTTATAAAATTATATACCTACTCGTATCTCGTCATTTCTCTGCGATCTCATGATATCGCGCGAATTGTAGGTAAATAATACCGGTAGGTAATATAGAATTGAACGTCATTGAACAACGACAGAGAAAAACTGTCGCCAAAAGATGATTTTTTTCAAAAAGTCGTTATAATTAAACCTAAACAAAGTTGGAAATACGTGAGAAAGAAAATGGTAGCTTTTTACGTTAATTTACTTTTATAGGCCCTATAGGCAGGTAAATTTAGTTTAGTTGAAGAGTATAAATGAGGGTGGAATTAGTCTGGAGTAAGATTATTTTACAGATTTAAACGAGGCGAGGCAACATTTTTCATATTTTTTACTCGGTTATAACGAGAAGAGTTTTTCAAACGATACGTATGAAAAAGTTTCCATGTTGAACCAGCAACCAGCTTTAAAAATTAACAAAAAAATGTTTAACCCGAGAGAAGCAAGACGGAGAAAAAAACATTTACGTCATTCGCAATGATGCGGGGTAAACGTACTCGTACGAGAGACGATAGATAGGTAAAGGTAGGTATATCGGATAGGTACGTGTAAAAGAAAAACTTTTTATTTCGTCGCATTAAAGAGGAATATTCAGCGGGAAAAGTATACTACACTGAAAAAAATAATTTCGAAACAGTGCACTTATTCCTCAGAATTAAGGTAATGATTGAACTAAATCTGGGTAAAAACGAAACTTACTGCATTAAATGTAATCATTCCCGCTTTTCAAGCATTGAATCTGCCTTTTCAGGAAATGAGCACATGAAATCAATGCAATGATATCCAATCAGATGGGTGTATTCATTGCATATAATATCATGTATTGGTTTCCGAAATCGAGGTAATGATTACATCAAATCGAAGTAAAATGACAACGTACTGTTTTTCAAGCAATCATTCCAGTTTTTTTTCGGTTTTCAATACACTTTTTAAAGTAATCATGTACATTGCAGAAATGTAACGATATTCAATCGGATATATGTAATCGTTCCTTACAAAACAGTGTATCTGTTTCCAAAATTGAAGTTGTGATTGCATGAAAATGAACTAAAATGAAGACTTGCTGCTTTCCATGCCTGTTATAGCATTCATAAAAATTATGAATAATTTCTTTAAAATTTCAGGATTTGTGTCTAATAAATTCTTCTAACAGTATTTTTGAAAGAAAAATCTCCCTTTGTCCCCCCAAAGAAATGTTAGTTAGGTTTAGGTAGCCCTTTTCAAATAGCAATGTAATGGACTGAATCCCAGGATTGTGATGCAAAAATATGAAAATTGTTTTTTTTTATTTTTCACATTTTTTTATAACTTGAGAGAGGACTTTCCCACTTACGACTTGATACTGATAAAATATTCAGTAATGTTTTTTGTTTTTGTAAAAGCCAAAAAAACAAAGACCAGCTGGAGTTTGGGCTCCAGGAAGTTTCCAATTTCCAAAATTTTGTCCAGTAGCCTACATTGATTTTTTTATATTTTGTGAAACAGGAGGAGGGGGCTCAAGCTCCCTGGCATCACTCATTTTTTTTACAAAGGTGGTTAAAAACTCCATGGCTTAATTTATCTCACTCGAGCTAACAATTTCTGGGGAGGGACAAGCAAAAAAAAAATTGAGAAAAAAATCCAAAAAGCATAAACAAAAGTGTGAAATTTTAATAGGGGGGACAAATTAGGATCACTTTTCTAATTATTTTGTGAGATCTTTAAAGGTGAATATTAAGAGTGATGATGATGATCTAGAATTGACACCCTGATTCAAGATTTGGAACATAAAACATAACCTTACCTAAATAGAGTCTGCCTCAATATTTGTGAGGTCATGAAATTTTTTTGAGAACTCATATGATTGTCCATCAAAATATTTCATAAAAAATTATGGTACTGTAAATACTACTGAAACTTCATTTGCTTCTCTGCACAAATACACAAAAATATTGCTCCCACGCCTATTTTGTATGTGACAAAAATTTTCAGACACGCAAATATGTCCTTCTAATGCCCTCATTGCTGTAGTGCTCTGATAGCCAAATAGGTAGGACAGGTAGTTAGGAAACGTAGGGTCCCCAGTTCGAATCCCCATGAGGTATAGGTGACAGATTTTTCGTTAAAAGTGTTGATCATGAAAAATTCTAAAAAATGCGAGTATAACAGTAGTGAAAATCATTATCAGATTGACTCATCCCTACCACTTGTTTTTAATTTTTGAAAATTAAGGTATTCAGCATCCGTTTTTATAGGGAATTTGCGATAAGATGGAGAGTACCTTGCACAAGGGATTCATTACATTGCACAATGACACATCGCGTGTCCTTCAAATGTATGTAGTAGTGCTAGTAGCCATTGCTGCGAGAATGTAATGAATCCCTCATGCGAGATCTCACTACATTGATTCCGTCGTATCCCAAATTTCCTACGAAACGGGCATTGAATACCTTCTTTTTGAGGCACTCAGTACTGTTCATTTTTTTCAGTGTACAGAGTACTTTGTAATGGAAAAAGCACGACTGATAGTTCACAAGAAACAGAAAGGATGCTAAAAAGGCGCGACATTTACTTGCGACATATGTTTTTCGCAAATAAGTAAATAAAACAGTTGACGCAAGCTGTTTAGTGTTTACGCTGCCTAAATTTTTTCAAGAGCGGAAATTTTTTGCATATGATGCGAGGAGAAAAATGAAGATATAGTCTGCTGTTTACCCTTAACCTTTAGACTAAATGAACCTTGACACGTAAGACGCCTCAAGAGCTACAATGTACCGAATAAAACAAATGTAAACGTTGGAATAAATTTTTTTAGAGGATTATCGCGTATACGTATACCTATATACAACACCTAATTATACTATTGATAATTGGATCATTTACCGTAATTATAATAATTATTATTAACTTACCTTCGACCATTGCCATCTAGTATCGCCTACTCTGTAATCACCGTTTGCAAGGTTCCCTCCTCTCTATCAATTCGTCTAGTGACGTGAATCTGCGAAACAAAAAAATATACGCGTGATTATTAGATATTGCGATGCGATGAGATGAGATGAGATTGTCTGACGCATTATTCCACGTCGTCGTCGTCGTCGTTGTTCGTGTGAGTTTTTATTTTTTGCGAGAAATTCATAAATCACCGGGTGATTAAAAAATGAAAGAAAAAAAATTGTAATCATCAATCGCAAATTTATGGCGAAGTGAAATTATTTAGAACTATTTCAGCTCAAAATTATTTTCATCTCTACTATGTAATATATGATGTTTGTTACTTCATAGTTCATACACTCGTGTCGTGGTGTAGTGTGCTCGTAGAGCAATTCTCATGATACTCTCGCTTATCACCTAATGAAATGATTGGTTTTATCAATACTTGAATACCCTGGAGCTTTGAAAAAAATATGAGCATTTCATCTGTTGCTTAGCAAAATAGCTAAACGCGCGAGCAAAATAATCTAATGATGAAAGTCCAAATATCATAGACATAATGTCTATGCCAAATCTATAGTATAAAGCTACAAGCAAAAAAAGTTCACCAGGCTCTCATTCGGCCCCCATTACACCTAGGAAGCTGATTTTTTTTTTAAAAGAAAGCCCTCGACGAGTACTTGATGCGAAAACTATAGCGAAGGCCCAATTTTGATTTTAAGGGCCTCAAATTTCGGAGAAAGGGGGCTAAAATCAACATAAAAAAATTTTGGAAATACACTTTCTTCCAAATTGCGTTTTAAACCGAATTCCAAAATTTGAACCGATTTGGTTCCATACAGAGGGAGAAATGGCCCAAAAACTAATTTTTGGGCCCCCTCCTCTAAATTTATGAAAACTGAACCGATTTTGCTCATTTTTTTTTCAAAATATTCCTTATGACGTGTAGATATGTTATAAAACATTTGTAATTCAAAATTTTTTAGTTTAAGCATGAAAAATTAAAAATCAAATAAGCATTATTTTGAACAATCATAACTTTGAACTTTAATTTCTCAGCCGAATATTTCCAATTTGCTAAGCATTTTATTTATCATCAAAATAATAGTAAACAAAAAATCCAACTTATACTTCTCAGCCGAGTATTTCTCTTTTCAATTACTCATTTTGCTTAGTAATATATAGTTTGTTGTAAGGAAAGGGACTTGGGGGCAACCTTGAAAAAGCGAGCTCTAAGAGAGAAAAGGGAGAGCGATGGGGGGGTTTGGGGGCGCAGCCCCCAAGAGCGAGTTCCGAGGGCGAAGCCCGAGGAACGAGTACGGGGGTGAGGCCGCGAAGCGGCCAGGGGGCGGAGCCCCCTAGTATATCTATATACCTGCATTACAAATACTCATATGCTGTAGTGTCACCCTGCATTCCTGCACTATATACTAAAATTTCCCTATAACTCTTATCCAGAAATAGAGTTTTCGTTTTTTTCTCCAAAAATATAGCTCCTATAAGGAAAATGCTCGTAAGCGATACGCAGATAAACATCCTGACTCCCCTCCTGAATATTCGGTAGTTAAGTCCTAGATATTCAATTCAAATGAAAATGGGCCAATTTAGGAATGTCACCAAAACTTATTGAAAGGTGCGATAATCAGGTTCCAAATAAACTGCTTAATAGTCAAAAAATGCGAATGAATGATGAGAATGTAGCATGAACTATGAAATCGAACTCATAAAATTAAGCCAGAAACATCACCCATCCACAGTCCCTTCTTAACTTCAGCTGTTATAGACGAAAAATTTCAATACTAGACTAGTACCTAATAAACTGATATGTTTCCTGCAAAAATGTTTAAATTATGTGATTTGAAAACTCATGAAATAATCGTGTGATTTCATGGGACTTCCCTTCCCTCTCTGATTTCCATGATTTTGGGTACCACTACAAGATTTTTTCAATCACTTTTTTTCTGATTCGCAATAGTACGGAAAGTACGGAAAGTATTTTCAATTTTCAAAACTTATCTGCAATTTTTCTGTTTTCTAAAAAAAAAAAAAAAAAAAAAAAGGACGGTAAAAACTGAAATCACCAAACGGCTTTAGAAAATTTAAGCAATAAAAACTTGATCCTATCCATGTACATGAATGTTTACTTGGGTAAAATTTCTGGTTCACTGCAAATTCGCGTCAACGTTTCACTACGTGTTCGTAATATGTACTTGTACTTACCGTCCTATGTCTTATAGATACCTACGTAACGAAATATTGACGCAGATAAAATACCGAAGAAAAATGAAAAAATTGAAACCGTAAGAACGTAATAAGTATTTTGAAAAAATAGAATATGATTAAATTCTCCATATTAGAACACGTCTCGTAGACCTCAAAACGAGAAAAAAATCCCATTGAAGAACATTTGTCCAGTTATGAAAATACTTTTCCGGACAATACCTACCTACCTGAAAATTCAGTTTGAAACATCGTATTCGTAGGTAAATCATTAACAAACTTTATTATTCGTTTTTATGTAAGTAGGCACTTGAGTGAGCGGTTACATCATTCGAAATTTTTGTTTTTCTCAACACGATTGTTAAAATTTTGAATGAGGTTTATAAAAAGATACAATAATAAAGAAGTTATCAAAGAAAATGAGAAACCAACAATGCAAAGGTAGGAGGTAGATGTAGGTATCTTTTATAGGTATCTGTATAGGTAAATTATTTAAAACATTCGGGTGCGAAGGCGTAGGTACTCGTACAATTTTATTAAGCTTAAAATGCGTTTAAAGTGAATTCCAGAATTCTTTAAAGATTCTTTACCTGCTTCTTTCTCTTTATGTTTGGTACTTCTACTTCCCGCTATTCCTAATACCAAGCAATACAATCTAAAAATTCACAAAATATTTTATGAAACCCTGTAATTTGACTGAGAGTCAAATTCCGACGAAAAGATTTTAATACCACCAGGGGTTTATCAGCGAAATTTTCAAAGCGACGAAATATAAGCATAATATGTTTCTAGTACGATCAACTACTACAGGTAGGGCAGGTAGGTAGGTAGGTAGGTAGGTATGATATTCGAGTAAGGTGAGTAACAAAAAGCACGTAACTAAGTACATCATGGAGGTGATGAACTTTTAAAACTCTTGATAAATTGGATAGTCTCGGAATTTTCACTTTCAAAACCAGATTTCAGACATATGCATGTACATTTATACCTAGGTATGTATATTAGGTGAGCACTTGAATAGACGTACAATTTCATTGTGATGAAGAGGATATGAAGTAAGTAGGTGTTTGGATTATAAAAATGATTCGTTCATTCGAATAGTTGGGAATTTGCAAAAACATACCTTCTCGGGTTTCTTTCTTCTCAATATGATCCACATCTATAATATTATTTAAAAACAACCAATCACACACAGAGGGGATGCACTGAAGCACTAAAACTTTTTCAATAATTCGCTAAATTACTTTAGCGCAAATGAATGAAATAAATTTACCGGAACAAACCGATGGCGAAAAAATGCCAAATATTTACACTTTACAGTAACATAATCGCGAAACTCGACGTTTTAGACGCAGCCGAAATAAGTTAGGTATACCCACATCGACATCACATATGGATTTTAATGCAGGTAACTTCAAGTAGGTACTATAAGTGTTATATTCGTGAAAATAATTTGCGATAATCAAGACGCGCGTAAACAATCGAACATTACGAAGTAAAATGTTCGTAAAAATCGTTCTTTAATTATATTTCTGTTTACGTAAAAGCCAATGGGTTGTCTTACGACCGACGTATCCAATTTGTGCAAAAATGAAACAATTATGACGTTAAATTAGTACCTACCGAAAATGAAATACTTTTCTGTTCAAGGTAAGTCGGCTTGCGAACAAAACCAGTCAACTTGTCACTCTTTCGAACGAAAGTTACCCGAGTCGGATTATTTTTGAAGTTTACACGTGGTAACGGAAGCGAATACTCATTTACATATTATACATACATACCTTCACCTATCTATTAATTAATTTTTTCTAAATTTTTTTCAATTTCAATCAATATGCATACCTACTACTGGCATACATATATGTACATTGAAATGAACCACAATGGACGAAAAAATCAATTTACTGCTCTTTACAATCTTCAGTACTATTTAGGCTGAAGATCAATCAATTTCCCACTTCCGACATTCAGAAGATTCTTCAAGTGGTGCATACTCATCTCAACTTCGGAGCTGCCTTAAAACAAATACTTATATGTATTTTAAAATGCATGCCTCTACCAAGTGCCAGTAGGTAATAATTTTTCTTCAAAAAATGACAAAGATGGGTGAGTTTTTGCAGAAATATGTATTGGAAATTCTCATGTCGTAAATGCTTCTAATACAGAAATCAATCACAAAAAAGCCAATGTAAAAAGTATCTAAATTAATTTTCATCGACAAATATTTTTTGAACATTTTGAGCAACAAAAAGTTGAAAATATTAATAATAGTGAGTAGGTACTTATTTGATATTTTTTTATTCAGACGCTGCAAACGCATCATTTTCAAACATTAAATTAATTCGATAGGTAGGCATACGTTTTAAATGAGTTATTTTTGCGGCAACATTGTTCAAGTGTTCAGCTGGCTTTTGTTAATTGCAAAAAGATTATTGTTTCACGTAAATCACGACTATAAATATAGAATATCGGGTTAATTACAGTTTGATCGTTATAGTGATAAAATAAAATGTAACCTAATGCGCGATTCAGTAGTATTAATTGAATAAAAATGACAATTTTAATCGATTACGTTCGCAACAAACAACGGGCGACTAGGTTTCTTGATGGAGACGTGAAATATGCTAACCTACCTAACCTAACCTAACCTAACCTAATCTAATGTACATAGTAGGCACTATAGGCACGTTTGACGTTACATTGGGTATGTACGTACATATGTACTTACATAGGTACTTCATAACTATTAGGCAGCGCATTAAATTGAATTTCTGAAATTAAGAAACGAACTCGATTATTGCTTTTTTTAAAAATAGATTTCACAGCTACTTTTAAATTGAATTATTATTTATTAGATGTTCAACACAGCACGTTGATAAATACTTAATAGCCAAGTTAAGTGTCTGACTTGTTTGCAATCAATAAATTAAAAAGTGATAGGTACATAATTTTTGATTCTTATATGTACTCAATTCAAAGTAAAAAGTCGTAGAGTTGGCCATTTTTTTAGGAATTTCAAAAATTGGAAAACATCTTCAAAACGCAAGTTAGGGGGTTTTTAAACAAATTTTACAACTACTTTTTCAATTCAACTGTGGGGGAAAATTATGTCCCGTGATAAGTATTTTGGCCTACCAGAATCAACTCTTGAAATTCTACACATATGATAAAGGAATCGTTCTTTTAAAAAGTACCTACCTAAAAATTACATTTTTCGAGTTTTTTTCACTCTGAGAAAAAAAAAGTCGGAAACAAAATAAATGTACTCCTGCCTACCAATAGATCTATATAGAAATAAACGTTTGATTTCCAACTATTTCCTGTTTTTATCGATTTTAAAAATCTTGATTTTTCTTAATCAACTTGACATTAAAAATTTGAGAGAAAAAATAATGAATTTCCGAAATTACGCGTGAAGTCATTGGATTTTACGTTTTTTCTGTTTCTTAAGAACTTGGGAGACAAGGAAAAAGGCTGTCAAATTCCTGATATTACGTAGGTACGTCAGATTTTTATCATCAATTTTGAGCGTAAAAATAATCCATTGATTTACAACTTTTTTTACGGAAGAGACTTTAGGCTACGCCATTTTTTTTATTTTCATTTTTTTTTTGATCAACAGGTAGGTATATTAAATTGTTGATTCATTCCGTTAAAAATGAAAAAAATCAAAATCAAAGATAAGTACCTATCTACCTCCATAGCATATACGCATGATGTGGTACTCTTGTAGGTAGCCTAATTCATTTCAAAAACACGTGTTAGATTTAATCAAATACCTACATACACATGAGTAAGCATTATGCTCAAACAATCATCACATACCTACACTCATACTGGCTACACCTATATTTAGCATCAATTAATTAATGAACCAGGTTTCATGAACTATTGATGATACTTACAAAACGAACACGAAGTACGACATGCATAGTACATAAGTACATTGCCGAGGTAAATTACGTGGCTATCTACTTATAGGTACCCAAAGGATACCATACCAATCAGCTAATTAAAATTTGAAATGCTTCTTATATGGCGCGCATTAAAGAAATCCATACCTACTTGTAAATGGGCCCTTCGGAAACAATCATACTTCACATTTTAATAGACAGCGTGTTAAGTAGATATTTTAAAATGTCATATTTCGTTCGAAACCTGTTTATACACATAAGGCAGTAAATTTTATTGGTTGTACTGTATTTTAAATTATCGATTTACTAAACGATAATTTATTACTACCAAGTTCGTCTCGTATTCATCAATTTTATCTTTTTGAAAGTTCAATTTTAAACATCGGAGTAGGCGTCAAAGCAATGTAGGTATAGGTAGGTATATATTCACGCCACTGGTAAATTTATTTATAATACATAAACGCTATTTATAGTTATACATACTTATATGAATACTCGGTAAATTTTAATCACTTGCGTAATTTCCTAATCACTCTTACACTTTGAATACGTTGCACCGTATAATCAACTAAACGATAGATACTTAATGATGCAGCCTATTGAAGATGAATGATGTCGATTATCGAACATAACTTGAACTTATCATTGTTTCAGTACAATAACTTTTTGTTGACCTAATTTATGCGAGTATAATTAGTTGGCTCGGTTAGCCATCAAAAGCAATGCAGAAGCTCCATATAAACTTGAGATTATCTTCGTCATTCATTTTCAACTCCTCTCTCACCTTCGTATAAATACGTACGTATCAACTTTGTTCTTTTATACGAGTACAGCGTAGAAATTCTATTATTAACGGGGTGTTTCCAATCAAGGTAATTTAAACGCCTAAATTTGCTGAAAAAACTGGTTTATCAAATGAACATTGTCGTCAGCGTAATTTCGTTCTTTTTTTCCACTTTGAAAAAACCTTGCGAATTTTTTCGTGTCTTCTTACTTGTACCTTACGCCGACACCTTGTTTATTTTCGATTTTCCCCAAAAAAATTAAAATTCATTATAAAAATTCTCCGTCATGAATAACCGAAGGAATCACTTTGACCTTGACTCGATGAATTATGCAATAGGTAAGTAAATATAAAGTACCAATATAATATACCAAAAAAGGTAGGTACGCCTGTACGGCTCCTATAATATGTATTATTCAGTTCGTGTTGAAATAGGACTATAATAAATTAGTCAAAAAATTACCACCCTGAAATTAAATCGGACCCGACGTGAAAGCACTTGAAACGAAAACTGAAGTGATACCATTAAATGATTTTGACCTCGGTGCTAACCACTTTACTTTAAACAGAACTACATACATATATACGATAAAGCGACAGTTTTCGCAGTTATACGATATAATTATTTGGTTAAAAGCGAACCTAAAACGAAGCAAAATGAGAAACTTGTGAGTAATGGTTGTAATTTTGATTAAGTATACTGTAGAGTAAACTGATAATTTCATCCAAACACCCGAGCACTCTCTAAATATGCCACGCCAAGGTGACGACCGACGACGCGAGCATTATTTATTTTTACGTATTTTTCTGAAAATTCGACCGCTTGCGCAAAAATAATATATTAATCCTTAACTAGTTTAAAGCGGATGTAGGTAATAGGTATATCGTATTATTACACATACATATTTATCATAGGCACCCGCCTAATACATATATTGAGAATAAAACTCATAAAAATTTTTATGCGTACCTACCATTAAAAATATTTTTTTTTTTTTGAGAAATTAAGAACCCTAAATTGCGTCAATTGAAGCCACGAACTCATTGTATTACATTTGTTCTGTACCTACATTGTATGTATGTATTAGGAAACATTGAAACGTCGCGTACTACTATAAAAACTCATGTGTATGTAATATGTATCCTATATACGTCGTACAGCAATGATTATTAATTCCTTTAATTAAGAACCTCGAACTAAATTAAATTAGGATTCGAAGCATCAGCAAATTTCATTAAAGTATGAACGCTGAATGTCTAATGCATACCTAATATTACGTCGGGAGCGAATAAAATTAAGGGTATTCGAATCTCTTTATGTCTACAGCAAGGTGGCAAATTATGTTGAAATTAAAGAAACGTGCTCGTGTAAAAGGTCAGTGATTTGAAATATTCTTCGAGCCATAATTTATCGAGAAAATGCATCGCAATTCAATCATGAGAAGATTCAAGTTAAGTACTTACCTAGACCTACTCGCGCAATGTTCGCGTTTATTAACCACTGATTTATACCGTACCTATTTTTGTACACTGTGCAGTATAACTAAACGAGCACCTATTATAATTTGCAACAAAACCTTATTTACTGTAATGCCTGGTCTAATTTGCTTGTAGTGATATATAAACGTATTCCCCGAAGGATTACTGTTTTTTTTAACGAGATCAAAAGTCGTTTATAAAGAAAAAGGCGTACCTACAGAATATAAGTAAGTATAGATACGTAGTCGTAGACGTATGTACTCAAGTAGATATAGGAATCTTCTCTCCACTCCACTCAAACCCACTCTACTCATCACCAGAGAAACTGTGAACTGTATACCTTATAGACCTACATTGTCAATTGTGTACTGCAGTTTGCATATCCGATGGGCTAATAGGTAGGAACGAATCCGATGAAAAATTTAATGATCTGATTACCCATCTTAGTTTGTATTCTATGTGCATATTTCCAATCTAATTTGTGAATCTTTGTAGTAGATAAACGAGAGTGCACAGCTATACACACGTATACCTATAAGCATATTGGTATATAGTACTCGCAACGTTTCAGCTTCAAAGCTCGTTTTTTACATGCAGATTAAAACTTATCATTGACTAAGCTTGGAGTTTTATGCATATTTCATTACCCTGTGTTTTTTCAACGTATGTATTTAGCTTCCAAATAAATATTTTTGACTTTTTGAGGTTCTAGATGTGGCAAATTCCGACGAAGGACCTTTTGAATGTAGGTATCTATCAATAATTACTTACACATTTGAAAAATTTGATTAAAAGTTAATCCACTTCTCCCTCCGCCCAGAAAAAAATTGAGGAAAAATTGTTCTCTCAGTTTCGAATTAAAAATTCCGTTGAAGTGGGTTTTATCTTGAAAACTATTCAAGCTGATTTTTTTCATTTCCACATTTTAAGCTTTAAAATAAGTTTAGGTCTACCTATCACTGAATAATTTTTCATTTCCATCCCTTTCTTTCTAAAGATATATGAAATTACTACTTACTGGAAAACGACTGGTATTTCATCAAAATACCTACATACTCGTAGGTATATGTATAGTACCTACCATACGTTCAATTTATCAAATTCTCAGAAGAACTCTAATAAAGTAATAGCCATCTTAATATCACCACTTCAAATTTTCCGCGCATTCCTTTAAGAATTAACGTAACTGCACCAGTAATCGGCAGTCAAGAATCAGACTTTTCAAATTTTCAAGTTTGAGGGCATTTTATTTAGAAATTATGAAAGGATTGTCAGATTTTTTACTTTTAAAGCATAATTTAAGCACTTGGGTTCACAAAAAAATGATTTTCAGGTTTGTTTTGGCCAAAATTAATTAATTACTGAAGCTTTTTAGTAGAAAAACGTGAATTTTCATATGTACCAGTAATCGGCAGATTTTGTACCAGTTATCGGCAAACCTGTTCCAGTGATCGGACATGGGATTTTATACACATTCCTGAAATTTTTCAAATTGGCTTCATTATCATAATCACTATCATGATCAGACACAGTGAAGCGATGCTTTTTTACAGATTTAGATTTCTTCTTTTTTAGCTGTTCAATTTTTTCATCTGTTTTTTGTTTTCTTTCTTCGATTTTTCGTTTTTTGCACTCTTCAATATTTATTTTTTTCCTCTACTGCCGATTATTGGTGTAGAAAGTGCTTCAGGAATTATAATTTTTAAAAAAAATTTTACCATATTTTCATGAGAATATTTTAATTTTGGAGCCATTCTGAAACGAAAAAATTCGATCCAATAATCGACACATAGTGACCCAATGATCGACATATTTTAAGGAAAATTGATCAGTGAATTACACACTAAGTAATTAATAATTATTAATGAATGGTATGCCGATAACTGGTCAAAAACTGTGTTTTTTCTCGATCTACTGTTTACAAAAGATTTATTTCAAATTTGACACCAATTTTTTTTTAAATTATAATTCCTGAAGCACTTTCTGCACCAATAATCGGCAGTATGTCGATTACTGGTCCACAACTGTATTTCAAGTACCAGTGATCGATAATTCATTTTTAAGCAAATATCAATTGAAAAACGTATGAAATAGTATTTTTTTAATACAAAAAGGACGCAGAAAGGTATTTAAATTCGATTAGAATATAATTATTGCTTCAAAAAAGTAACTTGCTTGCTCAAATTGTCGTTATTCCTCCAGTCGATTTTTTCTATACGGATAATTTTTTACATGAAAATTATAAGAATCACAGCCCAATCACAAACGACTTCTTCAAAGAACTACAATAACCAGGATAGTTCCCATTTTTATTGACATGATAAATTATTAGTTCCTGCGTTCATTCTAACTTTATTTGGAGCACTGGTTAAAATAATACAGATTCTACAATGGTTTTAAAAATTATGCCGATTACTGGGTCTCATTTTTGGTTTGTCGATTACTGGTGCAGTTACGTTAAATGCAAAAAAAATGTTCTACAACGCCCCTGCATAGGTACCTTCCTATATATTGATAAAAAAAAATCTTGAAAATTTTTCGAAGTTCCAAGGTCTCAAAGGAGGAGAAAAAAGATTATTCAAATAGAATCGAGTCCTAAATTTGCAATTTTACCACGCTTCATTTTCACAATTTTTTTTCCTTTACTCTTACATACTTAATTGCTTTAAAAAAAACAACAACAACAACAAATGAAAAGGTTGATGACCCATTACGTTTAGTACGTGATATGCATGCCTTTATTTTTTACCAAAGTATTAGTTATCTAGCGCCTATCTGTTTAATTAGATTTCTTGAAAAGAAAAGAAAAGTAATGAAAGTGTTGTTGGTCTTTCCATTAAATCCTTAAATGCAATTTTGAGCACCAAAATGTTTTTAAATTTCACAGAGTCAAAGAGTGAATGAGATAAAAATATTAAAACTTTTAGCTAGTGTGGATATAATGAGAAAATTTTAATTAAAATATAGCGTTTTTTTATTGTCTTATTTTAAATACTTAAGACGTAAGGAAAACTCCCGATTCAACCATATCGTACTGATTATAGTGCCTACTTTCTTCCTTACTGACAATGAGCACTTGGCACCCAACTTGGCAGATTGTAAAATAACTCTAGGTATACCTACCTAATCAAAATTGCGTTCTTTATATACAAATTTTTCATTTCTTTAAACATTTTTCAAGTAGGCACCTACCAACGTTTTAATTTCCGACTTCTACGTACCATGCGGACACTTCATTATAGCCAAATAAACAATTTCTTGAACAATAGCGCCTTAGCTTACATTTTCATGTTGCATTATACACAGTGGGTGGGTAAGCAGCAAATGGAAAAGAATACATAATATACATAAATAAATGATGTACATGTAAAGTACGATAAGTTTTGTAAAATATGTTTTTTTTTTTTTAGTAGTTAGGTACCTATTTTAATTATACCTCAGCCATTTTTTTTTTCAAAACATTGTACTAAAAAAAGTAAACTAGATACCTAATTAATGACAAATTGTATGAGTAACTTTTCCGTGCTTAATTGGAATTTATAGGAGTGTTTGTGTATTTCTGCAAAAATTACAAGTACCTATGGTTTCTCTAATTTTCCAACACAAGGTTACATAATTTTGAAATAAAATTTGCTCAAAAAAATTATGCAGGTTTAAATTTTTCTATACCTAATTTTGCAGTACCTACTACCTACCTAATAAATGTTGGTAGAACCCTCCTTCCCTCCATAATCACGAATATAGGTAGTTACTTATACAGGGGTCGGCGTAAGTTAGTATTCCGATTTGCATAAACAAAAATTTTTTAACACAAAAAGTAATTTTTTTTTCTGTAGTGACATAGTGGGGAACGAAACTATTATTACCAAGGTGTTGGTGGGACTTCTATGAACACAACGCACTACTTACATGACCCTCTATCTACTAATTACACACAACAGGGTGTTAAAGAAAACTCATCAGTTTTCGAATGCGAATACTAACTTACGCCGACCCCTGTATGTACTTACGTATTTCATAATTGCCCGTCAAAATTCCTCCCGTAGTGGTACCTAATTAATTCTAGTTCTAACTTCATGCTTTAATGACTAGGAAATTGATTAAGAAACCCATCCAATTGAACCATTCCAATCGAGGATCCATAGTTTTCTATGAAATTGTAGTGAAACGAGTTACCAAGAAAAAGTTATATCTATGTTTTTATCGTCTAATGTAAGGTAAGTTGCTAGCTCTGGGTATGGTACCATGCATATAGAAGATTTTCTTTCCATTTATGAAAACCCCCTATTGCGCCAAGATTATTAATTGTATAATGCATCTAATTTATCATTCAAAAGTATAGAGACGATAAATTAGTACATAAATATAATGTAAATTGAGATTTTGTACACGATGTACGAAGACGATCGTTCCTGGTACAGATAAAAGTAAAGTTGCAAAATGTACGATGAATAACAAAAAAGAAAAAAAAAATCCTCGTACTAAGTAATCTATTGATAGAACGGAACGACAATGACATAAATTCAATAACAAAGCACGCATTGAAAAATCGAATATGAGAAAATTCTGCAGGAAGCTGAAATTCTGCCCACGTAATGGTATAATGCATTGTACTACCAATATCGGTGATTACTCGCGAACGCCTCGGTTTATTCAACGTTATTCAGATCCACTTGATCGCAATTAAACGTAATTTAACGGTACCTCTACCTACCTATCTCAAGTATTTAGATCTAGAGCTATAGTTAGATGGTAGTTAACGCGGGACCGAGATTCACACCTAATGAGGAAGTTTCCATAACAAACGAACAATATATACCAATGTGAATCTCCTTTCATCAGAGGTCCACAGACTTGTTTGTGTGGATATGGTTACCTTGAACTGAACTGATCAGATGTTTGATCGGATCACGAAATCGACATATCGACAGGTTCACTTATTTCACTTTCTGCTCACTACTGCAGATCGTTTTTTTTTTCATGTTGACGTCATTTATTTGTTTTTGAATAACTGGACGTTTGTTGGAACACGCCACGACGTTGAAAAAAAATTTCGTATTGTTTTGTTTACATTTTTAAAATACCACAAAATATTCGATAAGTTACTTCGGACGTGAAATTTTTAAGATTTTTTCATCATGTCGCTGTAGATATACTCGTATGTAACATGTATTTACAATATTCGTGTACAAATGTTCAATGTTACTTACTGTATGTACCTAATACACAGTTGCAATTCGAATTGAATATGTAATTTCAGAATGACTCGTACTTAACGAGAAATTTATTCATCATCTTGGTGACTGTTGATACGATATATATTGATATTTACAGTGCAAAAGTTCTTATCTATTTTATCGCAGTTCCATCAAAGTCAAACACAGCATATTCTTACATTGTGAAGGTTATTTTCGGATTTCACAATTTGATATTCATCTTTCGAATAATTTGTAGATCTAGATACCTACCTACCTTTTTTAAAACTATTACAAACAACAATTTTATTCTACACAAATGAGAATATCATAAAAATAATGAAGCTGAAGTAGGTAGGTACCTAACCTACCTATGTAATGTTTTCATTTTTACATAAACCGAGTAAAAATGGAAAGATAAGTAAGTAGGTCATAGGCTCAAGTACCCTATAAAATCAATCAGATATCTTCGATTGGGATATATGTAGGTACTTGTACTTGTACTTAGAGGTCTGTAAGAAAGTATTTACGAAAGCATGGTTTACAAAACGATTCCCTAATATTGTGAACATCTCTTTACCCTCTCTTTAAGTTTGAAGGATGAATCCTTTCTCATCGATTTCGAGACACATCTGAAGCTAGATTATTATATCTGAAAGAGAAAAAAAAAGGTCGTTTCTAAGAAATCAGGGATGCGCAAAACAAAAAGAAAAAAACAAAGAATTCCCAACAAAGATAACGAAGATTTCTCAAGAGATGGCATTTTGAATTGATTGAGTAATAAGTACATGTAACTATAAAGTTGATGAAATAATTTCAGGCAACAGTGATGAAAATGTGTAGAAAAGTTGACGAAAAATGTTTCCAAGCTCTCCTTTCAAAAAACGAGTTTTTAAAAAAAATTTCTAATTTTATTTAAGACTATTCCTTTTTGTTCACTTGATCATGTCTTCATCCAAAATGTGTGTCGAATTGTACTCAAATATCATAACATATGTATACCTATGCTTTATTTCGCGGATAACGATAGGGCAAAGTTTTAAAAAGCGCTGGTCTCGGCCAAGTGGAAAAATATTGGATCTGATCAGGTGAGGAAAATCAACCATGTTAGAGCAGCTTAAAATTTTTTGTTTTTGAAACTTTATATCGATGAAAAACGACGTAAAAAATCAAAGTAAATCATTCGTAATAATGATTTTTTCAGCATCGAATGTATTTAGTTTGCTGTACAAAAAAGAACTGACCCATTGCAACCTTTATCAACTTTGGCTATCGTACAATGACAATACATAATATGAACGTAAAACTCCGATAAAAAATTTCGATTGACGCGCAAAAATACGAGCGAAAGTTAATGAGAATGCTGATTTGATTTCGATGAACTTGAAAAATTGTTCAATGTTATGTAAGTAAGGCAACGAAAGTGCACCTATCCTGACTCTTGATTTAGCTAATTAGAAAAAGAGCGTTAGTAATGACGATAAGTGATGCAACAATGTGTCTGTTAGTGTGTAAATCATTTAAAAAAACCATAACGTGAAAAAAAATTACTTTTTAAACACTGATAAGAATCATTCTAGATAGGAAAAACACTTATTGGTATGTACTTCTTAGAACTTGGAAGTCTTAAACTATACACAATCAACGATGGGCAATTATATTTTAAAATATGTAGTATGTACATAGTACGTACGCTCATCAATAATGCGAGACGAAATAACCTAGGTACCTATTGGCTAGAGGCGAGAGTCAACGGAGTCGAAGTCGAAGATTTGTTAAAATATGCAAAATGCAAAGCGCACGAAGCGAGTAATAAAATAACAATAACCAAACGCATATCGTGACAATAAAAAGAATTAATGAAATGTCGGAATACGTTAAACTCCGAGTACCAAGGTCTTTTATCTACTGTGCGTCGTCGTCAAACGACGTTTTCATTAAGTTTAAAATGAAATTCTATAGAAATTTCTTTCCACGTACAACCTTTGCTGTTCTTTCAGGTTTGGGTAAATTTTTTTTACTCCCAACTGCTTGTTTAAATGTTGTAGGTAAACATGCAGATTTAATTCTGAAATTATAGTGAGTCGAATGAGTAAAGGTATCAAACCTGTTAGTTGTTCGTAATTTTTCGTTTGAACTGTTTGAAGTCGGATAATGAAACAAAAAACGACGAGGCTGATCGAAATCAAAGATATTAACTCATTGAAAAGCAAAGCTCATTAAATTTGTGACAGATATTCGACATGATTACGTATCTAAATGGTTTGTACCTACCTACTTACCTACTACCTACTTTAAATCAAAATCTAAAGGAAAAAAAACATTTTTATTAACTAAGGGTTGAGAGTTGAGAAGTCTCAATACCCCCATTTTTTCCTATACGAGTAGGTACTTATACATTTTTTTGAATCGGGTATTTTACCTAGTTTACAATTTCAATAATTTTTAGTAGGTATTCTCGACTTTTCATACCTATTTAAGAACCTATTTTTTTCCAATTGCCCACTAGTTTTCATTTTTTGTTTTGTTTTTTTTTGTTTTTTTGAACTTAAAGAGAGGAAGAACCCATGTGTGGCGGGGGAGGGTGGTAGAAAGAGATTCAGATAATGTTACACACATTTTTCTATCGTTTCAGTCAGTGTAGGTAGTCAAATTACCTTGCAATGTCAACTGTTTGTACGAAATATGTACCTATAATGTGAGTTGCCAGCAGGCGAACATTATTAATAGGAGACGAAGACAACCCAGTTATCTCAGTTCAGTGTATTACATGAAAGACAAAATACCTTAATTATGTTTCAAAATACAACCAACAGACTCGTCAACAAGTTAATAGAATTAATTTCATCGAGCTACATTGTATAATGTATAAATTTTTTCCACTTCCTCGATTCCCTAGACCATAATGACCACTTTAGAAATGTTAAGCAACATGTATAAAGTCGTGTCGCGAAATTTTTTGCAAAGAAATTAATTACCACGCTTATGATAACCAAGGCAAAGCATCTATTTGAAAGAATTGTGAGACGACTGAGCTGAAAAAAAAATTGAAGCACCGAGTATGGTATCGTTTTTATTTTCAC
Organism: Planococcus citri; assembly: GCF_950023065.1. Lineage (NCBI taxonomy): Eukaryota > Metazoa > Arthropoda > Insecta > Hemiptera > Pseudococcidae > Planococcus > Planococcus citri. The sequence continues at coordinate 46,788,181 of NC_088677.1, forward strand.
CAGCAAGAGACTTGTGTCATCTTCTATAGGTATATACAGTACGAGTATGAATATTAGTATTGGTAGATATAATGTACTTTCAAGTACTTATGTACATACCTAATACCTATACCAATATAAAAGCATTGGAAATTGCTTAGAGGGATTTTACGTTAGAAACTTTCAGTGTTTTTGATAAATTATATCTTAGCGTAGGCGTTGATAGTTTTCTTTCCGTTCATGTTGGAGTAGTCGTCTATTGGTATAAATCAGAGCAATTGATATTATCATTTTCAAGTTGGAAGGTGGAAACTGACACCGGTTTTTGTGAGTTATTTAACCTCTTAGTCTTAGATAGGTACTGTTGCATTTATCGAATAACATAATAAATTTACTAAAGCTGATTAATCAGTTTATGAATTTTCCAATTTTATGGCATCTTTCGTTTTCTTGTTAGATATTTTTCATCTACTACTTATACCTGCGTAATTTTTGCACATCATAAATAAGTAGGGACTCAGCTCAATTGTTAGTACTCATAAGAGAATACCTAGGGTAGATTATTTTAGTATCTCTATTGGATCTTTAAAAACGGCACCACGAGTAGAATGCATTCCCTGAGCCTTTTAGTAAACCAATCAATAATACGATATTTTCCCCTATTGTTTCTGAAGTTCTGCAATTTTATTGAAAATTTTTACAAAATTTTTAAATACAAAAATTCGGCAATCTCATTTCTTAAGGCAATTTTTACGATTATCTGTAACCCATTTCAGCAACCAGTTCAATGGTCTCATTTTCCAACCAAAAATTAATGTTTTTCGACTCAATACTGATATTTTTTCAATTTTCCTTTCAACTTGACCGAAAATAAACTTTAATTAGGTGTAGGTAAGTAAATGGAAAGAATTTCTGCACAGCATTTCATTTTTTCGATTCAACCGACATTGGAACTGTATCACCATTTCTCAATCCTCTCTTCCTCTCATAAAACTCGACCCGAAAGTAGGATTTTTCTGAAATGATTTTCTACAGCTTTACTATGAGATTTATCTCGATCAAACTTTCAACATAGGTACCTATTATATTGATTTACCTAAATCTCTAAATTCCTCAAATTTTAATTTTATGGTTTTTCAGAGATTTCCAATAGATCATAAATGGAAACTTAATAATTTAGAATACATAGCCTATGAATTCTCGATAACAACGTAAAGTTACACATCAAGAAAACTTCCAGTTTTGAAAAACCATCAAAGGACTGTAGTTTATCTCAAAAATAAATCTTCGAGATGGAACAAATTCAAAATTTTTCAAAATAAAAACACAAAATTATAGAGCATACAACATTTTTCTATTGGTATAGTTACTTAGAAGGTATGCGTATTTTAGGATATTTTGAGGTAACCTAGAAACTATGGAAGGTCCAATAATTACTTACCTATACCTACCTACAAAATTCAAATTTTTTGATTTTTCCTTCAGAAAAAAAATAGATTTCTGAAAAAAAAAACTCAAAATCTTGTGAAAATAATGAAGAGAAACAAAATTGCACAGATAATTTTCTCAGGTACCTAGATCTACCTGCGTGCAAAGTGTGATGCGTAAATTCTAAGAAGCTTTGCTTTCAAGATATTTCGAGTAAAATTTGGATAGGAAGATGAATTTCATTGACACATGACTCATGAACCACCTTGTGGTTACATAGGCTACATTTGAAAGATGATACGCACCAAGATTTGGGCTCCATGAAGAGAGGGATTTTCCTGATTTTTTACGTCACGCTTTATTAGTGAAGAACTGTTTCGTGGCAATGAAATAGATACGTAGGTATTTTAAGTACCTAATTATGTCATCAAAAATCAAGCTTTTTTGCTTGTTTTCTGTTTTTTTTTTGTCCATATGATGATTAATCTCTACGATGGTAATATTTCCTCTGCCTCTAAGTATATTATATAATATTTTCGAGTTTCTTGTTTTTTTAAAAGCCAGTTTTGGCCTTTGTTGTCATGGAGCAGTAGGTAGGTGCTCGTCAAGAAATGTTCACACAAAATTATGGCCATCAACATTGATTTAATTCGATCTTTGATCAAAAGATGCGTTCAAATTTTTCAAAAACACATAGGTAGAGGTACCTAGTACCTACTTCCTATATTTAAAGATTTCGCTCATTTTTTTCAATCTCAACAAAAAAAACATTAATTATTCGGACAGATTATTTGTCTGGTTACTTACATACTTGTTTACTTCTTAATCAATCAGTCCGTGTATTTTAATTTTTTTCAAAGTAATTTTATCAAATTAGCATTAAAAAAAAGATAAGAGAACTTTTCAAAGAATTTTCCCCAAAGGATGAAACTTGTTTTCATCGTTTGGCTCGAGTTTATCGTGAAATAATTCATCAGACGTAGACGTCTTTTTAGTGAATTTATCGCACCATACTGAAAACTTTAGAGCTCGAAGTTCAAAATTTATGAACTACCATACACGAAGCGTAAGTAAGTAAGTTGATCGGTAGCCATACGTAAAGGTAACATGCCTGCGAGAAATAATTTTTGCAGCGTTATTTTATTCGGATGTAGTATCACTCTGCTCATTAACAAGGCTGCGAATTTATCAAAATTTGATTATTTGATACCACTCCGAGCATAAGCTAGTTTAATAATAATGTAAAAGCGATTATCCTTTGTGCATTTGTTAGTAGTTGAACGATAAACGAAAGACTGACTGTGTAACATGGATGTTTATCAAAGCTCGCAATTAAAATCGTTTCATTAAATGAAATTTGTCGTTTGCATCATACGTACCTATCCATCTACTCGTATCTAGGTACTCGAATTGGCCGGCTTTGTGCTTTCCCAGACACTGATAATAAAGAGCAAGTGAATAAATTGCTTCCCTTAACAGCATTTTGAGTACGTATAGGAACAACAAGAGTACAAAACCCCTTGATAGGCTACTAATTGTAAGTATGTAAAATTAGAATTGGTAAAACCTGGCGTTTTAGGTACTCGTACTTAGTTTAAACGCAGTAGCAATTTTAGCCCACAGTATTCCAACGATAAGAATCTAAACCAAACCACGTACCTATTAAAAGCTTCTTTTTTTCGGAAAATCACGGCAAAACTTTCTTAAGGTAGGTAGGTAGGTAAGTACCAACTACGCGTACATAGTAGGTACATAAAAGGGCGAGTAACTTCCGTTCCCATAAAACACGAATAATGGGGGACATTTTCCCTAATTTCTCGACCTTAACGCGGCTATAGCCGTTTGCGTAGATTATAATAGCCCGGGTACTAACATTTAAGCGATCTTAAATAATTCAGAGTTAAAAAGTGGGCAAGACACTTACTGCGAAAAGGTGCGAAGATTTTCTTTGAAAATAAATAAGACACTTTGAAACGAAAAATAACTGAAAATTCGCAAGTTTACGCGCAAGAAAACCACACAAATTCAAAAAATTTTCACAAAAACTTAATCATCACCCGACTGCCCGCTGGCCTCGGCCTTTATTCATGTACTAACATCACTTCTACTTTTCGTCTTGAATGATCGCCTAACATCGATGAAGCCGGCAGTGTTACGACCTTCGTAGGAGATCCCCCTCTTTATCGTAATGGTAATAGTACACATAACAACAAACTGGTTCCGCAGTGATGACTAACTTTGGTACTTTTCCCGCCAAAAATTACAGGAAATCACTACACGCGTTAAATAGTTTAGGTAGCAAAACCGGATTCGCGAAGATCGTTTACGTTTAGGAACGATCTATGCGTTATAGGAAGTGCAAGTCGTGTAAGTATGTACTTGGCGCTATAGTTTTGTGTCTATAGATCATTTGAATACTGTACCAAGATTAGAATAATTTGTACCTACTACCGAATAGGCACAGTGATTGCTTGAGTTATGGAACTTGGAACACAAAACACAATTGTGTTGCGAGTTGCGAGAAGCGTCGATAATAAGTGTTACATACTTACATTTAATGGACAGGTTATGTTATTTATTTATTTTTATCGTATTTACTGTAATAATGGAAATTGAAGGAAAAAATTCGAGATACTTTTTAAAGACTAGTTTAATTATATGGCAGTTTGATAGCGTCAATTTTCGGTCAAAAAATAAATTTAGGTAATTATATGTTTACGATTTGATAGCCACTTTTTGTTCAATTAAGGTGCCGTGTTTTTTTTTTTTCAAGGGTACCTATGGTGCAATTGACGTAAAGATTCGAAATTTCGCCAAAAAAAAAAGGAAATAGCATCGTGATGTTAAAAATTTTTTCGCATTTGTTGAAATGATACACTTATAAGGTACCTATAGAAAAATAAGTACCTAAGTTGAATACCTACCTGTTCACTTCTTTTCTCAAGCATCATATAACGATGTTGTAATAGATAGGTACCGAACTAAATATTTATGTCTTGTACTTATTTAATATTTATTTCAAATTTAATGGATCCGGTAATGATATGTTGGCATATTTCTATTATAATAAATCGAAAAAAAAATACTTTAACAACTCGGCAAAAATATAAAATTACCTAAGATAGATTTTCTGCTGTAGGTAAGTACGAGTATCGTACCTCTACCTATAATATACGAGAAATCTAACGTGCACATGATGGCTTTAGAAAAGCTGATTTTCAATTACCTAGTTAATTGTTCAATATTTAATTTTTAAATTTTGAGATGGTCCTGCTAAATATATTTTTGGGGTATTTTTTTATTTATGTTTTATTACTTATTGTTTTTGTTTCAACTAAGGTACATTACTTGCCTAAGCTAAATTTTTTTTTTTTTTGAAGAAATCGTCAATTTTTATAAAAGTTGAATACACATCAACAGCCGTTTTACTTGGTGAACGTTTAAATTTTTTGTTCAACTTTGATAATTTTGCTAAAATTCATCAATTTTTCTAATTTTTTCCCTTCGACTACCAGCGCACTGGTTAGGTATCTATCTACCTACTTTTTTAAATCATGATTATTGGTATATAAGTACGTTGTTTGACTTTTTCAAAATTTCAACAAGAAGTCATACCTACAATCTTGAATCAGGCAGTAATTTATCTCTCTTTAATTGTTTTCCAAAATAAATAAGGCATTCATGAGAGAAGCAAATAATTAGTCAATTGAGAATTACCTATGTATTTTGACCTTTCAATGGTTTACCTACTCTAAGACTTACCTATTCCACCAACCATTTGAACTTGAAACCAATTTCCATCTCATTTCAAATGTGTTTTGTTGTTTTGTTGAGGTCACTCTTATTCATTCAAAAATTGATGTATGAACTGTACTAACTGTGTACCTACTGCATCGCAAAAAAATTTTCATTTTTTTCCTTTTTTTTTTAAATGGGCGCGTACACTTTACAAGATTTTTACACTCAGTTTCGAAGGGTTTTATCTAGATATGGTTTGACGAGTTGATTTTTTTGATGACGCAACTTTGAAATTGAAAAATTAAGCAAGTAGGTAAGCCTACCTATATTAAACTATCATTTCTATAGAGCGCTAGAAAAAAATTAAATATGTACCTGTGTACCTACGTACCTTTGCTGAGTATTTTTTACTTGCACAATTGAACAAGATCCACGTGCTTTGGCTGCTGAAATCATACGATTACATATTCATAAGGCGTAATTTACGTTGTTGTTGCTGCTGCACTTGTAGCATATTGACCATCTAATGACCCGCATTTAGAAGAATTTGTGGCATAAATGAGTACTCTCACTTTGAAAAAATATTTTTCTGTTACCTGCAGGATGCCAGGAACTAACCAAATAGCAATTGTTTAAGAGTACTTAGTACTTACTTACCTATGTCATTAAGTACTTACGAGTATGTCAAAAATTAATACTTTGGTATTGAAAAGTTAGCCGGACCATAGAGCGAATAATTATACTCGTACTTAAAATTAAATTTAGGTACCTCATAAATAAGAACATATGGGTAGTAGGTATCCTATCATGTATGAGGGTTCGATTTATTAATATGTACGATCACGATTTATGGACAACGGTTGTAAGGAAATGGCTGACGTAGAATATTTTTACTAACGTCACAATTTTTTTCTCTTTTAATTACACGTTGGAAAATCGATTGCCAAAATGATCAAAAATACCATCGTATAAACCGCATTTATTAAGTAGATAAGTAGGTATAATAATAATAATAATAATAATAACATATGTGTATACTCGTACATACTCGTAGGTACACATACGTAGTTGATAGTTGTCCATCGGTTTTAACTTATAAAATACGAGCAAGTATAATATACTCAGCAATCGAATTTAAACACGAACGTGCAAAAATGTTTACAAATACACTTACGCGTCATTGATTAAGTTGGTGCGTCACTCATAATATGTAGGTATACATATATTTTTTTGTTCGCAAGTTTGTATCAGAAGTCAGAATTAGAAGCTAACTTAACACTAGGAATATGCATTCATCCTCATAGGAAGGAATAGGAGTATTAGGTATGGAAAACGTCTACCAGTTTATGACGCAAATCAAATCGTCAAGAAAACTCGAAACCATGGTGGACGATGTTAGATGAAAACTAAGTCGTTGCCCTTTGCTGTAACTTCAAGTTGGATTCGGTTTATTGCGGCATAATTATATGCGAAACAGATAATTTACCGCGTTTAAATGATTATTATTTTGTATTTTCTCGGTAGCTGTTCAAAATAGCGTGTAAATATGCCAAAAAAAATTACGAGTAAAAAATCACCCGCATGAGATATCGATAAATCAGTAGAATCCTCGAAAATATTCGTGTCAGTTTATAACCAATATGCCTAGGACTAGATAAACTTGTGCTCTTAAAACTTGAAACCTGTCAGTATGTTATGATTTAGGTATGTCCACAATTTTCTCAATTTTACTTGGATTGGACATATCTACCTACCGATGACAAAAAATAAAAAAATCAGTTTAAGAATAAACCTACTACATACTAGTATTAAATGTAGGTACTAGGAAGTGTTTCAAGTGCCAGTCCCACGACTAATGATTGAAGATTTCTTTAATTTATTCGAATATTTACATATGTACTCATCTAACCTTGAATTTGGTAGAAAACAACGACCGACCGCTGAATCAATTGACGAGAAATTTAATAATGCTATTTTAACGTATCAATCAAATAACAGAGAAAACAGTTTTTTAATGGAGTACTTATTTTGTCTATTAATTACACCGAATAACCTCGATTTACGATGTCAAAGTACCCACATTTTGTGAATTTTTATTCAAGGAAACCAAACAAAACGCTCATCTTGACATAAACGTGCGTTGAAAAACCCAGTGGAAATAACAACCGGCTACCTACTTATTTTCGTTCGTTTAATACGATTAAGTAGGTACGTAGATTAAACGAAAATAATTCCCAATGAAAAATTTCTACATTACATAATGAGATAGTATTATTAAATTTTCTTTACATTGTCATATTTTTTATAGAATGTTTTTTAACAGCTGACAATGACTACCTAGTACTGTACCTACTACTGTTGCATTGGCTAATTTATACACCTAGTCGCATTCTAAAATAAAGTTGAAACACAATTTGCAATGTGTAACACGCGTAACCCACCACATCTGTGCTCACTGAATGGAAAAAAATTGCAAGGTTTGGGTAGGTATACCTATAACTATTTTATATGTTATACTATTATGCCACTAAATCTGGCTACATGTAGGAAGGTATCTACTGCAGGGTGCCCAGAAATATCATGAACCCCTGAAAAAAGTTTTCTTCTAAATGTTTCGGTTGATCACTGTGAATGATAATAATGATAGCGCATGATTGATTGTTAGACTGAGGTGATAACATTCCACCAATCATATGCATCTATTTCGCATTACCAACCTATATTTTCAATAAAAAAACTTTCTTAGGGGTTCACGATATTTCTGGTCACCCTGTATGTAAGTACTACCTAGCTACCTCTATGTACTATAATCGCATTTGATAACAGTTGATTCTATTGGAAATCTCCTGATCTGTATTTATGCAGCCATACAGGAGCAATGGTTTGTCTATCCTAAAGATTGAAGGATTTCAAACACAAAATTTTAATAAAAACTGCACAAAGCAGAATTTAATGTAATTTCATAAAACTAAATTTACCTAAATTAAAATTTTTCCATCAAGTATGACTTCAAAACATAATTCGCACAAAGACGCCGAAAAGACTGGAAAAAATTACTAAAGGCTAAAAATAATAAACGAAGAAATGCAAACAATGCGACGAAAAAAATGCTCACCAACAAATGCACGAAGTGGACGTAATTTATCCAACATTTCCCATTTGTAGATCAACGGTCCTTACCAAGACTATAGTAATCTTAATTCGTGCGAGAAACGTGATCGTGATATTAACAACTCATTTTATACAACTTTGAAAAAGTCTTCAATTTGGTACATAATTCTTATCTCCTTCGCTTATTTAGCAAATAAGTACAGCTATATATATTTCCACAAAGTCGCCATAAGCGTAGTAAATTAATCCTTTCTTAGTTCATTTGCGATTGTTAAAAAAAAAAAAAAAATACCCGTTGATCGGACACTATATAAATGAACCTACTTTGGTGCGGATTTCGTCAACGTTGAATGCATGCGAGAATAAAATGGCAAACGGCAAAGATCATTTGAATATAAAATTATAAAATAAAAATTCTGCGGTATTTAGATTTAGGTAGCCGAAAGCAAGTTTATAGCGACAAACGCAGCATAATTAACTTTTACTGCGCTCAATGTCGTTACATCCATCAATATATTGTAACGAACCAGCGAAAAAGAATAGGTGGAATACTTACACAAACGATTAAATCAATTCTAAACAGACATTTTCAATTCATACCTATATCGTTAAAACGTCACGAAAACTCATTGACGAAAACTAGCGGAAAGGTGAAACATTCTTCTCAGGTAGGAATAGAAAGCTAAATAGGTACATGACCAGTAGACCTACAATAGGCTGAAAAAAGTTCAATTGATCGTACCAATTGTGTTTTTTTATCAGTTCCAAGGCTATAACAAAAAAGTGCCCACATTTTCAAACATATCGTTAAGTAATTGCCCATGAACCTAACTGTGTTAAAACAATTTCAGCTTCCAATATTATATTTTTCAGCTGACAAAAATCTACACACTTTTTGAATTTGAAAAAGAACGTTGAAAAGCTGAAAAGTTGAAATTTCCAAACGGCACATCGTAGATTGATCTCCTTGTAAATCTAACTGGATACACCCTTACGATAGCAAAACTCAGATCGTTTACCGTCTGTAGCAGATCTTGGAAATTAATTGATCATTGCAGCGCAACCATACAAGTGTTGATAAGTTGGACTAACTGAAAAATTGCAGGAGCTGTTTAAACAGAATGCAAAGAATACATGATCATTAAACATGAAGATTATGTTTTTTTGTTGGATATCTACCATACCTATGTACGGGTATATTGTTTTTGTATTTATTTTCACCTCTTTCTCTCATTCTTCTTTTGATACTTACGTTGAGTTACGTCTAAGAAAATAAGGAATGCGATTAAAAATTGAACTTGGGAGTAGCATTTCAAAATATTATTTTCTAATCGCCTATTGCATATATTCACTATTGAGTTTAGTTGAAAATGAAATACGTAGAAAGAAAATTTCAAATTTCCTTGAAAATGTCTCTTTAAAGTTTAAAATGAAACAAAACGTAAAGTTGAAAATTAATTATTTAAGTACTTGGGTATAAAATGTTTTGTAAAAGAGTATTGGTTTTCAACGCTGACAAAAAAAATGTTCGTAACGAATGTAAATAGCAAATGCAGTAGATATTAAGTAGAGTAGAATACGTTTTTAAATTTCAAGTACTTACATAAGTATGACACAGAGAAACAAAACGAATAAAAATTTACGATGTTATAAACAATTTTAAGTATAGCACTAAAATACATTATGTACTTACAGCAGATGAGGAAATCCCAAATTTAATACAAACTTGATTTTTTCCGCCATGCAACAAATTGATTAACATTCGCCAAAAATGTTTGGTATGTACAATAAACAACACTTCAAAATTTGATGTGCTGGTGACCATTTTTTTTTCAATTCGTCTTTGTTTTATGTTGCTTATCAGGATACGATCTCTCATGAAATTAATTCCAGGGCAACAGCAAACACGTGAAAAATAATACCTATTTCAAATGTTTTATTCGTATTGCTGAAATGAAATAAGTTTGCAGGTTATGGTTAATTTTTTAATAAGTTGAATCACAATAATTTTATAAGCCTATTCAAAAAGCATAAAAAATAAAATGTATTTGCATAGTAATTAAATAAAAACTTTAAACAGATTTTATCGCTGAGAATCATAGGACATCTCGCAAATCACAAAGTTCTAGTAAAATCAACAATTATTACAGTACGCATAAATCACTTAAAGTAAAATGCTGCCATTTAGGTCTACGTAGGCATCATTTCAATCGGTATACAATGGCACTTTGAAACAATTGAATACAAAATCTCACAAATAAAATCACCGTTAAATCATTACAATATACCTATACCTACATAGGTAAATTAAAACAAAAAATATTCAATTTTTAACCTATACTTGTTTCATTTTTTTTTTATAATTTAGAGCAAAAAACGCATTTGGTAACCTTAAGATATGAAACTTAACAGCAAGTAGGTACCGCATAAAATGTATTAGAGATGATTTTCTGAAGGAAGAACCTGGAGTATTAAAAATTTAGAGGGTGTTTTAGTGAAATACTCGTGAAAACATATTGTATATTGTATATGTATAACGATATCTAAAATATAAAATATTTCTCGTATAAGCGAATAAAGAACGTACAAAACGTAATCCCCTTGAGATAATATTATATTTACGAAAAATATTCAAATTTCGCGCACGAAATAGCACTTGAATGCGATAAAAAAAAATAACAAAATCGCGAAAAACAAAAATATAAAATATCACAGTTTGTTTTACATGTCGTCAGTTATTTTTACTAACTATACAAGGGGCAGGTATTTCAAAACTGTATCAACCAAGAAAAAAATGATCTACTTATGCGTTACAAATTATAAAAGCACACTAATAAGCACATTTTTAAAATGTTAGAAAACATTTTGCGACGGACGAACTTACGCTCGAAGTCAATCCAGAAGAAAATTCTTTTATTGTTGCAAAACGTTTCCTCTTGTATTTCTTTTATTCATGAATGTTGAGACAAATTTAATTCGAGTAAAAGTTTTAAAACGAGCTAATATATAAGCACTGTGTTGGTTGATTCCAAAATAAGACCCAAAAGTAGGTAGTAAATATTTTCATTATTCAACAAGGATCGAGTTTCTTGTTTCTTTGTTTGTTATTATACTTTTTAGTCGTATAAGTACATCATTCATTCATTTCCGACATCCGTAATCTTTTTTCGCCCGAAAACAAACTATAATACCTGACTAGTAATCTCGAAGATATACAAATACGTAGATATCCAGACAATCGACGACATAACGACATCAATGTGAAGTTGAAATTAAAGCAAAAATATTACACGACATGATACATATACATAATATAGGTAATGGGTACTAGGTACTGAAATCGCTATTAGCATCATAATTTATTATTACGTACTTTTTTGCGAACAACAAATGATACATTTTTCCATGGTACCGATCGAAGGTAAACATTCTTCGTGAAAAGAATGCCTGCAATAAAAAATTAAAACGTTTTTCTCGACCGAGCTATTTCTAATGATTACTTTTTGATGACAAACACTGCAGAATAAATCATCATCGACGGAGATACCTCGTTGCTGCATTTTCACCAAACGATAGTGTAAATCGAAACAATCAGATACGACGATATTTTTACAACCTTCTTGAACGGATACTTGAAGGTTGTAATCACGTAGCATTTTGACTAAAGCATTTTTTAAACCCGGTATCTTCATTTTATTATCTATACGTTTGACCAAGATTCTCGGATCGATGTAAGAACCTATTTTTTGTAAAAGATAGGTAATGAATTCAGGTTTTGATAAAGAATGATCGACTAATTCTTCCCATAGATCAGGATCGCTGTGCTCTTTACAAAATGATATGGCTTGTTCCATGTCACCGATTTTGTTGATTAATATTTTCAAAGCTTCCTTTGTGTTTCCAATGCGTCCCAGAAGATAAACCATTTCAGGGTAAAGATTTCGTTCTCTGCAAATACGAAGCGCTTCCTGAATAGGATACGAATCACTACGACGTAACAACGGCAACAATTTTTGAGGAGCGAATTTAGCGTATAGTTTGACTAATTGATCGTGGTACTTGCCACCGACGGATTTATGGTCTTTAGTATCTAAAGCATCCAAATATAAATATAAGTATTCGGCATTACCAGCCAAACGCGACACGACATGATCCGTAGTTATACTGTTGTTTCCTAGGAATAATGATATTGCTTGTTGGGTATCTAAATCCATGAGATTTTCGATATCACCGTGCACACTGTCGTATAAATTATGCTTATGGATAAGCTGGAAGACGTCTTTATGTTTTAGCTTTAAATACATATTAAGCGCTTTGTCGTATTGTTCGGAATGCGTATAAAGAATGGCTAAAGCTTCCAGTAAAGTTTGTTTATAATTCGAATCGTTGACCACTCGTTCGAGAACCGCGTTAATAACGGCGTGAATATTGTATAATTTTGGTGGCCATTCTTTCAAAATTTTCAAAAAATTTTCCGGTTCCATTTTCAAAAATTCATACAAGACCATTTCGTAGTACTGAGGTTGAAGTTTATGCTTAGGATCGATGGGCAGGTATTTGCTGATAGTGCGTAGTTGATGGCTGCGAGCAAATCGAAATACTTCTTTTTCCCATAGATCTCGATCTTTTCCAAAGATCTTGGAACATAGTTCGGCAGCTTTAGCAAAGTCTTTAAGATTAATTAAATGATCGACGTATTTTTTGCCGACCAATAATGGAGTATTTCTTTGTAAATATCGATTCTTATTCATGACTAGATCCATTGCTTCTTCGTACTTATTATGAGCGACTAACCATTCGATTCTATCGTCAAAATCATAAACGCTGGCGATTATAACGTCTTTGGGACCGGCGATGATGTATCGATTTTCATCAAGCAGGCAATCTAGATGGTAATCGTTGCAAGTGTAATCTTGATATCCTCGCAGAGTTAAATTATCAGTGTACACTTCGACATATCTAGAGGTGGAATTATCAGCTTGAACCATGTACATCAAAGGACGTAAAGATTTGCCGTTTTCATCTTTTAATTTTTCGTACGCCAGCACAACCAGTTGAGCGGTATCCAATGGACAAATACCAGATATGAAATATTCTAGTTTGATAGTAGCCATCAAAGCAACGTTGAATTCGGGAATATCTTTGATAACGGAATTACGCTTTTCAATTCTGCAAACTCGTACCGTATCTACCCAACCAGCCAGCAAAGTGACGCTGTTTTTCCACATCAAGCTGCATCGGTAATTCTCCGGTATAACGTCTTCTACACGATTCCATTTTATTAAAGCTAACGACACACGGTCAACAATATCGTATACTCGGACTCCTTCGTCCGATGCCCAAGCTATGAATCTATTGTGCCATTTGATATTCTGCACTCTACCAGCGGCTTCGTAAAGTATTGTAGATTTCACTCGAGATAGGAATGTTTTTTCGTGTAAGATAAGTCTATCATCTCCGCTAACGAAACGTTTATTAATACCTGATTTATAATAAAGCGGATCAATGGCTATAGATTTGATACATCTGCCAAGACTGATTTCTTGTCCGTTATCGGTGGTGTATAAACCATATACGTAAGCTTTACCATCATCCGAACACGTAGCAATAAATTCGCCTTTTGCATCCATACTGATTTGGTTCACAGCGACAGTGTGTGTTTTCAGATGCTCGTTGTGAATTATATTGCCTTGATGGTCTAATACATGCACCAGTCCCCATCGTGTACCGATGCAAATGATTTTTGGATGGAAAGCTACGCAGCTGACTGAATCCTTTTGCAAGATCTCCTGTATATCGTTACTGAGCCGTTCGTATTTCAGTTTTGGTTCAATTTCGTCGGTCGATGCCGATGAGCTGTCATCTTCGGCTTCTGAGTTATCATCCGATTTAAGCTTCACTTCTGAATTATCAACGTCATTCATCACTTCCACCATTAAATCGGTAACTGCAACAGGAAAAAGTATTGTTAGACCAACCTTGAACTAAAGAATGAAAATATTCGGTCAATTTGGAAAAAATTAGCACACAAACGTCGAGTTATGAAGCAATGAAGATTTATGTCTTGTCAAAAAACCATTATAAAATGCACCTATATCGGCAATTCCAAATCGTAATTATTACTCAATGAGCTACCAGCAGAATCGTATATTTACACGACGGTGACAGCTTTTTAATACTGTGGGTGGCTCGATGAATAGAAAAAATTTACGTTTTACTATAAATATCCCGGTATGAACAATGCATAGGACATTTGATGGTTCGCATGGTGGCTATTATCGCAAAATGTTCATAGAATTTCTAGCAAATCTGTTTTTCCAAGTAAGTCACTTGTTTACGTTTTTTTCAATACTTACATATTACATATTAAATTTAAATGAATGTTTGAGTTTTAATTTAAATTCTTTTTAAAAAGCATTGACTTATTAAAGGCTTAAACATGCACGGCAAAAAAACGTATTTTTTACACGTTTTGAATTTTTTTACGCATGTTGCATTGATTTTTGGGTTCTAAAAAAATATATGTTATACTTATGCTTATACTCGTACCTTAGGATATAACTAAATTATTTTTGTAAATACCCCGCAAAAGCCCCACTCCATTTTTTAAATGATTTTTTTTAGAATTTCTGCCACTTCTCTCTCCTCCCACCAATAAACACCTAAATAGTAAATATGCAAGAAAAAAATTCAAAAAAATTCCACATAAGTACGCACGCACCTACCTCGTGACTTTTCAGTGAAGATTTCACAATTTTCAGATTCAGACTATACATTTCAGAGATGAAAAATATTACATTTTTAGCACGTAGAGTCACATTACTCAGGTTGGCGTGGGAGAGTTGACTCGAAGATTTTTAGAGATGTTTTCACAATGGAACTAACTTTTTGGGCAAGTTTCGTTAAATTTGGAGTGGGTGAAGATTTTACCATATTATCGTTGGAGGTTCTTTTCTACTCATATTCGTAAAAATTATAAGCTCGATAAAAATAGTTTATAACTCAGATTTAACGTTCACATTTTCGAAATTTTTCATCAAATGGTGACTTTGCAAGTAAAGCATTGTTTTTTCTAATAAGTTATCGAATTTATGTTCCAAATTTCACAAACCAGTTCAACTATTCTTTCTCTCAATGTGACGACAAATATTCGAATTTGATTTGTTCTAATGCGTCATATTGAGTTGTTAGTTCTTATTATGACGACGTTAAATGCAAACGAAAAAAATGAACTTTTATCGCAGTTAATAAGTAACTTAGATCCAACGTTTAAAAATAAAATAAACAACTCTTGAACTCTCTCACCTTATTGAAATAAGAATGAGGAAACGAGTAATCTTGCTGTATAGCTAATCTCAATACAATATTTTTCGCAGGTGGTACTTCTGCAAGCAGTAATTAACGCTGAATTATTACCTGAAACAAAACAAGTTGTATCAAGGAATAATACTAATTTTCACTATGACAACACAAGAAATGAAAACATACATACACAAAACAAGGAATCAAATTATTTAAGAACAAATAGCACTTTACCATTCAACAGAAATTCTCGCCAGGTACCCAATTTATTTCAAAATAAACAACCCGGGTTCAGTTCATCTTTTCTAAATAGACTGAATACTCACGGTCTCGCTATCACTGGTAATATCGGTATAGGAGTGAGATATGCCAGCGGAAATAGTTACAATGGAGATGGAGTTTTAGCTCACCAGAATCATCGCGAAAATACAAATAACGTTTACGATCGTTATCTCGGTACAACTTTTAATATTGGCACCAATCTTCATTTGTTGAACAAAGCGGACGATCACTCATCATATAATACTGGATTGGGGAATCGCAAAGAAGACGACACTGGGAAAATTCTAGCTTCAGATAATTCAACCAACAGACACACGCTGTGGAAACGACTAAACCAATACTTCACTAAATCCAAATCACCAGATGTATTAAATGGAACGATTATTGACTGTAATGAGATGGTAGATTTTGAAAATTGTACTCAAGTGGCCACAAGTAATAGTAATGTTTTGTCACGATTTATCAATAAGTACTTCTCTAAAACTGAGCCTCGAAAAGTTGCAGAGAACGAAACAATATCGGAGATACATTCTCATGCATTACAAAAAGCACTAGGTGACATCGAAGCCGATCATAATAATACTCATTTATTCGACAAGGTTACCAAGTATTTTAATCGAAATAAGTTTTCATCCATTATTGAACAAATTTGGAACGACAGGATAAACATATATCCAAAAAATAAAGAATTTCTTGCTGTAAATAGCGATTATAATACTTTTAGAAACACTGTAAGGGACTTCCTAGTGGAGAGGATTTCAACGTATGTGTCTCAAAATTCGACGAATGAGAACTTCGTACTAAAGTTTGTAAAGAAAACTTTATCGCAGATGATGTCTGATTTTCAAACGCAAGAAACCAAGGAGCAGTCATTAAATGAAAGAAACACTTTGATGAAATACTTGACCGAATATTTCAATAATGAAAGAATAAAGAAATTTTTTCCAGATATTGAAACAATTAGGAATAGTTTTATACCCTCGCAATGGTTCGAATATGAAGGGAGTTATGCTAGTGGATGGTTGAAGAATAACTTCTCTCATTTGCTTGATAAACATTCTCGCGGAAATCTATCTCAATTTTAGTTAAAATTTGATGTTTGACATACTGTAAATTAAAAATAAAATGTTTCACATATGCTATCGGATCATATTTTACTTACTTTCAGCAGCTAAATACTAAATGAACTTCAATAGCTCCAATACTTCAACAGATAATTAATTAACAATCCTCCAGATACCGACATGAAATATCTAATATTTTTTAATGCAGCATTTTTTATGCAGGTATTTTTGATGATAAAACTGTTATCAAAAAAATGAAAACATTTTTTTTGGAAAAAAAAGGGAAATCACAAACTAAATGTTGAGCAATTTTTTAAACGTGACTACGTGAGAAACGTGAGTCAAATTTGAAATCAAATGACTCACAAAAATGACAAATGATAAAAATTCTTATCATTTTGTTTTACTCAAGTGGCGGTGGCGGTCGGATCAGAAATAATGAAGAAACTGATGAACGACAAGAATTAAAATTATTTTTCAAGTATATTATTCTTCACATTTCATAGTTTCTTCATCAACTCGTTCCTGGTTTAAAATTTCAGACCTCTTTCCGAACTTGAGAATGGTATTTCGTTGACCTGGCTGGTTGAAGATGTTTTCACAAGAATTATTTCACCAACGTTGAATCTCTGGATTGCTATGGGTAGACTTTTGTAATTCACTTTCCTTGGTTAAAAATCTAATTTCATTTCACTCAATTATGATTCAATTTACAGAGAACGAAAAGAGTGTGCTTGTTGTTATTCTAGACACAAGCCTAACACACGATGTATTCTGCAAAAGTAAAATGCGATTTCCTGATTACCTGGATGCTGTGACAGTATTTGTCAACTGTCATATGATGTTGAAACCGTCGAATAAACTCGCAGTAATCATCGCGGATACTTTTGATTGGTATGATTAGTTTCTTCTATGGTTTCGGATGTTTCTGAAATGTTGACTCAACGCAAAATATAACTTTTGCAGTCAATTCGTGTATCCGGATGAGAATCTCAGTTTTAATGCTCTCCGCCAAACTAGCGGTCAGTGTGAAATATTCTCACAAGTTGAACATGCGTTACGAGTGAACGTTTCAAAATTTATCGCTCAAAATGCTAAAAAGGAGATTGTCAATACCGAAACCTTGATTGGTGCCGCTTGTGCGAAATCATTATGTTATATTGCTCGGTAAAAACAAATTAGTAAATCCAGATTACTTGGTTTATGCCGTTGCCTCTATTTTTGAATGTTTTGTTTTCAGATTAGAAAGAGAAGCAGAAGTTGCCGACTCATTTAGCTCGAGAATTCTCATAATTACCGGAAGTGATAACGAATGTGACAAATATGTTCGTTTTATGAATATTATATTTACTGCTCAAAAACAAGTATGGTTGCGCAGGGATACGTTATATCTTTTTAAAATGTGTGTTCTCTTTTGAATTGTTTTTTTTTTCTTTGCTTGTAGAACGTAACGATAGATGTTTGTAGCTTAGAACATGATATTGCCTTATTGCAACAAGCGTGCGATATCACGGATGGCGTATTTTTCAAAGTGCCTAATCTAGCAGCTTTATTGCAATACTTATTGGTACGAAGACGAAGATGAAAATGAAATGTACCTTTGGGCCAAATTGAATGAATTATTATTGAATATTTTTCCATTTCAGTGGATTTTTTTACCCGATCCTGCGATTCGCAAAAAGTTAGTCGTACCACCGCCGGGTCGTGTTGATTATCGTCCGTTATGTTTCTGTCACAGAGAATTGATAGATATTGGATACGTGTGTTCCGTTTGTTTGTCTAGTAAGGAAATCAAATTTGATACATTAATGTAGTGTGTATTAATTTATTCTATTTTCATGTGTTTTCCGTGTTTTTTTTGTAGTTTTCTGCAAATTTACTCCGATATGTACTACTTGCGAGTACGTATAACAATATAACCATTAATTTAGACTTATTCTCCTGTAGTGGTGTAAAAATGTCGATTTGTGTTTTTTTTTTCAATTTCAGAGTTGTATTCAAAACACCCGCACCTTTGCAAGGAAAAGCGAAGAAAAAGAAGAAATAATCATTTCCTATGAAAGTTTTTGTACTCAAGTTTTTCATTAAAGTTTTTTTAATTTCATGGTTTTTTTTCGATTGGCTAGTATGATAATGAAAAAAATTAGATATTTACATCTGTATTTGTTTAAATCATAACAACTAGATAAATACTTATTTTTAAAAAAACTAACAAAATATTATCGCTGGAACGGATAATAATCAGCAGTCAAATTGAGTTTGACACGTCTTCTCGTCATTCTTCGGGTGAATGCTTGCGCCTTTTCAACCAGCTCAACAACTTGAGGTCTGAAAAATGAATAAAATACGGAAATAGAATTCAAGCAAAAACTATTCGGCCATAAATGCGAAAATTGAAATTGTACCTATAGGGTACAGGTTTCATTTCATCTTCGAAAGTACAATTTTCAAAATCTATCTCCGCCTCCTCCTTTGGAAGAAATGTATGTTTTATTACATCAACATCTCGAGTATATTCATTATATAAGTCAGGTATCAATGCTTTGGGCATATGAAGTTCATAAAGGAAGAAACTGTGAAGAGAATTACGCTATAAAATTTATCGTTTGAAATGAATAAAAGTAGGAAATCGAAATTCATGTACTCACTTTCCTGACCAATGTGGTACTTTGTTTTTGGAAAATCGATATGGTGTTTTTTGTAAGCCTAAAAAATATAAATTCCGCAAGAAACCGCCTCGTTTAAAAACACCTTGGGCACATCGTTTGAGAGCGGTGGCAACTTCTTCCTGAAATCAACATGATTAAACAATAGAAAACTCTACTCTGCTGTGGGAAAAGCTCGTGAACTTACCTTAGGTGCATCTTTTACAACCAGAACGCATTCATAAATAAAAGGTTTTAATGGTCTTCCTAAATTCAATCTACTCACAGTATTCATGATTAATCGTTAAATATTAAGAACAATACTGTGAATCATTCACTCGCAATGTCGAAAGTAAAAACTGGAATTACTTATAACTGGAATACATATTTTTTATCACACGAAATTTTATCAAAAAAAATTAAAAACAAAAAAATTTCTCAAGTATTTCAATGTTTCTTTTTTCACGACAATCATTTGTCAAGATTTTTTTAATGAACGAATCTAATTTGAACTTTGAACTTTAAATCAAGCAGTGAATAATGATATGAATGGTCAGATTCATTATCCCCTTACCTTAAAATATAAACAAAGCAAACAAGTTAGTTAGCAAGTTTCAAAAAGCAGTGTACATAAGAGAAAATGACGGAAAATTGATCTCTCAAAACATTATCTAAAATCAAAATTCGAAAATGTAATCCAATTTTGAAACTTGTAAGTTGTAAGGAATACCTTGAGGTCCTTGAGAATTTCATTTTTATTAAATTTCCCAGAACAATACATATGCAAAAAAAATATAATACTATAAAAATTCTTATCGCCGAAATTTCTTTATGCTCGAATTCCCTCTTGTTTTATTTTTTATTTTTTATGAGCATGAGCAACACTGTAGGAACCATGTTGTTGAGTTGGATTTTATTTTCCTCTTCGTTCCTGGGTGGGTGCAACAAAAGCGAAAAGAAAAGAACCAATTGGTTTGACGGTTTAATTCTACGAAGAAGCCATTTTGATTTGTTTAGTTGAACGAGTATCGTTGTGAAACGCATATTTCTAAGAGATTTTATTTATACAGATACTTTTAATTCAAGGAGATACTTATTCCATTCATCAGCTAGAAAGTGGATTCAATATTGGTTTGTGAAATTAGTTGTGTCACGGTGTACAAATTCAATTGTTAGAAATGGCGTGTGCAACTTTGAAACGTTCGCTTGATTTTGATCCAGTGCATACCCATGTTAATCCCACTAAACGACAAAGATGTGCCCCTATGGTTATATCTCCATCGAGTTCGCCTCCAAGTTCGAGAAACGAACACAGCAATTCGGTTTTTTCTGGAGTGTGCCCCAAAATGTCACCCGGTGAGTAAACTGCCTCTGTTGACCAATTCATTATCATTACTACATTTAAATTTACGACGGATTGTGCCGTATCGATAAATGGTATTTCATGTATTATGAATTATGATCACTTTCTTGACGTAAGAAAAAACTATCAATACGAGACTGATAACGTCATTGTCTTGATTGGGTGCCTGCATAGTGCAGTTGAATGCACTCCCAAGTGAATTTGAGATGCATTTGCACTACATACTATAACGGCGTATAGCGTATTCTCATGTATCATTAATTTTAATCTTATTATTTCCTGTCAGTTTTCAACGATATACTTTCCGTCTAGATGATCCAAACTCATCTAGATTTTCTGATTACGATGTTGCAGAAATGATGGCCGCTGGTATTCGTGAAGAAATCCGCAGATTACACCGTAAAAAACAACTTCATTTCAATCCAAAATTAGCGGAAGGTACTAGTCCAGCTGACACATCATCCGACTCTCCAGGATCGCCGACGTCTTTTTCATCTGTTTTCCCAGCTAGTACTCCAGATAAACCATTGTTTACTTTCCGTCAAGTAAATATCTGAAACTTGTTATTCGTTCTGATATTTTGGTTACAATATTTTATTTGGTCCCGATGTTTGCACTAGGTAGGGTTAATATGTGAACGTTTGATAACGGAACGAGAAAATCAAATCAGAGAGGAATATGATCGATTTTTAAGTATGAAATTATCGGAACAATATGAAGCATTTGTCAAGTTCTCAAATGATCAATTGCATAAACGTTTTGATGCTGGTGCAGTACCTAGTTGTAAGTATTCTTGCATAATGTCACATTGCTTTCATTTTTTTCACATGAGTAATACATGTTTGTTTTGCTGTGTTACAGACCTTTCTTAATTTCATTAGCCACTTGTATTACAGCTAACAAATTTGCAGTTGGTGTTAAATTATACGATATTCATTATGTAACCCTTTTATATATTTAATTTCAATGATCTATATTCAAAAATATATCTGTAAAATTCAATCATTAACAGTTACAGATCATATCGACGTAAATGAAAGGTAATTTGTATTCGCCCGTTCGTGTAAATATGTTAAAACTTAATCATTATCTTTTTCTATGCTAAGTAAACTAGACTTGAAATTAATTTTAATACTTGTTATTGATTGTTTTAGTTTGAAGTTGAAATCATTTTTTTCATTAGTATTAATTTTCTTGCGTTTTCATCAAATAACATGTCTGACTCAAAATTTTTCCGTTTTTCGTTTCCTTACAAATCCCTTTTTTGTTACTAACTGTAGATAAATCAATTTTATATTCCGTTTTCATGTAATAGAATTCTTCGAAAAACCCCGAACAACTTTCATGGTGAAAAATTTGAATCATTGTAAGTCTGAAATAGTGCACCTTCATGAAATATTTAATATTTCTTATGACATGATTGATTCATTTGTGAATATATTTTTCCTTTTGCTATTTTTTCCCTGTTTTTCGAGGATTACCTACGTATATCGTAATGGATGATTCGAATTATGTATTTATTGATTTATTTATTTATAATTAAGTATTGCAAGAGCTTATAAAGTAATTAATTATTGAAAAATTTTAAAAGTATTTCTCCGTATCTTCTCGTGTTTCAAAGCATGTTTTTTAACGTATGTGAACTATGAAATTGAATTCGTTCGTGTAATGCTCTGTGATGTTCGACAGCGTAAAAATATTGCTATTCGATTTAGATACATATAATGAAATTTTATTCATTGTTCGCTTCACTGTTGAATTTGATGAATCATTATTCTTCACGAGCTTAAAAGTAAGTTGAATATGTACTGTTTGAATCTCATTGCATTCAAAACTCTGTATTATTATTTGTCAGCCATTTCTTTTTTAACAAATTTTTTCTTCGTGATAGAGTGATTAAAGTATAAGTTGAATAGATTTACGATTTTTCCTGATAGTGTTATTATTATTAATATAATTTCATTTATAGTAATTCATGTTACAATTATTGAAGATTATTGGTGATACATTATTTGAGAATCATTCTCTGAAAATTCGTTATACTTAAATGAACGTAATTTTTCATGTGGCAAATACGTGTGCAGTCGTGTTTTTTTTTCAAATTAGTTAGCGGGGTTATAGTCTTTCTAATTATATTTTACTGATATTCATAATATTTAACCAAATATGTATCATAAGATAATCGGTTGTATAACTGCCATTTTTTAATTGACTTTCACGTTTGAATTTTTTTAATGCGCGTAAAACTGTATAAAATTCGTTTCGATGACCATGTTATGTTAGAGCGCCTTCAAAATTTTCAAATGATCTGGGAATTCCCGAGTACTCTCCGAATAGGAAATTTGAAACAAGGCTTAAATGTATAAAACCAACTTCTATTCATAAAACCTCTGCCGTATAAGTTTCCTTTTTGAAAAAAATTCTCAAGTTTTCAAATTTCTTGAAAATTTTTAAAACGTTTGTGCGAACCTGTTACTATTATCCTCGAAAAAATTTGGCATTGTTCAAAATTTTATTTTGTAATTGGCTTTTTAACTAGTGTATTTATTTCATTTTGCGAAAATATGAGATGTTTATTAAGTACGAGCTTCGTTTTAGCTGGAGTAATGCAATTTGTTGTTGTTTAACTTATGAATTGCTCAATATTTTACGATACCTACCTTATGTTAGATCTAGCTTATTATGTTAAGGTATTTTTATACTTTGTTGACGATCTTCTCCTCCCCCCCTCCCTGTTACGATTTATTCGAAATTACATTTGTTTGGAAAATAATTGTAGAATGCTACGACCTACACCACGATAAGTTAAAAGAATCCTTTTTATCCATGATGAAGCTGATTCAATTCAAGTGATCCGATTATTATAGATTTAAGACGGAGTAATTTTAATTGTGTATATATATAAATATCTATTATATTATTATGTTTAGGATTTGTTCATTGATTATAAGTTTGATTTTTTCTTGAAACATAATAAAGTAATTTTGTAATAAAATGATGAGTTACTAAGCTAATACCAATACCTGCATACTACCTAGTTGGTTCAATTTCGAATTTTGAGGTTGAAAATTCATTTATGATGTAGCAAGAGACATAAATAAATCAACTTTTTGTTCAAGTAAAACTGGGAATGAATGAATTATTGGTGATCGCATGTTTTAAGCGAACGAAAAAGTCACAAGATATCCCACCGGCAACCCACGTAGCATTAATAGACTCGATTTTTCTTTACAAAAAATAATGACTTCTTACGATTTCGGGGTTGATATCGAAAATTATTGTGTTCTGTTTTGAGTTCACAGTGAAATGAAAATTGAATTTTGAAAACTGTCCGGGCGAAAATAATCTTTTACTTTGCTTTAAAAAAATATGTCGATTGTCAAATCTAGTCAA
Source organism: Planococcus citri (assembly GCF_950023065.1). NCBI lineage: Eukaryota > Metazoa > Arthropoda > Insecta > Hemiptera > Pseudococcidae > Planococcus > Planococcus citri. Next base: position 46,812,486 of record NC_088677.1, read on the forward strand.
ATCGTATCGAAATCATTGAAATTCTGAATTCACGATATATTATTTCACGCCATGTGCATCATGCATGGTCATTATGCCGTTACGTTATTAACATAAGAACTGAAAAATTAAAATGAATATAAAATAAAATTCCCTTGAAGTTGAGTTGAACATTTCTTTTAGTTTTTGAAGAAAATTTAGCGTTACATCTTTTGATTTTATACGTTACTTGGAGATCACAAAAGTGATGAATTTTGAATTTTTGATTCAATTTTTCTAGTAAACGGATAAAAATTTCATATTTTTAAAATGAAAATGATACTCGTAAATCGGTAATCGTAGTCCAATCTCTCAATTTATTAATAAAAACTTTTTCTAAAAATTCAATCACGCCTCAACTCATGCCTGGAAAAATTGCTTCAAAATTCAAAATTATTCACTGCACTAGCCAAGTGAACCAATACCACCTATAGTAAAAGGCCTGAGCGCTGAATCCTTATCAGCTCTGACGTCACCACAAGTAGATGACTCGATTGTGTTTACCATTTGAATTTTAACGTATGTTTAAATGGCGAATTCGTGAAATTGAGTAAAACTTTCGTTAAAAAAGTTAATTAAATTATGAAATTCAATTAATATTTGTCATAAAATGTGTTCTAGTAATGTGGTACTGATGTTTTCAATTACAGATGGTGTTGGTTTATTTGATTTGTGTACAAAAATGAATTTTTTGCGACTCGTTTGTGTTGTGTAATTTGAATGAATAGTGATGTAAACTGTAGATTAAAATGAAAATTAATGTGTACTAGTGTGTTGTACCGGAATGATGTTGTAATGAAATAAGTAGTTAGTGAACAATGCAATCGCATCAAGTTGGAGAAAAATCTACAATACATTTTAATTTTCAAATCTACTTCTTAGACCAGCCATGCTAAAGCTGCTATGATGGATAATGGATATTAAACTAGAAATCATCAGTATCTCAAACCAATTGAAGCAGCTTTAAATTCCAAAATACTTAGGATGGATTTCAACAGGCATAAATACAATGTTTGCAAAGAATTTCGAGAGAAATCTCCGTCATGTATGCAATGTTTGGTGATCGTTTCGTATACCTTAGTCTTTGAGTTGGAGATTATGTTCGCGTATATTCGGTAATATTTACAATAATTTGTATGTGTTGTACTTCTTTGCTATATTCCTCATTGTCAGCTGTCATCCTCCAGAGTTTTTCTTGATATTCTTTTAGAAATTAGATCATAAACGAGTGTAGTTCTCATCTTTAATGATAAAAACAGTGTTGATTATGAGCTTATATTTACTTATTTTTCCATTCAAATCATTCCCTCTTGATCTCAAATTGATTATTAAGTATCAGAATGTGATTCAAAACGCAAAATAAAATGTTCTCAGTATTTATTTCGTTCTAGTGCATTAATATTTCATTCATTTCTATAGTGTTATCGGAGTACATACTATCTATTAGTGATGACGTCACAAAACAGCGCTCAGGCCTTTTACTATAGGTGGTATTGAGTGAACAGCCATCATCCCGACGATAGATCGCCGAAAAAATGGTTCTCTTTGAAGTTTGACTTTGAACGAATATCTAAAAGAGTTGTCGACGTTTAGTTGGATTATTAATTGATATGTTAGGTAATTAATGTAGGATCGATGAAGAAATGAGAAAGGAGATCTTGAACTACTCAAAAAAATCTGAAAAATGATTTTTCGACGGGATGGGTGGTAGCTTTTCTCGCGTTGGGTCACATTTCCCTTCAGTTTTTTATCAATTCAATTTCTATAGGAATTTTTCAAGATCGCAATATTATTGAAAATTGATAAACTAATTAGAATTAGTTCAGTATCACAGTGAATTGTTTCAATTTTATTCGTGTTTTCGTCAATGAAAGTTGAATAGCGATTCATTTCAATCCAATATGAAAAAAACCGTTCGCTTTGAGAAGTCGTTGAAAAACTACCTAAAAAGTTTGAAAACTGATGGAATTACTCCGGGCTTGTTATTAGGACAGGTAAAGATTTCAATCTCAATTTTTCATTTTACTTTCCGATGATTTGCTGATGTATTCGGTATATTAATTGTTTTAGAGTTCCAGTGATCATGATTTCGTTGTCCATCTTGCTCGAACTCCAATACCTAAAGAGAATTCATGTACTGAGATCTGTCATTTGAAGCAGATTCAAAATTTAAAGGAAGAATGGATCATAGATCACATGAGAAATGTAATCATTTGTTGGGAATTAATTATCAGTTCTTATGACATTATGATTATCATACCATGTTTTTTAGGTGATACAAATGTTACCGGGTGGTATGACTATATTGGGGTTATTTTTTGTTGGAGACGTGAATCTGTTTTCTAATTCCACTGCTGTTGCATGTTTGAAAAAAATTCTTGGAGCTGTTGATAAATTCGTTCAAGAAAATGAATATTATTTCATAGAACTGAAATTAACTCCTAAACTAGTGTTGAATTGCATCGAAGATACTAAGTAAGTGTTGATATTGAGCTTAATGAATGAAAAAATTCGTGGTTTTCTTTCAATATTTTTTACAGTTTCATATGCAAACAATTCAGTACATCACAAAGTGGTCAATTGGATTCTGTGGATTGTGTTTGGAATTGCAACGATTGGCATCGTATAAGCTGTTATTATGATTTTCAACATTTATTGCCTCTCTATGTGAAATCCATTTCGAATGTTATTCTGCATGAAAAAATCATGGTAAAATGAAGCGTCTTTATCGGATAGAGATTAATGTCAATGTTTTATATGTTCTTAATCCTAAGTGATGAATGTTGAATTACCATTCGCAGGATATTTTGAAGTACGTCAGCAAATCAGTGAAAGAATCCATACTATTATTAAACGGCGAACTCAAAAATCAAATGGATTTGATCAAAAACATCAAAGAGAAAGTTAACGAAAGAATAGTACAAAATGCAACTGAATCTGAAGCACCAAGTCAAATCGTGGCTGATTTATATGCTCCCTGCGTATGCTAAATTTTCCCTGTCTAAATAATTTAAATATCAGTATTTTCATTGTGAGATACACTTTCAGGGAAAACAATTTTCTCATGAAGTATTTGAAGTATGCGATTATAATGCTGAACTGAAGTGTTTTGGAACTTTGTGTAGTGACGTATATTTACACAACGAAGCCACTGTGCATGAAGCCATTAGAGTAATTTCTAAATGATTACGCGCATAAAAGTTGTAAAAAAAAAACAAATACCTACATATCTAATATTTGTGTTGAAATTTAGGCCATCAAAGAAGATATTATTCGATCGCTTTATTCCCGTTTAATGATGCATTGCAATTCTTTAATGGAAGATCTGAGCACAACTTCGGCCGAAGGTGATATTTTCTTACTACGAGTACTATACTTGTCGGTACCCTTTGTCAAGAATACTTGTCTGTATTTTTTTTTATTTTTAGAATCTAAGATAATTCACGAACCACCACGTCGCGTATCTGTGTATTTGCCTCATTCAAAAGTCCGTTTTACTGATTACCTGTTCCCCGGAGAAGACACTTTGGGTACGTTACCAGCAAAAGAACAACTAGATATCCCCGCTAGCAACGACCAGCAAATTTTATATGAATCATTGGAAGTTGAAACAGGTAAGAAACATGATATAGAATTTTCTGTTGAATGAGTATCACCTCTAATACATGTTACGTTGCAGATGCGGCTGAATTTTACAACGGTGATAGTGTAATAAATGCAATAAGTCAGACCACAGAAGTAAAAAAAAATCACCTTCAATATATTTTGTCTTTTGGAATCATTTTCTCGATAATAATCGTCGTGATAGCCATACTCTACCAAAGATTGCGTTTGTAACTTTTTTCATATATATACACCTATCCTGGAAGCGAAGTCGACTTTTTAGAAGCGTCTTCATTTATGTATTACAAACTAATAACAGTTCGAGGCTAAAATTACGCATGCTTTTATTTCTGTTCTGATTTTAACATTCCTACTCTTCTTGCTGAAAAATATGTCTGTGATCATTTATCATCTGTAATGATGTTTTACGTCGTGAAATTATACATTGTTGACGTATACTTATACTGAGTTCTTTCTTCAAACGTAGGTACTAGGTTCAATTTCATAGAATATCAACAGAATTTCATAAGTGCCTAAGCGATTCGAGTTGAACCACTTTTTGGCCTAAATGTTCACATGAAGTTGAGCTGTGTATTTTTTAGTCTATATTAAAAATACTGTTGGTTGTTTTTTAATTTATATTCTATTTTGTACCACGAATTACATTGCCTATGTTTATGAGTTTTACACTTCTTCATTTTCGAGCTTCCTAATTCCACAAGTCTTGGTTCTACTTCGAACACCATGTTCAGAAAAGAAAACCAAAGCCAAGTCAGCTTGATTGGAACTTTAAAAAGCGCGTTAATCAAGCTATTCTCTCTGTATTTTTATATGGTATTTGCAAGGGCCAAATTCCCGAATCCCCGGATTGTCTTATCTTCTGGGTTTTTAGGTATCTTGAGTCACTATTTTACGTTCTTACCTGTGCTACTAACGTAAGCGTTAACCGCAAGTTTAATTTTTTTTTCGGCTCCATTCTCAATTTTTATTCCATCCAATCAGGTTGCTAGTTGTATTAAAGGATAATTAAACAAATCGATTTAGCACCCACATTAATACAGAAAAGACGAAATTTTGAAAACTTTATTTAATTAAAGTATTAATTTCAACACATGGCCGAAAACAAGTAGGTACCTGATTAAATAGGTTATAAATTGTTCTAATCATTTTGTCATATCTTCTTAAAATTTGGAATCGCCTCTTGATGTATATCCATAAGTCGGTGTAGTTTCTCTCGACAACTGTACATCTAAAGCTGGATTGTCGATACCTTCTCTCAATTCAATATTTTTACCATTTCGTGGCAATGAATATGACGCTTTCCTAGATGATATTTCATCTAAAACATTTTCATTCGTAAAATCTATAAAAAAAAAAAAAAAAAAATTGGTAGGTACCCATTAAAACTGAAATTATTTTTAAAATTTCCAAAAACTGTGGTTTTTGGAGCAAAGCAAGAAGTAAAACTCGATAAATTGAAATGTGCATATTTTCCCCCTACATTATTCATTTTTACTCAGCCGACAAGAGATATATGTACGTTCACTTGTTTCACAAAGGAAATTATTATAAATGCGTTCGTAGAAAAATTAGCTTTAAAAATTATGTTCAAGTGATTTTTCTGCTTACCTTTGAACTGCATAAGTTGATTTTGTCGGATGTTGTTATGTATAACATACAGTACCATAACAATAAGAGCAGCCACAAAAAAAATAGCACCCATTCTAAAAATATTAACCTGAAAAAAGTAATATAATTTCAGTTTTAAAAAATGGAAATGAATGGGAATTAATAGGTCCCTTAAAAAACTCACTTCGTCATTTTCCCATAATTGCTGCCAGTCTGTTCGCACTTCTAGCATAACAGATTTAGCATTGAAAGTTGTATTGGTCAAATGTTTGCAATAGCAAGTATAAAGTCCCTGTTCATCTGGCGAAACACCCTATCAAGAAAAAAAATTTATACATTCCTATTGACTAAAAATAGCGATGAAAAATTGGTAATGAATCAGCACCCAGTGAGAAATATTTCGAATTCTTCATATTGTTTTCTCATTAGGTGCCTACTTATCTCCAAATAACATTATGTTAAAAAAATTACATAAAAACTAAAAAATTCCATGATTACTTTACTTTAATATAAAGAGTTCCGCTGAGTACTTCGTACTTGTATTTGCGCTCATTTATTCTGTTTCCAGGACCCAATATTTCATTACTTTTCAGCTGCCAAAATTGAAATCTGTGATTATCGTCGTTACTGGGGCAAAATAATTTAGCTGTTTCGCCTGCTGGTACTTCAAGAATGGACAGATTAGCTTTTGACATTGGTTTTGCTTCAAGCATATCATAGTTACTTATTGAGATAAACAATTGCCATAAACAGAACCAGCCGATCATTCCTGCACAGCAATAAAAAAAAAAAAGGTAATGTACTCAAGAGTGAAGAACGGATAGGTATCTATTTTAAATTACAATTTTTAAGACCCACACAGCTACAATAACAGCGTAATGTTATTAGGTACCAAACGAAAAATTGCACCATTATTTTTGAAAATAACGAAGATTTTATTTTTAAGAAATTCATAGCTTGGATACCTAAGTGAATTCGCAGGAGCATTTTTATAACTTAAAAAATATTCGTGCAAATAAAATGAATTTAATGAACGTGTCAACTTATGTAGGCCTACGTACATAATATTTAGGTAAGTATAGATATAGAAAATGAAAGTAATAGGTACCAACTTACCATCAGTTTTCAATAACCATTAAAATTGCATTTATTAAGACACGTTTCTCCGATAAAACATACCAAACAAAACTAAATTTTCTGGTCCCAAAATAACGCACTAGCTTGCCGAAGTTTTGTCAACCGTCCAACGTAAAGTTAGAGAATTTTCACGTACCAAGTAAAATTCACCTATGCAACAAAAACTTTCAATTCACTGTACGTGTTGAGAAAATATTATTGAAAAATTATTAGTATTATTAATAATTATTAAATTAAATCGTCGCACAATCCCTAATATTATTAAATGGATAGGTACTATTAACTATGGTACACGCTCAATGAAGATTACTAGATATAGGTACGAATGAAGGCAACAAACTGAGTGACTGTGTGGACACTTGACTTATTACAAGGTTGTAATGATGCGTTATCTTTCATAATGTTATGAATTCTTATTAATGATTGTATCTCGGAAATATCGAAAAAAAAATTAATGTGATCGTTGGGATATCCTTACGCAGCAGTCGATTTCCTTGGTCAACGAAATTTTTTTGAATTTGTAATGAGCTATCCATGAATATTACAGTTTATTTGTCACTAAAGGTTAGACCTTTTTTTTTGAAGGTTCATTTCAATATACCTACTTGAGTGAAAAAGCGCATGTTAAATATAGTGGGTATGTGAATCTCAAAATGACACAAAACAATTCAGCTCTCAAAAGTCAAAATTGAAAAAAAATCTATTTAGGTAGGTATTTGAATAATTCCTCCCTTTGACGCGTAAAAAAATTAGTCTTGCTTTATCTCTGCGTTTTTAATGTTACAATATTCACGAAAGTAAACAGCAAAAAAATCTGGAAAAGTACATTTTACATGTGCTTTTGAAAATGATAAGAACGTAAGTAGGTAGATGTACCTATGTTGAAATTCGCAACCTTTCTTCTGTAAAAATAAATAAATTACATAGGTACCTACACTCGCTTCAGAGTTGTAATTTAGGTAGGTAATCTTTAAAGAGAGGATTTTAAAAGTTTTTGAAGATTTCGAAATTTTAAGATGATTGAGGAAAGGGTAAATGTAAGCTTTGAAATATCATTTACTTTTATCATGACTTTTTGAAATTATTTTATACCAATGTTTTACTGCTTCTCCTCCCCATTCAGTACCCATAACTTCTTTATTTTTTTCAGTAAAATGTTTCTTTTTCTTAGATCGAGCACCTAATTTTACTTTTCAATTCTTCACCCGACATGAATGAGGCACAATGAAAAAATTTGAACAAAATAAAAACTAGGTACCTATTTATCTAAAATTAGGTGAAAATTTAATTAATTATCAAGTTATTTTATTTTCAAGTGTTTCGTTAATTGCCAGGTATTTTCAATAGAATATTATGGTCTTTACCTCGTTCCTTCCTTGGTTTCAACTTATTTGAATTTAATGACTTATAAATTGTCACTCTCATCTATTGAGATAAAAAGGTACTGATGCGGAACTGCAAAACTCTTTGACTGAAGTCAAGGACAGTGTGATTTGCTATTATCACCAATTCATTATTATTTCACAGTTTCGTTCAAATTTGCACAAAATTAATGTTTCCTGTTTTTCTGTCTCATAAATTTTGAAATAGGCAATTACTGATTATTCAAGACTAGGTACCCGGCAGTTTATGTTATTTTCGTTTTGTAAGCAGGTAGAGGTAGGTACACAAAATTATCATTTTCGCGATCAAAAAATAGGTATGCTGAGAAATAGGATTGGAATGAAATGGGCCACAAAATCTTGCTCGTAAACAAAATTTCAACTTTGAACGACACGATTAAGAAAATTGGTGGGCTTTTCAATGCAAGAAATGTTTCAAAATTGTGTAGTGGAAGCGTGAAACAATGTGATGTGGTTTTTTTGTGCAGTCAGATTTTTCAAAATGACTGGGGATATGACCATACTGAACAAATATGACGACCGAACGGAACTAATGTGTCTGGGGTTCTGACTGAGGATATGACTATACTGTAATTAATTAGCGAAATAGACAAATTTTTGAGATTAGAATAGCGGATATTTCAGCTAAAACTACTGAATTATCGTTTAGGTAAGTCCACAGCTTGTAAAAAGTTCCATTTGAACCATTAATTTACCACCTTACACGGTTTTCTCCAAAAGGTCGTCAGAAAAGAAAAAAGTGACTGGTGGTATGACAGATGATTTGACTTGTCCAAAAATGGAAGTAGCCATATTTGATGTTATTATTTTGTGATTGGCTGATTTTTTTCGGTAGTCACAACTGAAAAATGTAACTGAGGTGAGGACCAAAGAAATGATAGTCACAAATTTTCATTTTTGAACATTACATATATACCTACTCGTATGTATTTTATACTTTCCATGGAATTTTTCCAAGTATGTAGAAGTTGAAGTAGTTTCAACTTTTACCTGGACTGGTGAACAAAATATAAAATTAAGAACTTTTTATCAAAGTGAATAATCATCAGAATGTATAAGAAATGTTATTATTTTACAAGTTTAGAGTGGCGAGGCCAAGGCGTTTCAAAAGTCTTCAAAATTGAGTGTGAAAAATTCCCCGTTTTTCCGGTAGAAATTTTCTATTGCCACTATAAAAGAACCTCTTGGGTTACTCGATATTTCTGCGCATTTTGTATTACTCGTGTGTAGGTACTCGTAGGTAGTAAGTAAGCATATTAGAACGAATTTCAAACCATCGATGCTTAGTTATAGAAAATTTTTAAAACGGTTTTTTCTCAATTATCAAAGACATCGAAAAAAAATTACCTATTACTTGACAAATGAAATTTGGCGACTGCCAATTATAAACTGTATGACTAAAAGTTGAGTCAAATTACGTAAAATAATATGGACATTTTTTCCTTCGTTCCTTGTGCCTATTCAATCTTTAAAAAATGTCTGGTTATTCAAGTAAAGTGTTGAAATTTTCAAATAAATATACAGGACAGCGTACTTGAAGTACTTACGTTTGGAAATAAATGAAATCTTTGATTGATTACCAGTTTACCCATCAAGTACATATCGTAGATACCTACAAATATACAAAATGAAAAGTGGACTTTCATGAAGTGAATCCAGTTATACCGATTTGGAATTTAACAGATCATTGCAGGAGGGATACTCAAAAAATACAAAGTTATGAGAATGTTTTTTTTTTTTTTAGAAAATTTTTATATTTTTGTATAAATTGGAAAATTTTTCCACATTTTGTTTTACCTTCAATATCCGCTGTTGACGGGCCGTCAAATGAAATATTTTTCAAGTGTAGGTAGGTATCACAAAATATAAACACGCATACACATTTATTTGCGGGAAATCATCTCGAAATGAATTGAAAAAATCACCAAGCTCATAAAAAAATTTGATGTTTTTAAATAAATAAAATGGATAAGTACATACCATAAAAACATTTGAAAAAACAACAAAAACACATCAAAAATAAATAAAACTGACAGAGTCTTCGCTTCTTCGATTACAAATCAATTTTGTTAAAGATATTTCAGTAAAAATGAATGAATGATTGGCGGTATGCTTGTTAGTTATGGTTTATTTAATAAATTAATAAACCTTGGTGTTTCAGCTCAGCTGGTGTTAATTATTTCACTTAGGAAAGAAGAAGGCTACCAATGAATATCAGTTAAACCTCATAATAGATATTTGATTCGTCGCAAGGTTTCTATTAATCATCTCATAATTGTATTTCATTAATTGATCAAACCTGCACCTTTCTAGGTAATAATTGAGCGTTTAAAATTATAATCGCATATGAAAATTGGATGCTGACTCTTTCCACTTGAACTTGGTGTTAAACTCATGTTGCGTACTTGGAAGGTAAAAAATAAAAGAAGGAACAGCTATTTAATCAACCTATTTAATAGGTATGGGAAAATATGATACTTATCTTCATATGTACCTACATTAAAAACTCTTTGTAAGTAGGAAGTACATATAAGTACCTATGCATTATTTTTATTTTATTTTTTTGCAAATTTCAATAGTACCTACTTGATAGTCTTACCTACGTTTCATTTTTTTTCATAGTAAATATTCATTTCTGATTTTGAATTAATGAGCGAATCCTTAATTGTTCTGTTTATTGTTGATTGGATAATAATTACTTTCAATAAACATCAATTATTGGAGGTTAAAAGAATAAAAAGTTATCAATGGTGATCTGAATGTTTTCACTTCATACTTATAGCAACTTGTGTCTTTTCAGTTCGGAAGGGAAAAAAGAAGAATAGTGATTTTTATTTCAAGACCATTCTGCGTTCCTATTGCGGCATCTTCTTTCATATGTAGATATGGTATGGAATGAGAACTGTTGCGTATTTTCGAATTTCGAGCATGTTTCAGCAATTGGATGATAGCGATGGGACTACAAGATATTGTTCATTTTTCACACAGATTTGTACTTGAATTTTTGCAAACAGAAAATATTCAGCATTAGGTATAGTGTACTTTCAATCATTAAAAATAATTATTCAATGGTCGAGTGTAAGTACCTATGTACCTAGAATAAAAATTTCAATTTCTTTCCAGCATAGCACGAATCAATGATTCTAATTATCTTATTTTGGTAATGTGACACCTCATGTGGAAAATTAAATATTCATTTACTTAACCTGTTTCGCCGTCAACTAGACTTTTAATTTAAACAAAGATAATTATTACGTTCGTCCTTCTACGATATTTTTGGCCTTAGAAAACGGTGATATGCAACTCATATAACACGCTCGTAGCGAACAGAACCAAACCAAACACCAAATGACAAAAATGAACATTACAAAATCCTTTCTCTTTCTCATTTGAGACTGTTCATATTATACTGTATTTCAATTCAATTTTTTTTGTCCAACTCCCTAATACTGAATCGACAATAATGACAAATGATCCTGCCGGCTCTCTAAATGGGTATACGGAAACTGCGACTTCTCCTGATTCCTTGACTCACGCGACTCTTAAGTTTCGATTCTGTATGCCACCGTAATTATGTTGAGAAGTATAGGCCCAACCAGAGAAAGGAGAAAATGGAATATTTCTCCTCTGACGAACCTCAGAAAAAATATAATAATGATTCAAAATTACTACCTACCTAAAATGAGCTGGCGGAGGGGGATCTAAAAGTACCTACATAGTACATGTATAGGCCTATTCTTTGTACTTTCCGTTCAATTTCATTCATATCCATCTAATAATTAAAACGAAAAAGCAATGAAATTAGTATTTAAAGAATATTCAATTTTTTTAAAAATATACCTTTCAAAAAATTGATTCAAGTAGGTACCTATGCCGTCGTCATTGTCATTGCGCCTTCACGAGCGTAATATACGTATTTAACCGGTACTCGTAGAATTAAGTACCCTACGTAGAATTAGAATATGATTGCCATGTCATTGTGTAGAAATTTTTACAAACAAGAAGCAAAATATCGAGGCGTAGGAAATGAAAAAATCAGGGATGATGATGATAAACGAAACCAATAACCAATAAATAACCTAGTATTTTAGGAGAATTTGTAAATAAAAAGAGTCAAAAACCAATTAACCAAAAATGATTTTTACAAAATAAGAACCATAAATCCATAATTCTTGAAAAATGTAATTTTTTGGATTACCGATTAATTAACCAAAAACCAATAAGTAGGTAATCATTCGTTAATTTTTTTCAATTGTTTCACCCAATTTTCGTCTATTTTCATTTTCTTTCTATTTTTCCCTTTACCTATTTTTTCATTTCAAAAATTTGAATCATTTAACTCTGATCAGTAGATAATTCAGTCTGCATTGTTGAAATGAGTTATAAATTAACATTGATTTTTTTACGTAATTTTTAAACTTAATTTCAATCATTTTTGAAAAAAGTAAAACTCAAGAAACTAAGTTAGTGTCTATAAAAAGAAAGAAAGAAAAAAATGCTAAAAATCACATTCACAATGTTTTCATTTTCAAAAAGTGGCGAGAAAAAATGAAAAAACCAAAAAAAAACTGTGCTTACTGTAACCTGCAAAAATGAAAAGAAAAAACCATAACCAACCAACAACCAAGCATAAGCAATAAGCATTAAGCAATAACGTTAAATTTTAAATTAACATTGATTTTTTTTACGTAAAAAATCTGCTAAAGGCCTTTTTAGTTTTTATAATGCTACGTAAGCTACGTTTTTTTCTACGGCAAAAATTTCAAAGTGCTTTTTTTTACGGCAAAGTAAAATTAATTTTACTTTTCCGCAAAAAAGCACTTTGAAATTTTTGCCGTAGAAAAAAACGTAGCATTATAAAAATGCCTTAATTTAATTTAATTAATATTTTCACATTTTTCATGATCAAAAATCAAAATTCAAAATTCAAAAACTCAAAAAGAAGCATAAACCATAACCATAACACTAACGATACCATAACATAACAATGTTCTTTTCCATGATGCGTGAGCATCGTTGCCATGTGGTTTGGACGGTTCTAGAAGTCAACAATGTTTTACTTACTGATAGCGTGAAAAATTATGATTGTGTTCGATTGTGAATTTACTGATTTTACTTTTAGTTAGTGACTTTTCTCAATTTTTTCCAAGATTTATGTACAGTTTTTTGGAAATATTTTCGTGAAGAATTGGGAAAAATGTCGAAAGAAGATAAATTTGATGGAATACTGTTTTCCATGGCTCAAGAACACGAAGGCGGTGTTCCAGATGTAAGTTATTTGGTCTTTTGTTGTATGCACTCTCATGGCTCACAAATCTCCACATTTGTTATATAAATATAGTGTATCTTGTTCCCTGGATACCGCAGTAATGCTAACACTATGCTATAATAACTGCAACACTTCATTTTCAATCATTTCAAACTGTCTACATTTCGATGTTCTTTTACGCGAGAAGTTTAATCATGATTAGGTACTGAGATTAGTCATGATGCAACTTGGAAAACACTGCTTAACATTGCTTCCATTTGTATTTCGATTTATTTCTTGAAGATCTGAGCTACCTAGTTTATAAATCCATATGTGATGTTGTTCTGTTTTAGTTGCTCGATACTATTTTCGGATTCTTAGCTAGAAAAACTGATTTCTACGTTGGTGGCGAAGATGGAGCCGCTGAAAAGGTAATATTCAATTGAGCCACGTTGTTGGATCTGTTGTCTTGGGTTGCGTCAGACGCAGGTCATGTTTCTAATTCTATACTTACAATCATTATGATATTACGATCTTTCAGTTACTATTGAAAGCTTTTCGCAAGTACGAAAGTATTGCTGGGGAGGAAAGGAAAAAGAAGAAAATAGCAGCCGAAGAAGCTGAACGAAAGAGAAAAGAAAAATTGAGATTACAAAGAGAAAAAGAAGAGCAATTACGAAAACAGGCCGAAAGTCAACCCGAACAAGCCACTGTTCGGGAAATCACCGATGAAGAAGCTGAAAAATTAGAAAAAGAATTGAAGGTAGTAGTGTTCCTTTTCTCTATCTTATTTCATTTTACTTTTGTAATTTATATATTCTAATAATAATGCTATTTTCACTCGTAGAATAAACAAAGCGAAGACGTGAACGGTGTTCCTGAAAATGAAATAGGTGAAGAAAAATCATCTGATTCCAAAAACGATGATGATGAGGATGATGATCCGAAAGAAAAGGGTAAACTGAAACCTAATTCGGGTAACGGTTGTGATTTACCAAATTACAAATGGACTCAAACGTTGCTAGATATCGAGGTAAAGATTATTTTTACTTTCTTATTCAGTATTTGATTTCGAAACAAGTACAACCTATTTAGCATCTACGATACGTCATTTAATGGTATGTGCAGCTGAGTTGCATCCAAACACTGCACGTGGTCTTGAATGTATTGAGCATGATGTGTTGTATTTTATTCATTGATCACGCAATACTTGATTCTTTATTTTACCCCTGAACGAAATATCGTAGAATCATCTATCAAACTCGATTATTCGGTTTTTTTTTGCGATTAAGTAGATGGTAGGTATGTATTAGGGCTGGTAATTACTTCATACTTACACAAAAAATTATTGAAACTTTTATAACCATTCAGGAGAAAATTATCCGATATTCAATTTTTTTTTTTTTTTTGAATGATTGAAACACTAATACTGTATATTATCGGTATTTAAATTTTTTAGAAAAATTTGAAATGTGTTTTTATTGTTTTAAAATCTCAAACTTCGTTTTTTTTTCAAATTGTGAAATTGTAATCTTGGTCGTACCACCAACGCTTATTATTTTTTTGATTCGAATGAAACACTTCGTAATAGTGCCTAAAATGAAAAAGCGCACTAAAAAAATGAAAGAAAACAAAATACCTCAAAAATACAAAATTGAGAAAAATTACTTTTTCAGTAGAAAATTAAATACGCCTAATAGTCCGGCATATGGCAATATGAGTAATTGCACCCCCCCCCCCCGCTGATCCTCCGGGACACCTTTTTTCTTAAAGGGGCATACCCTGCACCCTAAGGATCATTTTAAAGCAAACTTGCCCAAAAAAAAGTTGGCCTTACTTACAAAATGGCGGCCATTTTGATTGACAGGTCAGCCAAACAAAGGTAGATCGAAAGATCATGCATAAATTTATCACCTGTCAAAATTTGAAGTGCTAAAGTGCGTTTTTCGATTTTTGGTGAATTTTTGAAAATCGAATTTAGGCCAAAAATGAAGGAAAAAATCAAAATTTTACCAAATTGACCAAGCTGAAATTTGGGATATACCCTATTTTCGACATGCCAAATCGATTGGAAACTGTTTCAACCCGTTTTGAGCAGTTCTGGAGCCTCCAGCAGATTTTTGAAATTCGAAATTCCCACAAAATTGCATCAAATAGGAGTTGTAAAGCTGAAATTTATTCTAAAAACTAATTTCAATACGCTACGAAGTACTGTAGGTGAATTTCAAGTCGTTTTGGAGCCTCCAACGACTTTTTGAAAATTCCTGAAGCCTCCAGCAGATGTTTGAAACTTCAAATTTTGACAAAATTTCCTCAAATGGAGATGGAAAGCTGAAATTTACTCTACACTTCAATTTTAACACCCTCTGAAGACGACTTCAGGTGGGTTCAAGTCATTTTAGAGCCTCCAGCGACTTTTTTGAAAATTACTGGAGCCTCCAGTAGATTTTTGAAACTTGAAGTTTCCCCAAAATTTCATCAAACTGAGATGGAGAGTTGAAATTCATTCTGCAAACTAATTTCAATAAGCTACGAAGTTGACTGCTGGTGGATTTCAAGTTGTTTTGGAGCCTTCAGCGACTTTTTGAAAGGTTATATGGCATTTTTTTGGAAAATTGAAATTTCCTAAAAGTAGCTGGAAGCTTCAAAACCATTTAAAACCAGATCGATAATTTTTCACTCGATTTTACCAGTAACTTTCAAAATGGAGCTTTTTTGGACCAAATTCTGAGATTTTACTTCGTTGAAATCATGAAAACGTGATTTTAACATTTTTTCGAAGAGTAAAATCTCAGAATTTGGCCCAAAAAAGCTCAATTTTGAAATTTACTGATAAAATCGAGTGAAAAATTATCGAGCTCTTGCTAGTGTGTTCCAAATGTAAATTCTTCAATTTATTTGAAAAAATATGCATAATCGCCGTTTTCAGAGGTGCCCAAAGTGGGGGGCTCTAAAAAAAGGGTTCAAAATTACGAATATACAGGGAGCTTAATTAAACTTTTTCACCTAGGTAATTGAATATATTCCTCAAAACGTTACGTTTGGCGCAAATCGCAGGTTTTCAGCTATCCAGGGGTTCCCAAAAATTGGAAATTTGGATTTTTGAGTACCAGCGAAAATTTTATTGAGCTCAAAATTTGGTAGGATGGAGGTCTTTCAGATACTAATGAACTGTAAAAAGATTTTTAACGGGGTTCAAAGGGGTAGGTTCAAAATGGTGGTTCCAAAATTTTTGAAAAATTAAAAACCCCCAATTTCTGCACCCGAGGGTCGAAAATGGAAAAATTGCTTCGTATAATGTTTAACGGGTTCGAACGGATATTTTACGTTGAAAAAGTTTTTGAAAAATACTCGGTGGTTCCAAAAATTATTTTTTTTTCGCAACTTTGGGGACCCCTGGAGCCCAGAAAATGGTCATTTTGGGTTAACTAACCACGGATTCGTATTTGGGGCATTCATTACTACATTTTAAGAATGGTTCAGTCGATAACTGTCTGGTGCCAAAAATGGCTTTATCGATACTCCTTCTTTACCTGCAGTACTTCGTAGCGTATTGGAATTAGTTTTTAGAATAAATTTCAGCTTTACAACTCCCATTTGATGCAATTTTGTGGGGATTTCGAGTTTCAAAAATCTGCTGGAGTCTCCAAAACTGCTCAAAACGGGTTGAAACCGTTTCCAATCGATTTGGCATGTCGAAAATAGGGTATATCCCAAATTTCAGCTTTCTTGGTCAATTTGGTAAAATTTTGATTTTTTCCCCTCATTTTTGGCCTAAATTCGATTATCAAAAATTCACCAAAAATCAAAAAACGCACTTTGGCACTTCAAATTTTGACAGGTGATAAATTTTTGCATGATCTTTCGATCTACCTTTGTAAAGTTTGAAAAATGTCGTGCAAGTCCTATGTTGAAACGCGAAATCTGTGATTTTGGCTGACCTCATGACCTGTCAATCAAAATGGCCGCCATTTTGTAAGTAAGGCAAGGCCAGCTTTTTTGGGGGCAAGTTTGCTTTAAAATGTTCCTTAGGGTGCAGGGTATCCCCTTTTTTAAGAAAAAAGATGTCCCGGAGGATCGGCCGGGGGGGGGGTGCAATTACTCCTATTGTCATATGCCGGACTATAAGAAAATTATTGTACGTAAATTGGTGTTTTCATTTCAAAATATCAAAATGTCTGGAAAACATTTTTCGAAAAATTTGAATACATTGAACTAAAATTTTTTTAGAATTTTTTTTTTGGGAGAATGTTATTGTTCCCTCGTTGTTATTCTTCCTTTAATCAAAAATGAAACGTAGTGTAATTGAATCAAAAGGTCATTTTTCTAGCTTGAAGGTTTATTTTCCATCTCTTCAATCGTAAGTTCTCATTCCGTGTGAGTTTTTACTGTTGCGGAAAAGAATAAGTTGAGTTTTATTTACTTTATTGTTCAAATTAGTCAGTCAAATCGTTTTACATTTGACCTTTTACTTTTAATGATGGTATGTCTGTGGTGAAATTTAATTTATCTCAAAATCCATAATTTTTGAAAAAGATCCCTGTCCAAATGAATAATGACACCAATAAGCAAATTTATTTCTCTAAAATACCGCTAGCAAAATAGTAAAAGAGAAATTATCGATTTATTGGTAATATTACACAGTAAAATTTTAAAATAGTACGTACAGTATAAAAATAAATATGTATTTAAAAGTAATCCTTAAATTTATATCACAGTCATTATGTTTCTTTGAGATTTGCGCTGTTCAGTGAACTCATATCTATCAACTATGACCATCTGACGTGATCATCTTGCGCTTTAGCTGCGAAAAAAGAAACGAAAAATCATCAGTTACTAAAACTATTACCAACTTGATACTTATTGGTAGCTACTAGCTACTTCTATCTGATCCTTTTTACCTTGCACGAAATAAATGCATAGAAAAATTGTAAAGCTGAAAACCAACGTCGTGGTTGTAATCAATATGGATAGTTGATGTCTTTCACAGCAACACTCCACCGGTTTCATATGCTTCGGAATTTTTCTTTCCATTCCATTGACTAATGTAAAATGTGTCGATGATGCTAGAGACTCGGTATCGTAATTTTTTCCATTCGAAGTAACATATTCGTGATGTGGAGTAACGTTATCGAATTTGAATGCTGCTAAATTGGCTGCCGTCAGCAGCAGTGTGTTTGAATTGGCACTCTGTGATGAATTAAAATCGTAAAATCGTATCAAATACATTTTAAGACGTTTTCATAGCATAGTGTTTACAGCAAAAGATTAGATATGAAAAATATTTTCATTTGGTAACTTTGTTTTGTAGGGATATCCAAATTGAAATCTCGTAATGGTAATGTTTCAGTTCAAGTGCCCAAATAAAATCAAAACATGGATTTCATGGAGTGAAATTCAACCCTTGCTTAGCCTTTGGTTCAAAAGTATAAACAATAGGGATTATAAATTGCAAACATTTTTTCTGTGTTCATTTGGTAAAATTTTTTGGTGTAAAGCTGTGAACAGTACCGTATAAAAAATGTTACCAAATGTGGATATTTTTCATGCCCAACGAAAACAATTGGGTTTTATTGATATCTTATTTTTCAAAAAAAAATTTAATTGAAGGCATTTTCATGTAGCTAATTATTAGTAAATTAATAACGTACTTTTGAGCTAGATTTGCTGGATGTAGTCGACGATGAAGATGAATTTGTTTTTTCATTCGTTGGTGATGGTAGTGCTATAATTAAATTTGACGGATATATCGTTCCATGTTTCAAGAGATTTTCTACCGTAATTTCATTCATGCTTTCTGGTTTTACTAACGTTGGTCGTGGTATAATCCATGGCATAAGAGCAGTGTTACTGTTGCTATCCAAATTACTTTCGTAATTGCTCTGAAACAAAAAATAGAAAATTATGAGATGCTGCGGTGGAGAGATTTTCTAAAAGTTGAGTGATCTAAGTTAAACACAACATTATAAGGTATATTCTTTCTTTCTCCTTCGAGGAATATCGACGCAGTTCTACATGCACTTGAAATGAAATCATTGCATATCCTTGACTCGTAAGGAGTAATAGAATGAATATGAAAAAAATCGCCCCTAGTTACCAAAATAGCAGTTCAGATGGACTATCAAGAGTCTAGACGTAATTAATGAAAAGTTTATCTAGACTACAGTGTTTGGATTTGCATTATTATTCAGTATCGGAGGAGTTAGTATTCTAAAGCTTACCTGGGAAATGTTTACTTGTTTTTATTTCCCTTCCTATTTTCTTCAACTACATATTACATAGACGCGTTTTTAAAAATTATTCGTCGATTCAAATTTTTAAAAATTTATTATAATAATATTATTGTGATTTTGAAGTAAGTAAGTAAGTATGTAGATATTGTAGTTCTGGGTACGTTGTAAGGTTTGATAATTCTATTTTGAACATCAGCGTGTTTCGTTATCGCGAAATTCCTGCCATGTTATTTAAATTGCCTAACCAGTTCGCCTCAAAAACGATACGTTTACAAAGAGTGAAATGTACGAAATTTTTGCCGGAATCGTCGTTCGTGTTCCCCAATAATGCGAAGGATTTTCGATTCCTTCTTCTCAAATGAATATTTAAAAGAGTTTTAATGCGTTTTAATTTTTTGTATTAAGACGAAATTTTTTTAAAAAAATAACAAAAATAGGTAGGTAAGTATGGTGATCAAATTCATAAAATATGTGGGAAAATTTCTTTCATTAATCGAATATCAAACCACACGTATGTTTTTGTTTTAAAATTTCGGTATTATTTATTTCCGCCATTTCCGGCGATCAGTCGTATGCATAGTAAACAAACAGCTTCTCGAAATAAAGCGATAGAATTGGCGAGAAAAAAAATGAAAACTTGGCATAAACCAAGATTCAGTTGTGGTGAGTTGCCTTTTTGTTAATCAATTTTTACGTATAGGTATAGTTATTACATCGAACATATACCTCAGATTCGTCGGATGATGAAATTTTGTTGATCGATATTTTAATATCGATCACGCGTAGCCGTTTGTATGCTAATTCAAAGGTGGTGAAAAAAGAATTATATAAACGTACATATATGTAGGAAGTTGTATATGTAAAGGAGTGAAATCACCGTATGAAATAACTAATTAAATTTGCGATACTTATAAACATTCATACTTGTATATGAAATCGTCACAGACCTATCTTCCGCGTTTCGTATATTGTTATGTGTGCATAATGTAATCGGTGATTTGGTGATTTAGTAAACGAAAATAAATATTCGCTAGTGTAAAAATTTCGCTCGAGAATTATAGGGGCGTTTTCGGCGGGTTTCTTGACTATATTTGCCGAGCTTGTGTGTGTTTTATTAAAGCGTGTTTTTCTCCTGCTGTACTTTTAATTGATGGTTTGTGTCTGAGGAGTGAAATTCATTTGAGCGGAACGCCGATGCGGTACGACGTGAACCGGATTATACAGAGAGGCGAATTAATATAGCGTGCTATTGAAGTGCGGTATGTCAATGCTGTGGTGTACTTCCGTGCGTCACAATTGCAATGTCGCAGCATATTCGGCTTTGGGTCAAGGGAAAATGCGATCCTTTTTACGAGAAAATTTGTCTCGAAGTTTGTTTTCCTATCAGTTACACGACAGACGATGACCGAAACTTACTGCTGGTGTGACTCTAAAATTGGCGAATATCCGCGAATACTTGACGCGTAGGTAGCGATGGCTCACGTAAGTTTTGGCTTCGGATGAGATTTTTGAATACAATAGGGTATAATGATTATAATTTGTATTGTTATTTTTGTGTCCGTTCTTGAATGCATGAAAAGACACCCACTAATTTTACGATACACGTGTTTACGTCGGTATTCGTTTTATTTATAACGATAATTTTTGTAGCCCAACGAATACGTAATACTTGCCATTTTAACGTTTGATTGATAAGAATTAATCGGTAGGTAAGGTACCTACCTAACTACCCATGCTTGTCTAATATATGTACCTGTAGGCCTACTATACCGGTCGGTAATGTAAGGAAACAGATATGTACCTAGGTGAATATGCTAAGGAGATGGCCGGGCGCTCTCCTGTATTTCAATGCCACAATTCGGCATGTCTGCTCGATGTTGTACGCACGAGTTGCTGTTGTGATTGATTGATCCATTGATCGATCAGTCGAGATTCGCTTATGATGAAGGATGCGTAACACGGTGTCGAACGATGATAGCGTAACGAATTAACCAAATACGAAGGTAAAGAGTCGTTGAAGAAGCGCTGATCTGTTGAAATACACGATTGCCTATGCTGATCACGGAGATCTTTTGTTCTCTTTCTCTCTGGTTTCAACTGTTCAATTACATCGCGTTTAACTGTTTATGGATGAATAATTCGGTGTGTTTTTTGGACAAGTTCTGTTGTGAGGATTTTCATGATTTTATACGATTTTTTTCAATGAGTTGAATCTTGATTGAAGAAGCCGCGAATTCAATAACTTTTAATCAAAATTTAAATCTTGAAAACAGTCCAAGAACCTTTCTAGGAGAACCAAGCAAAATTGGGGTTTGTCGAATGCGTGCCGTGCTTGAAAATTTTGTTTTGTGGTCTCTTTGCATCGTAAGGTAGTTTCACGCTTCTATCGCGAAATGCAGTTTATACCGAAAATATTACAGTTTGCGTCTGGACTATACATTACTGACGATCCACCTAAAAGTACGTTTTGAAATATTTGCTGCCTCGGGCGATCTCTACCTTACTCTTCCATCGTGTACTCTCCCTTGTGTCTCAGTAGCCGATGTGCCGATGGCTAAGAACATACGAATACGTAGTGGCGTTGGCCTAGTACAGCGCAGGATGGTAGTGTCGAAATTCACGCCGCGCCGTTTGAAAATCTGTGGGTGTACGTGGTATCCTTCACCGTGGCCTTGTTAATTAATGCGCTGCTATCCAACGATGCGAAAGCAACGGAATTTAGAAAAAAAAAATGCATATATTGTATGCTCGTGAAAAAGTGCACATATCGAAACATAGCGCCGTCTCTTTCAAAAATAAACTCAAAAAAAAAGATGAAATATGTAAAATTTGACATGTTGCTAAAGTGTTGAGATACTGAGACATTAGATTGTGATCGAAAACAATCTTCAAAGACCGAATTTATTCGCATCTCGGCTATCTCCTTGAGTAATCACTTTAAAAAAATAAAGGCAAAGGCATCATCCGATGTTCTCATTCGTAATGCATTGATATTCTTAGGTTCATTTCTTAAAGGAAAGGTTCAAATACTCAGATAACTACTCGTATCTACAAAACCTACAGATCCAATTTCTGCATGTCTTTGGTTTACCATTTATAGGTACATACGTTGCGTGATTGGTGTACGTAATTGAGGTTTATAGAAGAGAAATTTAAATATGTTACGATTACGAGTCAATTGATGGCAATTTCGGAGAATTGCATTGTGAAATTTTCGCTCCATTCAGATACGATGGAGACCTTTGAACCCGATCGAAGTGTTAAAAAGACACGGTCTGGATTAGACTTCATTGTTTTTAAGAATGATTCGGCTACGAGAGTCTGATATGTAGTTCTGATACGTATTACTCGTAGAAGATAATTTAGAGTTTAGAGTTGGAATTCGTTCTGTGGTAGATCACTTCGTGGCTCTCGAGTTGACGATTGCGGTCTTTAACCCGTGTTTACGGAGTTTAATTTTTTGTTCTTTGCGAAAATACACTATAGGTGGGTTGGAAATACTCGTGTTTTCATTGACTCGGTTGTGTAGTAATGTGTTTTGAGAAGATTGTCGCTGACTGTTCCGTGGTTGACTAGACGATTATATGGGTTGATTATCTATTTCTATACATACGTATCTTGGTTGTTAAATCGTCTGAAGTGTGCAGAAAAAATTCATTGCAATTTTAGTCTACAATTTGTTAAATTAATGTAGATTCTTGTTTTTAATCTCGTTAAAATGTTTCCTACGGTTTGGATTATGATAGTTTTTAAATAAAGGTCGTCTTTTTAGAAGCATGAGGATGTTTATGATTTGGAATTTTTTTTACTATCGTTAGGTAGGTAGGTAAGGTACGTAGGAAAATTTTCAGCTCAGTTAACTGGTACGAGCATAGTATACTCGTACTATTGTATAAATGGAGTATCTCGATGATTCGATTTAGTAGTGACGCCTTGAAAACAAATTTTCAACTCCCAAAGTTTATTTTTCGATATTGGGCGAATTTTTGAAAATAACATGACATGCTCACTACGTAGTACACAACTGATAATTTTTTTTCTTATAAATTGTGACGCGACCAGCGATACCATACCATATGTCGGCATAAATTTTTTTCGTTTTATTGTGGTTTCTGGTAGTGTTTTTCTTCCTCTTTTCAATGGTGCAAACAGATTTTCAAAATATTAAAATCTGACAAATTTGCAAAATTTCAAAGTTGCGTATTTTTTTTTTTTTTTTTTTTTTTTTTTTTTTTTGGTGTTTATAATTACAAGATTATTACACCCTACGTAAGATTATATTAAATTTGTCAGGTTGTGTTTTTGAAATTCTAAAACCAAAATTCTGAGAAAAACGTTTTTGAAAGTTTGGATTATTTTTGTAACATTTTTAAAAACCAGTGAACAGTATTTTTTTTTTTTTGATTTTCTTCATCTTTTAATGGTTTTACATCATAATATTTTTTTTTTTTTGACATTTTTTTATGAAAAGCACTTTTGTAAAACCGGTTTTTCACCACTAAAACGACGTGTTTGAGATCGGTGGGTACACCCATTCCAAAGTATAGGCTTCATAGTATATGAATCGACAAAAATTTTTTTTTTGATATTTTCTGACTTTTTCCATGAAAACGCGATTATCTCAAAAAAAAGTTTTCCGACTTATGGTATGGTATCGCTGGTCGCGTCACTAATATAGCCAGGTATTGAGATACAAAATTTAAATTCGGTTTATAAACTCCAGTCCCTCCCTCCACCGTCATCCGCCCTCTCCTTCCGGTCACGAATCGACCATTTTCGATCCGATATTTACTATATCTTCAAAAGAGTTGACTTTTCACTGATTCATCAGAACCACTTCCAAATGAGCTGTAAATTGTAATTAACTACCAGAGATGATGATAGCAGGTGAATGGTGAATTCGAGGTGACGAATTGACGTATGTTTTTCTTACAAATTGAAATTCTTGAATTTGAAAAATTCATAATGATTGCGTACCTATTTTTGCAGTAAATACCTCGAAAACTTCATCTATGACTTATAGCCAACGCTTTCTTTGTAATACCCATTTTCAAACAATTTCAGCAATTTTTACGCACGTAATTTTAACGTCCACAGTTTTCAAATTTTTTTTCGTAAATTTGAGCGCTGCTTTTTTGGCCAATTCAATGATATTTTTTGCATTTAAAACAATTATTTTCAGCGATTTTTTTCCTTCAATTTTTTGCAAATTTTACACAACATCGAACGACATTTTATAAATTTTTATAGATTTTTCTTTTCTTGTATAAACTAAAATTTTTATGGTATTTTGAGCAATTTTTAAGATGATTTTACAAAATGTTGGGTACTGGGTATAGTCATATTTTATGAATTTTAATATGTATTATGTATTTTTGGTCCATTTTATAATTTTTTTTGCGATAACAATGTGTATGATATTTCGTGCATTTTTTGTATTTTTGAAAATTTTAATATTCACGACAATTTCTTTAATTTCAACTGATCAGTGATCAACATTTTTCTCTCATTTTCAACTGATTTTGACTGTTGATCAATTTTTTGAATTGATTCTCTTGAGTTATCGAAATTTCAAATTTAATCTGTGAAAATTCTACTCGTATATTAGAAATGTAAATTTTCAAAATGTTGATCTCTTCTGAAAAAGTTTCCGTTACTTGTCGAAAGAACGTTGAAAAAAATGGTCATTATTTGTGTAATGTGCTCTTCCACTTCCTCCTGTATTAATCAATGAATATGATTCATGATTTTCTGTTGTGATCTACATTCGATACAGTATTGCATCATTCAAGCTCATTGCTACAGTTCTCTCAGAAAAATAAATAAACATGCAACGCACGTTTGAAATAGCATTAGCATGGCATTAGACAAAATCACCTTCTCAGCGTTTACATATAAGTATGTATTGTAAGTAGGTATACTACGTTCACACGTCAAACAATCATCGAATATGGTAGCAATAAAGGAGTTCACACGTTAATAAAGTCATCGCAAAATCGAATTAAGTAATAACAAAGTAAAGTTCACGTTTCTTTTCTGTTCGTCTTAATAATACGAGTATACTGGCGGCTCGGCTCGACGCGACGCTTGTATGTATACAACGTGCCGCAGCGCGACGTCTTCTGATATTAAGAGCTAATAAATACGTCACTTTTAAAGAGAGATGATTATGCATATTAAGATTTCGACGCTGATAAACGAAATTGAGAAGGAAAAAAAATGGTACACTGTCGAGGAGGCTGATGGTTGATTACACGAGCTCGGTATCATGTACTTGTACTCGTACATCTACTCGACGCGACGCGACGTCGTTTTGATGACGTAAAGAATGGCCCGTGTGTTAGATTGCCTTTTGCGGTGTTGGAGAACAATTTTAATTTGTTTGAAAATATTATAAAATTAACGTTATATTATATGCAAATTATCGCGTCCCCAGAAGCGTTTTTCGTGTATTCGCATACCTATAAGTACAATGTTGTTTGAGCGAACTCCTCCTCGTGAACTGGCGACAACGAACGGTGCTTGTTAAGTTCATAAAGGCGTTGCACATTTTATTTGATTTTTTTTCTCATTTACTTACTTATTCGTCTGTGTTCACGCGCTGGAAGTTGAAAAAACTCGAATGAGATGTCGGTTTAGAAAAAGCTGCAGCGACTTTGAAAACTACTCGATGGGCGATAATGAATCGCCATGCCGGATTTACCTGCCTTAATAGTTCCAGTAGCAATAGTATGTACCTACATATGTACACGATTGTTGGAATAGAAAACCATTGGTTTGGTATCTTGAAGCAAAAGAACGGCTATTGGATCGTTTGACGCGAAATACGAGTACCTCTTTCGACCGAAGTGTAAGACATGCCAGACACTGCTGTGTGAGTGTGTGTGTTTATAACCTTCGTATAAACCGAAAAAAATAACTGCAAAAATAGGCTACGATGTCTCGACAAGCGATCATTGAATATGTAGATACATACTTATATTTATTTGTATAATATGAGAATATCAAGGCAGGCCAGAGAATAAAGTAGCAATTATTCGGACATCCTCCCTGTAACTGTTCAGCTCTACCCAAACCTAAGTCTCCGATGAAGAAAGCGAAAGACAAGTTCATCGCCACTTTTTATAAACATTAAATGTGCCATAGTCCACAGGAGCTGCGTTGTGTAAAAAAAAATGAAGCACGCTGTTCAATTAATTATAGCCTATCTCTTTTTATACGAGACGATGATGAATAGAAAGAAGACCATGTGCTCATGATGAATAAAACACCCGAAGAACGCTCGAATTAGTGAAACTATGCAACAAGAGTTCAGAAAGATAAGTACATCACGATGTACAGATTGAAGACGTGTATCAAATTTTTTCAAAACTTATCAACATTGTACTTTTTTTTCTTTTCATAATTGATACTATATTCGAAATAAATTGCGGTTAAGATGGATATGTATACAAAGCGAGCGAAAATTAAGCGATTTATCCTTCGCATATTTACCTATTAAGATAGTACCTGCCGAGATAGGTAACGAAGAAGCGCCGCGCTTTCATTCAAGGATATCGTCTACGACTTGACAGGTGTCAGAATTATCATCGAAATATGCCCCATTAACACGTCAACCAGCGAATTTCTTTCACTCAACGAGTAATTCGCGTATTTTGTTTACGTTTTGGAATTTTGTTTTACTGAGTCCAAGGTCGTCGAAATTTTTCATTGAAAAAAAGCTCAACGAGAAGTCGATATACCTACTCGTATTATTGGCCCAGTACCAGAATTTTTTTCATCCGTGTTTCTAGTCTAATTACGAGTATTTAAATAACAGTTGGAAGGAAAGACCAATCACGTGTTAATGTTTGCCATAATTTTCTCAACATTATTACGTAATTGTGAAAAATGTCAGGAAGTGGGTGGGGTTTTTAAATGTGTTTTCCTTGCTCTTTTAAGCAAAATTTTTGTTCATTTGTGATGTAATTATGTACTTAGTTGAAACGTCTGAGATGATACAATTCAATATTCAGCTTGTACCAAGAGATTTCTTATCGATGTCGATGTTAATTTACATCTGGAATCTTGTAAAATTCGGGTTCAGTCTGTGCAATGTGCATAAATACCCTGGATGAATCATTTGTTTCAATTTTTCCAACGATGATGGAATTCATGAAATTAAAATAGAATAATTTCTTATCTATTAAATTTCCGGATTTTTTTCGATCTCATATCTGCATCAGTTGTGATTTTTCCTGTATGGATTTTACGTTGTATACTCACAAGGGAACCCTCCCACATGATAATCTCCCATTTGAATGAAACTTGGACAGGTGGAAAGAGGACCTCAAAAAAACCCCATCCCTAAATTTTCAGCTGCTGAAGTTGATTTTTCTATTTTTGGCGTTTTGTGTATTTTTTATACTTTTTCTCATGTTATGTGTCAAAAAATTCGATTTCTGATGATAATTCCAGATTTGACCGACGGTAGTACTTATCGATTAGGTATCAAGCAGAGACCCTTTGGCCAAAATTTCAGCTGCTGAAGTTCATGTGGTGGGGAGAAACGGTCATTTTTTGAATTCATTCATAACATGGAAAAAAACAGTAAAAAATCTTGTTTCCTGAACGGGTGGCCGGATCCGGCCAATGATGGCATGAGTCGATTTGGTATTCGGCAGAGACTGTTGGACCAAAATTTGAGCCCTTGAAGTTCATTAGAAGAGCTTAATTGACTGATTTTTCAAATTTTTCAATGGCATTTAAAAACCAGCAATTGGGCAAAAAGTTCGATTTCTGATGATAATTCCAGATCCGGCCGGCGGTAGTATTAGTCAATTAGGTATCAAGCATAGACCTTTTGACCAAAATTTCAGCTGCTGAAGTTCATGCGGTGGGGAGAAACGGACATTTTTCGAATTTACAGAACAACTTTACCTGTGTACACAACGCTTCAAACGCTCGTCAAAAATCGAAAAATCAACTTCAGCAGCTGAAAATTGGGGGATGGGGTTTTTTTGAGGTCCTCTTTCCACCAGTCCAAGTTTCATTCAAATTGGAGATTATCATGTGGGAGGGTTCCCTTGTCAGATAAGTAATTCTGATTTTTTTTTTTTTTTTTTTTTTGGTAAAAATTTCAAGTTGGCAACATTCCTCAACCGTGCAACTTATGAACTTGAAAACTGCATAGAGCATATTTTCTTGACTACGAGTATCTCCAAACAACCATATAGCGTTATTACCAAAATTTTTCATTTACTAATACCATGTTCATGAGGTGGACGGTGGGCGTTATAAACTTGACTTATTAGGCACTTTTTATAAAAAAAGGGAATAATAACACGGATTTTTCTAGCCAGGGCAGTGCCTGGTTAAACGTTTTCTAGAAAAAAAAAGATCGATCATCGTCGTGGATATGTGTGCGGTTTTTATTGCATTTTTGGTTATGTACTTTGTTGTTCTTAATTCGTCGAACTTGAGCTCGAACTTTGCAAATGTTCGTGTTTCAAAGAAAAAACGATTAATAATTTTTCGTTTATGTGAGATACCTTTACCTACCATACCTATGCTACAAAACACGGCTGTTGACTGGCTCGAACGAGTAATTTATTCGTAGGTAGTCGTAAAGATCGACGAGTAGGTAAATTGATTGCGATGAAAATTTGTTTTAAGAAGTTCCAATAATTACGAGATTATCGTTATCGTTTCCTTGGCCCGTGCATTTTTTCTCTTCGCATTTACCCATTATCGAAGGAATTACAATACCTACCTTTATAAATAATGTCTTCGAGAGTGACCTTTTTTGTTGGATTATTATGAAAATCGTGTGTTGTCGGACGAAGATAGTCATTGATAATGTTTTGTCCAGATTTAGTGCTTTTTGTTCATGTACGATAAGTGCAAAAGTAGTACATAGGAGAATCACATACACGATAACACGATGATGCAGATTCTCGTATAAGTGATCACGTATACGTAATATAAGGTATTAACTTAGTAGTACGTATGAATTTGACTGTGGAATCGTACAGTGCGTTTTTGTGTGTGTGTGTAAAGGTTTATGCGTTTCGTTAATTTCTTGCTGTAATTGTAATATTACTTATTTTATATACGCGTGCTCATTAACGTAGTAAAAAAAACACCTATTATGACACGTATACGCGTATAATCTTTCTTTTTCGGTACATATCTAGGTATACGTAACCTTTACTGCGAACATAATTGAGTGTAGGTAAAATCGTGTGTACGTTCATCGTTGAAGATCATCAATGGGCAAGAGGACGAATGTTAGTTCGGAGGGGGGGGGGCAATGCAATATTATCAGAATGTACTGAAATCAAGCGAATACGACCACGATGGTGGCTCAGCACTCTGCGACAACCATGACGACGACTTCGATGCGAAATTATGATGAAAACTGGTTGAAAGAACCGTGTATAGCTTGACTATCGTGATTGTAGTTACTAGTTACCTACTCGTAACTACTATCAAAATACTCGTACCATTGCGATCGCCACTGCCGCTTTCGCCCCGCTCATTGAATCCCTCGAATTACGATACGAACTTAATTTCTTTTTTTCAGCGCCAAAGACGATGGCGCATTTTACCTCGCTTTATTGTGTATGACCTTTTTTAAAAAAGAATTTAGGTAAAATCGTGTTTTTGTTTACAATCAAAAAATCTCGCTAAATGTCATAAGCTTATTTAAAGGTCGTTGCATTGGTCGTATTTATAATGAATGATCTGTCAACTGTAAAACGATTAATGATTGAAACATACTCATATGATGATGGCTACGTGCGTCCACGTTTATGGTGGCCGTGTAAAGAGAGAAAAAATAGGTAATCAGATTTAAATTGCTCTAAAGTAGACTACCTGTTTCAGCGATTGGATCAAGAATGAGATTACGATCAAAGAATGGGGACGAGATGCTGATTTTCCAATTTCTGTGTATCATTGACTAAGAGTTGTGAAAAACTCCTGAATCACCCTCAAAACATACCAAATTGCACTTATGGTTATAATACAAATATTGCAGAAAGGTAACCAGAGAGAGGAGACGTAGATGCCAGAGAACCACGTTCGCGTATGTAACGTTCACTGGGCTGGCTGTAACAATTTTTCGTATCGTAGAAAAAGTTGGGTATTCTTTTTTTATAATTACTTAGTCTCGGAATTAGCGATAGGTCGAGACGCATCGATGGCGATGATGATTTATAATGAAGATATCGCATCTCACGGTTTATGAATTCTCAATCAGGAAGGACACAGAGCGCGGTTTTAGTCACGTCTTATTGCATTTGCGGATTCAAAGCGGGACGGTGCGCGGCAACCTTAGAACGAGAAAAATCGGATCGGATCGGATTGCGGACAGGCAAGAGAAGAACTTCTGTTTTTGTATTTGCTACAGAAATGCGCCATCGTGGACTAAAAAAGTGCCACCTAATAGACTTACAATGCAGTTAACGAATTCTGCTCCGCGATGTAAGATCAAGTTTCAGTCGAACCACTGATGACTGAGCAGCACCTTTCTTTTTCTTATTTTTTTGTCTCCGTACTTACTGCAGATCGAATATGTTGCATGGTGGTGGTTTTCGTACATCTTTTTCTCATATTCGAAGGTCGCGTCTGGTATGTAAATTTATGTACGCGGCTTCCATTGACCAAGTACCGAGTGTCGTTTAAAATAGCATACTTACAGCATATTAGCCGAAAAAGAGGAGGCGATAGCGTAGAACCGAGGCCTCGAGGGTGAAAATGCAAAAAGTGCTCTCTGCAGTCTTGGTCAGAGTAGACTTAGGAATACGTATTATGTATGTACGTAATGTTTACTGCCTGATCCATCTGCGCGCTTGGCTGATATAGGTACATATGTTTTCATCGCTGCTACTCCTCAGCGTTAAATTACGCGATGCTCATCAAATGAGGTTAACTACTTTGTGAAATTTTGCGAATAAATGTAACGAAATACGTACATCTCGGTTGGTTGCAGGCATAACGGCCACGACATGGTGGCGTGTCCGTCCAAACGTACACATATGCGAAAGCCCGAGCCTCGACTTACGTAGACCTACCTCATCGTATTGTACGTGAAGTTAGTACTTGGACATTATAAGTACGTACTCGCATGTGCGTATAGAGGTAAAAAAAAAGAAAAGAAAAATGAAGAAGAACGAGAAAAAAAACACCATTTAAGAATTGGAATTTCATACAAGTGCACGTATAGTTATCTCGTTGGCGCGCGCCCTGCATACACCGCACTGTATAATCTAAAACACTAGTTGTTGACCCGTGAACACAATGAATGTGTTGAATACAATTAGCGATTCAAGGTTGCTAGATCCCAGAGACGACTTGATGAACAGCGAAAATACATAATGATGAAATCGAATTAATGTTGTTTTTTTTTCTTCTAATCGATCCACCGTACGCTAGATGATGGAATTGTAAATTCATTAAAGGATAGATGAAGTAGCCTGTTGGTACTTGGTAGGCATATTATGGGTATACATAGACACATAAGACATACGTGTAGTGGGTACCTGGACCTACCTTTACCTATTCGGTATAACTGTGTATAAGCGAACTTGTAAATTCTGTTTTACCTTATACTCGAGAGACGCGGCGGCGGCTCTGTTTGCAAACTAGGTCAGCAACGCAGGTTATAAATTTTCGTGTTCGAGTGATTTTAACGAGTAATTGATGTTTTTCTTTGTTATCGTTTAACCTGATATAATTATAGCGGGTGTTGGGAAGTCTTCTGTACGAGAAGGATAACCTTAGAAGCATTTTAATAGATTTAGTTTTAAGGTTACAAGAAATTGGATATCGGCTTTACTAGCTTTTCATAGTCGTAGGCAACCATCGTGCAGCCGTTTAAATTTCAGCCGGAATGGCAGAAAAAAAGGTGATAAGGTCATGTACACAGATGGTAATCGGATTTGATGTATAAGTGCTTTCTTATCGAAGCGTATAATAGTCTCGTTTTTCTCTCTGTCGCTGAGGCTGCATGCTCTTGCTCAACTGGTGCTGTACTATTAGAAGTATCGAATATGGATTCATTATAAAAATATAATTGCTTTTTCACATCGTTCTACACAACCGATACGAATTAGTTTTAAGCCAAGGTTTTTAACATTTGATAACATTATTATTAGTTTTATTTAGTATTGAGAATGATGACGATGTGTAAGTATTCGTATTATATACAGTATATACACTGTGTAGTGTGTACCGTTTGTATGGAGACGTTGTAAATGGTTGTATTGAAATTAATTCGATCGAAACTAACAATTCATTGCGAACATCCGTTCACTTTCTGCTCGCAAATTCCATCGCGAAAGAAAGGTTTTACAAGTTATGGATGTTTTTGGTCGAGTAATTGGTGTTTGGTGGAATTGCTGCAAATTCCCACGAGCGATCACAGATAGGTGATTCGAAAAAACTCTGCTCTTAATTTAGTGATACTTGGGATGATAATTCAGCTACACATTATGTTGCTTGACCTTTGCTCCTCGTAACTTCGGAAAAAAGTACGCTGGAAAAGTAATTCTGGTGAGAATTTTCTTCACACTACATACCTTTTCTTTTAGGTACTTTTCTTGTCTCGTCTTCGCTCCAGTTTACACTTACGTCACATCTTACTACATCAAATTTGATGATCTGTAATTAGCTTAGTACCGAATGGCGCCCTCCCCACGTACACACATTCCAAGACGACCGGTGATTAAAAACTGATGGGATTTCTGCGAGGTTTTCCAATCTGACTGAGTAAAGTTTTAAATTTTCAAATCAAGTTCAATAGGTATTCAACATTTTTGAATGGTGTTATGATTGTTTTGGGGTCAGTGTTTCTTATTTCCTATGTGGTCTAATCAACTTTATTGTTTTAAGTTACAGTTGAGAATCAGAGCCGAATCGAGTGAGAAATGGGGAAGGCCTCCTTGCCCTTCTGAAACTTGGGAAAATTGACCTTAGAGTTGAAGAAAAGGAATGTTGTTGAACATTTTTTAAGGGGGGGCACTATTTTTGAAGATATTGAGAAAATTGGATCGTTTTCTTTTGAAGATTTTTTTTAAAAGTGAAAACTTTTAAATGTTTTTCGTAGAATTTTAAACAAAAAACAATTGAAAGCAAAAACATGGAAAAAAAACTTTTGTAGAAAATGAAAATTGCTGTCTTTATTTTTAATTTTACGTATTCGTGAACAATGAGTATGAAAACGAGGGGAAAACAGTAAAGTAGGAAGAAATTGAAATATGCCCTAAAAAAAACTTTAGAAGTAAGTAGATATCTTGTAGTAATAATGGGTACACTACATATTGTAATATTTTTTGATATCTGTTGAGATGAAAAATTTGAACGTTTCATTTTTTTCTTTTCATTTTGTATTTAATTTGGTAAGTGAAATAGATTTGTTGATAAATGATTGTTGTTGGATCTAAATTCAAAAAAAAAATCCAATTGAATTTACTCAGCATTTGTTAACTTTTCATTAATAATTTTTCGATTTGAAGATCCATGAGCTGAACAAGTACATACGTACATATGTACTTAATCAAGTTTCAGATTTCTTTTTTTTTTTGGAAAAATATCCCAATATTCGACGATATCATCGCTTTTGTATAGATTCGCCTAATTTTGAAAATTTCTTCAGAATGATGGACCATCACTTTTGCCCAATACCTCTGTGCGATATTTCGAAACGAATTTTTCATTTCGTTTCCGTGATATTTAGCTTGTAGAACATTAAACTTACGACTTTGATTTCACGACATCAACAAGATCTAGCATGATAATCGAATCGACCAACGATTGATAAAAAACCAACATGCAATGTTTGGCATGTACCTAACACTTTTTTCTCTGTTGAAGAAATGTGACTAGGGCAAATGGGATGAAAGAGCAAAGAAGATGGCGTGTCTCTGGACAACAATTTTTTACCTCGCGTATCTCTTATGGTTCAAGGCGATAGAAATGTAAAATTCTACTAATTGTGAGTTGAAACGAAGTGTG
Source organism: Planococcus citri (assembly GCF_950023065.1). Lineage (NCBI taxonomy): Eukaryota > Metazoa > Arthropoda > Insecta > Hemiptera > Pseudococcidae > Planococcus > Planococcus citri. The sequence continues at coordinate 46,846,754 of NC_088677.1, forward strand.
ATTTTGACGACGTGACCAAGTTGACAGGTACAGCACACACTTTTATAGGACAGTCAAGTCTTGAGAGGCGGCGGTGATGGCGGTGAGATGGGTTTCGGCCGTTTGGAAAGTAAATTACATCATTTTTTCATTATTCGTATAGGTACCTCTAAACACCCATGTACATAGACATACGTACAGTGTACGTCTACGTATACCGCACATATGTACATGTTTGACGAATGTTTTAGTTTTATCGAATCGCGTATTACAAATGAATTACCGAACAGTCGAACACTAAAATCAATATAGGTAATACTTTTTCCGGGCCTTTTTCGGTGTAAATCTATCGTACGTACAGTAGGTAAGTGTCCATATAGCTAGACGTGTAGGTACATATATTACAGCAAAAAAATGATCGTAAAAACTACATACTTATACCTCTACTGACGACGATCAGGTGAATTATATCCGAAATTTGATGTAGATGTTGGCTATTTCTTGTCGTCGCTTCGGTGCATTCTACGAGTAAACAAGTTTCGCTTATGAATCACGACTTGAGGCGTATGATTTGCGTACTCATGTTATACCTGCCTGCCTATACTGCCTCTGATATATGTATATTTTGCAATAAAAGCAGCATTTGTTAGGATTTATTTGAATGAAAAAATTTTTTACCATAAAGCCATCACCGCAAATACCGGTCTTCAGTGCCGGTGCAGTGTGTGTGAGATGAGATCATCTCAAAGATACGCCGTTTGATATTTCCCTACGTAACAGGGTTACTCGTAGTTTCGAATTTCTAAATAAGGAAACGAGTTGACGAGCTGAAGAATACGTACGAGAATACGACGCGACGAGTATAGTATACCTACGTCGCGTCGTCCTCGCCGATATCGCAAATCAAAGCTTATCGAATTTTCGCGAATTTTTCTTTTATACTCTATCGCAAATCACGCTTGGGGGCTTTTGGAACAAAGTGCTTGTACTCGAAGATACGAACTGCGAGCCGACGTCTATTTGTAGCACGATGCGAATGAGAGAGATGTGAGTGAAATGTGTTTCATTATTAATCAAGTCTGCTGGGGAATTAGCTGATCGTGGTTGGGTTAGTGACCCTGGTGCATTACATATCATATGTATGAACATTGAACACGCTATGCTGGTATTCATTATCTCAGTACCAATAGTATTGTTACGCCGCCCGAACGGTTATTTTCGTACTGGTATTTAGGTGCGTATTTGGGCAGAAGAAAGAGATGATTTGCATGATTTTTTTCTGTACCAGGTCAGTCGACCAGTGAAATTAGTAAAAATTCAATGCTAACATTGCCCTAAATTTTTCTTTCAATAGTGGTTCATTCTTAAAAATCTACTTAGGTTTGAAAACCTGTGAACGATTGTTTCGAAACGAAAATATGGCGAATTTCCAGCTATACTTATGTGACCAAGTGACCATGTTTTTGTATGAGGTTAGTTATATTATGTACCTCTTGGTCTCCTCCCTGGTGTTGACTAGAAAATTTGCTCTTTAAGCGGGCCATTAACTTGTTTTATCCTTCATTTTAGCTTTATTTCAGTGTTTCAGTTTTTATCAACTTTTTGAACATTTACTCCTAATTTTTTTTTTCGTAGTGAAACCTCACTTTACATTTTTTTGAAATTTGTAATTCTGAAAAACCACTTACATTTTTAATAATGTGTTTTTGAAAAATGCGCGGGAAAAAGTTTCATTTTCCATTTTTAAGAACCGAAAAATATTATTTTCAGCTGTACTAAAATGCGAAAAAAAATGAAGTCAGATTTAGAACCTGATCTCTCCTCTTTTTCACACCTTCCTGACATGTGCACTATTAACCACTTGGCCCAAAAAAAAAATATCCACTATAGGTACTACCTGCTCAAAAGTATCAATACTTATTGACGGTAGCGAGCTATTGCTGCAGATTACGTCACAAGCACGTTTAAAAAGTGACCTTTTTTTAAAATACGTGATTGTACGTAAAGGAATTCTTAAACTACGCTTACTTGATCCTAGGGTCAATTTCGTACTGAAATAGTGATTATGCGGCCCAATTTTTATTAAATTATGTAAATGCTTGAATTGAAAAGTTTATAGCATATAGTCTCATTCACGAATGGGCTTAATTAAAATTATTCAACGAATCAAATTGGCATTTTTAAAATTTTCGTATCGATTGTTATGGATGTGCGAGATAATGTTTCATTGAGGTTTAATAAGTATATCGTATTTTAAAGTTAATTCGTTTGTTTAAACTAGAGAAACTGTATAGAAATCTGCCTAAAAAATCTAAAAATCGTAAATTCAGATCATCACATGCTTGAACTTCTTGAAATTTTTACACTTTTTTTTTTGAATTTGTATGCGAGTAGGGTAAAGGTATGGATGTTTTCATATTTTGAGTGAATTTTTGAAATTATGCGCATTGGGAAGATGAAATCCTAATTTAAGAAAAAATTCAGCCTGTGTAGAATTCCACCTCACTATTTTCTCATTTTCTCAATTTTATTTTATGGAATCAAAGTTATTTCAGCTATTTTTACAACTTATTCTGAATTCTGAGTGAAAATTGATCAACATAAAATTAGCGTGTTCAACTTTGTTTGTGATGAAAAATGTTGATTTTTTTAATAGTTTTGTGTCACAAAAATGAAGAGTGATATTCCAAAACTCGCTTTGTCCATTTTTATCAAAGTTGGGTTTTCAGTGGTACCTGGTAGATGAAGTATTAACTCACATTCCTACATCATCAACCTACCAAAATGAGGTATTAAACTCACCTAAATAGCCAATTCACTAAAAATTTAAAAAAAAATAATGTTTCAAAACGCGCTTTGTCCATTTTTATTGAAATTTTTTTCAGCAGTATTTAGTGGATGAAATGTATACCTACACTCCTACATCATAAATCCACCCAAATAAAGTGCTAAACTCGCCTAAAAAGCCAATTTACCCGTTTAAAGAGAAACTGTTTTTCCTCTCTCCTGAAAAGTTGTGAAAATGGACAAAGCGAGTTTTGGAATATCACTCTTCAAATATATTAATTGAAAAAAAGATCAAAACCCCGCAAAAAAATTAGGAGGTACAAAATTAATACTTGCATTTTGTGAAGCATACTTGAATTTTTTCACCTATGGTGTGCGATTACGCGATTAGTCTTTTTCAAGAAAGCGTTGATTTTGAGATAAGTATTGCTAGCTGAAATTGAAAGTCCAAACTTGATTGAACTATTTTTTCGAAAACCTCGCATTATGCCAGTACGTCACCCTTTACATTAACTTTTACATTATTTTTTTCGTGATTTTCATTTCATTATTGTTTGTAACTCAAAAATTTTAACAAAATAATTGGATTTGAAGTACTTCAGGTTACCTATACCTACCTGCTTAGCTAAGCTGCATTCACGCAAATTTCAAAATCGTATTATCCCTATAGTAATGAACGACCTGTTTAGTTGTGCTAGTTTATAGACGATAAGGTACGTTTTGAAATACTTACCAAATTTGTTTATCTCAATCCAAAAGGAACCTTAAATTCATCTTCAACTTCAAAAGAGTAACCAAGGCAGGGAATGATTTTTTCCTTGAGGATGGAAATTTGTAGGTATGCTTTTTAAATAATTAATTTTTTCCACTTTGATTTCGGCCATTAAGTTATAAAATGATAGCGAGATGTGAAGGATTATTTGAAAATTATCTTAAATTTTCGGCTTTTTCATAGGTTACTAAAAATCTTGTTTTGCCCTCCCGTTGGAAAAATTCTGGCTACTCCACAGCTCAACTTGTAGCAATATTTCAAAATTGTAGCTCTAGGAAACAAACTGAAATTTCGGAAACTTCATGAAGATGGTAGATGGAAGTTGACTAGTTAGCTTATTTGGTTGTTACCCAATCCATTTGTTTACTTTCAGATCGGCCAATGATCATCTGATTTAAGACATTGAAATTTTATTTACCTAGTAGTTTAGTATCACGAATATCATGGGTGTGTACTGTGTAAGCAATAAGTACGAGTGTACATCGCATTCGACGATCACGATACTTGAGACATTTTGATGTAAAATCACATTACGATTATCTACATTTATATCGATATGTACGATTGCACATCATTTGGTACATCACGATTAAAACCTATAGTTTTTATTCTCAGTCTAATTCTTCAAAGCCGCTGAAAAAGCCTCTATAAGATTAATTATCGAAATCCTGCCGCATTTTGACAGATCTACATAAATATAATTATTAAATTCAAGCAGACACTTTTAGAAGCACTTCTCTCGTCCACGTTTAGAATAATTTACCTTCATCGATCACCTTTACTTGGTACAAAACCAAACGATGCGTAGGTCTGTTGGTATCTAGGTTTACTATCTAGTTACTGTGAAAAATTAAGCCCATATTGCGCTACCTAAGGTCAAATTTCCTATTCGATTGATAAAATCCTGCAATGTAGGTACTGTAAACAACAACACGACTTGTGATGGCGAATAGCTGTATGCGTCACAAGGATTATTGCCTCCTCTGCATAAATACAAAAAATATCTGAATATCTGTTGGTACTGGTGACAAACTTTTAAGTGTGCTCAACTGCCCTGATCCACAATACTAGGCATAGCTTATGGATAACCCTAAGAATTTACTGAGTGTTACAGTCGAATTTCAACGAGTTACAGAAAAGTTTGCGTTTTATTTTTTGCTTTCGTACTTGTGTCTCTCTGTTGCTACTATTCATTGTCATCGATTTACATTTATCGAACCAGTTTTACTGTAGTGTATAATGAAGAATACTTACTCGTCGTACATAGTCTCTAGATGAAATGCGTTAATTTTTTCTTCAAATTTTTTATGAACCTACTTGAGTAATTTAATAATCAAGTCGTCGTTATTATCACGACAAACGGGGCACCTTATGGCTTTTACGACGGATTTACTAAATGCATAGTCGTATAACTAGGTAATTAACATATCAGCTCTGTTTTACGAGATGATAACGTCGAACGGATTGTTTTTGGACTGGTGAAACTTACTATACCGAAGAAGCTGTTCACTTCCGCATTTATGGGCGATAGTTATTAAGAATATAATATCGAGTTGAGTGGGGTGAGGGTGCAATGGAAGTGTAAAAATGATACTATAATGTAATAAATTAACGAGAATTGCATTGTGCTCCGTGTACAACGTGCCATATAAGATACGTAAAACGAGATCGACTCTGACGACTGCATGACTGTATGTGTGTTGTCACATGTAGGAAGAAAATTACGTTGCGAAGAGAAAAATTGTTGGTTGCGATGAAGAAAAAATATGGTTATGATGAAAGAAATTGTATAATAGTTACCTGTAACCGGTACGAATTGACGTTATCGCCGACTGATGGAATAGTAATAATGATATTTTCCGAAATACCGCGTTCACTTTCGCGTTCCATACTACGAAAAAATAGCGACAATGTACGTTACTATCGAGAAATTTTAGGCGAATCGATCTCTCCCAAAATAAAAACCAAACCAAAACACAACTTACGTACGATGAGAACGCGAGAATTATGATGAAAAAAAAAATTATCAAGATATGAAAATAAGCGTTAATGATAATGCAAAAGAGTTGTATTCTTAAATCGTACGACGACGTTAACTCGACAAAAAATAGAACTTGCGTTGCACACAACACAGCTGATTCTTATCACTCGACAAACAGTGTTCTCTCGGTTTCGGCAGCGCACAACCTTAACCGACTAACACGCGATTGCAGACTGTTTGCGGCGTTGAGACGACTAAAGAAATGACCTCAGCGGCGAGAGGTTTTAAACATCGCTAACTTAATGGAGCGACTCGCTAAATGAATGTAAAGTCGCATTGTGCTGGCTGCTAGCTCAGGAGGCTGGCTGCTGGACCTGGACGCGACGACGAAGACCAAATCACGCGTCTCCCACCCTTTGGTAGCGTTCCGCACCGGGCGCGCGATCTCTCAAGATCAATCGTATGTACATGTTGTGTACATTGTACAGTGTACAGTACACTACAGGTATCTCACGTACGTATGTTTACGTAATATACCCCGCACACTTCTCCTCTTAGTCTCTGTCTCTGTGTCTGTGTATACCATGTGATAAGGATTTGGGCGGTCGCGGATCACTCCAAACGATCAACTTGTGACGTCATATTAACGGAATCTTGCGATTGCGGATTCTTTTGTTTTGATAAATTAGTATATACGAGGTATATAGTTTCAACGAGTGTACGGTGGTGGAGGCGGGTTTGATCGTAGGCCGTAGGCGCCATCGATCGCTCATGCATCCGGCTCGCGATCTTAAACGTTGATCTGGTTTTGGCGCTGATCGGGCTCCTCATCGGGAGACGGCATCTGCACTACCTAGGTACATCAAGTGTAATGTACGTATCTTTTTTTAATATGTACTTCATTTTTTTTAATCGCATAACTCGCACACGTTGATCGATGCCTGCGATTTTTTATTTATAAATAGTCCGCACGGTATCGTATATCTATTACGTGCAAGGTCAAGTATTGTGGAATTTTCGTAATTATTGTAACCGATTATTATGATATTTTATGTTGGGAACACGACGGATTTATATATTTATAGATACCGAACAGTGTTCTGAAATGATGGAGGTGGCACGTATAGTAGTCTCTAATGCGGATCCCTTTTCGTGACCTTTACCGTTGTGGTCAAGGCCGTACGTAATACGTATATTTTAGAATTTCATCCGAATCGAGTCCGAGAGTCATCGTCGTGGTCTTTGGTGTGCATATCTATAAATTTATACTCGCTGGTCGGCGAAATGAAATGACCCATTTGAAATAATTATTATTTTTCATCTCTTCGGTCGTCGAGTTCAAGATACACAAGTACTTAGTATACGCAGTTGAACACACTGTTAGTCACTTTGAGCTTGCAATCTGCCCACTGCCAACCTAGTTCCTGTCTCGAGTAGGTGCCCGATTACCAAGATTTTCTAATTTACGCGACGGCTTGATTTATTTCGCGAATTGAGAGCTTGTGCTGTGTTGTTGCGAAGAGGGTAAGAGAGTGGTGAAGTGATCGTTGTTGTGAAGTTTTAATGATCGTGGAATAATAATGAAGATGGTACCTATAATAAGAGCTCGATGTCTGCTTTCTCTATTTTTTCCTGTATTATTGGAAGTAAGTGGAGGGAGAGGGTGGTGGGTGTTGAACATCCATTTACCGCCTTTCTATTGACTTCATCTCTGAAAAATTCCACATTTCTTTCACCTTCTCTGATCCAAGTTTTTCCAAATTTAATTTCAAACATTTCTTATTCCTAAACTCAGTCGATTTCATAAAAATGTGCATTTTTGTGAGGGCATTCAAGGGATGCATCCAAAAAATCAAAATTTGAACTCGAAGTCCTCGAATTGGTAAAAATGGACTTTTTTTTTAAGTAGACGAGATGGACTACTCAAAAGTTATCTAAAATATGAAAGGATATTTCAACTCAGTGCTGTCAAAAACCGTACATATGGAGTGTATGTCGTGCTCCAATATCAATTTTTTGGAATCAGGAAATCGTTTGAAATTTTTTTTCCTCAGTACATCGCAGATAGGCACACGTGTGTTGAAATTTTATAACGCACATTTTCGCATATGTAGGTATTTTGGGCATTATTACATTAGAACGCATGTAATCTCAAGTTCATAATCTTTGAAGGAGCTCCGAGTGCGAAAGTTCGCGTCCTACGTAAATTTTGAAAAACTTATTTTATATAATACATTTTTCGTAGAACATTTTTTTCATGTCACGCATAGTTTGGAGTAAAAATGCAAAAAAAAATGATTTGGGATTCGTTCCACTCCCCCGTAGGGGCATTGTGTCCACCCAAATTTCGAGGACTTTTTAGATGTTGAATAATATGCTATCAGCAAAACCTATTTGCGACGTTTCACGATGATAAGAATTTTTCCTCTTAAATTGCCCAGATTTACTTTACTATTTCGTTTGTGTTACAATTCTTGCTTTGATGTTGAAAAATACTCAAAATTGCTTTTGTTTTATAATCAAAATCAAGAAAAGATATTAGGAAATGAAATGGGGAGATAAAGGTTTCAAAAAAGTAGGTAGGTAAAGGTATACATACTTGTTTTTTTTTCATTTCTTTCCACCGTTTCCATTGTTCGCGAGTACTCTTGAAATTTCAGTCAATTCATTCCTTCCCTCGCCTCCCAGCTGTCGTGGCGTGGACGAAATATTATTACCCTGCTTTGAGAATTTTTAATTTCATTCAGATTGAAGTTATGCAACGAAAAGTAAACGACGAGTTATCGAATATTATGTACATTGCATGTGCTAATTAATGTAAATCTCGGCTGCAAAAATACATATCGTCTCCGCAGTTACGTGAAATGATTTCATTGCGGGTTTGCGTTCTTCTTTTACCTACACAAAATTTACTGTTTCGATCAAGATCTTTTGTTTAACGGTTGAAAAATTATTAAAATAGCATCAAGTAGATGTTCACGTACAGTAACCAATTAGTGTAGTTACCTCCATTTCAACTTTTTATGTGGCGCAAATTTGATTTCCTGCGTAAAATTCTTCTTCTTTTGCGTACTAGAGAGTGTTTTATAACCTTGGAATCATTTCGAAGTATTTAGATCGAACCAATTGAAATAGTTTTTATGATTTTAATTTGGCAAAAAATCATTTGACTTTTGTCCATTATGGCTAGCTAATTTTTAGTTATTTCAAATTTAAAAAAAAGGAACTGAAACTCTATTTCATTTTGAAACATTATTTTGATTTTTTTTAAAAAGTGTCTTTTCTTCGATACATTTGAAAACACTGCTCTGAAAATCGATCGATTCGATATCATCAATATTTTATTTAAATAAGGCAGTTACTTCCTCTACACGAGTAATAATAATACATAATAATAATTTCATTTTAATCTAACCTGATGATTTTGAAAAATTCAAAAGTTGTACTACCTACCTATTGTGTATTCGAGTTATTTTTAGCTTTCTGATTTTTTTCGCACAAAGATCGAATTCTGAGGTACCCGGATTCATTGCAGCGTAAATTTTTTGTATAATGATTATTTTTTACGATGAATAATATTTTTTAATGCTGGTAGCGTCGTTCGGTAGCGATAAGGAAATAATTGTAGGGCCCTTGATGATAGGCAGCAATTGAAACGTCGACCGTGACCTATTCTTATGGCTGTCGTTTACCGATAAAATACTATAACTCAGGTGTACGTTGCGAATTTATTCATTTTGAAGATTCTTCATGTGTTGTATGTATTTGGTATATGGCGTAAATGTAATTCACACTCTCGCATTCGGCCATATGTGTATATTATGCGATGTTTTAATACGTACGTTATTTTGTTTGCATTACGCAACAATTGAGTGACTTATGGCTGGTTGATAATTTCTCTTCTTTGCTAAATTTATTCTGCATAGTAGACAACGATAGAATACATAGACATAAATGTAGTATAATGCATATGTACATGTAGGTACTACCTATGTGCTACCTACGGTGATGAATTTTTTTTTTTTAATAACTCGGACTCGCTTGAAGTGAAAATAGATTAGACATTTGTAGATGTATCGGAGTCCTTTTTTTTCTCAGACCGATGTTTTTTATTCGCATACGAATTGAAGTGCTTAGAGAGAATATGGTATTATGCAATATGGTCATTGAGTAATTTGATGATATTAAATTAGCCCTTCAGGGATCAGTGTTACGAGATACCGTATGGTTGACAATGTGTAGTCGAATACGTACGTAAATTTAATTAACTTATGTACTTTGAAACCTTGATCTTGTTGTCGAGTATGGAATTTAATTATACGCGAATGCATACATAATATACACTATACAGCATATCAAAATAACGAATTAAAATTAGCTGGATTTATTGCTTCGGTTGTACAGAGTGCCCCGCAATCTGGATTAATTTGACCAAGTTTGTGCCTTATTTTCGACATACTGAGCCGAGTGGTATCTGGTTTCGAATTGTCCGGAGGTCTCCATTCAATTAATGGATCCTCCAATTTTCAAAAAAAAAACCATAGGTAGGGTAGAAATGAAATTTAGCACCCTTATGAAACCATCACCAATCGACTCAGGAGGTCGGTGATAAACCAAATTTTCAGATTTTTTCCGGTATGCGAGAAACCATGTAAAAAATTAATTTTATAAATGACAAGAATTTAAGAACGATAATAATTCCAAGTCCTAATCCAGGAGATCTTTTTTCAAACTAGAAGCTTCAAGAACAGCTGGAATTCGTTGTTAATTGATTTATAAGGCACAGAATATGCAATATAAACTGAAGTTTAATTTTTTTTCTCAATTTGACCAAATTCTTACATTCAAGACATGCGTTCAAAAGGTCAGAAATTGAGCAGACTGCCATTTAAAAATCTCAAAAATGAAAATTTTCAGTATCAAATTTTTGAAATTTTTGAAAATTTTAACCTATATGAATGTAGGTAAGGTACTCGGTTACTTTTTATGGTCAATTTTCCAAGAATTTAGTTACGAAATTTTTTTTACTATTAAAAAAAGGGCAATTGAGCAGCTGCAAAAATGAAAATGTCCGTATTGCACTTTGAGATTCACTTTTGAAATTAGTGAAAAAATGTATAGATAAATAGAAATACTTTTGAACCCCAAGATTTTTGAAAAATTTGAGAAGTTGGTTGGATTTTTGGATTTTTTTAGATCATAGTTTTGTTGTAGGTAATTCCCTTGTTTCAGAAAATCAGCGTTTTTTTCGTCACTAAATTTTACGTATAATTTGGAAGTCTTTACTCAATTCAGAATGTCTATTCTATCGCGGATTGTGTAAAGATATTGTATCAATATAAATGTTTTTTTTTTTTTTGCGAATCAGTTCACTCGTGGTTGTACCTTAGGTTAAAGTACTAGATAACCGATTGCATTGCATTGCATGTGGATTGCACGCGGCATTCGGGACTCTGGCACGGTACGCCCGAAGAGTTATTGAAATTGTTTACGGATCAAACGGCGAATTTTTTCTTAAAAAAAGAATGCGCGCCGCGATTTTATTCGTATGCAGTGGGAGAGACGATGACGAAATTTTCACGGATCAGCCTTGATACTGGAGCAGTGTTTGTCGCCGCTGCACGGAGTCGGAGACACGTATTTATTATTATTTTGGTATATCGAATATTGTGATGAACTTTAATGTCCTCGAGATGAACGCGAATGAATGGAACGCGCGGTATTTCCGAATTATGTATTGTAAGTGGTGATTTGTCGCATTCCATTGGTGTGGGATGCTGTGGCGGATCCGCGAGTCGCATAACGCAGCTACCTAAAAATAGCCGAGTCGGAAAAACCGCTTCGAGCAAACGCATCACGCTGACGTATGCGAATCGATGGTGGTGACTGTGAGCTCAGACCTTGTGTTACAAATATTTGGGCAGCGTCGCCTGGTTGGCCCGGCAGGTTCCAAGATTATTATGCGCCATTGATTGAGTATTGCTGAGATCTGAGAAGTTAAAATTGGAGTAGCGTGGGGCGACCTTTTTTTTTTTGCCTATTTGCTGCGTTTTGGCATGGCCAACTCGAAGAATGCGGTTTTCATGGCGATAATTTGTTTACTGTGGTAGATGGTTGTGCGGCAGTGCAATTTAACCTGTGTATGTAGGTACCTAATTAATAAGTAGATCCCGCGCGCCGCGTTGATCGCATCGCCTCAAGTGTTTGTTTATATGGTGTATCTTGGGGCTTTTTCACCATGGTACACTTGATTTTTAAGTGGATCGAGATGATGATACATACATATTTCAAGTAATACGTAGGTGTATCTCAATAATTAGCAGAAAGACATATTTTTTCTGCAGTTACATGTTTACATATACCTAAGTCCTTTTGTCTAGAATTTGAAGACGGAACGCAGAAGATGTAAAATGAATTAGACATTCTGAAGGGTAAAAGATTTAGAAAAGGGCTTCGTGACTTTCAAGCATCTCAGATGCCCTAACGAGACAGCCAGACTAAAATCGATCATTTGAAACTCTTAAACTCGAATTTTTACGTTGAAAACTCAACTTCGTATGATGCTTGCAAAAGTACAGAGCTGCCATTTGAGAATTTGGATAAATTATGGCAAAGACCCAGGTACTGCCTTCTTTTTAACAAGCTGATTTTCAAAATAGGATCTCAATACCTTGGTAAGGGAACATGAGGGATACTAATTTGAGCCAGAATTCAGCAGTGTAAAGGTATATCGACTGGCGCAATTTTATAACGTTGAGTTTGAATATCAGCTAATTTTCTCATCCAACCCTTATGACTCCCCCTTCCCACCGTCCTTTCAGTTTTGAACCAATCTTTGTATTTCGGAATTTTTTCTGATCAATTTTTTCAATGTTTTAATTTTTAAAAACGGGCTTAGAATAATCGAAGAATTATAAATCTGAAGAGGAAAAGTCGTGTAATCGATTAAAAAATAATCGCTCTTTTCGTTTTCTCTATTTAATTACTCGGTTATTCAATTGTGTGAATCAGGATCAATAGAATTACCTTTTTGCCAATAGATTTTCTCGTAGAATCAGAGTCCACTTTTTCTGAAAAATCTAGATAAAATATGAAATCTGGTGAACTTGGAAGCTCAAAGAAAATCTTTATCCACGCGATAAAAATTATAAGCTCGAACAAGAATTTCCGGAGTATAGGTACATACTACATAGTAGTACGAGTGTATGCCTATGTACATTATGTTTTATGTTCCATGGTTAATAAGGCGTTAAATTGACCCCTTATCTCATTATGTTGTTAGCGGGAGTAAAACAGAGAACGCGTGCTACGTGATGGAAGATTCTTCGGGCGTGAAATTTACGCAATACTGGATACTAATATCGTTAACATGACTGCGAGTACATACATTAGGTTTCGTACATATGTATTTAATGTATTAGTGAGTAGAGGTAGTACCTCTACCTACTATACCTAGACATACCTACGAGTATACTGCACCACGAGACATCGTGCTATTTCGTCGAAATACGTACTGTGCTATGCGCACAAGCGCTTACTGAATGCGTTTAATTATTCTTCGAGATTTTAATAGAGAGACACGAAATCGAACCCTATGAACCGTTTGTGTGAAGGATAACGTTCACATAATGCGGTAATTTCATTGCTTTATTATGTCGTCGTAGTTGTTTCATTTTTTTGCTCCATCTCTTTCTGTTCTTCTCTTGTATTTTTTACTTGCGTTTGTCGACTCGACTCGACGAAACACACGCAGCAGCTAATTTTTCCATACAGAATGTTACGTTATGCAGATTTAATGAGGTTTTCTTGACACTCGGTGTGAATAAGTCATTGTCGTATTGGAATTCAACTGGGTCAATGTTTATATTGTTTTTATATGTAGATATGACAGTTTGCAGTATAGGGTAACAACTGATCCATTCTGTTACTAATACTAGTTGAGAATTTTTCAAAATGGCATGTATGTATACATTGTGCATCGTATTCTTAAATGAATATTGTATACCTATGCATTATTTTGAAGGACTTGTCTTCAGCTTTCAAAAAAATAGATACGATAAATTTGGATATTTCAGGTTTTGAATGCACGTGAGAAAAAGGACCGCGACGCTACGTCATTTCAATTGAAGCATACGTTTTCAAACTGCGCTAAAAGTTCATTTTCAAGGATTCTGAGGTTGCAAGGCCATCTAGCATATAGTTGCGGCCCAAAATGGCTGATTTTTTGATATGTTATGCCCAAGGGTCTTGGCTACAACATATCTAAAAGTCAGCCAAGAAACGTGTGCTTGAATTCTTTAATCTGTGAGAGCTTTGCTTCACCCCCCCGCGGCGCCATCTGAAATTGATCCGAACACTGGACTTTTTACAGAATTGCGTTTCTTGAGGGTTCGCTTCATGCATCTTCTCAGCTCCACTTTTCCAGTTAATATGATCTCACTGAAGCCCTATACTTAATCCATTTTTCACAGATAAAGAGATGGATAATGGGGCTGTTGGATTGATATCTCCTAAAAGTACATGTAGGACGTCTACCAAATTCACTCGTATAGAATTACCTGATAGTATAATGCCACTCTTTGAGATTTTCATCCCTCCACCACGAATGCCTCTTGATAATTATGATGTGGCTAATCTTTCTTCCAAAGTCATTCTTACTAAATCCCTTCGGTTTGTCTTTATGCAAAACTTGTGTGATTGAACAATTTGAGCACAATTCGTTAATATTTCACATAATGAGCCAGATATGAAACTGCATGGAGAGAGGGAGGGAGGAAGAATCGCAAATTATTAGTGAGAATGACTTTTTTAATTATCATAAGCAAACAATTCATCAATTCACATTCTAATACCTATACCTTTCATTATTTCATTCATATTTTAATATAAAGTCATACTTAAAACCATAAAAAAAAGGCCATAAATAAGCAATAAGTTATCTAAAATATACATTTATAAGCTCTTTTGTTGAGTATAACTAATTAGAAATGCTTCAAATTTGTGAAAAATAATACAAAGGGCATTCAAATACAACTGTCAGTAGGCATTTTTTTCGGTGTTAACATTGCCTAGGGTAAAAACTGATGATTGCATCGGATAGTGCATTCAATTCCGCATCTAAAGAAACCTTCATCATGTTTGTACCGGCTATACGAGCCGAATCATAGTTGCTTATGTAACGAGTGTATGTTTTTCGCCTCCGAATTTTTCCAACCGTAATATTTGATGTAAAACGACGTCCTCTTTAAATTTTTTTTAAGCTCAGAGAAGAAAGCAATGTCGCACGGAGCGATATCTGGACTATAGGGGGGATGTGGGAACACTTTGATGCTGTATTTCTCCAGAAACGCAGAGGTAGCGCAAGCTCTTTTGTCAAAAAATGGGGTACCCATTTCGAGCTCATGTTTTTCAACTTTAAATCGGTCGTTAAAATTGTACGAACACTTTTTATCGATAAATGCATTATGTTGGCGAGTTATTCATCCAATTTTCTTGAACTATAGCCCATATTGTGTTGACAGTAATCTCCATTCGCGGAGTTGAAGGTCCACCGCCATGTGGAATAAGCTCGGCTGATTTCCGACCATCTGAGAAGCTCCTATACCAACGAAAAATTGTTCTTTCACTTATACACTCCTTCTTGTAAGCCACTTTCATTATTTCAATAGTTTCAGGAGGAGTTTTTCCCAAACGAACACAAAAATCTGTCGCGTTCCGCGTCAAGCATGGTAAAAATTCGGAGGCGAAAATCATACATGCGTTACGTAAACAACTATGATTCGGCTCGTATAACCCGTGCAAACATGATGAAGGATGCTTTAGATGCAGAATTGAATGCACTATCCGATGCAATCATCAGTTTTTACCCTAGGCAATGTTAACACCGAAAAAAATGCCTACTGACAGTTGTATTTGAATGCCCTTTGTATGTAATAGACTTTCAACAGAATATCACTCTGTTAAATAAATCTTCACGGTGACGTATTCCTAATTGCCTTTGAATTTTATTCAATATTTTCCCAATGATTATTCAATCATGATTTATATGCAGATACATTTACGCTGAGCTGTTAATCATTTGCCATTATAATTTCAAGATATTATTTTGTTTATCAAGTATTATGGATTTTCAAATTGATAAATAAATATTCTGATTTTCTAATTTTTCCCTCAATATTTTGAAAAGCACTCATTTTTTGACATGGTAACAAAATGACAATAGGTGCATAAGTATTAAGTTGGTTTGATATTCCAAAATAACATCACTAGAAGGTGTTTTTCTCTAATTTTTTTTCACATTCTCTTTTAAATTTTTCTCAAAATTTTCTTAAATCTACCTTCCTTTTGAGCGGCTCTTCAGCCATCTTTAATGGCGAAATGAACTTGATTCTCAGAAAGAACTTTGGCACAGGGAAAAGAAAATCACTTGGAATCGAGTTTGAGTACCACGAATTATTAGGAGACATTTGAAATGGGCTGGGACCAAGTGAGTATATGAGGAATTTGTCGCGTTTCCAAACCCTATTCCTCAATCTTCATTACCAAATTTTCCATCTCGAGTTTTTTCTATGAAGTGGGGCTAAAAATCAGAGCAAAAATAGAAATTTATTTTCAATTAACGACGACATTGATGGCAACTGACAAGTGTTGCAAACCAGACCAGTTTCGCTGTGGTGCAGTGTACTCGTCGTAATGTAATAATAACCAATGCTTTCTTGCGGACAGCGAGTGGGCGATGTTATAGTTGTATAAGTATAAGTAATACACATAGATATAATACGAATGATGTGTATGTATGCTCATAAGTCGTAACTCGTAAGTCTTGGTGTTCGTACTTCGTACATTGCCTCCAATAATGGTATGAACTTCAAGGGACAACTTTTTCGATACTGGGATACGTGCCAATGTCGTATGAAAAACGCATAGCATTCTTTTTAAACTCTCATAGGATTATACGTTTTCAATGCAATGGTCATCGATGGTCGCCGTCTGCAGATCTAACACGGATTCGTGGGGGAGTGCCATGCCATGCCAGTCGTGGTATAAGAATGTATACCATGCGGGGTGCATTGTCCTAAGATACGGGGATGTGATCCCGGAACTGGCGTTATGGCGCGAGGTCTATTGTTAAAGAACCAGTGCACACTCCTCAAGCTGCAGGGAAAATTATTGTTTTTCGGCCTTATGATTTAGAATCGCGTAACAATATCAGTGCTCGAGATCGGATTAGTTACAGGATCTAATTTTATTTTCTCTATAGCCTGAAGTCACCGCGAAAATATTTGCATCACCGCGCGATATTATCATTGATCTAATCGTAAGATCTACGAGGGGCGGTAGAAAAGTAAAGATCCCTATTTTTTTTCTCAATGAAGAAATC
Organism: Planococcus citri; assembly: GCF_950023065.1. Lineage (NCBI taxonomy): Eukaryota > Metazoa > Arthropoda > Insecta > Hemiptera > Pseudococcidae > Planococcus > Planococcus citri. The sequence continues at coordinate 46,863,653 of NC_088677.1, forward strand.
AGATAAAGTAAAAAACTAATATGTTTTCAGAAACTACATTCTTTCAGCTATTTTTTGACATATTTACTTGAGCGATTAACACATTTTGTCAAGTCTTGACGTGAGTTTTAAAAAATTTCCTCCTAAGAATTTGCGTCCAACCCCATAAGACACACAATTTTCAATATTGCTATTTTTCCCTGCTATGTGGTGAAGAAGTGCGAATAACCTGTCTAATTCACCAGTAAATCACCCTCAAAATCAGATACAGTGATTTTGAAGATTTTTCTTACCATTTTAGTGCAAGTGCATCAGTCAGCCCAAAGAGACCACCTGGTCGCCTTTTTGTCTTTCAACTTTATGTCCCTTTCATGGACCAAAGACCACCACCTACGCACATGTTGAACACTTGTACCCTTAAATCCATACCTCTGGGTCAACTGTTGATGAATTTCAGTTGTGGGTTTGCCGTCAAATTTCAAAAATTGGGTGATACCGCGAACTACTTCGTTGGACGCAAATTCTTAGGAGGAAATTTTTTAAAACTCGCGTCAAGATAAGACAAAATGTGTTAATTGCTTAAGTAATTATGTCAAAAAATAGCTGAAAGAATGTAGTTTCTGAAAATATATTAGTTTTTTACTTTATCTGATTTATTCATTGAGAAAAAAAATAGGGATCTTTACTTTTCTACCGCCCCTCGTATCATCGAACAAGGAATTGTTTAGCCAATGCGATTATACTTATTAGTAATCAGGGTGCTTTTTTGTCAGATTTTTGCGTGTAACTTGAAACTTATTTACTCGAACTGAGGCGATTTTTTTTCTTCAAATTGCGAGCGCGAAATAAGGGTAATTTATCGACTTGAGTATAGATATATATACATAACATGTAGTTAGATTGGCTAAGACTAAGAATAAATTAAGGTCAGCAATTTTATTATTTTGTAAAAATAAACGCATTCGCGATGCAGTGTGGCGTACCTTAAGGCTCGAAGCTTTAAGGTTTTTCATTGTGACCTCCTTTGTTATTTATTTACACGAGATTTGCATCGAAAGTTGTCGTCGCGTCGTCGGCGAATTTCTACATGTCCGAGGTACTGAAATAAATTAGTCGTTTTTCAGGGTTTACGTGAAGTGGATGAGATGTATGAGAAAGAATTTGAAAATTTACCCGTTTCCTATACACCTTAAGTACGCTGAGTGATTTCACCGAAGAGAAGGCCAAGGTCTTGTTTTGAAATTTTGACGAAACCTTGGTAACGATCGAAGGGGCGTGTTGTTTCATCTGCTACCGTTTGCGTTTTGAACTTTGAAATTACGAAATTACATAGTTTAGAGTTGAAATTTATAGTACTTGTACATATTCATTTGTGCTGAATATTAATAAATATGCATGTTTAATTTTACTTATTTTTAGAACAGAAATAACCTAATCCTAAAACGTCTTGTTCGAAAAGAAACTGTACAGTAAATTTGTTTGACTTGGGATATTCGTGTACGTGTACAGGTTTAAGATCAATTTATAGTTTTGAAGGAAGGCGAGAACAATATTGATATATTTTTGAGCTAAAGACTAGTCTAAAAAAAAACTGGAAACTGAATTGATTTGACACTATGTTATTATACTGAATCATCGCAAAATAATACGTAATAGGTATACCACTCAGGACTGTATACATTTATGTACATTCACGCAAAGAGGAAAAAACTTGAATTTTGCATTTTTTTTTTCAAATTGAAGTGAGAGAAAGAGAGGATGGTAGATTTTGAATACGTCTTTTGTGGCATGGCATTTGTGTTCTTCGACAACGTGAAAATAGCAAACTCTGAAAATGCTTATTTCTCCCAATGTTTTTATGCTGAAAATAGTTGTAAGTTAGTTCGTAGCCTATTGATGATTTGTCGCGTGTTAATATGTGTGTAATTAACAATTTATTTTGTTTGTTGTTTCAGGTGAGTACACAGTTTTGCTTCAAGAACAAGTAACTTTCAAAATCAGTAAGTTAAATTCTTATCATCTTTGAAAAAAATCGATGTAGGTAGTTGAATATGTTTTTTTTCCTAACGTGACAAGAAATAAGGAACAATGAAAAAATGCTGAAAAGGATGTACCTACTTACTACGTTAAAGGCGCTGAAATCAATAGAAAAGTGCAAATCTATAAGATGTCGCTGTGTCGCTATTTTATAGCAAAGAAAACCATTTTTGATAAATTTTCGGTTTCAATCCTTCTTTCAAGGGTTGATTAAAAAACCTGATTCCCTCAATGCTCACTGTGTGAAAACAATTGAAATCATACGAATGCGAATTTTTTTCTCAAACTACGTATATATTTAGAAAAGTCTTTCTGCCAAGCGATGGGTTCTTGAAACATCACCTTTACAAATTAAGATTATTCTTGATATTTCGCGTTAATTCTATGCTGGCCTACCAAAAGAATTGCGGAGATAATTTTTGACCATCACATTTAATCCAGTGATTATTTTAACGTGTAGCTCCGCACATTTTGTGTAGTTCCAAAAATTTGTTGTGTAGTACCAACATATTTGTGTAGTACCAAAAATAGATATTTATATATTTGCTTGGGAGTTTTTCAATGAAAAAAAAGTTGAAAAAAGAGCTAATCTTGTGCTTGAAAAATATTTTTGTTCAAACTGTTAAAAATATCAGTGGTGGAAAAACTGACTTTTCACATCAAAATTATTGCTGTTTTGCTTCTTGAAACTGCGAATTTTGGAAAGCTTTTGCCCTCGCTTCGCTCGGGCTAGTTTGATTCTCTTCTTCCCGCTTCAAATTTCAAGGAACTATTTATGAAATTTTTTAAAAGTTGAGATCAGAAAAACTGAATTCGTACATTAATTAAAATCGATATTGTTCTGCTTTTCGAACTACAAATTTTTCAAATTTTTCGCCATAGCTTCGCTCGGGCCAATTTTGTTATTTTCTATGCAGTTCCCATTTCAAAAAACCCATGATTAAATTTGAAAAATGTTGAATTCAGAAAAACAGAATACATAGTTTTCAACAAACTTTATCTGGCTGTGGGGTGGGGGGGTTGGTAAGAAAATCAGGGAGAGTTGGAAAAATAAGGGGGAATCTTGATACTGAAAATTATCCTGCTTGTGTTTGCAGGGCCGGCGAGAGCCAGTGCGGGCCCTGGTGCAAAATTTTGCGGGCCCCAAATGTTTTTGGTGTACATATTCTTATTTCTCATTCTTTACTTAGCATATGTCCATTGCCCAGGGGAGAAGCAAACCAATTTTAGTAGGAGGGGAAAAAATTTTGAAAATACCAACCCCAACATCGCAAATTTTCCAACAACTTACCTATTTACCAGATTTTGTACACACTTTGTAATTAAGTGGAATTCAACTTTATTTTTTATTAAGAAGTTGCAAACATTTGAAAGATATACTTAAATGAAAAATGATTAAATTGTAATGTGAGTTTGTTGAGAATGTTAAAATTCAAAAATATGTATGAAGAGAAGCTTACAATAATGCCCGAGCAGAGCGAGGACGAAAATTTTTTGAGGAACTTTGCCTGAAACATAGTGGTTTTTAACAATTATTTTAAACGCAATTCAAGAATTTCAGAAATGTCAGTTCATTGTAAACTTTCCAACTTGTCACTCAAAATTGCCAAGTTTTGCCAACTTCATTTGCGGGCCCTTCGAAAATTTGCGGGTCCGATGCAGTTGCACCCCTTGCACTTGTGTAGCTCCAAAAAATTCTTAGAATAATCACTGATTTAATCATGGTGATAAAATCATTATGAAAATCATCAAAAAAATGAAGTAAAAATAAGTACAGAACATCATCCGCATTTTGCGATCTCTTTTCCCACATTCCCTCCTCATCTACGTAAGTGTCGCAAATGAGGTACATCACTGCGAGTTTTTGGTACGTGCATTCTTGCGGTTATCTTCCTGCTTTTTGGGATGAAATTAAGACGTAATCTTGGCCGAAGGCTGAATAGAAATTAGTCCGCACCCGAGGCGTTTGTGTTGCACCTTACACGTTTGTATGTACTTATAGTGCGGTATTGTGTCAAGTATAATCGAATACACGGCTGTTAAATAGACAGACCCGAATATATGTACATATTTTCTAATGAAGCGTTTCGTGGTTAGAATTAAATTTGTAAACGATGCCATTGGATACAGGTATACGAGTCAAACCTCTGTGGTATGATCTATCTTGCCTTCCGCTAAGTTTTCATCTGTGCACGCGTGCATTTGTTCTGTCGACGACGACGACGACGATGACGATCTCCGATTCCTTAAAACTAATAAATTGTTAATCAGAAGAATTACGGGATATTTGAAGAAAAGCTTAAACGGACGTTGTGATTCAGCGTACACAGAAATTGTTGGTAAAGACCTTGTGTGATATATCCGTTGAAATTCAATATGTATAATAGGAATACGATCAATTTCGAGGTTCCGTTCTCGCGACTAACTACGTGACGTTCGGTACCGGAAGAAATCCAACAGCACAAGTTTAAGATTGGCTCGACTCAAGTAGCCTTTACATTGTTAAATCATCGAATTAACGTCGCCTTCGTTTAATGAAATATTATATAATTGAATCCTTTTTTCATCAAACATACTAGCGTACATACGTATACAAACGCGAATTTGTAATACATATAAAACACACGCATTCCGACCATGTATAAACGTGTAGGTAGGTAAGGTACAGGACAGAGTAATTTGAAATCAAGAGCGTATAATATCGCGCCAGTTAACCGGATTGATTTTTTTTGTCATCGAAACACGTCGTTGGCGGTTCTCGTGTAAATAATATAATTTCATCCGATTTATATTTTTTTATAATGGAAAAAATGTGCGCAAAATTTTACGACGCGCGTGTTTGCATAATTTATTTTATGAAGATGAAATGAAAAGGTGTTAGTACGTCTACGTACTTCGGCACATCGATGATTTTCGATCGTCGCGTCGTCCATCGGCTGTTGAAAGAATAAATTCGGAGCAGTTACCATTGCCAGTCGCTTGGCGCCGTCCAACTTCATACTGAATTTTAGCGCGTAAAATTTGTCTAAAATTGAATTATCGAGGAGTGAAAATTTCGACATAAGTTATTCGTGAGAAAAGTCAATATTTTTCGATCGACTAATGAAAAAATGATAAGTCGTGATTGTTCGATCGAGAATTGAGAACAACGACGAAAAAAATACCATCGCGGTACATCGGACGACCTTCTGCGAAATTGCAAACAACGTTATCTGCAGTTACTCGAGGCGTTGTTTGAAATTTTGTAAGATGTATCGGCGTGAGCTTTTGAAAAGACGATCATTTTTTTTTCAATAGTTGCGATTGTACTACATATAAATACCTGTATTATGGAATATGAATATGGCAGCGTGTATTGAACCGCACCTGTAGCTATAGCCGAACTGCCAAGTGTGAAAAAATTGATGATTATGGCGTGGCGTAGGAATGTATCTGGGCGAAAAAATTATGTAAAGAAATAATTGCATATAGTTTAGGATGACCTTGAAGACGCGATTCGGGAACTCATCGATAATTATCCATAATTACGAGTTTATGTTTTCGATCTACATATCGGATAACGCTACTTACAAATTATGTACTTAGGTATCTAGGTAGGTATCGTTGCGCTAAACTGTTTTGCAAAATATGTACCTGCTGAAACATTGACTTCTGCTGGGCTCCCTGCGAAGTCATCTTTTGTCCTTTCTATTGTTTCAATCGCGGTGTGAAGAAATTCGACAGCGACGTGGCATGGCATGGCCAAGGATTATAACTATGTTGTATTATTCGTTATGCGTAGTGTGGTCTGCGAGATGAAAATTGGATAAAAATGAAAAATTAGTTCTAAAAAATATCAGACAAGGTGGGGTGAGACTTTGATGGTGGGTCATTGAATAACAATTGTCAATTGATGTCAACAGAACGTGGTTAGACTGTAGGATCAAGGTTTGATTCTGAAGTGTTTCATTTTAAAAAATATACAGAGTGACCCATTCAGTAAAAGGTCATGAAAAATCGTTCGATAAATTAAGCTTTCTAACTTTTGTCAAGATATCTAAAAATGAAGCGGAATTGAGAAAAACCAATGGAAATTTTATTTTTGAAACGAGCATTCTCGTAGATAAAAACCTCCTATTCAAGAAAAAAAACTCCCTCCATTTTCATTTTTCCCCCCATAAAAACCAACAATTTTAGAGAGCGGTGGGTAAAATGAAGCATTTTTATTGAAATCAAGTAATTGCATTCTCTTTTTGAAAATGGTTGAGCAATTCTTTTTCAAGAATTAATCAACGTTACCTATCCATTAAAAAGAAAGAAATCACATCGCACTCGGATTAACAGATATTTTAAAACGTACCTATATAACTGAAGAATTCGTCTGCATACTTTTTCTCGAGAGCTACAGCAAGCAGGTACACAGTTACACACACATATCATACATGGTGCCAAATCACAGACGAACAGCCTACACTTTCGTAACATACCGCAAAGATAATAACAATCGATTAGCCAACTTTACCAATATACGATAGGTCACTCCAACTGTTGCACTCAAAACCAGCGGGAAAATTGCAAGTAAGCGTGCCATTTCTCTCGCTGCGAATCCTTAATGCCTATTGCATATACGAGTACAACCTAAACAGGAAGCAATCGAGCTGTTGATTTATCTACTCGGGCTTGTCTTAATTACCAAACAAAGTAGGTGTACGCAAAAAAAAAAACAAATAATAAAAAAAAACAAATCTCATAGCAAAAATTGCGAGCATTTGAAAAAAATCGTTTCCTTTCGCATCAACGAGTTATAACGTCATTTTACAATTTACAATAATTCAAATACTCGGTCGGAGTTCATTAGTTGGATAATTACAATTGGGAAAAAATGTTAGCAACTTGCGCGCCCAAATAAAATGTAATTAATGTTAACGAGAGGTGCATCTCTAGCTACAGGTATACGTATTACGTACGTTAGTGAGCATCGTATACCGAAAAACGATTACATCCTTATTCTGTAATTTCGTCGCGGCCGTGTGAAGAATTTTTTTTTTATTCGTCACGTCTGCAGTTGAAATTCTAAAATCCAGCCATCTCAAAGAAATGGCTAAATGCGTAAACGCGAAATTTTTTCACCTCCGAGTAACGGATTTCTCAATACCCTTCTCCAGCAGTGGAAACAAGCGAGGCGGGTAAAGGGTGGATAATATATATCATATTATACTATGTATATTGTATAGAAACCAGATTTCGTATCAAGTCGTCGTCGTTATTCACGAGTTCAAGGCGGTATGTTTCCCGTTCTGCATATACACGTATGTAGATTTTAGTCGCATACTTTTACCTGCAAAACATGTAAAATGTAGGTGGATTTTGCACTCATTGCCAAGGGCGTCGTCTTTTTCCCTCTCCATTTGAAAATATTTGATCGGCGGCGCCACCGTTTTGCCAAAAATGTTAATTTTTGCGTAAACTGGTTTCCAAATATAACTTATACCGGAACTTTGAGCTAATTTAGTTTTTCCATCAAAACTTTTCCAACTGATTGGTCGACGTGACGAAGCCAATATCATTGCTGACGCATAATCCGTCTCTGGGACGCTTTGCTTTGATTGGTCAAAAAGCGAAGAAAAAAACAGCTTTCTGGGCACATTCTTTGCGTCTGCAAATTCTTTCTAATTTTCGTCAAACGTCGCATCGACTCTGTCCCATCCGGATACAGGTTATTGAACATGACGTATTTTCTACTTGCCTCAGCGTACAGATGATTACCAACAACCTTTTTCATATATCTACGTCATCGTATCATTTGCAGATAAAAGTAGGTATACCTTGTAATTTCATTCATTTCGACGCATTTAATTTCGCGTTATTATTATCGAATTATATAATTTTTTTCAACGTCGAAAGTGAATTTATTTCGATTACGTTGAATGAGGTTCGTTGACATCGAGGGCCAATGCACTCGAACACTGAGTTCCAGTACCACTATTCCTTGCATTTTATGCAGAAAGTCTGGTTAATTGGAACCCTGAATCTGAACACACAGAAGAACACGATTTTTGATTTTCTAATCTTGAAAGAACATATTATCCTGATGGCTGATTTTGAGGATGCTTCTGTATAATTTTAAACAAAAAGAATATGTGATTTTTAAAGGGTTTTATTTGAATTTTTGAAACAATTTTGGATGTTATTTCAATATTTCAAATTAAATTTCTTATTTATCTACAATTTTGGTAGGATTTTTTATGAACTTTTGAAGATATGAGAGATACCTATTTTTTGATTGTGAGATTCTTGATGAAATGTTAATTTTTATCGATTTTTCTGATATTATTTCTTTTGAACCTTTACTGTTTTTTAGAGATTTTTTTAAAATTTTAAATTAGCATGTTTTTACGAGGATTTCTTCACTTTGAAGTTTTTTACGATTTCTCAAATACCTAAATTGTTTCAATTTTGAACGATGAAAACTGGAAAGTTGGTTGAAAAAGTTAACAGACGTGGTCATTTTTTGCCTCGCAATTTTTTACAATTTGACTTTGAAAAGTACATAATATGTATTGTGATATGTTATTAATACAGTATCTTCTCTTCTTAAAGTAATAGAATTCTTCGCGTTGGTATCGATAGAAGGATGAAAAAAAATTCCAAGAAGCGAAAAAAAAATCATTAAAAAGTCGGAAACGAACGACATTAATTTATTGTTGGCGTTTAATGTATTTGTTCTTTAAGTACACAAATATGTAGTCGCGAGTAAACTCATCCGGATATAAATTTTAATATTTATCAGATCTTAATATACACACGTACGGCACGCCGCCGATTTAAGAGGATACGGTAAACGGGTAAAGAATTCGAATAGTAAAGAACAGCCGGAGTCAAAGTACAAAAACAAAACGACGAATCGAGAAATAGATACACTCAGGGTGAACGAGTCACTCGTGTAGTCAAAGGCAAAAGTTGAAGGTAGCGTCAGCGTCATTGCGAATAAATGAGACATGGCTACACCTTATCGTATGTGCATAGGAAATTTATAGCAAAAGTAGTGAATCATTGAGACAAGGTTCGCGCCTGTTTTGTTTCACTATTTCTATTTTTGTCCTGTTTTTCATTGTAATCTATGTTCAGTACGTTTTCTCAAGAGTTTGGTAACATTGAATTGATTTTTCGATATTTTATTCATCCGCGTACTTAATCCGTATTAGGTGCGGATGAAGAGGTGTCGATGTCGCGTGAAATTTATACGTATGTACTATGTAGATTTATGTATATTTCATGGTGCTGAGAATTTTGATGCAGTGACACCCGTTGGCTTGGTAATTTATCGAAAAGAGAAAATAGTAAAATTCCGTTCATTTTTTATAACTTTTAGGCTGCAACGATAAATTTTGTAGATCTGATTTCATCATCGTAGTCCCAAATGAATCGATTGATTGAATTTTTTTGGTGTGTTGCTCAATAACGCAAAAGTCAGTCCTGTAGGAAGCCCAATTTTGATCTAAATTTCAAGTGTGATTAGAGTAAAAAGTTAAAATCTGGTATATTCTTTATTTTCGACTTATCGAATCGATTAATGATGGATTCGAGCTGTTCTAGAGTCTCATTGTGAGGGTGTTACCAAAATTTGAGAAAATTCAGCCAAGACTTCACCCTGTTTTTGTTTGACGAATTTTTGAGAATTTTTATCCTGGGAAATATTCAAAAGCTTTCACACAACCACATACATTGTTGCCTTAATCTATAAAAAAAATACTTGCAGAAGAATTTACAAGTCCTATCATTGAACTTGAAGGAAAAGAGCAAAGGAATCATAAATCCTGTTTCTCACTATACAGAATTCAAGTGCCTTCATCAGCGAGTTTCAAAAAAAGCAAGTATTCAAAAGTTGATAATTTTTTTAATTTTTAAAATTTGGAGGACACCGTATAGAAACACACCGCAATGAGATGAGAGTAAAGAGAAACGTACTTTTAATACAAATTACTGTCAATTTTGAGGGTAGGGACGGATGAGGGTTTAAAAAGAGGAACTACTAGAACGATATGATAGCATATGTCACGAAACTTGATTACCTATACATTTGTCGTATTTATTTTTATTGTTTCAATGATGATTTTTTTCAAAAATCAGAAAAATTTTATTCGCTGGATACCTATTGTAAAAAATTGAAACGATTGGAAATATTCTGAGAAAAAATAATTTTGTTTCTTCTGCACCTTGTGCTTGTGCAATCTGATGATTTTTAAAATCTTTCGTTTAGTTCAGTTTCACCCTGTTTATCATTTTCTCACGATTTATTTCACTTCTTCTGGGCATACATAGTCGAGTCGTATTTAAATTCGTTATTATGTAGTTCTAACGTCGCACTGTAGGTTATTGACCAAGGTGTATGTATGTATAAGTATAGGCAGGTATTGGTATATCTTAGTACATATTATAACGATCATAATACGTACAGTACTCGGTGACGTAAATTGATTTTTATCTTCGACTCGATCTGTTGTCTATCTGAATACGACATCTGCTGGAATTCGTGGATCATTTGAATGACTACAATCGATTTACGTAATCCATGTAACACACATCGTTTTATACTTGACCTCGTCTCGATTCGCAGTAATGAATTCGGCCAAATTCGAATGTAATCTATTTCCTCGTTCTCAAATCCTACTCAGCATCCAAGCATCCAATCTAATGCTTCTTGCCTCTTTACTCAGAAAAATCCGAGAATTTGTAATATTTCTGGTTAATTTTTTCACAGTACAGTATGTAGATATTTAGATACGAGTATATCCTATATGTACGATTGATCTTGAACCTGTCTTCCATTTATGTAAGAGTATCAGTTATGTATAAGCTGATGTGATGATTTCGCTTTCACTGCAGTTCAGTAGATAATATGCATAGGTAGAGGTACGCGTACTTACTCGAATCCACATGTAATATCGAGTAGGTAGCTTAACGATTACCATATTAAAATGATGTACTAGACGGTATGTGGAATATGTCGCGTAAGCATGAAAGGAAGAAAAATGCTTGTTTCTTAATTAATCGAACTTTTATGGCTGATTCATAAAATTATGAAAATATAAGTATACATAATATTATACTTAACCTTCATAAATTATATGATCCTTTCGCTTAAACGCATCACATGCTGATTCAAAAAAGGCGTCGCGATGTGTTTTTCTCGTCAGTTTTTCAAGAGCCAAATACTCGTACTTACTCGTTGACGTATTTGGATGTATTTTGGTCTAAATTTGTATTCGTTTGTTTTTAATTAAGTACTCTATAAATTTTAAACAGTGAAATTTCACTGCTTAGCAGTCACGACATTTCGCCTTTTTAAAAGCAGTAGTTTTTACTGCAATACAGTGAAAAATTTAATGAATTGGTCAGTAAAAAATGATTTTGACTGACCAATTCAGTAGATTTTCTACTGTTTTGCAGTCAAAAACTACTGCTTTTAAAAAGGCAAAACGTCGTGACTGCTAAGCAGTGAAATTTCACTGTTTCAAATTTAGAGAGTAGATAACTAGATATGTACATATTTTATAGTTGTAAAAAAATCTAAATCATTTTTCCATATTTTTCATTAAGATAAAAGCGCGACACAAGTGTTTTTTCTTTTCTATGTGATCCTGTTCGAGTATTTTGTCAGTAGACTCAAGTACATATTTGATCTTGTTGCTGTTTTTCAATACTCGATAAACCGGTCATAAATACTTATGAAAAATTGACGCATTTTTGAGCATTCTTTCCAGTTGATTAATTTACGTCTTGAATTTCGTCAAATATTTACTTACCCCTTTTAGTTGGTAAAAAACATTAAATTATGTAGTGCTGTTTTTTTATTCAAATTTTTAACAAATCTGGATCGACCAGAGATACGCGAATCCAATTTTTGAGAAAGACTCAATTCACATCTGCTCGAATCAAAAATGAAGTTGGGTCCTCCGATTTTATTCTTTTTTTCTCCTTCCCCAGTTCCCATCGAGATTAAAGGATGGGTTTCGACTATCGTAATTTTCACAAGTTTGAGATTTCTTGAGAACAACGTCAGTACCTATTCGAGATTAAAAATCAGTAATTGAAATGAGCAAAGCTTGAAATTCAAGTTTCAAAATTGAAGGTAAAACTAAAGTTTTTATGATCAGTGATGAAGTTGAAAGCTATACCACTTAAAAGCTTGAGAGATATTTCTGCGAAGGTTTTTTTACCTCGCTTTTTCAATGAACCAATTTCTTAGAACGGGATCTCAACTACTCATGAAGGATGTACGTAAGTGTTCCAAATTTCAACCTAGAAAATTTTCTAATATTGCAATTATTGCAGAAAAAATTATTTTTGAAAAAACCTAGGGATCCTGCAAAAAGACAATGATAAGCAATATTGTTGATCACGAAATTTTCCAAATGCATTGTTTTAGGTTTTAAAGTTGGAAAGTTCAAGTTGAGCTGATAGAAAAATTTATTTTTCAAGACACATAATTTCAAAGAAAATCTAGAAGCGAACATGTCAACTTTAAAGAAACGTATTCCCTTTTAATTTTTGAAAAAATTGATGCAATCTGGCATGTAAATACTCCTTTATTATACGGCTTAGGAAGTATTCCAGATTTCAAAACTCTTCAGAAGCGAATTATTTCAACTGAAATCGTCTTTTATCGCCATGTTCTCGCTCGCATAATCATACACGATTCATCAAAGTGCGTAAAGTAAACCAGAAATGAAAAATGATGCAAATTGTTCGTTTTAAGAGTATAAATGCTGCAATATTTTCTTACGTGTCATGTACATAAAACACGTACGAGCGACAATGTTGCAAATTTTGTGCAGCGATAAAGATTATACCCACAAATAATTATCTGAGATAAGTGACGTTCATCGTGTCATTCGAATCAATCGGATATATGGGCGTATCGTATACTCCGTTGGTCAATTCATTCGCGTATTTGGAGATACATACGTGTATGTGGACTGGATTATTATGTCGTTCTGCGTATAAGAATTTCATCATCGTTGGAACTTTCTCGGAAAATAAACAGGTGAGGTAGGTTCTGCATAGCGTTAAGCCTTGGCCTTTATTCTCGCCAATTCATCGCCCAAGGTTGATGACTTCCTTGGAAAATTTTCAGATGCCTGCAGGATTTCCATCGCAAAGTTGCACTCATGATGGCCGTTGGTCAAGCACCTATCTTATAGGGTTGTTTACATACGCGTCTAGATTAAATATTTCATTTGATAAATACGTTTATTCATGCTGTAGAGATCATTTCTATTCACGTGTGTGGAAAATACGAGTATTCACAACATGTTTTGTTTATCAACAAACGACCATTGGACTAGTTTCCGAAAAAAATTTCATTTCGTATTTTCACGTGACTATTAAATTACACGTATCTACGTCTGTAGTCTGGTGTAAATTTCCCATGTTACGAGCATTTCGAAACAAATTAATTCGAATGGTTTTCGACTGTTTAATATATTAAAATTCTATTCGAAGGTCGATAAAAAATGAAAAATATGTAAAATCAACGTATGTAGTTATGTACCAGTAGGTACAATATCTGCATGAATATAAATAAATACGTATAAAATTTTTAAAAAAACATTGACCTAGAATTATCTTTTACGATATTAAGCGTAAAATTTTTAACTATGATTTCTTAATAAATACATACCAGATTTAACGAGTTTAGAAAAGAACACCGAAGCTACCAAACAGAATCAGCGAAGATGAAGATCACACCGTCGACAATTTTAAAAATATGTTTATTTATCCAGCAAAGATTTTTATATAATGAATCAAAATTTTTCAATATTTACTTACCTTTTCGTATAATTATTATCAATATCAAAACGTAAATGTCATAAAAATGAGTTTATGGCGTTCGTTTCACTATGCATTCTCATACACGTGAGTCAATCTCGTGAAACATAAATTATCAAAGGGAACGTAATGAATTTTACAAGAATATTAAACATTTCGCGGAAATCACACGTTTATCTGATGCTGGTTTTGTTTTGAATCAGTAGGTAAATTCTTTGTCTGCGTGCAATAAATTTAATCAACAAAGTGAATCAGCTTATTTGCTGGATGTTGCATATATTTATTTTACGAGTCAGTGGAAAATTCAAGATTTATTTCAGACCCCTCAAAATCTGTAAAATTTATTTGTCAACTATTCTTTGTGGGATGAAGTAGGTACTTAATGTTTTGAGCTTAATTTCATTTTGTGAAAATTAAACTGACATGAATCATACAAAATAGCGCGTGAACAATAATTTTCTAAAAAAGAGTCGGTAATGGTTAGGCAACCTATAAAAAAAAATGTAATGTGAAATATGTCGCCTGTAAAAGTAGATTTAAAGAGGGAAAGTCGCTCCTTCGGTGATGCAGGTAATTTCTGAGTACCATTGTGAATAAATTATCGAGTAAAAAATAGAAAATTGATGAAAGAGAAGGCATTGATTTTTGTTAACCATGCAGAATTATGCAAGTTTTATCTCAAAAAAGGGGAGGGGGTTCTAATTCGATTTCTTGGGATTCGTGTTTTAAAAAAAGCATTCCATTTTATATTTTTGAAGTTGAATTTGTTTCGTCCTCGTAAAAAAAATTGAAATTGAATAAAATTTTAAAAATTTTGATCACTTTGACGAAGGAAAGTTTCAGAATCAAATTCGATCGTTGATTTATTTTGTAGATAAGTAATTAAATTATACTTATCTCTTATTTTTTCGTTATTTTTATACATAGTGGTAAAAGATATATTTTCAAGGATAGGTATGTACCTACTCGAAGTCCTTTCTTGGAACTTTTTCAATTAATTACGAATTACTTACGATGAACGGTTCTAAAAATCATGTGATGCTATGCTACCCTGAAGAGAATAATTTTTCTGTTACTGTGACGAAATCGCGGGCGTACTTAAAACAGGAATTATAAAACTCATTCCAAGTATTGTTCGAAAATGAAATTGAAATGTTTCATTATACGTTGGACGAATTTATTTCACGCCTACCTTTCAATAATACACTCCATCATAAAATTCATAATAAGTAGTCGTATGCTAGGTAGAATTCTGAATATGAAATCCGTGAACTCGACTCATTCCAAAAAGTTATTACAACTTAATTAAAATGAGAACTCGAGACACCTTAATGAACTTCTTATCTTTCACAGAACGATTTAGCGATTAATGAATTTCAATTCGCGTTGAAATAGTACATAAAAAAGAACTTGAAATTTTATTACCGCACAAATTTATTCTCAGTTGATTGTAAAAAATAATTCTTTTGCGAGCATAAAATTTCAAAAAAATGCTGATCCTTCAACAAAAGAGGTTTTCTAAATTATAATATTTCTCTCAAGCTCTCAACTCTCAACTGTTATGGCCATCGGCCAAAGGTGTTACAAATGAACGGATCTCTTAAAAATTGCATCCCAATATTCGCATTGACCCTCAATAGCGATAGCGAATACAAATGGTGTAATTTCTTATATAAAGAAGCATACGAATATGATATCTAAGTTCAAATTCGTGCAAAATTTTAATTCATCACTGTCATTATGAAAGCGTGGAAAAAACCACCCGATATCGATAAATTAATAGGTACTTCGAAACGAGAATTTCCACCACTCGCAAGGTTATTCAAATTTCGACCCATTGTTTTCACGTGTATCGTCAGAATAGTATATTACATACCAAGTTCAATAATGTGGGTGATTATAAACGAGTGCGAATTGCAGGACGAGCCGAAGGCGAGGACTGCAATTCGCGTACGAGTTTATAATCACCCACATTTTTTGAACTTGTGTGTGTAATGTATTTTACGTTTCTAGGGAGATAATCTACTACATTATCTCCCGCTCGCTAATCGCTCGGCGGACAAATTAGCGATTCTCTCCCTAAAAAACGTAAAATATTTTATGGAACTGGGGAGATAATGTGATTTTCAACCATTTTGAGTTACTCCCCTCGCTTCGCTCGGGAAATAAACCTCAAAATTCGTTGAAGTTCACATTATCTCCCTAGTTGCATAATATACTATTACTCAATACATGCATATAAATATACACAATTATACCATCAATGTTTAGACGTGAAGAAGCGTTTTTATGAGTCGACACGAGCATTTCCACATAATGCACATGCGATCAGCCAATATGCCTGAATGCTCCCTCCTGATTCGCTGCTGAGTGCCCATGTCAACATAGCCCCACCCACCAGTTGCGACGAACAGCACAGTGAATGATATGTCTCGATGAAAAATAAATGCTTCGAGAAGAAATAAACGACTTATGAATTTATCTTTATTTTCTTATTGCGTTATTTCCAATTCCAAATTTCCAATCACCAATGTTCAAAATCAAAACTGAAATTTTAGTAAGGTGTTGAATCGGCAGCAGCATTTAGAGTAAAAGTATGATGAAAATCAACTGGCAAGTGGCAAACTGGCACTCGATTTATGATAAAGGCTATGCAACTTCGCATTCGCCATTTCGTCCGTGTTTTTTCGCCAAATGTAGCAAGAGCAACCCAGTCAGTGCAATCTTGCACATTGTTTCATTTTGCGAAACAATAACATTACGATAATCACTGGGAAGCTCAGAAGAATCGCCCAACAGTTAACACCTGTCTGAACTCTGAACTAGTGAACTCCATACCATTTCAACTTCAAGGAGTGATTGAGCTGCGGCAAGAGCTAGAAATACAAAGACTGGACATTTTTGGCGCATATTGGAAGGGAAAAGCGAAAATAAATTTGGCGGATTGGGCATAAATAAATTCAATAAATTGCCATCAGCGGTGAAAATTGATACCGCAAAGCAAACAGCTGTTCATCTGTTAAGAAGTGGTGGGTGCTGGAGGAACGTTGGGCCAATCAGGAGGGAGCATTCGGGCATATTGGCTGATCGCATGTGCATTATGTGGAAATGCTCGACACGACAACCGAAGTATGCGTAGTGCGTACTCGCAGATAAAGTGCGTAGCCGAAATGATAAAAAGAAAACAAGCTTAGGGCGTGGAGGGAGGGGGAGGTGGTGGGTCTCCTGTTTCTGCTACAATTTTTTCCCCGTAATAATCGGACTTTGTCACCTTCCGCGTCATCCCAAACAATAGGATTCGAGCAGTGCGGCCACGTAATGAATGTTCATTATTTTCCTAGGACAATAATGTGAACATTATTTTCGTTTCATTTAGTCGCTCATAAAAACGCACTTTTCGCGTCTAGTATTGGTGGTATAATTGTGCGTTTATATGCCTGTATTGAATAAAAAAAATTACCTGCACCCAGAAGAAGACTTTACTTACAAAATTGTACGACATGCAAATATGTACGGATAAATTGCACATAAATAAGCACTAATTAGCGGATAATAAAGCCGGTATAAATTTTTCTCCTATGTGTATTAGTGCTATGTAACTTATCCCCCAGTAGATACCTATACATAGATAAATCATTTAACGTTTGGATTAGAATTACAGCCTCAAAAAATAATAGTCAAGTAATCGTTTTTAAAGCCAATTAATTATTATAATTTCTTGCGTTACCATCGTTATATTATTACGTACTTATACCGATGTATCATATTTATTAAAATAATAGATCACGATATCAAAATTAAAACACGTTTTATATCCGTCCTTACTTCTATGTACGGTATCCGGTGTGCACTGTACGGAATACACCATCTAGCAGGATCGTATTGCTGTGACAAATTTAATATCGTATTACTTTATTTTCATTTTATAAGGCTAACGCCTGTACCCAGAAGACGACCGAAGATCATTCATTCATGAATCAATTTTTTAATTCAGGTATATGTAGTTTGAGTTCAGTTCCATATGCAGTGTCACAACTATGTCCTTCCTTTCGATAAGTATTCCTATTCGATGTACATATCTACTAGATAGGCAAATTTATCATGGCCCGATCATCTTGGAACATTCTATTTGGATACAAATCGAAAAGAACTTTCAATGGGCAATATGGATGAGTTGAAAAATTCATTAATTTACGGATTATCTGGTGTTTTTAATTTGTAATCGGCGTCGGCTGCTGAGTCCGAGTAAATAACACACGATGTATGTACGTTGTACTTACTGGGAAACTTCATCCTTGCGATTGACGTGCTGTAGTACGTATAAACAAAATACATAAGGTATTTTTTGATTTTTCAGGCATCCAAATTTTTGCATGTTATGTGGGAAAAATGTTTGCTAGTAACAAATTGGCGATTTGGAAAAATTATTGAATTGACGGACTATCCTCTAAAATGTTACCTTTTATCCCTTTTTTCAAAATATGTACATTATTATGTCAGAATTAGTGGGGTGATAGCGGCGCGGCGGTGTAGAGTTTTTCTATGCCTAGATTCATGAAATTTAGAAGTTTTCAATTTTCCCAGAAACTAATATAAGAACGCTTCAGTTGACAGAATTGATCTTCAAGTTGAAATTTTTTGGTAACTACTTTACAAGTATTCAATTTTTGTTATTTAAAAAATTAATGAAACAATGTTTTGAAATGGATAATCAAAGTTCGCAGTTTGAATTTCTCTTCGAACCATGTTTGGAGTAGGTAGCACGTAGAAAACTTTTGACCACAACAGTCAAAATAAATTGCAAATTAAGTATCAGCTGTCGGTTTTCTAATAGAAAGTGATATCCCCTGAAAAGAAATGTCAATATTGCTTAGAAAATTGCTAACTACTCGTATGTACATTTCGAATTTTCTCATTTTAAGGTCACTTTTTCTATCTTTGAACTGACTGACAGGGGAACTCTTTGACTAAGGGTCCTAAAATGAATTCAGCTTTTTAGTTTTTCAATTTTCATTTTTTTTTCTACTATTGGGTACTGTTCTACAATTTATCAATTCTTTTCAGTATTTGTTAGTTGGAGCAGTTGTTATGGAAAAATCAAATTACATATAATTTTTGTATTTGTAGTAAGTACTTTTATCCATAGAAATGGTTTTTAAAAGCTATAATTATTATTCGATCAAAGAATTACGTATTTAATACAAAATCGCCTTTTTCATGGTCGCCGGTACATTTACCTTAATATTGTACCTATTTGAGGTTTGGTTCGACGTGAAAATTTTTTAATTATCGAAAATCTCGCTATAAATATCTAACCTTTAAATTGAAATTGGTTTTTGGATGCTTCCTTTTATAGTCACGAGACAGATCTTCATCGGTAATATTTTTAGAACTTGCTCACGATTGTTTTGATATTCGAGCAAGAACCCTTGAACTAAGGAGTAAGGATGAAATAAAAATCGTTCGTATGCCTATTACTCGTACACATGTAAGATACTTATGTATGACCTTTTGTTTGAAATGTCACTGACACGTATATTATGCTTTATTAATTATTCCGTATTTATGGAATTTTTCCATTTTAAGAATATACTTACTTATAAGATAAAAAGTTTTCACTTAACGTATGACTTTTAAAGGTCAACTCCTAAATATGCGCGATGTGATTTTTACGTGGGTAATTATACGGTCTCGGAGGATACTGTACTTATAGGCTGCTGTGAGATGTAAGCAAAGTCAAATGATGAAATTGTTCGTTGAGACGAATGTATAGGTAATAAGGTATAGACTGCGCCGCGAGGGTGATGTGGAAGGTGAAATAATGAAAATGCGTACGTCCAGTATACTACGTACAATTTTACCATTAAAAGCGAGTATTTATATTTTTTTTTTTGTAGCGAGTGGAACTAATGACATATTGTCCGAATATTATGGAAAGAAGATGAAGATATTGTAGATAAAAATAAACTCTGGGCACGCATTTCGAATGAGCTGGCGCGTTCAAAAGACCCTGACCAATGCTGCTTTGGTGTACGCGACGGGGACGTCCGTCCGACGTTGTTGGTCGTCGTGTGCACTTCAGCTGAGTAGATAAGAAGTCGCTACAACTTGAGGGCTTATGAGGCGCTTATATCAATTAATAAAACGGAGCTAATGTTATCGGTGGTGATCTACCTTGACAGCACGCCATTTGGATGGCGGTATTTATGATAATTTGCGAGGCGCCTCGCGTCTGTGCTTGCGCCCGTAAACCAGTTGATGGGCCGCATGCTACGCATGGCTGTGTTTGAAATGAAGTTTCCAATAATACGAGTACTGTACTGTACCCGTACATGAGCGATGTGTACCTATGCGTATGGTATACGTTGTATAGAGCTACATAGCTATAGAGACTCGTAAGAATGGCTGCATATACTGCATATAGTATGTTAAACATGACACCGAAAAAATAGAGAAAAAAACGTGTAATCCTTGATCGTTTCGAATTACAAAATATTAACACCACCTTGCTTCATTGTTAATACAGAAAGAGAGAGATAGATAGCAAAAAATGAACATAAACTGAAATTATCATATATAGGTACTATTGAAGACTCACGAACGGACCTGGACATAATTATTAGTCAGCCTGTCCCAAATGATCCGCCTGTCCCTCGGGTATATGATGAAAATAAATCGCAAATCGATTGAAAAAATAACTATCGAAGGCGTACTCGAGCACAACGTAGCGTTTTTTTTTTTACCAATTTTTGCGTTGCCGCGGCCGCGCCTGCATCGAAGTGATTTTTTTTGGATTCTACTTCTATTTTATTATTAGATTTTTATTAGTTGGAATTTTTTTTCTTTCTGAAATTGTTGTATTCTTTATATTTCGTAGACTTCCTGTACTCACTGTTGACCTTGAGTACTTATGTAAACAAATTTTTTTCGAGATTTTCAGCTACTTACCGAAGTGGAGTACAGCTTCTTCGGGAACGTTTTGAAATTACTGAAGAAAACCCAACTTTTGTTGGAGGATCCAAATCGGCTGGAAAATGGTACCAATCGATTGGGGGGGGGGTCGACTCTAGTACGAGTTTCAGATTTTCGTCTCTATGTTTGCTCTTTTTGTATAGAAAAAATTTCAGCTCGGCGATCGAAGTGGACGAGTTGTAGAGGTTCCCTTGTAAGGCATCTATGTATTTGCATACCGATTTTTAAGCTACAAAGATCAAACCGTGATATTGAAATTATTTTCACATAAATTGACGAACTAAGAAGTAAGATTGCTGATGCAGCGATGCCATCAGACGTACTTGCTAAACAACGCTGGCACATTCTGACGGTGAAGTTTTATCATCTCAAGTTAACTTGCCGGTTGGCTGTAATAAAGAGCGAGCGCTATGCGAAAACATAAACAGCCTCGTTTGGAACATTAAATCTTTTGCGAGTCGATTTTGCGATGTGTTTTATATTTTAGTTTTTGTTTTATTTATTTGCATACGGTCTAAAAAAACCAGTTTCCATAGATATGACCTTTTCTTCTTCTTTTTTTAACAAGCAGAAAATTTTTTCAATGTCGTTGACTCTTATTTCAAATGTCCAGCGTTAGAAAAAAAGCGTTGTTTAGCGGTAAAGATTGTCCCGCTGCTGTTGTCAGCGCTATAATATAGCTAGCTGGTTTATGTTTATGTTTGTGTTTTGGTTTTGGTTCTCAGACCACAAACTATAAACATAGTGACGTTTGAATATGCCATATTAAAGCAGCCAGTTTTGACATCTCGTTCTACTTACCGACCTTCGAAAAATAGAGTGAATTGAACATCTTACAAGCATACGAGTAGATACAAGAAGGGGGTAAGATTTTTGCCTCAGGTCGTCGTCTTTTTGAGCACAGGCGGCGGTCAGCTACAAAGTAATTTGATTTTGAAAAATTTAATACAAATACGTAGTATAGGTAGTGGGTACCTCTACCTACATACGAGTATTTTGCGGCCGATTCGATTTTCCAGCGTGTTTTTTCGTCTTGAAAAAAAATTAAACGGCGGTGATGAATTTTTTAAGCGGCAAGGTTTACACTTTGCGATAAAATGTACCTTTGTTTTCATTCCATCGAATGCCGCCAACCGCATTCCATCCGAGGTCGACTGGTTCAAATGAGAGAAAATCGCTTGCGAATGTGGTGACGGCGACGCGAGTTCGATGATTTGAAAAATGACATTTTCAACGTGATTTTTTCTTCTTTTTTTTCAAATCCTCGGCATATCATTTGAAATCCATTTCTGTCTGAATTAATAATCGACTGATTGAAATACAGTTGGCGGCATTTACTCGGCCGAGGAAAAGTTGAATATGGTTCGTGTGTTAGTATCAACTAGGATTGAGCAATTTTTTAAGTACATATTATATGAAAAATAGCGTACCTATGCGAGTGCAAGTTGTAAATCGCGTGGTTTATAACCTTCGACTTGTTTTATGAGAACTGCTTCTGTTTCAACTGGTCAAATTCGATCGAAGTGTATAAATGTATACAGTTTGCTGATGGATTAAATAGAGAAAGGATGAATTGAAGAATACTACCCGCTAAAAAATTAATGTTTTTGATTTTTCGCTTACCTGCCCTAACACTGGAAAAATCATGTTTTTTACCAAGAGAGATGCGTTGCATTAACTCGGGATTTGAGACCACCTCGAAAAGAAATCTCGTTAATCTTCAGCTATCAATCATAAGTAATCTTGATTTTTTTTTTCAAACTCGAAAACAAATGAAAAATCTGAGGTTCCAAAACAAGTCCGAAATCATCACCAAATGATTGTGTGAGACTGAAAACGGGGTAAAAATTAATTTTAGCTGTCTACCCCAATTTAATCTGATTCTGAGTTTTTCTTGGAAAACAGACCATACATACTTAATTTAAATTTTCGAAAATTCAGTAAAAATTGACTTTTGAAATTCGATACTAGAAATGTTGTCTAACAATGTGAGTATTTTCGTACACTTCGTCGATTTTTTCCGTTCGAAAAATATTCAGGTAGTCCAGCACCTTCTTTAAAGACAGGCTTTTTTTTTCAAGTGCACCTTTTGCTTACCATTTGCGCGCAAAGGAATGACTTTCACCTCGTGTTTGTTTTGTTTTTTTTTTAATTTGCCTAGAAACTTCCTATTAAATTTTGAAATTTTTTTGAATTCCGATGTAATTTTTCTTCAGCTAAATTGGAATGACATTTCTAAGAGATTTGTTTGCTACATTTTGCATGCTTTCACATCTACATACTGAGCTGAATTTAACCAAAGGGGCATCTCAACCTACAGAAAATTTTTTGAACCGAGCAACGCTTTCATTCAAAAAAAGCCTGCAAAAGGCAAAAGTACTTTAGCAGCCAAACTTTCATGAGATGCTGAAGTGCATTTTTCAATTCTTGGTAAATTTTTGAAAATCCCTCCCTCCCTCCTTTTTCAAATCGATTGGAAACTGTTTCGAACCATTGTAAACAGTTCTGGAGTCTCCAATAGATTTTTGAAAGTGAAAATTTCCATAAAATTTTACTCAGTGAACTTGAATAACTAACAAAATACTCCAATTCTTGTATGCTGAGTCGATTGAAGGCGGTTTAAAGCCGTTCTGGAGCTTCCAGCTATATTTGAAAATTCAAGATTATCAGAAAGTATGCTATAATATACGGTCCAAATCTACTCTCAAGCACAAACATGATTGAGACGTTTCAGTGTCCCTTTTACTAATTCCAATTTTCCGAAAACAGTTTCTGCCGGTTCAGAATTATATATTTTTCAAGTTTTTCAATTATAAAATCGCAAGGATTTATAAGTGTTAGTATACGATTTCGTGAGTGTATTCGTGCCAAAGTTAATTTAGATCATGTTTATAGTACCTAGACCTACCTAGTTTTTGAAAATCTGGAATTTCCAAGATCTGCTGACGGCTTTAGAACTGCTCACAGCGGTTCGAAACTGTTTCCAATCGATGAGGGAGGGGGGCATGGGCA
This sequence comes from Planococcus citri, assembly GCF_950023065.1. Classification (NCBI taxonomy): domain Eukaryota; kingdom Metazoa; phylum Arthropoda; class Insecta; order Hemiptera; family Pseudococcidae; genus Planococcus; species Planococcus citri. Next base: position 46,887,464 of record NC_088677.1, read on the forward strand.
TCTGAAATAGGGATGTAATACTCGTATCTACATATAGGAGGGGAAAAATATGTGGAGTACCTGAACTGAGTTTTCGATTCTACATAATACATAAGTATAATGAAATGATCTAATTCTCATGATCAAAATCAACGTTGGAAATTGTTTTTTTTTTCAAAAGCTAAGTGCTCCTTAAATTTGATCCATAGGCAGCATATCTGTTTCATTTTTGTTCAATAGTAAATCCATTCATTGGCTTTGAATTTTGAAAGTACGCATTTGCTATTGAACCTCAACCTTCCGTTCATCTGCACACTTGAGTTAGAGGAGTACACATAGAGACTAGAATAGCGAAAATTATACTATAGAACGGCAAGTACCTACATAAATTTTAAAATTAGATAATTCATCAGAGAATCGTCTTGAATCGCCAGTAGCAATTCGTCGTTGTCTTATGGATGTGCATTAGGTATACATAGGTAGGTATATTGTACTCTCGAGATTTGCTATAAGTTTATTAGTACGAGGTCGTTTCTATAATTACCGATGGATACGAAATATAAAAAATGGCTTTTGTCGTGAAATGATGGTGCGCAGCAGTATCCAGATAAATGATAAAATTACACGCTTCTCAGCAGTCTGCCAAGAGAACGCCATAGTCCATATCTTCTCATTATAGGTACATATCTCTATCCCTTTTAGTGGCTAGACTCTTAAGTACCTAACTATATCTACATGTACATACAGTACATGCATAGGTAGGTACTTTGGCTAGATTCCATTCCATAGGACCTCCATTAGAATTACGAATACGTAGATAAAAATGACGACAAATTGATACGTTATTTATGGAGAAAATTAGAACGACGATACTGTGCAAGTGTGCTGCGATGGCGACGTGTCGTACGTCGTGTCGGTCGCTATTAATTTGAAATGTGTGTAAAATTTTAATGAAAACATTGATACTTGTTATGTCAAAAATATAGGTAGGTATGCAGATCTATACTTGTATGTACTGTGTGTATGTTTTAAACGAGTTCACGATCTCAATAATGAGTTATGGAAGTTGGAAATTTTCGGTGGGACGTGAATGAATAGCGCGCACACCGAGAATTACGTAATATGGAAATCGTTTGGTTTATGAGTCGCGCGCGGTATTTGTACATATTTATGTACAATGTACACAAAAGATTGATTCTCATTGCATGTGTAAAGAGAGAAGGAGAAAAAAAAACACGGAATAACCGAGAATTATTTTCGCCCAATGAGATGATGTTATCCATCATCATCGGGATGATGCGGTATTTTGAAAAATGGTCCTGTTAAAAATTTCCGCGTACATTTATCGCCTCTTGTATGAGTATGAGGATGTCATTTCACCTTGAAATGATTCCATCGTCGGTGAAGATAATCTGTAACATATTTCTATATTTACATAAAGGACGCGTAATCATTTTTGAATATTTTCCCCCCTTTTTTCAAGATTCTTTGTTGTATAAAATTAATTGACTAATTATTCTGCTGATAGAATTTCTAATGGATAACCCAGCACGCATTGTGTGTTAGCAATTTAGCCCAGTCATTTTAGATTAATTTTACCGGGTGTTTGACCAGTGCGTCACTTAAACTGACGCACTCTGATTTGAAAAATCGAAAGAACCAAACGTGTTGAAACTTTTAAGAAAAGTTGAGGTTTTCAAAATTTTTAATTTTCTGAAAATCGTTGACCCCAAAATTAAAGCAGCTCCCTGAAAGGACTAAACTATGACAGTTTGACACCCGTACAAATATTTCTCAAAATTTTGGGGACCAATCCTTCTGCATTGCTCACAGACCACGGTTATCTAAACGAGAATCAGTGCCTTTGACAAGCCGGATTTTAACACTTGAGTATAAATGTACGAGTATGTTGCATTCTTCACAATTTTAGGGTCCAACCTCATTCTTTTCGATGAGTTCAGTTTTAACTTTTGGGAGTCAAACTGTTTTCAGAATCAGAATCGATTCTGTTGCCATTTTTTTCTCAACACTTGGAATTTTTTAGTCTTCCTAAATAATGAAGTCTATTTTTCTTTCGGCCTTCAATTCAGCACTTTGTGTGCCTACTCAGTCAACTTATGTAAACCTCTGATAATTTATTCGTCTTTATGCAGAAGATCTCGAATCTGCAGCTATTAAAACTTCGTTTTTGAATTTTTAAATGAATTTTTAAAATTTTAAAATATTGTGCATGTGCAGAATACTTGAGGAAAAAACATTTTTGAGAACTGTTGAAAAACGTTATTGGAATACTTGAATTTTAATGACAACCTATATGGCATTTGGGCAGCTAAATTAATTTTTCGTATCTTTTGCAAATCAGTTTGAACTTTGAAGCCCTTCTAAAGTGGAATCTACCTCATGTTCATCTCATTTTTTGATATGTACACTTATTATATTGTAATTTATTACCTTTTCTTTTGAGGGATTCTAATGAAGTAGAATGACCATTCGACTTTTCTCATTCGCTTGAATTCGTCTTTGGTCGTAAATTTTTACGATTAATAAAAATAAAAGAATTATTTACTCGCAAAACTAACTGACCTTTCCCTATCAATATGTAGGAATTTTTCAAAGGTTAATTTTTGATGGTAACTAAGTAGGTAACTCCGAGTTTATCTTGTAACATCTCATTCCGCAAAAATGACCAATGGCCATATTTGACTTTTTAAGCTGAACAATGTACATATGTGTACCTGCTTTATACTGCAAAATAAATGATAAAATGAAAATTTAATCATCAAATGGCGGAAATCTTTTCAAAAACTTGTCGAATTGTCTCGTAGTTGCTCCAACGTTGGTGTACCACAAGCATATTAAAAATAATTTTTGACCGCTGACTTAAAAAATCATGCTACGTTAAATTTTAGCGATAAATTATTCGTAACTACCGCCTCGCTAAAAATACATACGTGCGCGTTAAAATGGAAAATGCTCATACCGGTTGCCTCAGGTTTTTAACGGTAATGTATGTACGAGTAGTTGTAGGTAAATATTGGGTAAAATTTAATTATTTATTTTCAAAACCACGCTCGCACGTATTCGTTTACCAGCTAAGATGCATAAGATAACCATAAGGTAAGCTAGAGCTGGAGATCGTCTCGAGTATAATATACCTATATATACTCGTACAAAGTACTCGTACTACCATGCTTACATAGTGGCATATATGAGACGCGTAATTACACAAACGCCCCCTTTCTTCTTTCCTCCTTACCACCTTCCAACAACGTATCAGGCGAAAAATCAATCAATCATTGAACATCATCTTTTTAAACGGTTGTTAAATTTGATGGACGACTTTACTCTTATTTTTTTTTCTGTTTTCAATTTGGCTAGATCACGAGTGTAGGTAATGCGGGGGATTTTTAGTTTTACATCTGTATTTTGACTCATACCATAGACCACGTGTATTTGTAGATGAATGATGACGTGCGTAGATAATTTAACGCGATATCTATCGTAATATTTATAGGTATTTGGCAACGTAATATTTGTGTGTAAAAAAAATTGATTGAAAAATTCGTATTTTCATTTCAGGTTCGTGTTCCTTCAAAAACAGCATTTAAATTACGTCCTCGCGATGTAGTTGTCAACATAGCGAAACGCCATTTAGTGGTTGGAATCAAAGGCCAGCCGCCGATTATCGATGACGACTTGCAGCATGAAATCAAATTGGAGGAATGCACATGGGTCTTAGAAGACGGGAAAACGTTTTTAATTAATTTAGAAAAAGTAAGTGCTGATATTTGCGATGATTTTGCGACTATTCAAACGTATGTAGATGAACGAATTTGATCTTTCAACCCTTTCGCGAGTGAGAAGTATTGGTGGATGAATTTTCGAAATGAGTACGGCCTCATAAGATGGGTAAAAACCACCTTTTCTAAGTACCTAGTTTCAAAATATGAAAAAAAATTTGGAATTTAGTAAGAAAGGGTCCAGTGAAAAATTGGATTGAGATATCTGCAGAATAATTCCAAGTTCAAAAAGATCTCTCCGTGAATTTTGAAGTCAACTTTTTTTTTTGTAGGGATTTCATATGGAGCATTTTATGCCAGATGAATTTTATTCTGCTCAAATTTAGGTCTCGAAAAACGTAGATCTCAGAACCGAATTTTGAGCCGTCAAAGTTAATTTCTAATTTTTGGCGAATTTTTGAAAATGTCTGAAAATGAAATAAGTACATATGTAGATTATTTCCTACTCGAACATATTTCACTTTCGAATTTGAGATTGAAGATCACAAAATTTTCACGTGATTGCATTAGAAAACCTTGTGAAGCTAAAATCTGTATCAATTTTCTTTGAATAGAAAAATTCTCATCTAAGTTTCATGACCACTGACCAGTAAGAAAAAATTGTGTTGAAATAAGCAAATAAGATTTAAAAATTTTTAATTTTGATCCCACATTTCCAAGTAAAATTTTAAGAAATGTTCGAATGAGCTTTTACAGGTTTTATTTGCTAAATTAAATAATAGAAATTCCTCTTTCATCCTAAATTAGAGCGGTGTTCAGGGAAAAAAACCAATTTTAATCATTGTTGTTTATTACTAAATTTTTTTAACCTCAAATTTTTGATTTTTTCCCCCAAAAAATTATTATGGTTTTTGAAAATATGTAAGTTGAAACAAAAAAAATGATTCAGTGCATTTTTTGGGTAAGCCTGATTCAGAAAACTAAAAATAAGAAAATGAAAAACTTTCAAATTATTCTTTCAAAAATACTTCCAGCTAATAATTCCATTTCGGGTCAACATACTTAATCGATATTTTTTTTTAAATTGATTTTTCACTCGAGACCCTTTTCTGAAATTTTGAAAAATGCATCCATACATTGAGCTTTTATCTGGCGTCAAAAGGTTGATAATCATACAGCTTGTTTAGGTGTAGGTAATTATGCTTGATAATGACGAAAATCAAATTGAAAAAAAAAATGCAAACATCTGTTTAATCATCAGTCACTGTCAAGGCTTAGATTGTCAGATTATTGCATTACGTTCAACCTAAAATTATGTAAATAGATTTCGGGAAAATACTACGTGAGAGAGTGACGCGAAGATTTTTTATTATTATGTAATCGTCGTCATAAGATGAGATGTTTGTTTTAAATGACGATGTATGGGTAATGATTTTGATGGTGATGGATGTTTTCTCCTCTCAAAGAATCAATATTATTAAGGTGACAAGAGTATATTTGTTGGTATGCTACGGTATTGTATGCTGAAGAGAGAGTGTTAACTTATGACCTTTTTTTTTTTCATGTTAGGTCAACAAAGTTGAATGGTGGTCGAAATTAGTCGTCAGCGATCCTGAAATATCTACCCGTAAAATAAACCCCGAACCATCTAAATTATCCGATTTGGATGGAGAAACTAGAGGATTAGTCGAAAAAATGATGTATGATCAAAGACAACGCGAACTCGGATTACCAACGTCCGAAGAACAGAAAAAGCAAGATATTCTCAAAAAGTAAGTCTCATTATTTATGCAATTAAAAAATAATTTTTTTAGCGTGGATTGTTCATCGCTGGAGGTCGTCGATAAAAATCACTTAGTTTCTTAATCAGTTTTCAATGAAAAACTTCACGGAAGAAATTAATTAGGTACTGTGTATTTTTAATCAATGTCACAAAAATTTAAAAGCTCAAAATCCAATCGTCTAATAGCATTATCTGGAAAATACTCTGATTGGCAGGGTCTTTCGGAATAAACACTCGTGCGAATTATCAACGCTTCAATGATAGAAAATCTTTATTCGATAATTGTATATGTATGTATTAGGTATTTTGAAGCTGTAGGTACATTTTTAAAGGTGGCTACAAAGAAGAGTCATCTCGCTTTTGAAGTCAAGTCGATGAAGATTGACGTTATCTGTGTACTGAATAGGTGTTCATTTCCAGTTTTTAAAACCTCCGTTTTCAGCATGGTTTACCAAAAACCCATTATTTGCGTAAATTCCTTCAAAGCGTTGATTGTTTGGAAAATTTATAACTGATTTTAGTTTTACGGGGAAAAATCCGTAATACATATGTACATCGTCCATTAATTGAAAAAAACGAAGGAAAATGAAATGTTTTTGTTGATTGTGAATCTTTTATATGCGATTTGATATGTAGGGTTTCGAATTCATACGGGGGATTTGAAGAATGCTAATACATGTACATATCTAAAAGAATACTTTAAATGGGTGCTATCATTCCTTACAATGTATGTATAATTGTGTGTGTAACTGTGTATTGTGTATAATGCACGTATACTTAATACATTTATAAAAAATTGATTTATTCATGTTTGGTATGTACGTAATATGCATGGGTATTTGGTGTATTATGTACATGCATTGTTCCATCCCGTAAGTATATTTTTTGCTTACTGTTGCAACATTTTTAGTATTTTTTTTTCAATTTTTGATTTCGGTTCAAAAATTTATTTGTCGTACTTATTTTAATGTGAATTTATATTTCTTCTATTCAAAGCAAAAATATTTAAATACTTGGATGATTATACTTTGGAGAGACAATACTATACGTAATACAATGTATGGAAAAATAATTTTTGTACCTAATTTTTTTGCAGATTTATGGAACAACATCCTGAAATGGATTTCTCAAAATGCAAATTCAATTAAAGAATTTAAAATAATTATTCGCATACTTACGAAGGATTTAAGTAAATATTGTTCCGCGGTTTGAAGAAGAAGAAAAAATGAAAGAAAGAAAATAATTGATCGGATAAAATGCACTTTTTTGTACGTATCTGAATAAATTCCGTATCACAATTTTATAATATTAATTTTCTTGCATTAATAATTTTTTTATTTACTTGTATTCTTGTATTTGATTTTTATTTCGAAGTGAGATTTTTTTCATTTAATGGAAGCTTTTTAGTAAATTTTTTTTTACTGATGTTGAATAAAGAATGTTTTAAGATTTTTGCTCTGAATAAAATAATATTTTAGTAGTTTGGTGTTTTTTATGTGCGAAAAATTCATTTCTAAAAATCGGAAAAATTATATTTTTCGCCATCTTGCATAACATGTAGAGTAGGTTTTAATTTTTATTGATTTTATCGAAAGCATTTTCTTAGTCTATGTTAGTAAATTGGAAACTTGATTGAGGAAATCATATTTATGTAGTTGTACAAAATTTTGAAAACTTTTCTTTCTCCCCCTCCCCCTAATTATTCTTCGCTTCAAAAGTAATACACTTTTTCATTTCATTTATTTATTTATTTACTTACTTTTTTTTTGTTTTGAAGAATCCTGTCAACTCGAATTATGAAAATGACATCTTTTATGAAATTAATTCGTGATCACTGCGGTTTCTTCCAATTTTTTTTTTAAATTATTGATTCAATTAGTATTCATTTCTCATTACTGTGATACCATTTGCAATATTTCATGTTCAAAACAATCATAATTACTCGTATATAAATTTGTAAAAATGTTTTAAAACACATTTCAGCCATTTTTATAATATCAGTTCGTTACAATTTTATAATTAAGAATTAAGAAACAAATCATAAAAACATCACTCAAAAAAAATAATTATTTAAAAAATGGTAAAAAAAAGTTACATATTTCATTCAATAATTAAATGCATACCCTTGTATTTACCCATTTGGTAGTAGGTACTAGGTAGGTAGGTAGGTAGGTAGATAGGTACTTATCAAAATAAAGGCTTGCCATGCCTGTAATCTAATCTAACTGGGTAACCTGCTACACTCCTTATAACCATGTCTACATTTAGTTCAATATCTTCCATTTTGAAATCGGTGGTTATTTTGAAATTACGTATCAAAGTTGAAAGTTGAGCCTTCATCGATACCATCGCGTATTTTTGACCTGCAGAGCAATTTTTCAATCAGTTTGCGTAAAAATAATTTAGCGGATTATAAAATTTTGTTGTTTCTTACCCAAGCATCCTCTAGGTCCTGTACTGAATGGTACAAAGCTAGATTTATGTCGATTTGCAACTTTATCCGGATCAAAGTTGCTGGGATCCCAGATTTCAGGATTTGGGTATATTTCAGGATCGTGGTGAATTCCATAAATGCCAAGTGCAATATTGCATCCAGCCGGGATGATTTTTCCATCTAAAATTATTTGGTTATTATGATCGCGAATTTTCAAAGAAAAAAAAAAAAAAAAACCATAATGCAAAAAATGCAACATACTGCTGATTTGTATGTCTTCTCGCGCATGACGTAGTATAACTGGTACAACTGGAAATCGTCGTAGGGTTTCTTTAATACATTGCTCCAAGTATGATAATTCTGAAAGATCTTCTAGATTTGGTAAACGATTTCCGTCACCGAATACTGAGTAGATTTCTTCATAAACTTTTTCCTAAAAGTGAAAGACAACTTGTTTTATTTTTTAAACTCGGCCAAGTACATATATATAGGTACTTATTACTGATTGCAATTTTTTTTTCAAATTGGAAAGTCAGAAATCTCAAAAAACAAATTAGAATTTGTATAAAATCATAATTCATAACAAAAACAAAAAACAAGTTTTGTTACAAAATTGAAATAATATTCAATTTGATTTTGAATATTATTTCGGATACCTATTGTTTATTGATTTTTAATTTAATATTCCATTTTTTTCCAAATTGAAAACCGTTTTTGGAAATTCTATTCTCAGAATTTCGTACTTACTTGAATGTCTTGTCTCATTCCCAACATCATCAAACAGAAGCTATTGGTCACAGCGTTAGTTTCACTGCCCTAAAACATTGAAAATGAAATAATTTTGCTAGGTACAATTAAAGAAAAATTATACTTAGCTATATATGTATTTACTCCAAACATGATAGAAATCACTTCATCCGTGAGCTCCTTATCTGAGAAATTCGCATTCACATCATGAAAATGAATCAAGATATCGATGAAGTTTCGCATTGTTTTTTCTGAAACAGGAAATAAAGCTCAAGTTGGGTAGCTATTTTCATTATTGTTAAAACTATGAAGTTGAAAATTTCGAAATCGATTTTTTTCCTCCAAAAATTATCCTCAATTTTACACATCACATTGCTTTATAAATTATTTCGAGTTTTGGTTGTTTCATGTCGTATAATTCATCGGAACGCTGCTCCTTAAGATTTTAGAATAGTCAACACATTGGACGCCCTGTGTGATTTTTTTCTTTCGCAATTATTTTTAAACCAAAAAAGTATTTTCGGATCCATCAAATTTATGTATTTTTTCCTAGTTATTTGATAATATTGTAAAGAAAATTTGAAATTTATCTCATGTTTGAAATGTTGTTCTATTTCTATATAGAAACTTTCCTCGTTTCCTTTTTTTTTATATTCAATTTCTCCATTCATTCTATGTTTTTCAGCAGTATTTATTGTTGTGCGATCTCTTTATGAATCATGGAAGGGGATGGTATTTTTTAATTTAATGTATTCGACATTAACTTTTCATTAATATTTTGTAGTCTTAATAACATTTTTCTGGCTAATAAAAAAAAAAAAAAATGAAAAGGATTTAAACCATTTCTCATATCTATGATGTTTTTTAAAAAACTTTCTAGAAATACGTAAAATCCTGAAAAACTGAAAGTTCATCGCTTACCTTGTCCTGTACTAACGTAACCTTCAGTTTTCATTTGCTGGAATAATTCTCGTCTTTTTTTCAACATCTAAAAATTATTTTTAAAAAGTTCATCTGTCTATATTAAACTTTTTTATCGTTTAAAAAGTACATATGCGCGTAGGTACTAGGTAGGTATAAGAAAATGTGCCATTTACTTTTAATGGTAATTCTTGAACAGTATTGAATATGTTTCCGTACCCCAATAGGTATCGATAAGCGAGAAAGAAAAATGAAGGCATCAACCAAGGTTTATAGAATCTTAGACTCACCAATTCTGCGGATCTGAAACATGTATCAATTTTAGAAATAAAATAAATTGGTAGATAAATAAATAAAACACTTCGAGTCGACAAAATTTGTGGACGTCATGGCATGATTCATTTTTGCGACTTTCAATACCATTTGGCGTTTAAATTAGGAAAAAATGGTGTTTTTTATGAGTAAAAAAATTTGCGGGTTTTCAGCCAAAAAAAAGGAAAACTACACAATAAAGTGTTTAAAATTTTAAAAGATTAATTTGTTCGAGGCACGTTTTAATTTTATAGGAGATGAGGGGTTAAAGGAAAGGAATAGGAGTAGTTACAGTTTAGTGTAAAATGTTGGCCATTTTGAGAAAATTGATTAATGTTTGATTTTTTTAAAATAGGAAGAACGCGGTTTTGACTTTTGATTACAATTTTGATCTTAAAATTTACTAATGATCACGATCGGACGTTATATTTCCAGTTTTTATCTATTTTAGTTGGAAGATTTTGAATGTGTGATCTTTACTTCATTAAAGCTCGTCCAAATTTCATCACTTCTGCTGAATCGTGGACATCCTTGTAACCCATCGCGGTTTCTAAATATTAACAAAACAAAGACATTAAATTGTTGTAAATTATTTACAACGTATAATTAGACAAAATGCATAATAGGGTATTGAATACCAAGAAGCGCTGTAAAAATTGTTAGTTCAAGGATTAAATTAAAGTCGTCTCTGAATCTGCCTGAACACGTTAAAATTTTTTAAAGTTCTTTCATGAATGAAATAAGTAGTTGTGCCTAATTTTGATATTTTTATACAAAAATACTTATTTACAATTTAAATAATTATAATTTTTTGAACGATGCATAGAAGGTATGATTTTTATGTTTCATTTTCGAATCATCTGTCTGTGTATTGAAATGCAGTTTTGTTTTTTTGCTTTTCTATTTCCTTTTTCCTTAAATAACGTGAGAAAGAGGTAATTTTATTAGAGTATGAAATTAACTTTTATAATGATCGTCATTACATTTTATTACTTTTTGATTTCATATAAATTGTAGTTGGCCTATTTTGTTGAAAAAAAAAAATGCAGGGATTCATTCATGAAATTGTACAAAATTAACTTTTTTCATCACTAGCCATCCATGCTAGAAGACAATATGGAAATCTACCAGAAAAAATATATGCCCAAAACATATTATTCAACCGATAGAAATAGATAGATAACTATACCTACATCGTTTGTGTCATCGATTTTTGAGGTTCTTAAAAATTCACATTGTGTGAAATACCTACTTAGCGTGAGTCGATCCGAAATGATTTTAATCGGCTTTCGCAAATCAATTTTCGTTTCTTAGTTAATCAAAAATTGTTTTTTTTTTATGTAAATCAGATCGAGCAGAAAATTCTCAACAAATTGAACTGGAAGGGAAAAGTGTTAATTTTGTTCCTTGTCACGTATGTAATTCTAAGAATCCAGGGTCACGTTCGTGACCCCACCCCGCCCCCCCTCCCAAAAAAATAAAACGAAAACGACGATTATAGACGAAAACGAACGGAGGAAAACAACGAAACAAAACGGAACGAACAGACACTGATATTCTGAAAGGAACTCGTCTTTATTACGGCGTGTGCTGCCAACTCATTTTACTGAGAAAGCGTTTGTCAAATTGAAAAATTGAAAGTACCATTCTTTCTAATTTTTCAAGCGCTTTCTTTTGAGACCATAGCGAAGTTTGTACGATAAAAATTCGCGGACTTGGAGTTTAGCAGTTTTTTGTCATTTTTTTAAAATTCTTCGTAATCTCCGAGAGGGCTACTGAAAAAACGGCTGAACCAATTTTGATGAAATTTTGGAATTGAGTTCTACTCGTTGAATGCTCTGACCTTTTGGAATCAAATTTTGAAAATTTCGAAATTTGACCCTTCACCCCCCCATTTGGGGCCCCAAAATTTTGAAAAAATGAAAACTGATATCAAAAACGGAATCTATGGGTTGAAATACATAAACTGTGAAAATTTCAATTTAATAGGATGATTGTTGAGGGTTGTAGAGCTTTCGAAAATTTTGCTGTTTTATCAATTTCAACACTTTTCAAGTATCAAACGTGAAATAATGGCAACGAGTTGAACTTTCCAATTAGTAAAAGCGACTATTCTCAGGTTTAAGGAATCTATATTCAAAATTTCAACTCGTTTACTTTCCGATTAAGCTCTGCAGCTTTGATTAAATTTGTGCAAAAAGAAAGGACCGTTACATTTGAATGCAATGCGTATTCCCATACAGTTTTGCCATCTAGCGCAGCAGTAATTTGTTGTAGTGGCTGAATTACAAAGCAGCCGCGTGGCTGCGTGCGTTATGCGTCGGATCACCATGCCAGAGGTCCCCGGTTCAAATCCTGTCCAACTCTTGATATTTTTTTCAAATTTTTTTTAATGCTTAATATTTTCTTTTGAGTAATTTTTTTAATAGACAAATTTACGTTTCGGCCAAATAGACGTTTCCATATTTTCACTTTGCTGTTATTAATGAATAATTACTTAATGCATTTTTTTTCATTTTTTATGGAACTGAAGGAGATTAGGGAAATTTTTATCTAGTCATAAATTCAAGAGGATGAAATTTCCTTTTTCTCAATTTCATACAGTAATTGCGATTTTTTTTTGTATGCCAAACTTAAATTGAAATTCACAAAATTTTTAGCAAACATTGGTAATATAATAAGTACCTAGTTTAATAAACGAAAATGTTCGAAATTTTATCCTTTTATTTAATTTTTTTTTTACCAAAAGCACTAGCGTTTCTGTTCAAAACTTCAAACTCAAAGTTGTAAAAATTTGTTGTGCTCGGTAAAAATTCAACTTCAAACTAAATTTCTCAACATTTTCAGTGAATAAATGCGTATTTTATTGAACTAAAATTTAAAAATTTCATTTTCTTTCAGATGGTTTTTTACCCAAAACAATAGCGTTTACTGTTCAAAAGTTACTAAGACTCAGAGTGGTGAAAAGTAGCCATGTGTGGTAAAAATCACAACTCAATACTCATTGAAGTAGAATTACTATATCTACTTACTACTTAGTGAAGTTAGTACCTACCAAAGCTTTAGTAAGTATTATTTGAATGGTAAACACTAGCGAAATGGATGAAAACCCATTTTGAAGAGCATACAATTCTGAACATTTTGGTTTTATTAAAATACGACGCATTCACTGAAAATTTTGTGCAATTTTAGTTTGAAGTTGAATTTTTACTGCGCATGGCACTTTTTCACAACTTTGGGCTTCCATAAGATTTGAACAATAATTAATGCTAGCAGTGGTGCTTTCGGAAAAAAAAACAATAAACAATGGATAAAACTCGGAAAATTTGGTTCATTAAAATACCTATTCGTTCACTCAAAATTTTGCGTAATCTTAATTCAAATTTAGCCTACAAAAAATCTAATTTATTCGTTTCATGATTTCATTAAATACAAATAATTTCCTGCAAAATTGTTTGAGTAATATCCAGCGAATTTTTAAACATTCTTGGAGCTTCCAGCACATTTTTGAAACTTGAAAATGCAGTTGGAAAGCCAAAATTTATTCTGCAAGCCAATTTGAAATACCCTATGAAGTTGACTGCAGTTGGATTTCAAGTCGTTTTGGACCCTCCAGCGACTTTTTGAAAATTACTGAAGCCCCCAGCAGATTTTTGAAACTTGAAATTCCCTCTAAATTTCATCAAGTGGAGTTTGAAAGTCGAAATTAAGTCTGCACTCCTCTATCAAGTCGGCTTCAGGTGGATTCAAGTGATTTTGGAGCCTCTAGCGACTTTTTGAAAATACCTGGAGCCTCCAGGAGATTTTTGAAATATAAATTTTTATAACACTCTATTGAATGGAGTGAGAAAGGTGGAATTCTGTTGCAATTTCATGTTTTAAAAATCTGCTGGAGGCTTCAAGAATTTTCAAAAAGTCCCTGGAGGCTTCAAAATAACTTGAACCCACTATCAGCCAACTTAATGCCGTGCTGAAGTTGGAATTGAGCCTGAATTTCGAATTTCCCACTCTTAATTGATCAAATTTTATGAAAATTTCGAGCATTGAAAATGCTGGATGGCTCCAGTAATTTTCAAAAAGACGCTTGAGGCTCCAAAACGGCTTGAAATCCACCAGCACTCGACTTAATAGTGTGCTCAAATTAGTTTGCAGAATCAATTTCGGCTTTCCAACTAGCTGCATTTGTTGAAATGTTGAAAGAATTTCAAGTTTCATGTTTCAGTACCTATCTGAGTGTTTAAAAATTGGATGATTTTTTTGATGAAAATTTGAACAAAGTAGGTACCTGCACTACAGCGACATTTTCATTCTGAAGTTTGTATTTTAAAGTTTAATGAATTTGAAATTTGAAATTTTTCAATACCTATTGCCAATATTTTGTCCAACTTTTATGAATTAAGAAAAAAATGTAACTAATTTCTAACATGTCAAAATTTTGAAAAAAACTACAACTTCTTGGTATTTCGAGATATTGAACTCGTCTGTCTTTTGGAAACAAAAAAAATCATAAATTGTCAAAATTCTGTCAACCTTTTTAAAAGTTGAAAAAAAAGTTTGTACACACTACGTAAGAAAAACAACTGATATCCCCCAAAAAATTCTCCGAAAAAGAATCGTACACCCCGCCCTTATCAGAGGAAAGAATGTAAATATTTTAGTAATAAAATGTTGTGATATCATTTTGAAAACCGCCCCTTAAAGTTCAACCAAATTTTTAAGGTTTTTCCTCCGAAGTCAAGATTATAAGTTAATTCTGAAACACCTTCTTTTTAACATAATTTTTAATCAAAATAAGCTTTCAATTATCAATATAAAACTATTAAGTGTGTAGGTTCAACAACAAAAATTAAAAAAAAAAAATAGGACAGACACAGAGTTCGAAGAAGCTTGGTAATCTAATCTGAATGTTCAACTGTGTCTAGCCCAATTTTTTTAGAAATTTTTTTGTTGTTGAACCCACACACTTGATAATTTTGTACTAATAATTGGTCTAAAAAAAATTTGGGCGGACACCGTTCAACGTTCAGGTTAGATTAACCAGCTTCTTCGAACTCTGTGTCCGCCCAAATTTTTTTTAGACCAATTATTAGTACAAAATTATCAAGTGTGTGGGTTCAACAACAAAAAAATTTCTAAAAAAATTGGGCTAGACACAGTTGAACATTCAGATTAGATTACCAAGCTTCTTCGAACTCTGTGTCTGTCCTATTTTTTTTTTTTAATTTTTGTTGTTGAACCTACACACTTAATAGTTTTATATTGATAATTGAAAGCTTATTTTGATTAAAAATTATGTTAAAAAGAAGGTGTTTCAGAATTAACTTATAATCTTGACTTCGGAGGAAAAACCTTAAAAATTTGGTTGAACTTTAAGGGGCGGTTTTCAAAATGATATCACAACATTTTATTACTAAAATATTTACATTCTTTCCTCTGATAAGGGCGGGGTGTACGATTCTTTTTCGGAGAATTTTTTGGGGGATAGAATATTTTCAAGTTCATACATGAATTGGATGGGCTTATTTAGCGACGAATTTTTTAGCTCAAGCTTTTTATCACGTTATCTTTTATCGTAATTCTGTGATTTTTCCAAATATAATCTTCGATAGATCTCTCTCCCTAGTCCCTTCCAAGCAAAGTCCATCGCATTGCTGCAAGTGCAAGATACCTTTACCTACCTCAATACACGCATTCTATATGGTGGGATATGTAATTCATAAAAACCACGTGCTTGTTACGTATAAACTAGTTATGAATGAAAAGAAAGACGTGTTCAAACCACACGCTATTTAGCGACCGGTTTTACGGTATACGAGTACATACATATTTTTACTAGGTACGTTAACTAATTATCTTTCTACTTTGTTATATCAGTCTGCAGAGTGCAGACGATGATAACAGTTGAATCATATCGAAGTATTCAA
This sequence comes from Planococcus citri, assembly GCF_950023065.1. NCBI lineage: Eukaryota > Metazoa > Arthropoda > Insecta > Hemiptera > Pseudococcidae > Planococcus > Planococcus citri. The sequence goes on from NC_088677.1 coordinate 46,903,304, forward strand.
CGACTTCCATTTGAATTTTTTTTTAAATAAAGATGTTCAATCGAAAGAATCTGCATTGGTGCTACGTACTTACCACAAATTGTCATTATAGATGTTTGCGTGATATACGGCCACAAGTCGAATTGTTTTCCAGTTCCGACATCTTTTTTCAATCGTTTAACCAGATTGACGTTTTGTTCATTGAATATTTGCAAAAAATAGTGAAATAGGATGGTCGGGTTGAATGCAGGATTTATAACACGACGATTTCGTTTCCATTTTTCCACTGTTGAGAGTACGCCAAATCGAATGAGTTGATTTTTCAAAGTAACGGATAGCAAGCTTAAAATAGTACCTACCTGTACCTACCTAGGTAGCGTAGGTAAAATTAACTATAAATTTAATTATCTCTGTTTCCATTTCCAAGTTTAGAACTTTCGAAACATTTAGCAACAATAGAAGTGTCAATGGTTGTTAAATTATGACAATATTGGCGATTATTTTCAATTTTTCGCTTTTCAATTTCTTATTTTAGTTTAAAATTTAGAAAACATAATATCATAATGATGATTTTTACGATCGTATCCATCGATCTCATCACACAACGTCGCAAACATTTACCTCTATAGTCTCATTTATTTATTTATACCTACTCTTCCAACTGTTATGGAAACGTGAATCTGCACTTGTTGGTTTTAAAAACATGAATGCATTTTAAGGTCGCGCATGAAATAAAGTTTGAACAAATAAAAGTAATGCATACCATCTCTCTTCCTTTCATTAAAAAAAAATATATGTCCTGCATGTTCAAATAAGGAAGCGAGATACGTCTTAAGCCAACAAGTTGGAAATGTGTAGGTACATACTTACCTACAAATACATTTATCTACCTACTCAAGCGGAAAATTGTAAAAAAAATAAAATTGTTCAATTTACTTACGTTCAGAAGAAAATACTCCATCGCCCAACATGTCTACTACGAATTTGTAACTGCTATCTTTCTCCAAAGTCTTAAATGCTACCGTCTGTAATAAAAAAATATGTTGTAAATTCTCTGCATTCTATCCAACAACATTTAATGATGGCATGTGAAAATTTCTCGAATTACCTGAAAGTCTTCTGGATTGGCAATGATTACGTATGGTTTGTTGACCAGCCATATTCTAAATGGGCTGCTATAGGTATTCATAAGTGTAATAGCTTTTTTTAAAACATCTGAAAAAAAAAATTGTAGATATTGTTACATTTTCAACAAATCAGTTCGACGAGTAGATAGTGGAATTTTTCTGTATATTTTATATTCGTAAAATTGTTCAAATTGTAAAGCATGCGAATAATACACCCACTTTGGATTAAGAATTACGTGCATCTGTGTCGTGTGTACCTAAACCTATGTCTACTTTGAAAAGTGGAAACACGTGTTCGAGATATTAATAGACCAAAACAATGTCAACCGCTTTCGATCAATTTAAAAGCTCCGATTAAATTGCAAGTTCCCGACGTGTGAGTTTAAAAAACTCAATTTCAATGGCGATTCGCTTTATTATTAATTTTAAGAACTTTGAAGTGTACAATGTGCTTACTAGTTGCTGATGGTCATGATGGTGTTATTATAAACACAATAGTTTCTGTAGGGAATTCCGCGCCAAGGTTTTTGTAATCGTAGTCTCTTCCATTTACTGTTTCAATTTTTTGATAAATTTTGAAGGATTTAATTTCTGTGGCAATTTTTTTCAACTAACAATAAAGGTATTTTGAAGATTTTAGAAAATTATCTGAACTTGACTCTTGAATATTGATAGTTTTTTTTTGTATTAGACCTTCGGAGAATATGGAATACCCATCTTACTCATTTCGAATCCACCTTTTTGAAATATCAAAAAATTAAGACATTTTTCTGATGAGATTTTAAAAAAAAATATACGAGAAAATTTGTTTTTTTATAAATTCTTAGAAAACTAGGATTTTTTTTCAAAGTTTGCGTTAGGTACTTGAAAACAATTAGGTATTAGATGATTTTTCTTTTACTGAAGACAAACTGAAATCAATTGTAATATACTAATTTCGAAGATTTTTTGACGTTAAAATGCTTGAAAATTGAAGAATATTTCAAGCATCATTCTAAACAAAAATAAATGTGAATACATAAGTAGGTATGAGTATATTAAAAAGAAATCAGTACACTTTACTGATGTTCCTGTACGTAAAAAATTCTTGCTTAAAAATTTATTACCTGGGATGAATTTATGTAGGCAGGTATAGGTAAGGTACTTACGTACTTGGTACCGTACAAATAATGATTTAAGCGACTCTTGGCCATAAAATATCATTCCGAGAAAAGTCCAGGATCTTTATTTTGCTAATTTTTAAATAGTTGAGAAATGTACATATGTACCTTAATTGAAAATACCTAGATGGATTGCCGACAACGGAAACAGAATTTTAAGATGAAGCTATTTCGTCAGTACTTAGGTACCTAGGTATACTTTTTTATTTGTGTGGGTTTAGCCATAAAACATCTGAACCAGAAAATTGGTGAATGTGTATCTTCATAGTCTCTCATTGACGTCATTATTTTCACTAACGAATCACAAGTTTGAAGTCGAAAGGAATTTTCCTAATTAATCGGAAAACTCGAATATTTTTTAAAAATTTCGAGTGTTTGAAAAATTCAAAAACTGAGGGTAGAAGGCGCAAAATCAACTGAAATTATTAACGAAGAGTGATTCCATGCCAACTCAACCAAAACAGTTCAACATATAATTTTTGACCTCGCACTCTTCTATGTACATATTTTGTACATAGTTTACACATTTAAAAAAAAAAAAGATGTAACCACTCATGAGCTGAGAAATATTAAACGTTCAATTTCGTTATTTTGAAAACTTCCCTAAGGAAAGCTTAGGAACATAATTCAAACTCGAAGCCATGGCTTAAAATTATTGTTTTTAAATTATTAGCAGTAAGTAGGTTGATAAGTAATTTTTTATTAGTTCGAAGTAACGTATTCTCAAAATGTGTAGTTTGAACGGAGAGGACACCCCCTCTAAATTAAACGACAAAATTGATTCTTTAAAATGTTGAAGTCGATCGGCCGTGTAACATATCGAGTAGGTACCTACTGTAGGTTATTTGTTTTTTAAGGTAGGTACCTGTACTGGTAACAAATATACGTTCATTTTTTTGATCCAACTTCTTTCACGTGCCCCAACTCCTAAAATTTGAATTTTGCTCCGGAGGTACGCCTGGAGGGGAGAAATGGGCCCTCAAAGAGGAGGCATTTCCGAAAAGGTCGTGGTTTTTTCGCTCTGGCCTCTACCCAGCTTGTTTTGGGGAAAATTAACCCGTCCAATGTGAGAGTATATTTGAGATTGTGCGTCAATGTACAATGTACATATGCTATTGCCGCCAAAATCCAAGATCACTTTCAAGATTCTGCCGAAAGATGGAAAATTTGCAAATCGCTTATTTTTTTGGATAAATTCGTGTTTTGAAAATTTTTTCTTCGCAAATATCTCGCATTGATTGTGCCAAAATATTGAAAGATATCCTTTCTGAAAATGGGGAAATATTTTGGAAAGCAGTGGTACCAATTTGTTGGTCATTATTGCCAACTTCAAAAAATCGAAAAAATGGCCAACAAGCAGGGTCGTTGTGATCCGGATCATTTTCTGCAGTAGGAATCGTGATCCGTAATCCGGATCATTATACCACAACGATTCGTGATCTATGATCCGATTCAAAATTTTCCGCAGATCATTTTTTTCACCAGTAATGCTGCATTGCTGCATGTTTTTGCTTTGAAAATTCGATTTTATTAAAAATTAATGGAGTTGAACTCAATTTTTCGGATATTGACGTAGGTACAATTGACGTAATGTCATTGGTTTTTCGCTAGGATGCTTAGTTTTTGATTTTTTGACAAAAAACTAAGTAAAACTTTTTGAAATTATTTGTTGAAAAATTTGCAAATTGAGTTTCATAAAAGTCGATCACGGAGGTGAAAGGAAATGTGAAAATTTCATTTTTCAGTTTCTGCAAATTTGCAAGCTGATGAGGCTGACTTTTTCCCACCCCTGTATAATGTGTTATTGCAATTTTTTGAAAATAGAATGGTAAAGAATTCCCTCTTTTTCCTATTCCTAATTTTATTGAGTTATTAAGGTTACAAAACTCTTCTGAAAAAAATCGGTACTCCCAAACATGATTCTTTGAATAAAATGAATGTCATAAATTAAAAGAAAAGAAGTTTTTTAAACGTCGAATTCAACAAAAAAAATCAGTAATTAGATAATAAAATATAAAAATGTTGATTTGCCTTATTAGAAAACTTGAATAAAACATCAGTTGAAAATAGAGTTCAACAGCGATTATAAAAATTAAAAATTCTCACAAAAACACGAGTTTAATTTTTAAAAAAACAACACAAAACAAACACCAAAATATTAAACAATGAACCACCGAACACGAACGCTTTTTTAAAATAAAATAAAATGTAAGTATCGATCTTTGAAAAAAAATAAGTTCTTTACCTGGAGTAAGTGAAAAACGTATAATTCAAAACAAAACATACCTTGCGGGGATCCTAAAAATTCATGAGCATTTCCAATCAAAGGATATCCTTTAGGTCCATCGTACTGCTCGATTATCTTCTCCAAACGACGGCGTTTAATTTTATAATTAATGTAGTAATAAACCAAACTCAAAACCGCAGCGAAACAAAGAAAAGTGAAAATCTGTTTATCGTGACTAAACGATATCAAAACACTGTAGTATAAATGATCAACATTAAGAGATTTATCCATCTTGGGATACAGGACGTAACTAAATTTCTTCCTTCCTAGTGTAACTAGCCGCGAAAAAATAAACCCGAACGCGAATCATCGCGTTGTTTTATACAAATTTTATTTTGCCGCACGTCTTGGGTGTTGGATCATTGTGAAGTATGACAATTGTTTTTTTTTCAAAACCAAACTGGTTTGCGACGTGTTTGATGTGCACTGTGCAGCCTTGCTGAAAAGTTCACGTGACGAAACATTTTGGAAAATATTTACCCAGGTATAAAAATCTAAAATTAGTACTAAATGCAAAAGGGTGTTTTATTCTTAAAAAAAAAAAAAAAAAAAAAAATGTTTCCGTACCATTTTTTTTTTTTTTTTTTTTAATAGAAGACGATTTCGAAAATGAATTTCAGATCATGATTTCATGATTTGGTTGACTTTTTCCCAATAATTATTATGTCATGTCATATGTGTTTGTACTTTGTAGGTGGAGGTTCTGCCAATATTATTCAGTTGATTTTAATGTAAGTACGAGTATATATGTAGGTACCTTTTTTCAAAATATACTCTTTTTTGCTCAAGCCTAATGATATGTTGGTTATTTTATTAGGTGTTAATATAGGTATAAATGAGCAAATTCATTCATCTAACCTAACCAGCACAACTATTTAACAATTCAATGATTATAATTAGAATGTTTTTGAATCTATTTATTAATTAATGAAACATTTTACATTATATAACGCATCGCATACCTTTTTCATACTTACTTACCTATTCGTAAGATTTCCAAGAATTATAAAATTGGTGTGAAAGGGAAAACTCAATTGTGAATCACGATAAAGGCCCAAAATGAATATGCGACCGTCTAATATTCATGTCATTGACCGCATCTCTACCTGAGTTCGAATTTTCTAAATCAAAAAAACGCAGGTAAGTTGAAGTACCTAATAGGTACCCAAGTGAATATCTGGGTTTTACTCGCCTGCTTACCTTCTCTTCACATGATAATCATTATGTATCATAGGTATTAGGTACTTACAATTTTTGATGCAACAAGTGGTAGGTTAGGGACTCCATATACGAAGTCGAATTTATAAACATACCTGGTGATTTTCCTTATTTAAGCTAATCGCGAAGATATAATTAAAACAATGCAATTTTCTACTAGATACGTATTTCAACAGCCGTAAAAAATTGCTTTCAACGATAAAAATTTTAAATTCAACGTTCCAATCAACGTTGAAATAAGAATATCAGACAACAGGAGCCATTTCAATCGTTGGTTGATACCTAGTAAGAGTTTGGGGAGGGGGAGGAGCAGAATTGAGTACCTATTTTGTTCTTGCCAGTTATAGGCTATTACCCTTTCATATGTACATTTGCTCTTGAAATGTTGATTATTGATAAAGAAAATTGTTAAGAGTAAATTCAGTAAAAAAGTTGATAAAAATTATTACTTATAGTACCTACTTGATGAATGATTGAAAAATTGATTTTTTTCCCCTCATAGGTAGGTCTAGGTACTAGGTAGCAGGTACCTAATCATTTTTTTTTTAAATTTCTGCAAATTATAATTTTTCAAGCGTTCCTCTCATCTAATGCGGTGGAATGAAGAAAAAGTCTCAATGATGCTCTAGGTGGGGATCATTGTTTGAAAATATTGATAGGTAGGTACCCATCTATCTATTGAAAAAAATTTCAGTCAGTTTTCTGAAATATATCTACCCATTTTTTTGATTGTATTTCATAATATTTTAGAATTTTTGAATTTATAAAGAAATTTATTTTCCAGTGTAGGTGGTTCAAAGGCTCATATCACATAGGTAGAAAAATTAAAATCTGATCAAATTGAGGTAGGAACCTGAAATTTAGTTTACGCCCTTTTCTTTGCCCCCTTCATTCAATTGTTGGTGGTTTTGACTGAAATTGAAAAGTGAAAATCAGCATCTGAAATTTGGCTTGGATGAAGGCCGAAAGGAGATACTTTTTGGATGCTCTTTTGATTTTTCTTCACCCAGTCCGAATTTTCATACCGATTGAGAAATGAGATCTCGACCTTTTTGAGATAAATTTAAATAAACACGGTTCCAATTTTTAAAATTATTGAAAAATTGATATCGCCCTTTCATAAGTTTAAATAAATGCTGATTTTTTTGCATCAACTGTGCAGATTACAGAACATTTTTGCTTATTCAAGTTAATCGAATTTAAAGATTTAGAAGCGACGTTGCCTGTCCGGTTACAGTAGAGGTAACCGGTAAAACATAATTGAATTTCAATGACCTTGACGTACCTATATATTTTCTCTAGAGAAGATTATACGATGATCTGAGTGCGATTAAAATCACATTCTACGAACAGGAGCGCAATATTTTTGAAACCGTAAATTCTATTTATCAAAGCACTGGTTTGAGATAGTTCAGTTTTTTCAGTGCCAATATATGTATAGGTACCCCCTTGGCCCTTCTTAATGTGTAAGATCGTGAGTAATTACTGTTTCTTTGAGAAAAAAATCGTAATTCTGGTGATGATCATCAACCATTATTACAACTGCGACTCTTTTTTTTTCTTCAAATTTTCAATTTTTATTGTAATGTAGGTACTTAAGTAAGTTGTGATTCAAAACTACCTCTATCATTCTCCTCTGCTTAAGCTTATACCTGAACTGAGGAACGAGCGAGGGTATAATGACTACGTACCTTTCGAATATGAACAATTAATGCAAACAGGCGTATAAGATTAGGTAGGTGAGTAGGTAGTAGGTACACATTTAAACTCGAACCGGGGAAATTCGCTCACCGTAGATTGATAAACGTTCGAAGAATTTGCGACAGGTACCTACCTATAGGTATTCATTGTCAAGGTAAAATTTGTCATCTCACGTTTCAAGCGAATACCAAAGATTTATTCGTAACTAACGAATTCGTTTGTTGAAAATTTGTTCGGATTGAGCGTCATCTCTCCCAATCCCATGTGTGATGATTCGTTGAATTGCTTTTCTTCTTAAGTAAAACTATAATAAAATGAAAAAATCAAAAATCAAAACAATTCGACGTTGTAAAAACGCGGGAAGGTATTTTTTTCACGAATCATTGTCATATTGGTATTTGTGTACCTTAAACCTATACCAACCAACCGATGTGGTGTCATTGTGTACATACACTTTATGATCCGGTGTTTGATTTATCTCATACGTGCGTTCTTTTGAAAATCCGTTTAAGTCTTGGTGTAGGTAATGACGAAATTCTAATGCTCGTGACTCGTGTTATTTTCTCATATTTAGAAAGCAAACAATTTTCCAAACACAAGAACATATACTTACTTAGATGGTCTTTGAATTGAAACGAGAAGTTTGAAAGACGAAAATAAAATTTCTTGTTTTCTTGAATTTATTCTTTTTTTCTAGAGTATAATTTTATTTTATAACCATCTACACTTCTCATCAATAAATCTATTTTTAATTTGATGTCTTCCATTTTCATATCAGTTGCTAAGCGATAATTGAGTAATATCTTGGAAAGCGTTACTTTCATCGATAGCATGGCGTATTTGGAACCTATAAAAAAATAAAGCATATTAAGGTTTTTGCTTTTGGAAATTTGGATTTTTGAAAAATACTTCGAATGTATTGTACTTGAATAATGTTTCTTAAAAATTCTTGTAATTCTTTAATACATTAGGTAAGTAAGTATAAACAATGATTTAGAAATCAGGTTTTTTTTTCTTTATCTGTTTCACAGATAGGTAATCAAATTTTATGATCGTTAGGAAATAATTTTCATTCATTTTGAATTTACGATCTTTGAATTTATTCGAATCTCAGTTGTTATTTAATGTCTAAATCCACATTTTCTGAAAAAAATTTCAACCGGGAAAGATCATCGTGAAATCTGATTAACGTAGAAGTCAATATTTGGATACTTCATCTCGTGGAAAAAAAAACTAAAACCAATATAAGTAGGTAGATAAGAAGATATTAATTGCGCCATTAATTACAATGTAAGTATCCATACCTTTGGTCACTGGGTTAAGGTAGCTGCAAGGTAGTCTAGACTGTGGTTTGTTTATTTTGAAAAGTTGTTGGCGAGTGTATCCAATAGTACAAAGGTTGTCCGGAAACAACTGAGACTGGTGCTCGCGTTTGAACACCCTTTGAGCTAGCAACTTCGTTAGTATCTCATTCGAAAGCTCATCAAATTCTCTACAAAATGGTATAATAAATTTTTTTCCCGTGTCGCGTGAAAAAAAATTACGGCGTTTCCCGCGCGACCAGTTAGTTGCCACCCTCCAACTTTTTTCAATCAGCTGTGATTCACGAACCACGTGGTCTATTGATAAAATTGAAAAACAGATCGATAGAGGATTATTTCCTCCATAACATACTAAAATTACAAGGTTCTAGCTGCATTATTTAGGGAGCAACGGCGAAGCGCGTTCGGTGTAGTGATAAAAATTTGTCAGTTTTTTCAGTGTTTTTTTCAGTATTGTTAACGCTCGACCGCATACTGCTATTCTCATCTCAAATTTCTTGGGAAAGTTCAAAATAACCATTATGCCACATCCACAATATTCACTGGGTTCATCCCTGTGCGCTTATTTGTTGTTTCCGATGCTGAAACATTCCCTTTGAGGTAAACAGTGTAGTGAAGATGATCAAGTCGTCAGCGCATGCTAAAAGTTTTTCAAAACGCTCAAACTGACAAATTTTCAAAATTTTTTTGATAAATGGATTACCAGATGAATGCTGTGTATCGATAATAACTGCAACTATTTGGAAAATCTATAAATTATTCCAATAATAAACGTTTTTTGAACATTGTTTTTTTTTACTGATAAAAACTTGGAGGGTGGAACCCAACTGCTTGCGCGCGAAACGCCGTAATTTTTTTTCACGCGACACAGGAAAAAAATTTATTATACCATTTTATAGAGAATTTGATGAGCTTTCGAATGAGATACTAACGAAGTCGCTAGCTCAAAGCGTGTTCAAACGCGAGCACCAGTCTCAGTTGTTTCCGGACAACCTTTGGTATATTACACAACGAGGGCCGAAAAAGTGATTTTTGACGAGGGTGAGGTTTGTGACCCGAACGAAGTGAGGGGAACAACTCACACGAGTTCAAAATCACTTTTTCTCCGAGTTTAATGAAGTAATTTTTCCTGAACGAGGGTGGAAAGTACTTATTTTTACATCCGAGCGATTCTCGCGAGGTTGGAAAAGTAGTACTTTTCACCCCTAGATAGGAAAATAAGATTTTAAGTTTAAAATTTTTTTAACCGATCGAAAAAAAATGATGGCAACGAAAATTGTTCCAGTAAGTATAAAGTCAACGTAGAAAACTTCGGGACAGAATCCGTTGCTTATTTATGCAGAGCCGAAACATGAAATTCTCTGCCTATCATTTTTCTTGAAGGGCACAAGGTTGAAATTACCAAAGTATCGCCTCTTTTAATTTAGCGTTAGGCAAACATACATGCATAATGCACATGAAACATGAACTCGAAATAGTTTGCCTACATGGTTAGATAAGGTACTGATCAAAAGAGGTTAGGTATCTATCTACTTCCTAAATGGTAAAATGGCCAAAATGGGACACCCTGTATAGAGTTCTATTCTCGCCTTGCAATGCTATAGATGTAAATGAAGTGGAAGAGAAGTTACCTATACACCCTCTTGGACCACCACTGAATGCCATAAAAGTATATTTGTGACGCTTATTAGCTTCTTCTGCAGAAAAATTATCAGGATTCCATATTAAAGGATTTTCGTAATTTTTTGCATCGCGATGTACTTTAAGCGGTGGAATGATGATGTTCGTACCCCTTGGTACGATGAAGTCATTACCTGAATAAATGAACAATATGTATTTTCTATTAAAAAAATTTCGTCGAAAAATGATATTATTTTAATGCGAATGAAACGTACTCAATTTAATAGGATCTTTGGTTTTTCTCAGAAGTAAAGGTCCCACCGGAAATAATCTTAATGTTTCTTTGATACACTGCTCCAAGTATGTCATTTCTTGAACATCTTTCAAATCAATAAATCTATTTTCGTTTCCTATAGTACTACTAATTTCTTCGTACACTTTTTCCTGTAGAAAAAAACGAATAAAAACATTCGCAAAGACGCGAGTTAGTCCTTCCTATATTTTTGTTTGTTCAACTCATTAAAGATTTGGGTGCTAGGCCAGTGGAAAATTTTATATTTTGTATTTGCTTACTTGAACATGTGGATGCATAGACAACATTAATAATGTGTAGCAATTGGTCAAAGCGCTCGTTTCGCTGCCCTGAAATTGATATTAAATTTCCTTAATTAAATCTTTACAAGTTTGTATTCGTGATTTCAAATTATGTACTTTTCCAACGTTTCATCAGTTCCTTCCTTTCATCGTCACGTAAGTCACGAGTAATCTCTCAAAGTAAAAATTCCCTCCGTCCTCAGTTTGTTTTAATAAAAAGTACTGGTACTCTTTTTTCGTTCATTCTGTCTCGTGATCTGATTCTTCGTCTTCAAAAGTTATTCTTATAGGCACAAATGAAAAGAGGTGGAAGGAAAGGAGGAGGACATATGCTATATTTTTTTTTCAATTGAATGAATTAGGTAGCCTACATAATTTAAAAATTTTGAACTGCCACCAGAAATACTGAATTTTATAGTTGCACAGCCGATTACCGCGATTTCATTTATTATTTTTTTACTGTCGTGGTTCATTGAAAAATTACTTATTCACTGACAAAATGATTAAGTAATGAATAAATAACACGAATAAAATTTATGGAAACGATGTTGAAACGGTAAACCTTCAGCTTACAATGTAAAGGTAAGTAGGTACCGATTTGTGATTTTGAAAAGTTGCGTTGGGTTCTTAGATTGATTCCACGTTAAAAGTTCACTATTCTGAAAAAATTGGTCATTGGCGACTTACTCCAATCATCATTGTTACAACTTCATCGCGAATATCATCATCTGTAAATTCAGCTCCTTTTTCGTTCAGGTCCAGCAGGATATCAAGGAACGTTTTGTTATATTTATCTACGCAACATGCAAAGCTTTTTTAATTAATTTCCATAATGATACCTACATTGAGATAAGCATGATGAAATATTATGATTATTTCAACAAGGGTTCTAGTCAGTTCAACTTGAAAAACTGAAAAAGCTAGCGCCTTCACCTAAGTCATCGGCAACTTGTCATACTTTTCCTTTCGTATTTATTTGCAATAGCATTGCAGGAAATGCTTCATCGTTCAGTCATGGAATTTACCCCGAACACAAAATTATCGTACATCTGGCCGAGCTGTCGAAAAAAGGTAGGTAGTGAAGTGAAAGAATTGGAGCGGAATTTTTAATGAAAATCTTTCGTAATGTTCGTCAGAATTTTTAGGCTTTACACGAGGATGGGTCGCTGAGAAAAAAAGTGTTGGAAGATTTTGACCAAATTCAGTGGAGACCTTCATCTTGAGTTGAAAGCCACTCTGGGAAATATGAACCAGTTCCAAAAGATATTATTTGGGATTCTGCGTCGACCTAATTGCGATCAAAATCCAAGACCACTTTTATGGTTTTACTGACGTGACCGGCGATTGAAAATTTTGCAAATCGTTTATTTTTGGATGAATCGTGTTTTGAAAATTTTTTATACTCCAAGCCAAAATACGTATTTCTGAAACTGAAGAAATACTATTTTGGAATGTAGTGGCGCCAATTTTTTAGTCATTATTGCCAATATCAAAAAATCAAGAAAAATAGGTACGAGTAGTTAGCCAAAAACTTGACAAATTTTCTCAGTTTTTTGAAATTCACAAAAATTACCAAAAAATTGGCACCACTGCATTCCAAAATATCCCACCAGTTTCAGAAATAGTATCTTTCCGTGTTTCGGCTTAATTAATTTGTACCGAGCGTGAATAGAGAGCCACATCGGAAATATTCGCATCTGCCTCGAGAGTAGTTCTATCTACGAGTATGTAGTATGTAAGCAGATAAAAGGATTCGCCAGCCAGTAGCTTATACGGAATGTGCCAGAAAGGCAGAAGCGTGCAGCAGTTACCTGTTTTCTCGCGTGTTGGGATCAAAAATTACAAGTTTTCGGAATTTATCTCCCCCCTCTCCTCCTCCCCCATTACGAGATGCTTCAAATCGATTGACCAAAAAAATACAGTATGTATGTAGGATTTATCAAGGTATTTTCCAACTAGGTATACACAGAAGGATGTTTCACTTCTATCTAGAACACCCTATGGTACCTATCGTTATAAGTGATGATTAAATTTATTCCAACCACCTACCCGGTGAAAGTGAACTAAGTATCATACCTAAATAAACTTCATCTGTTCACTGTTCAACAGAAAATAAATTAGTTACCATTTCCATTATCATCTATGTCATCTCTCGATTCCAATTTTCTTTTCAAAAATTCATTTTTTCTGTGCTGTATAACCTAGGAAAATACGCCAAATAGGTAAATATCATCATTGCAGACTTCAAAACCTTGACTTCTTGATAATCACCTGCATCGGAAGTTTATGCATCATTTGGTAGCTTTTTCTCAAGTCGGTGAAATAAGCATAAATGGCGAATACTGCGTCCAAATGAAGCCATGGTTTATAAATACGCATGCTATCAGCTATAGAAGCTCTGAAACAGAAAAAAAAACAATTTTGCTCGATTTCGTGAAAATCGAATTCTATAACGCTACGAGTAAATAATGTTATTAGGATGTCGAAAATTAGGTACCTACCTTACTAATGCTTGTTCGAATTCTTTTTTGGTGTTTTCTTCGGAGCTCAAATTGAAGCCCATAGTTGTCTCTGCAATACAATAATATGAAATGCGAAAATGAGTAATTTACGTAGTAAGGAAATTTTATTCTTTTGCACGTTAGGTATATTTGTAGCAATTCGGGTAAACACTGAAAATCCATTATAATTATTAGGTAATATTACAAATTACGACGGTACCTAGATAGTATAATAACTCACCGCAAATGATATCCAGAGCAGTAGATGAAATATACTTCCAGATATCGAAATGCTTTTCAGTTTCCAATTCTTTTTTCAACTTTTCAACTAAAAGCTGATTATTACGATTGAAAATCTCGAAGAAACTTTCCAATAAACGCATGTTAAATGCTGGAGTTATTATTCGACGATGTTTTCGCCATTTTTCAACTGTTAAATGTGCAAAAATGTAATCAATTAGGTAGGTAGTTAATTACCTACTTACAAGTATTTGGCTATAAGCTATAAAAGAAAATCAACAAAATTATATGGATCGATGGTAATCTTTTCTAATATACCTAACTGATTGATCGTTCATGGAATATCTTGACAAAAAGCTGGTCCAGGATATATTGATCAATTTGCGGTTTATGTTTGTTGTACCTATATATTTGACCTTTCCAGAATCTAATACATATATTGGGCTCTCATTTTCTATTAAAAAATAGGTAGCAATTTTCAGCTTTCAAAAATTTTACAAAAATCAAAAAATCAACCCAGCGGAAAATGATTGGATCTAATCAGTAATCAGATCTGATCAGAGCTGGACATTTCCTGTACTCAATCTGACTTGATCAGGCATAATCAGATCAGCTCAGACCTGATCGGATTCAATGAGAGAGATCTGATGGGATCTAACCTGATCTGATTCTGATTGGGTTTGATCAGACCCGGATCAGAGCAGACCTGATCAGATCTGGACATTTCCTAGATTCATATTATGATATTACATCTGTTCAGACCGCATCAGATCCAAAGAGATCTCTTTTATTGAGTTTGACCAGATCCTGGCGTTTTCTCCTGTGAAGTGCTTCTTTGCAAATACCTACCTAAGAATGTTTGTTTGTTTGTTTTTAGGGATTGTTTGTATTTTGATTTTTAAAAAGATGGAAAATTTTCGAGGTTAGTAGGTACATATGATGAGTTACGGCGTTTTGAAGTATCAGAAGGCTCCAATTTTGTAGCGAATATGAATTTCATCAAGGTAATGACTGGAAATACATCACACAACATCTCACAAACACAACTTGAGGCATTGTAGGAAAAAAATGAAGAGATGAGCCAGTCACGACTTGAAAAGTCACTGTTTTCGTGAAAAAATCAAGCAAAAAATCGAAAAATCAGTGTTTCGCAACAACTTGAATTCGATGAAAATCGATTATTATGATGGCATAATGAAAAATTTTTGTATTCTAAATAGTTGACGATGTTGAAATTTTCTTCCTGTCGCCTCACATTGGGTCTCGGCTCATTTTTCTCTTCTCCTATTTTTTTTAAAGGCCATTTTAACCACGAAAAATCGATTTTTTTCAAAATGTAAATGGACTACATTTTTCTACTCCTCAGTGTGAATTTAATTCAACCCTAAACTCATTTTTGAAAAAAAGTGACTTACCTGGTTCTTTCCGTGGACTCTTCATATAATAATTGATTACTAATGACGTAGACTATACTGCAGGCCCGTAGCCAGAATCTGGCTGTAGCTGGGGCGAAGGAAATATCAGCTGGGGCAGCACTTTTTGAGGCTCAAACATCTGTGAAACATCCCCCCCTTTAACCCCCCACAACCATCCGTTATTCCAAAACAATTTTTTAAAAAAATGAACAGAATGAGTGTGTATATTTCAGAAAAAGATTATACATAATGCGTGATGCTGGGGTTGAGTCCAATACAGCTGTAATCTGCGCGATTTACCTACTGTGAAACTCTTGTAATAATTCTTTGGCTGTGACTGTTTCTGTTTAAATTTTGTCATGAGGTAAAATGGTCAAATTTGACTCGCGTTCAAACAACATTAAAAAAATATATTAAGGTATTCAAATTTTTAAAGAAATGTTGAGACAAAAAACGCTCTTCTCACCTGAAAAAACTTTACTTCTCGAAACAAACTTCTGCCCTCACTCAGGGCTTGACGGCTCGTACTTGGTCACTTTTTAAGAAACTAAGTTACTAAATTGGGTTACTTTTTTGATAAGTAGCTTTGGTTTTCCAAATTATTATTATTTTTTTTTTCAATTTCAAAAATTCAATTTTTGCATTTAACTTGATGAGAAAAAAATGCTAGTAATATCCATAAGTGAATAATTTGAGAAAGTTGACCTACTTATACATACACTTTTATCGCCAAAAATAGCTCAAAATCTCACTTTTTGTCAACATTTCCAAAAATATCCTCGTTTCTTGCCAAAAATTGTTACTTTTTGGTAAAAAAAATTCAAGAAATATCCATTTCCCTTTCTAAAAATTACCAAATAATTCCGCTTTTTTGCTTGAATAAAATGTCATTGACCGAAATTTCTCCCATTTTCAACCGAAGGTTGCGAAAAAAATAATCATTTTTTTGGCCTATGATTGCCAAAAATTCGTGGTTTTCCTCAAAAATAGTCCATCTTGCTTTTTGCTAAGATTGTCAAAATTCTCGGTTTTTCGCAAAAAATTATAAAAATTTTCATTCTTTCTTAAAAATTGTCCATAGGTCTTCCCTATTGCTGAAAATTTTAGCTTTTTCGTAGTGTAAAAGTCTCCATTTTTTTATGTAAAATTGCCATAAATTGCACAAAGTGAAAGTCTCACTTTTTGAAAAAAATTGCAAAAAGATGTACTGGATTTCTAATCCTCACAAATTACTAATTTTTACTCAAATTACATATCAAATTTTTGATTTAAAATTTAGTGAACGCATCGAGCGAGCCATCGAGCTATCAAATGCAATTCATGCTAGTGTAGCCATTTCATGAACGTAACCATAATTTTACATTGTTGAGTTTTTGGTTTTTTGCACTTTCTGATTTTTTTTTCTGATTTTGCTGGTCGGGGCAAACGTGTTTTTTTTTTGATTTTGCTACCTGGGGCAAACAGCCTTTCTAGCCGGGGCATTGCCCCGGCTGCCCCTACGCTGGCTACGGGCCTGCTATACTGATATTATAATGTTCACAAATCAAATTTCTAACGGTAATTGTACGAGTTATATTAAGCAAGCACCCTAAGTACTGTACCTATACTTATGTAGTTTTTATTTTATTCGCCTTGCTTCTTGTTATCTTGTTACTTACCAGGAGCTGAAAATAATCCTTCCCCAACGGTATTTTTGAAGAATTTGTACATATCGCTTTTTTCCAAAGTACTAGTACTGTTGAGTACTACCTGTAAGCGTAAGTACCGATCAATTTTTCAATTATGTAACTTTAGATACACCTATCTATGTACCTACATTAGTTGTTATAATTCATTGATTAATATGAAAAATACGCCTAACTGCTGCGTGAAAATGTATGTACGAGTTCGACAACTTCGCTAACGTACTTAATTATAAAATCTATCTGCCGAGAGTTGGTGGAACAAATAAACAAGTTGATTTTTTTGAAAATCGAGCATTATTTTTCAAGAAGTAGGTACTTGTTAAGTAGGTATCAGCCAAGTTGATGAGGTTAATCAATTAGTGAGGTATGAATTAATAGCACGGAAAAAAGACTGAATTATTGTTCATTCGATGTGTTTTTCATGTCATCGCAATTTCAACTTCTTGTTTTACACCTTGCCACGGTGTGCAGTTTCCTGAGATGAAAGTTAATTCTGCATGCCGCTTTTGCAGCGGGTACACGTATTAAAACTATAAAAAAAATTTAAAATTTGAAGTACGTAGATGTTTGGGTTAATGGTAAATGCATTAAGTACTTACTAATGGGAAACTTTGCGAGAAAAAAGAGACTATTTTGAGGTGTTTCTCAACACGCTGTTCTCGATTTGCTCTAATGTGCTTAATTAATTAGAATTACCCCCTGCCGTGCGCGTAATGTGACAAAACTGGGACCCTAGAGGTAACCAGGAAGTTGATTTTTTAAAAATCAGTACTGGGTTAGGTGGTCTATTTTTGTCTTACCTTCTACTAGGTACTAGGTAGGTAAGTACGCTGGGAGTGGATATGGTGAGATGGCTGATTTACAATAACATAATTTCTTAGACAAAAATTAGGCTATGCGATGGAAAATGCATTGTGTTGACTTACTTGCAAATCTTCTGGTTTATCTACGATAACGAAACGTATAAAAGCCAACCAAAAATTAAATGGCGTTGGATTACATGTTTCTATTTTTGCCAACAGTCTGGTCATTACGTCTGCAAATTTAAATGAGATCACTGTGTTAATACAATACATACATATAATAAAACGAAATTAATTATCATTCGATACACGAATTCAAATCCAATTTGCAAAAATTACTCGCAGATGCGTTTAATCTCATTTTCGTACATTTAAATACCTACTTAGGTAGGTACCTGTTTTTAGTATTCACTCGTATTTTGCTTACGATTACACAATCAATCAAAGTATCTACCCAATTTAATTTTTCGGGAATTATTTAAAAAAATAAAATTCTAATTTCGTTTTAGCTATACACTTTTATAGGCACCTTTTCAAATTCACATGTCAAAAAAAACCTGATTTTATCGAAATAGTCTACCTTATCAAAATAGTTGGCTACCTATTCGAGGACTCGTAGCATATTGCTTATTTTCATAGATCACAAAAGATACTCGTAATTTACTGAAATTTCGACCTTCGTCCCCACACACACACGAATGGGCTCACCTAACTGATAATATTCTTCCATAAATAGATAGATAGGTACCTACTTAACTTATGTGATTTCAAGAATTTCGAAAAGTCAACAAATTAACCTAGTAGGGTATAGCTTTACCTGAAAGTCTACTGTTGTAAAAATCGGTAAATATTGTACTAGATACGTCAAGAAGCTCATAAGTTAATTTACTTACCTTCGGTTGATCCGAAAAAAAGTCCAAAGTTACTGTTGTTGAAATGTTTGCGAAACTTGACCCATTGTAATAGTTTGGTGATGAGGAAAAATGTAAAAAATATCAAAATAGTGAACAATATTGTGGAAATATGATTTGATTGTTTTGATCGATCTCTGTAGAAATCTTGAGTAATGTTATATGATATTTCTGTTGCATTAATCGACATTATTATTTCTGAAACAAATCCAAAATTGGAATGACATAAAAATTTCGTGCTAAAGAAAAACTCTGCAGTACTTCGGCTAAACAAAAAAATGCCCCCTCTTTTTTGAAATCGAAGAAATCTTAATCAGGGGTGCAAAATTTTGAATCAAATAAGTTAATTTTTTGTTTTATATCAAATTTTTAGCCACAAAGTCACTGATTGAAAAACAAAAAACAAAAATTCGTAAAAATGTATTTTTTAGGATTAAAATTTTGAAAAAAATTTCAAAGTACCATGCAACTATTGAAACATTTTGTCATTTTTTTGAGGAAAGCGCAATAAGGTAAATTGCCAATAGCCGCCTCATATGTATTTAGATGTTTTTCACTTATTTTGCCTGCTGTTTTCTACCTGATGAATATTTTTGAATGGGAATGGTATCAACTTGAAGTTCCAATCTTGTGTAACATGTAGAGCTGTTTGTTTTCATTAAAATGTGAATTTTTGTATTTTTAATTTTTTTTTCAAAATATTGCTTTTTTAACCCAATTTCCGCCACCCCAAAATTTCAGTTTCCCAATTACCGCCACCCCAATTTCCGCCACTTATAATTCTGAACTGAGTAAAAATCAATTATTTAAACACTTTGGAAATGAAAGAAAAAATTGTTTTCAAGCAATTGTGCCACGTTGCCATGAGTAGATTGTTAAAAAGACGAGACTTTGGCTTTATTGGTTTTAAAATAAGGCCATAACAGTAATTTTAAAGATCACATTTCAGTTCAAAATAGTACCAAAATTGAAAAATGAGACAGGGGGTATCACCTGGAGGATGGAGGGTGCAGTTGCTTTTCTTGAGTGGGTGAAATCGTGGAATAAGATGTATAAAAACTGGTTCTTTTTTGCTTTCTGATCCAATTTTTTCAAAAAAAAAAATCACCCCTGATCGCTCAAACAGTTCTTTTGCACATCTTTATTCTCATAAAATACAATAATCGCATGAAACGAAGATTTTCGATAAAATATGAATCAAATTATCAACTTTTTATACCTAAAAATCTCATTTTGCCTCTCCTCAAAGAAAGTCTGGTTATATAGGTACACTACTAAAAAGTCTACAAAAATGAACAATTTCATAACAGAAGTGAGCAGTGATCAAAGTAAAGGTCATAAAAAGTTAAAAAATGGCACTTTTTGCTCGTGGGAAATGTTTTTAAATGAAATTAGGGTGGGTGGCGGCTATTAGAAAAGTTGTATTTTTTGCTTTCCAATAGCCGCCATCGGAATATTTTCGCCATATTGGACACAAATGGAGTGATCAAGCAGTTAAAAATGACAAGCAGACTATCAGCTTTCCTCTCATACACTTAAAATTACAAATAAGCACGAATAAGTTGGTTCTACAAAGATATTAATATTTTTACTTTTCATCACATTTTCCTTATTAAACTTAAAAAATTTGAAAATGTTTGCGGCAGCAAAATTGTCAAAAACAGTAAAACCATACAAGCGGGGATTATATAAAAATCAGGTGAGGAGGCAATGAAGGGGTATGGTTGAAAGTTTCTATTAGTGCAATCAGTGTTACCAAATAGCTAAACAAAAAATTTTTATTCTTGTTTTTCTGACAAAAGTGGCGGCTATTGGGAGGGTGGCGGCAATTGGCAATTTACCTTAACACGAAGTTTTCCGACCAAAGCAAAATTTCCATCAGTCAAGGTATGTCTTGGCGCACGCTGCAGCCTCGCGGCCCGTAGTAATTATTAAAACCGTACAACATAAATTATAGTACCTATGGTAAATTGTCCATTGTCCACTGACAAAAGGAAAAGCGAGGGTAATGAAAACAAAATTCTGGGTTGCGATTAAAAAATGTGTTTATATTATATGTACGTTTGAATTTTTTGGACGCATGCACACCCATGCAGAGAGTACAGCATTCAAAAATCAAATAGTTCATGTCACTGGAATTTGGGTGATTAATTCACAATTTATTGCTCCGTTTTTCTTTTTTTAATGCAAAAAAACGTTTTTCTCTCCCTTTCAAAAAAAAAAAAAAAAAAAGAACGAAAGAAAGAAAGGGTTTCAAAGATTAGTACCTACCTATATGAAATGTACATATATTTCTTAAAAATTGCTCCTGTCAGTGAAAAAGAAAAAAAATCATACCTACGCATCAAAAAAGAGAAAAAATCATTGAAAAAAACTTACCAACTTGATACAAATTGATTGAACGTAGATAGGCTCAGAAAGGACTAACAGCAAATATTGTCACATTAATAAAACTAAACCAATATGAATAGGTAGGTAGGTAGGTACTGAAAAACTTTCATGTGATCAATTAACAAGGCGTGAGTAACGTGTTTTGATTTTCGATCAATTGTTACGCGTTTGTGTTGGTGTGTTATCCTTGAAAGTAAAAGCGCATAGGTGGGTGACAAACAAAGTGATGGAATGGTGAAAAGATAACTGATAGGAATCATCAACTTCGAATTAAATAATCACGCAAACGTGTATATTTTTCAGAATTAATCACTCATAAATAGGTAGGGATTCAAACGAAGCTTTGCTTCTTCAATTGAATTTTAGTAATCTGGCTTAAATTTGAATAGCGGAACTAAACATCTATTCGTGGAAACGCTTGGGGAATGAAAATTGAAAATCCATCTTTGAAATTCTTTACGTTTCCACTTTATACAAATAAGAACTTGAGAAACCTAGGTATATCGAAGTTTACATAAATGGATTGCTTCTTGAATTTTCTCAATTCATGTCTTGAAACTGTGGTAATCAAAATTTCAGTTAAATACCCGAATTGATTTTTCGTTTTTTGACGAATTTTTGAAAATCTAAAATTGACCATTTGCAGTCATTTAGGTACCTATGCCATTTTTGAATACATACGCGATTCGATTAAAAATTATGAAAATTAGTCCTGAAACCAATATCAATACTTCCAAATCGAATTTCACCACTCACAGCAATTCTGGAGTCTCCAGCGCAATTTTAAAATTATTCTCAGAAGGCATGGCAATTAATTAAGCAGCTTAAAATCGACTTGTTGGCTTTTTATCGACCTGTGCAACAAGTTCATCTGAATTGGAGTCAATTCCGGGATGATACCTCCAGTGTTCTTTTTAATGTTTCAATTTTTTATATTCAATTAGTTCTACACAGCAACTATAAACACATTCTCTTACGCATTTTATTTAAATTCACAGACCTTGCATATTGTAAAATCGGTTAATTGAAATGATCGAAACGTAATACATATGTGTCAAATTGCATAAAATGAAGCGTTCAATAATTCCCATCACACGTACACTTGGTCGTGATATCGATAATGGCAGACGGTCATTGAATACATGATAAGATTCGTCGAAAAATCATTTCACAATGATACCTTCTTATTTCGGTCAACGTCTCATTGTACACATGCAAGCTCTTGTACAATAAATTGCCTACACACGAGACAAGACCGCGAACAAGGGTCATTTTGATAACGTTATCATCACGTAAAATGGAATGTCCTCTAATTAATAAATTTTCAAAAACAGAAAAAAAGTTCGAATCAACGTAAACAATTTAATTGCATGATATTCAATTTTTTCAATTTAATAAATTACTACGCGAAAAAATTTCTAAAAAAAATTAAATAAATAGGTAGTAAACTTTGAATTTACAAGGGAAAACATTCTCGGAACCACGAATTAAAACATTCGTTTAGACAAAAATAATTAATTGCATGCAGTACAAAATATAAATACAAATGCAATTTTTAAAAATAATGTACATTCGCCGACAAAATATGTACAGTACAATGTAAAATAAAGTATTAAAAAAACAAAATAAAACTGGTAATTCAGACATTCATTTTTAATGCGCTTTATTGCTAAACAGCTACATGCTTGATAAGAAACGGCCGGCGTTAATATAATATAACGTACTTCAGTCTCCAAATTGACGTTTTTTTTAAAAAGAAATCCACAGTGTGATAAATAAGATGAAAAAAATTCACTCCACGTGAATATATAATTTGTAATAATCGTACAATTCTTCGGGAGTAAAAGAAAGAAATTTTTCCGCGTCTATGTGCTCGTTATCGTTACATAACTCAGCGAGGATTTTCATTCGTTCTTTTTGCACGGAATCGACGAATTTCTTACTTTCAGGGCTGCTTTGATACTTCGGCTCGTTTTGTAAATTTTTTATTGCTTTGTTGGCGAAATGTTGATAACAGAAGATAGCCGAGATGAAATTCCAAGCTGAAAATTCTGGCCAGAGAACGTTATCAAAATGGACATAGCTATTCGAACCCTGGACAGAAAAAAAAACAATCGAATTATTATACGCTTGACTTTACTTTTTTTTTGAATACATCAATTCAAACTAACTCAGTTCTTAAATCGCTATTATTTTTATTCAATCTTTTCAAAGGATGGGGTAAGGGTCCAAGCTATTTTTTGCCATGATGACATATTCGTATATGCAATATAAAATTAGGAAAAGTCAGAATCATTCATAAAAAATTTCAAAAACTCCATGTTGAACTCATTCCAAAGAGTTCAGCTTTCCTGACCGCGTCAAATTCCAAGGAAGTCTACAGTGGAAGTCTACAGTTATTTAAACTTTTTTAAAAATGAAGCAATGAAAAAATTCTAAAAATCGTACGTAGAATAGTTTGGCTCACTAAGTTTTCGATGGTGCTAATTTTGTCAACTCAATTTTCCAATTAGAAATCCGCCTAAAATTTCATATCTGGTATGCAAATTCAAAAAAAAAAAAAAAAGGAAAAAAGGAAGAATCTATTCCTTTATGATTTGTTAGTTTTTCTACTTACAGCAAGGTTAATTTCAAATTTGGGCTAATTCACTTTCATTTAGAAATGGAGAAAAGGGAATATTATAAAATTCGGTTTACTGAAATTAATTCACCCAGAACATTTTTTAAATATTTTTGCATAAATAAAATTATAAAAACGACGTTCTCATGAAACGTATGAAAAAAGCTATGTTTTTTCTGACTACTTTTTGTTTCTATAAATTTCACACAATAAGTAGGATACTTTATTTACATACCTGCCAGGTTAAGAAATCACTAAGTCTGATCTCTCCTGAAGTTCTGATTAGAATTTCTGGATGAGGAGATTGATAAGTATACAAACATTGATCAAGAAATTTTTCTGTAACGTCAATATCTTTGATATCACCTTTTCGGAGACCTTGCAAAATACTAGTTGACGTATTGGCTAATTCGTCTTTTCCTATGAAAAAAAATCCAGGTACATTAAAATTCATACTGTTTTCTTCAACGATAGATAATTCGGGATATCGTAAAAAAAATTAAAATACAAACCTGTGTAAGAAAAAGCAATGTTTAAATACCCTTTTTTATTATCTTTGGTGAGCAACATAGCGATTAACATCAGCGTACACAGATCTTTGGGTAAAAGAGTCATATTACCGATGATACGAATACATACTCCATGTTCTCTCAATTTCCTCCTGCAAAACACAACCACAAAGTACGAATAGGTAGTAGAATGAAAATCAATCTTCGTAAAATAACGTTATTTTTGAAGAAAAAAAAATTGTTGATTTACCATTCGTCTATTAATCCTTTAAATTTAGTTTTAGCTAAATCCATTAAAGTATCAACTTCTTCTTTATTTCTTTTGAAATTTTCTATACTAAAAGCGTACACAGTTACTTCGAACACTTCCAGTTTCAAACACCAATTCAAAGTTTCAGATAACTTGGCAAATCTGTTGGGAAAAAATATTTTAGTCGTTTCGAGTATGATATGTTTTTTTTTACTAATAAAAAAATACTTACCCTCTCTGATGTCCTTCTACTTTTTCAACATATTTCTTCTTAGCATATCGTCGATTACCATCCATAACGATAGCTACGTGTTTCGGTATAGATCCCCATCTCAAAAAATAGAAACATACGCGATGTACCCATGATATGGGTCTTTCGTTGATCCAAGATGATGTCGGGGGTGCTGGTAGTTCAGATGACATCCTTCAAATGAATGTTTCACCAATAATGTAATGCAGCAAGAACTTGAAAACTTTATACATCTGCAAAAAACAAGTCATCATACCGAAGCACGTATTAGTCGAGTACGTGGTGATGCATTTTGCAATTAATTTACTTTCAAAGAAAATAATTTACAAGCGCTTTATGACATGCCGGATATTTTTTCAGCGAAAATGGCGTCGAAAATAGGGAAATTAGATACAATGATTCAATCATTATTTGAAGAGTGATATTCTAAAACTCGCTTGGTCCATTTTTATCGAAGTGCGTTTTTCAGCGGTATACCTGGTAGATGAAGTATTAACTCACATTCCTACATCATCAACCTACCAAAATTATGTTAAACTCACCTAAATAGCCAATAGTCAATTTATCCGTTTAAAGAAAAACGGGTTTTCCTTTTTCCTGAAAAGTAGTGAAAATGGACATAGCGAGTTTTGGGATATCACTCTTCTTTGAATAACTTTTTATTTTCGAGCAACTCTTACTCTTTGCTTCAGTTTTGAGGTTACCTACTTTTTCTTTTGCTTGGGTTCATTTTTTCTAATTGATTTATTGTTATGTTTATGTGATGTAATTTGCTCTCTCAAAATGAATAAAAGCTAGGTATATTCCGTCTTCTCTCGATAAAAGCACCTACAACAGCTCGCAAGCTTCAATATCCTCTCACACTTCTTTAAAAATTTGAATATTAAAATTACCTAATTAAATCTCGACCGCTCCTCCCTACACCAGTTAATTAAAAGAGAAATAATAGCTGTTGAATTTCTTTGAAGTGAGTATCACAGTACCACAGTAGTTCAACATCAGATGCAAATACATAAGTAGAACAATATGTTTTCTATTGGTGAATTTTTTCTGCACGTTTTAACACGTATTTTAAGAAGTGGAAGAATACCTCAGCATATTGCTTTTGTTCCGGATAACAATCGTACCTTTGCAAAGAAAACAAATGCTGATCTCTTATCAACGTATATAAAAGGGTAAGTCGAATAATTATAATATGTAGGTATGCATTTTGTGGGGCATAGGGTACGAGAAGTGCAAATTCAGCTTCAAGAACACTGATTCGTGACACGCTGACTTTTGAACATTTAATTTGATTTTATAATATTTACATTACATATTTTGTGTGACTTTCAAAAACTTGAAAAAATGACAAATTTTAGACATCCTGATATTTTGATTGGATATTACAAGTATATCACTTTTAAAATTTGAACAAAAATCTGATCAATTTCCAATATTTAGAGTGTATCTAATTTTACAATATTTGGCGAGACTTCAAAGTTGTAATATTTTTTCGTTTTTTAATTCAACTGTAACCTTAATACTGGAATTTTTATTTAATCGGAATTGTTCGCAGGCAAAGAGTACTCTCCAAATTATTAAAATGGTGCGTGATTTTGAAAACATCGTGCGTCACCATTTATTTACTCAGCACGCATAATTTGAAGAGGAATAATTACGAGAAACAATGTATTTTCGACGCCATTAACATATTTCTTCATAAATTATTAATTCAGCCGTAAGTAGATATTATTTGAAATTTTTTTCATTGAATGGTAATACATTTTTTCATCATGTGAAAAAAAAAAAAATGGGAATTATACTCGCATTTCATTCGTGAAACATGTTAGATCATTTACACATGAATGTGGTCACTTAATAGACAGACAGGAAACCGCATGAGTACTTCATATGTACTTTTATCGATTAATTTTTATGACCTGCCTGAGATCTGCGAAGATGATCTCATACGGACATCTCCTATTTTTGAACAACTTTATTTGTAATTTTTTCACGATAACTTAATAAAAATTCGCAGATTTCTTTTTTTTTTCAGAATGAACTGCAGAATCAAAATAGTAGGAGATGTTTCTGTGCTTCCGCATGAATTAAAAGAATTATGTACCTTATTATCAAGCCAGACGAAAGATAACAATGGTATTTTGGTGAACGTAGCACTTAATTACTCGGGCAAGTAACATGGAATATTTTTTTCACGGTCATTCGTCGATAATGCGAATTTTATTAGAGACGAGATTCACGATAATTTGCGAAAATGTGTAAAATTATGAACATCTCGTGATCGTCAAAAAAATAATTTTCAAAAAAATATTTTGTATTTTACATCCTGATGCGTCATTAGTTTTGATAATATTTCAGTGGAGAAATAAAGATAAAATTGTTGTCATTTCCTGGCTGCTCAGATATGATTTTGAAAATTTGAAATGAATCGCTTCGGCAAAGGTCTTCAAGTGAATAAGGCATAGAGTAGATAAAAATCTTTCAGTCACAGAAACTCGTATTCGTACTTAAAACGATGAGGGAGAAATTTGCGAAAAAGAACATTCCTCCCTACATCATTGAAAATCAGGTTTATCTTCATTTAGGCGAAATGTTCGTTTTGCAGGAAAAGAAGAACTGATAGACGTTTCATGTAAAATTTTCCAGAAATTTTACCAATTTGAATTAAAATTGAACGACATGGACGAAAATTTATTCAGCGATTTAGTTCATACGAGGCCTTTTTCAGATGTTGATTTGATGATTCGAACAACAGTAGGTAAACGATTAAGCGAATTTCTTCTCTGGCAGGTAAAACTGATGATTCTCTTGGATAAAATAATTAATATTGTATACTTGATGAAATATCGAATGTATAATGACAGAATGCATCGAGTTTTTTACATTTCATCGATATTTGTTGGCCTGAAATTACAGAATGGCATTTACTAAGAGCAGTATTCTATTATCAATGCCACAAATAAGAATTTTAAAATGCACTCGTTTAACAACACCTGTAATGGGTAAAAATCATCTCGATGAATTAATTCGGCTACAAATTTGGTTCAAAGTTTATTGACACCAAAATGAACATTGCAGGCTAAAAACATAACACTGCAAGTTGTACTTCACCCACATATGTTAATCCTCCTGCTGTTTGATGTTAATTTTACAAGCAAAATTTTCATATAAAATGAAATCCAGCGGAATATTTACTAATAATGAAATAAAAGTACGGTCGAAGTCGGTAAGTAATTTTTCAAACATTCAAGTGTCGTTCGGAGTAAATTTTACAAGAACGTGTTCGTTTTTTAGATCGCTCAAATATCTCAAAATGATGCGTTTAGGTGAAAATAGAAACGCGTGCGTTTGTATTGGTGAGTATTTTTAACGAATTGTCATTTAACACGAGAAGTAGAACATTATGATGAAAAAATTAATGATGATCGGGTATTTCGCAGCTTTATTCGTAATTTGTCACCTCTCGTACGTGAGATCATTGAACATAAAAGCACAGCCATATTCGGTAATTAACATGGAAGATGATACCGAATCGCTGTTGAAAACATCTGAAAATTCCGAACAAACGAAAGAGGAAATCCCTCGAGTGAGCCGACGAGGATACGCCGGTGAGGACTTCTATCAAAAAGCTTCGAAAAATATTCCACGAATTGGCAGACGGGGTTCAAATTCAAATGACGAAGACCAACAGAACGACATTCCAGAATATGATAATAAAGTAAAACGACCTTATTCGAAACAGGTATGGACAATGATAACGCTGGAAACAACTCAAATTACGAGTAAATTCATATTTCAATAATATTATGTATTAATACATTTTCTCTCGTAGCAAATGCCAAGAGAAGCTTTATGGCCATGGGATAGTGATCGGGTTCCAGATGATATTCATAAACGTAGAGAAATAATAGAAAGCTGTCGACAATTCCCAATCATAGAACAAATCGTCAAGGATTCAGAATTCTGTAGTGATAATTTCGCATGCTGTTCATCGATGAAAGAATTGTCAATTTTGAAACGAATTGTGCAAAGTTACTCCAGCAAACAATCCACTCAAAGGCCAAATTACAAGAATAATCAATACATGAAATAATATTTAGAAATGTTTCATTTTTATACAATTTTCATTATGATGCAATTGTTGGGAAAATTTCAAGCAGTGCTTGACCGCTTACACCGTATTCATTTTCGATTAATTTATACTTATTTATATTCATGGAATCAGGTTTAGATGTAAAACGTTAGATAATTATCATTTGTTATCCTTTGTAATGGTACTTGAATTATATTTATTACGAGTGTAATTTTGATTAAATTATTGAGAATTATTCATAAAAGTGACTTACCTAATGTTTGAGTAACAGTAGAAGTTGACACATTCTGTCTCTTCATCGGCACTCTACGGAAAGTTGGTTAAAGTGAAAATATTTGACTCGTAATCATATCGATGTCACGAAATCCTCTGAAAATATTGAAATTATAATGATGATGCGAAGTCCAAGTTATCAGTCACCTTTGAATTCTATTGTGATACGTGTTCCAAGTACAATATTATACTCCGATAACTTAATCGAGAAGTAATGAATAAACTTTTCAGCTTCTTTTCATCAGAAAGTTCTAAACACGTATTCTTATCACTGATGTAGCGGTGATAATTTCATTACACGCCCCGCGGCCGCTTACACGCCTATAAATAAAATAAAATAAAAAGTTGGATGACGGGATGACGTCGAAGCAAACTAGCAAACATGACAATCAATCGAAACTTGAAATAAACATCAAACAGTTCTCGACACTATCCAGGAAGTTGGATGGGTGTTGATGTCAGTGGATCGTGAATTTAATATGGCTGAACTGAAGTTTTATCGTTTTTGTGTAGTAAATACAGAAAATTAAATGTTAAATTGACTATATTTTATTATAATATCTTTTTGATAAGTTAGTTCTAAGGTTATAAAGTTTTACAATTTTCTTAAAGTTGTATTGAATGGGTCTAATTGCATTCTATTGATGTGATTATTATGTCGTATAATGATGTCATATCTTTAACTTCACTGAAATTTCAAACTCGCCACTGAACATGGAAAACGGAACGATTAAAAGCGGTACGTGATATATTCTGTATTTTGATTTAATTTTGCAGTTCGTTGCTACCCGTACCTTGATGAAATATAATGCAATCCATAGTTCAAGTGTAGAAATAGGCGTTACTTCTGTGTTGGATTTCACAACCACAGAGAATAATATCTTTTCATGATGTCTTGTATTCTCAGATAGTGTACTTTTTTTCAATTCAAGGAGATGTGACTATTTTTTCAAAGACAATTTCATCTAATCCTGTTGCTCTATTTTTCAAGTACTGAAAAATTCCTATCTTTTCGTGTTATTTTCATTATATTGAGTAACATCTCGTCTGATTCGTATTGTTTACCTGCGCATTGTCGCCTCACTGCATTTTATATCACTTCAAATTCTTAGGTTTTAAAAGAGAAATAATTTCTATGTTGCAGAGTTGTATTTCTTGATTGCCAAATTTCTCAAGAATAGCCCTTGTGAGAATACTTTCAAGGTGCGTATACGCAGTACTTCATTGTTAACTGTTAAGTAGTCGCAATTGTAGAATACAGTAAACGTATGAATTTAATATTTTTTATTTTACAGACATTTTTGGAAGAATTGGAAAAACATGATGTAAGTATCTTATTATTCTGATTTCATCATCTTTCATTGGTCGTATTTCATAAAATTTGCTCTTGTTTAGATTTTATCACCTCGATATGATTGGACCGGCGATTGTCACAAACAAACTTTCGAAGAATTGGTTTGTGTAGCTTCTCTAAAATATAATGAAATGAAATGAAAATATATACTGGTGCACCTTTTGATAATTGCCTATAAATATTTACAGGAATATAAATTCAATCACGTGAATAATGATCATCTGCTTGATATTTGCAAGAAAATTAATCCATTGTTAGATTCAGCGTTCAAGAAAAGTATTACCTATGAACCGTCCCTGTTGGGAGATGGAAATCACTCTGTTTTAAGATCAAAAGGTAAACAATTATTTATTATTGAAATAATTCGAGTCGTTATTAATTAATACTTGAATTATTTCAGAAACCGAGAAGAAATGTTATACCTTGAAGGATTACATGGTTCGTAGGCATTTGATACCGTTGCCAGAACCGATAACATTCCGTAAACATAACATCGGTAAGGAATATGACGAATTTTTAAAATATACACACGTGTTTCCTTTCCCTGATTACGATTATTTTTTGTTTATATTTGCAGTGAAAGCGTTGTACGGCCGGGAAGCATCTGGTGCGTTTAATCGCAAACATGTGTTGGCAGGATGTCCGTATAAGAATTTGCAATTGTTAGGGCGCACGTTAGGTCATCTATCTGCCGTATATTGTGTTCTTTTCGATAGCTCCGGCAGATATATTTTTACAGTAGGCATTTTTAAACGTATTATTATTTTTTGAATGATACCAGTACCCTACGTTATGTTATCGATGTAATTTTACTGCTTTACAGGGCGCCGATGATTTACTGGTAAAAGTTTGGCATGCTGTTAGTGGTCGGTTACTGACGACTCTTCGAGGTGCCTCAGCTGAGATCACCGATCTCGCTGTTAATTATGAAAACACCCTATTAGCCGCTGGTAGTGTCGATAAAATCGTCAGAGTCTGGTGTTTACAAACAGCATTTCCTGTAAGTTCATATGATATCTTTTTTGAAAAGTATTAGTAGTTGAACTAGTTTTTTTTTGAAAGTTATGTTTCTCGTTTCTCTAATATACCTAAATATGAATTGTAGGTATTGGGTTTGTTATCGTTGATAATAATTTTTACTTTGCGAAATGTTGATAAGTCAGATGAAAAGTAGCACGTGTAGTATGCGCCAGATCAGAATATTCTGGTCTAGACATGTTCAAACATTCATACAGGGTGGTGCAAAAATCCGCAATTTTTTTCGAACGGTTGCAGAATTTCTGAACTTTTGAAGTCTCTTGCATATAGAAGATTATTTACTACAAGGGAAAAATTTTACGCTTTTTTATATGTATTTCTAATGTTACACAGCATATTTCGAAATATTCCTAATTTAGTATACAGGGGGTCCGAAAAGTAAGTTGTGTTGATCTAATCGTGAGGTGCCGCTACCAAAATTGAAGTAAACAAAAATATTACGTTAGTGAATTATACAGGGTGTCCTGAAAATACTTTTACAGTTCTATTCTACGGGGTGTCAGAAAAGCATGTAAAACATTCATTATACAGGGTGTCCCAAAAATGATTTTTTTAAACTACGTAATTTCTATGAGATGCGATGTTTGAAATCTTTCAACTCAAAATTCACAACATTTGCATGAATTATACGAGGTGTCCAAAAATTATTATTATAAATTATTTTTTGTTTAATAGAAAGTAGTGATGATTATTATTGTATTTTATCGGATTTTTGTATAATAGGTGGCAACTTTGGTTATACATACTGGAACCATTACCGGTGTAAACTTTTGTCCAGCTGTAGTAAATGGCTGTAGATACCTAACATCAACGGCTACTGATGGTTCTGTAGCATTCTGGAAATATGCTACTAACGATTCAGAAACTTCTTTCGAGTGAGTAATAAGTGTAATGGAATAAGAAATTGAATATTCACGTTTTTTACAATTTAATGTGTATTATTGCAGACAAACGCCGGTGCAATATTTGGAACGTATGAGACCCGGATGTGCTCAGATATCATGTGGTTCCTTCAGTCCTGGTGGAATGTTTTTAGCTGCTGGCAGCGCCGATCATAATGTCCGTGTCTACAAAATGGCCGGATTAGAAGGCCCCACTAGAGTTTTAGAAAAAGAAGCACATTCCGACCGTGTAGATAGTATCCAGTGGGCACATTCGCATTTAAAATTCGCTTCTGGGTCGAAAGACGGCACATGTTTGATTTGGTATTACGAACAACAAGTGTGGAAATCAATTACTTTATTAATGTCGACGAAATTACCTGGGTTCGTTTCATTTTCAATAATGAATGGGTTAATTTCACTTTTTCTTCATGTTTTATGATGTTTTTACAGTACGAAAGTCACCGAAGAAGACGCTAAACAAAAATTACGGGTTACGATGTTAACTTGGGATAAAACTGATCAGTGGGTGATAACTGCCAGTTCTGATAATTCGATCAAAGTATGGAACAGTGTTACTGGTGAATTGATTCAAATCCTGAATGGCCATCGTGCGGAAACCTACGTGATTGAAAGTCATCCTCTGGACTCCAAAGTAATATAAATATAATTTTAGGCAACTAATGTCCTTTCTGTTGTAATTTTATGATACATGATATCTTCTTTATTTCCGTTAGATATTGTTAAGTGCCGGGCATGATGGCAAGCTGTTCATTTGGAATATCATCAGCGGTGAAATTTTAGCATCTTTTCAAAATAACATCGACGGACAAGGATTCGGAGCGGTATTCGATGCGAAATGGTCTCCCGATGGGAATTCGTTTGCAGCTACCGATTCCCACGGTCAGATACTCACTTTTGGGTTCGGATTACCAGATATTACTCGAAAAGTACCCATTTTTGTTCTCTTTTAAGCATAACATCCATAGAGTGAAAATACTACAAACAAATTTGACTTTCAGGTTCCTAGAGAATTATTCTTTCACACTGATTATCGTCCATTGACCAGAGATTTCAATAACGTTGTACTGGATGAACAGACCCAAACACCGCCGCACTTGATGGCGCCTCCATTTTTGGTAGATATCGACGGAAATCCATATCCCCCTTATTTGCAGAGATTAGTGCCTGGTCGTGAACATTGCGATATTGACCAGCTTGTGCCAAACGTTGTCCTTAGCGATGAAGGTAATGAAATCGGAATAAGTATATTGAAGATGGTACGTTTGATTAATTGAAACTACTGGTCACTATTTACACCCTAGGACGTCAAGAAGTAATCATGGAAGCTAATGAAAATGATTTCATGGGAGCTGATGTGGCTGAACAGAGAAGACCTGCTTCTGCTTTGAGATCAAGTAAGAAAATTCTTGATCGAAAAGAATTTTATTTTACATGGGCAATGGTTTATTGCATTCACAATTTTTAGGAGTTGGTATGCGAAGAACTGGAGATATTGAAGGTGTTCGTCAATCCAGTGGAAATTGGCAACGAGGTGATAATATCTCTTGGACGAAACGACTAATTTGCGAACCGTTAGACAAATATACAGCTCAGGCGATCGCAGAACGAACGTAAGTATTTTATTTTAGAAACTTACTTCTCGTATATAGACGTATAATTTTCAAACGTATAACATTGCTTCTCGATTTGTTTGTTCCTTCAGGCAGATTATGGCTTCTATAGAATTAGAAGAATATCGTAAAGAATCGAAAAAACCTATGGCTCCTG
Organism: Planococcus citri; assembly: GCF_950023065.1. NCBI lineage: Eukaryota > Metazoa > Arthropoda > Insecta > Hemiptera > Pseudococcidae > Planococcus > Planococcus citri. The sequence continues at coordinate 46,937,320 of NC_088677.1, forward strand.
AGCCGAAACCAATTGCGATTCCGAAAAGAACTCCTCGCCGAAGAAAGGCGCTTCATACTTATAGAACTCGCGCTTCGCGTATAGAACAACTTGAAATGGAATTCGAGGTAACGGCGAATATTTTTCAATGAATCGACGTAAACTCGTTGTTTTTATTTATAAGTTGTTCGTTAACGTTTTACAGAATCCGGATAATTTGGATTTGAGTTCCGATTCGCAAGAAGAGGAGGATTCGACAGCACATGAATCACCGATCGATACAGCATCATCAACTAGCGAAAATGATGCTAGCTCGGATTATTCGGATTGGACCGCCGATAACGGCATGAATAAATTAGAACCTCCGAAGCGAGTAGCCAGAGTCAGAAATCTAAGACGAGCTAATAAGATGACGAAGATAACGAAAATAGCCAACACAACTTTGAAAAAACCACTTCCTCAGGTTTGTTTTGTTGTTAAAAAAAGATACAAATATGAAAAAGCGTATACATTTTTTATTTCACAATTTTATCGTGTAGGACATTCCGGAAGAATATCGTCCTTCAGAATGGCTGGCTGAGACGATGCCCAAAAAAGCACCCTATTATCCTCAAATGGGAGATGAAGTTATGTTTTTCCAGCAAGGTTATAATTTGTATTTGAATGCCGTTCAAAATAAGAATATCTACAAAGTACGACCAGCACAGCTGAATCCATGGGGCAAAATTAAATTGAAAGTGAGTGAAATGTTTCTGTTCGTTTATGAGTATGTACGTATGTACATGTAAGGTGTGTTGAGGCGCATTAACGTGGTCATTTTTTCCACAGGAACCACAACTAGTAAAAGTAATCGGTATCAAATATGAAATCAGACCGCCTCGATTGTGTGGCCTCAGGTTAGCGGTTATGAACGACGAAGATCAAGTGACGCAGCATAGTTTCGATTTAAAATATCACGATATTACCGATGTGATTGATTTTCTAGTGTTGAGACAGCTGTACGACACGGCTATGTCTCGTACATGGAAAGTTGGTGCGTTGACGATAACGAAATTGGCATTTATTTATTTTTTAACTGAAACGTCTTTCAATAACGATAATTTTTCAGGCGATCGATTCCGTAGCGCGATAGATGACGCGTGGTGGTGCGGTAAAATAGTTTCTCGGAATAAAAATGCCCAATCGCCGTTCCTCTGCTATAAAATTGAATGGGATAACCACGAAAATGAGAATCTCAGTCCGTGGGATTTGGAACCGTTGAATTCACGCAGTAAGTTACTTTTTCATTTACATGACTTTTGTACCGCAGTGTTGCTAATTCGAGGCTTCAACATCGTTGTGCAGGAGAACCGCAAAATGGACAATCGTTACCAATATTACCGAGAGAAATGAAAAACATCCTGTATCAACCGGAAACCGACGAGTGGCCGATGGGTAATCAGGATGTAGCGTGTGAACGTATTTTACGATCTCTGGAAGATTTGATGAGCACGTCGATCGCCGAACATTTCCTCGCACCTGTGGATATCAGCGTATATACGAGTTACGCGTACGTCGTGGAATATCCAATTGATTTAAGTACAATTAAGGTAACGAAAAATTACATTACGAAGTACGATGTTTGACTGGAATACCTCACTGACTAGAAATTACATTTCTTAGGCGAGATTTGAGAATAGATTCTATAGACGGTTAGCTGCCGCTCAATTCGATGCCAGATACATCGCTAGTAATGCTGAGAAATTCAACGAAAGAGGCAGCGTTATCGTTAGACACGCTCGTATTATTACCGATATTCTACTAAAAATAATCAAGTACGCGATTCTTACAAAATAATAGAAGCGTTGAATCGATCGCATGATATATTATTTTTCAATTTGTTCGCAGAACTGTTTTACCATTAGATGTACCGGCGTTATGTCGCCAACTGAAGGATAACTACGTATCTACTGATTCAACTGAAGAAGAAGCCCCTGAATCGCCTCCTGGACCTTCGAATAGATTACGATTCCGTCCGGCTGCACAAAACCGCAATCTGCGATCGACGGAAGGTCGTCGAGCTCGCAATACACGGCAGCCATTCGATTGGAAACGAGAATGTAAAGAATTATTGCATTTGTTGTGGATTAGCGAAGATAGCGAACCGTTCAGGTATGACGAGAATTTCTTTTTAATGAACCGAGATGTTTGTATGTAATTTGTACTCAATATGAGTTTTATTCATTTGCTTAGGCAACCGGTGGACCGATTGGATCATCCAGATTATGATAAGATCATCGATACTCCGATGGATTTGAGTATTATACGTGAAGAATTGAAAGGGGATAATTACGATTCGCCTCACGAATTTTGGAAAGATCTGAAAATCATGTTCAACAACGCTAAGAATTATACTACTGATAAAAGAACGAGGGTATGTAATAGGTTTTCTTTGAATGGCGTTATTTGAGCAATGGAATGCTGAAAATTGAATTCTTTCGCAGATATACGCGATGACAGTACGTCTGTCCAGTCTGGCAGAAGAACACATGAAAAGCATATTGTCATCTTACTCGTATAGAAGTACCAACAAAAAAAGAGATCCTAGGGAAACAGGTACGTACATTTGAAAAACAAAAAACAAAACTATGATTTACCTAATATGAAATTGTATTTTACGCAGGAACGCCTCAAAAACGAGGACTCAAACGTAGACGTCGCACTAAAGATAGTTCAGTAGGAGAAGAATCGTCCGATGAATCTCCACGACCATCGACCAGCGCTGCTGGTAAGTTGAATGAAATTTCGACTATCTACCGCGTACAGCCTGTATTGAAACTACGTCTAAACTCTATGTATTATTTTTCACAGCAAATCGTCGCTCTAGTGTTCGACGAGTTCAAGCCGAACGCGAAAGTCCTCGGAAACCAAACACTAGAAGCCCTAGGAAAATCAAAGCAGTAGAGACGTCCGAATCGGAAGACGATAAGAACGACGATGACTACGAACAAACGATCAGTAGCAATCGGTCACCACGTACGAGAACGTTACGTGCCAGAAAAACGTGGAATTACGCGAAAATGCTTCAGAGTAATTCTGATGATCATTCCGAAGAGAGCGGAGGTGATAAAACGGAAGAGAACCGAGTGAAAAGGCAACGGCGGAAAACCGATGTCGGTGTTAACGAAGACAGCATTCGATCGCGAAGACTTCGCCAGAATCTTCAAGTACGACATTACGTCGAAAATAGCGATTCTTACGAAGAAGATGACGAGGAAGGGGTGAATATCAGCGTATCCGTCAGCAGTCGAGGGCGCATTAGGAAATTGACGGCAAAAGCCAGAGCTAGCGTTTTTCGGGATTGATCGCATAGGGAAATAGTTTATAGGTTTAGATTATCGGAGAAACCTAATCATGTTCGGTTTCTTGCGACTGTGTGGCAAATGGACCGAAATGTCTCGTATGATGTAATGTAAATGTGTAGGTATGTATCAGTTTGGATACTGCCGATTGTGATTGATTCTAAGGGCACTTGATGTGTAAATCTCATGAGAGGAAAACTATTTTGCTACAATTTTATTCGCATTTTATTCTTTTTAATGGAATATGTTGTCTTATTTTTTCCTTTGAGATTTTAATTTATTAATTTATTTATTTCGTCGCTTTAGCGTACCTACCTATTATGTAAACGTGTAACAATTTTCTTTCTTTGAATTTTACTTTTTTCTCCAAGCTGCCGAGCATTTTGTAACCACGCAAGTGTATTCTGTGATGCGGAAACAAATAACGCACGCTTTTTTAATGTTTGAGACAAAAATCATCACGTATTATCGAATACATTCTCGCGAAAAGACTGAAAATTTGTTGTTCGATTGAAATTTCTAGTCTTATCACGATGTATAAAATTCTTCGAAGGTTTAATTCGATTTATTTTAATCTTTCTTTTTTTTCCTAGCATAATTTTCGGTTTTTTTACCAGACTGAGAAAAGATTACCGTTTTTATGTGCTAACACTAGTTTTGGTATTAAATGCTAGGTTGTTGAATTCTATTTTATCGAGTTGGAGGTTTTGACTTATTATGGAATCTAGGTAAATGTATCGAAAATGACGCTATTGCTAATGAATAATGATTGTTTAGTTTTATTTTTTATTAGATAATTTTCTTTTTTAAGTTTCTTTTTTATTATTAAACTATTGTGACTGTCTTGTTGTTGTATGTGTTATTATTTTTTATTCATTTGGCTGCAGGAGGTTGCAGGTTATTCTTGTTTGCGACATTTGACTATGTATTTTAAGGTGATGTATGTTGATACCCTGCTCCTTCCTGTACCCGCATTCTGTATCCATACTGGATTATTAAATATACTTTTTTAAATCGTTCAAACCGTGTTTCTTTCAGTGTTTACTGTTTTCATTCTAATGATTTTTTTTTGATCAATTTGCATTACCCGAGTACCTACATTACTTATCTCATTGATTTGTATTCTATATGTAAGCATATTTTGATGTAGGTAGTAGATACTCACCACCGCAGTGTTGAATTTAAAGTAGGCATCATTCTTCCGTTGCAAATTTCAATGTACATAGATCACAGGCAGGTATGTCTTGAATTTTCTCATCTGTTCGCTCTAGAATGTTCAACCAAGTGTGGATACGAGTGAAATAATATTTACGTGAACGTGGTGAATTGTGCCATCAAAGGTTAATTCACTTGCAAGTGTGAAAGTTGAAAAAGTAATCCCAAGATGATACGCATCAACGAAGATTTTTAATAATTTTACCCATAAGACAGGATTATAGGTTTAAGAAAAGGTATACTGTTGAATGCGGTTTAAATTTATTTTGCGAGGAAAAGTTTATCGCAGATTTAAGTATTCGCTGAAATACATTAAACTTCAGTGTCGATTTAGAAATTATTGACAAAGAACTTTTTAAAGATTTGAAATACTCGGAGATTTAAAAGTTTTGATGTCAAGTTTTTTCCTTGTTGAAAAGTTAAAAATTGTAATGTAAAGGAAACTGGCTATGAAAAAGGAAAGTGCGTTGGAGTGTTACTGGATTGGGGTGGTGAATAAGCAGCAACAGGTACGTAGATAAGATCTACTGCAGCTTAGGGTGGTTGCAGATTAGTGAAATTTGAAAAGACCATTTTTTGATTGAATATATAACGATGGTTTTAATTTTGCCGTTTTTCTGAATCTGAATACTTATGTACTCGTAATTTGACGAGGAATGACGAGTATTCGTGGCTATGGCTTCGACTTCGGCAGATTCTCTGAATTCTCGAAATTTACCCACACAGTCAATTTCTTGAAATAAAATGGTTTCGCAAAATATGCAGAACTTGTTAATTTCGAAAATTTGAATTTCTTTTTTTAAAACTCATTCTCTGAGGTAGGTACTAATATATTTACGTATATATATTGCTTCATTTTTTAAATTTACAAATCATTTCAGGTAGGTACCTATAGGTATGTGATACAAGGTATAGCTATAGCTATACTTACTCGTATTTCGAATCTGGATTCTCAGGTTGAGTTAGGTTTTTGAGATCAAGTGAGAGGTGTTTAAAATTTCCTTCATTTCACATTATATTCATCATCAATTTGATTATCAATTCAATTTTCAACTTTTTTTTTCAAAATTTGATTTCTCCTGATAAGTTTAGTCTTTCTGAGTACATAAAGGAGACATCTTCAAAAATAGTATGAGTTTTTTTTTCAAATGTTTCAAAAATAAAAATCATACTTAATATACCTACCTAATTCTAATTGATGCCTATTACATGTAAAAAAAAGTATATACACTTGTCATAAAAGTATTTACTCGACCATCGCATCACAACATCATCTTATTGGAAAATCAAAACAAAGAAAAAAAGAATACTTATTAACATGCATAAAGTAATTAGGTATTTTTAAAAAAAAAAGGTGGTATTAGAATTAGGAACAGTCACAGATGGAATTCAAGATCGCATTGTCCCATAAAAATTATATAGAAAAACAAAATGAACTGCAAACTTGGTACCTATTTACATTTGTTTTTTATTTTTAGAAAAACCCTCGTCAAAATTGATTTACATTGTTAATTATCCAACGTTGAATTGGAATGAACGTTGAAACGTAACGAATCCGTGTGGTTGTACGGTTTAGTTTCGGACTGCGTGTAATGATTGAGTATATTTTTGAATATCTGGTAATCTTGAATTTGTCTTTGGGTCCTTTTGGTAAGATCAACGTTGCCAAAACCGTTGGTAAATACGTCTTCGTGGAATCCAGACGATTTAATTTCAGGAACTCGTTTTTTTAAGGTGGCGAAACTGCCGAAACTACCGTGAAATGCATCACCTGTAAACACGTCCGGTTTACGTTTCATGGTGTTAAAGTTGCCGAAACTGCTATGGAAGGCGTCGCCGGAGATGTCCTCTAGTTTACGACGTTTTCGTAGTGTTTCGAAATCACCGAATTGACGATGGAAAGAGTCTTCGTTGATGGACGATAAAGGCTTACGTTTCTTTAACGGTTCGAAATCGCCGAAACTTTTATGAAAAGTATCGGCGTCCAGTTCGGAGGACATTTTACGTTTAGAGATCTCGCTGAGGAATCGGTCGACGTCGTAATCTGGTTTTCTCTTGACCGTATCAAAGTATCCGAAATCTTGATCGAATACATTATCGCCGTTGAAATTGTGACGTGTTTTGTAATCTGGTCTTTTCAACGGCGTGAATTGACCGAAATCACGATTGAAAGCGTCTCCGTTAACGCTTTCGGGAACTCGCTTACGGAGCGTTTCGAAGCTACCGAAACCACCGCTGAATACGTCGCCGTGATGGAATCCTTCCGGTACTCGTTTCTTTAATGTTTCAAAATTACCGAAACCTCCGTTGAAGACGTCGCCGTGAAAACCTGACGAGCTGATCTCTGGTACTCGTTTCTTTAACGTATTAAACGAACCGAATTCGTTGAAAACTCCTCGTTCTAAACCATCGCCGTCCGATTCCGGTCGACGTTTTCGTAAAGTCTCAAAATCACCGAAACCTGACCGGAATGCGTCTTCGTGTATCGATGCCGGTTTACGTTTGTAGTAGCGAGTTTTTAACGATGGCTCGAACATATCGGCGTATTCTTTCCAAAAATCAGAATTGTATTTTTCATCGAAACGACTAGGACTACGTTTACTTCGTCTGGTTTCGCCAGACGATTGATTATATTGACTTTGGTCGACGAATATTCTCCAGAAATTATCATTTTCTCGATCATCTTGTCGACTTGATTTTGCTTCGGATGTACAATTAGTCGCACACAATTTACTGCTAACTGCAGTTGCTTTATCACCGGTGTCTTCTTTGAAAACAGATCTTTTCTTTCTGTTCGATCTGCTCGACAGGTATAAATCTCGAGCCGGAATTGATTGAGCAGCAGAGTTCCTGCGAATGAAAGGAAAAAGCTTTTATAATGATTCGTAAGGTTACAAAAATAGGTATAGGCTATACGACGTTAGTGCCACAATGCTTACTTGTAAAATCTTTTCACCGGATGAAATGATCCGAATCCATCGGTAAATACGTCGCCGTAAAATCCTCTGGCGCTAACGGAAACCGATGAGTCGTACTTTTTTCCACGATGCACTGGTGGATAAAAATCGTTGAAATTGTCGAAAACAGATTCGTGAAATCCTCTCGAGTCTATTTCTAATTTGAAAACATATCGCGTTAGAGAAATTCTTGGAATAAATGTGTAGGTTAGATACAGATTTTCTTAACATTTAAAGGCGAAATGTTACCTAAATTATTTAATGGTAGGTAATCCGTGACTTTACATAAATTTCTACCATCGCGTATTGTTTACTTTAGGTACATAAACTCGACTCGCGAATAATAATTCAGAAGGTTATCTTACTTATTCGGTGTTTTATCGCGAAAAACACGAAAACAAAACGACCTCGTTATACCTATTTTTTGCACCTCCTAGGTTTGCCCAAAGCTCGATTATTGCTCTATGGGCGCATTGGATAGGTGCTAGCTGAGCTCAACTCAGGAAGTCGATTTCGACAGCGATTAAATCGAGTAAGCCAAGTTAGGTAGGCAAGGTACGATTGTATTAAAAGAGTAGGTACCTATACCTAAATAAATGCATACTTATGTAGGTATGTATTCTTTTGAAGCCAATGAACAGATTTTTACCCGACTATATTTTTATTTGAAAAAAATTCAGGTGCAAAATGATTAACGAAACTCGAACATCGAAGTTGATGGAGAAATGCTCATAGGTATAATACCTATCTTTACGTATTTACATATAAAACGTAGGATGCCAAAAGCTAAAACTTTCTCAAAATTTAATGATAAGAAGTAGGTAGAAAGGTAGGTACCCTATTGTAAACCCGAGAAGGGAAATTTAATTAACAAGCGAAGAATACAAATTACGTGGAAATATTTGAACTAATGACGAGATTTTTCATGTTTACAATAATTTCACAACCTTAACTGAGTGTACCAACCTACAGAAGAAGTTTTAACCTCTTACATTTATAATCCGCTAATACGATTCTTGTTCGAAAAAACATAAGCGGTTTATTTTTATAAATAGGTAAGAAAAAATTTTAATTTAATTTTATGTAAACAAAAAGATATTCAACGAGGTAAAAAAAAATCAACACGTTTTTCTTTGTTTAAGCTACTTTACAGGTAGATGGTGTGTACCAATTACTTACCCGGAAAAGAAGACGAAATAAAATGTCCAGAACCGTCTCCAAAATAATAAAATGGACTTCCAGCCTGAAGTATTGGCTTTATTTCGTTAAAAGCCTCTTCGTCTGTAGGTAGATTTAAAGCTATCTCTTGTTCGGGTTGACCGTGATACGAATTGATCAAATCCGCTATTTCTTCATCAGTTGGCAGCATGTTGTCTTCTAAAGTTGGAGATGATGTACAAGTTGTCACTCTCCATTGTAAAAGTAAAACCAATAAGAGTAGCATCTGCAATGAAAAATATTCGTCTTGTATTAGGTTACGGTAGCTCAAAGTGCACCAAGATTCTAATTTTGATCTTAATATTATGTATGGTACAGGTACAAGTAGTGCATTTGCAAGAAATTAGTACATAATTAAGGCGTGCAAGTTTGTCGCTTAAGAACAAACTTGTCAACTTTCTGCAGATGATGTTCCGTGTACGAGTATTTAGCGTACGCTATTCATTACAAATAGGTACCCACCGAGATTACTTGTCAGAGATAAACAAAAAAATCGAAATGCTTTCAATCTCAGGTTATATGAAAATCTGGACGAATTTTCGTTTCGAGCGTTTACCTCGAATAAATTCGTATTCGCGAGTATCGTATTTAGTTACCAATTACGAAGTTGGCTTTATTTTAAAATTCAATTTTATGCAGACAATCGTGGTTAAAATCTCAACGTAAGATTTTAAAATATTCATTCAGGTGTAAATTCAACTCGTTCGTGTCTTTCAACTTTTAAATAGGTAGGTACCTACCCGAATATAATAAACTTGGACAAAATATAAAATTAAATTCTCCAAATACTTATTTCGAAACGAGTTTCCAAATTAGCGCCTAATTAACATTCTTTTCGATGGACGTCGCGTCGCGTCGACCGTTTAGGTATACTTATAAATAGGATACAGATACACATTTTAGAATGGAAGATTTTTTAATCGCTTGCAGATACGTAATACTTACCTAGGTACTTGCATAGATATTTTTATATTTGCGATGGATTTTAATTTTTCGGTTTGTAAAGCATCGAATACAAGATGTACTAATATGATTATGATTACCTACTAAAATTTTGACAATGTGTTTCTTATGCGGCTCTCATAACAATAAGAAAACAGATGTTAAAGTCTAAACCTCGAGTAAGATTTTGAAGTACACATTTGAGCCAAAATATCCCTTGTCCCATCACAGAATCATTTTAGGTTTTTTACCTACCTACCTAGTACATACCAGTACCAACGTACATGTATAGGTATCCACATATTTACTTAATGAAAGGGTTTTATTGATTTTGTTGAAAATTAAACAAATTATTAGGCAAAAGTACCTAAAGGTACCAAAAGTGGGAGCGCAATTTTCAATTTTTTGATATTTTAGCTGTATTTCAGACTCAAAGCACTGCATGAACAGGTATACACTGTGGAAAAGAAGACAGTTAGGAAGGTGTCGTCAGCAACATGAGCCAACATACATATTTTGAACTCATCAGCGCTAATCGATATGCTACTTCTCTTTTAAAAATTGCATATTTCGATCAAAATTGGACACCTTTGCACCCCTTCATTTCGGGGGGGGGGGTGTTGGTGGGTTGAGGGGGGGGTCATTAAAATATGCATCAATTTGAAAATTGATTCGTTGAAGAGAGGATAAAAATACTGCCCTATCTGAACATTCTGTAAGTACTTACGTAAAACATAATCATAATTTTAATTTCGATAAAAGTTTGAAATTTTCAAAATATACTCGTAGCTTTCAAATTTTTGTATCCATTGTGAAAAGTTGAGCTTTCACCTTGAAAATTCAGTTTTTACCATTTCAGTCATGTGAATGCATTTTAGTCTTCCTCTATTTTCTGCAGGGCCCCGCTAGTATAACTTATGTATGTATTTGCTATAAATTCAGTTTCGAGATGCAAGCCTTCGTAGTTTGGTAGTTTCATACAAGGAAACTAGATCTTGAAAGAATCGTTTGGGCATTGGGTATCGACTATCGACTCGGTTTTGTATTTACGGCAAACTGAGTATGCAATTTTATTAACACCATCTCCACATTATCTCCAAACCGGTTCTGTACATAAAACTGGGGCCAGTAATAAAGCCAGATCCTTCGATTTCGCTCACTGGTCAGATCTGCGAGTTTCGCTCGACGTGTCCTACCAGAATTTCCCTCCTATCCTTGCAGACTGAGAGTGTGGGGCTGAATCTCGAATTAGTCATTTTCATAGACACATTGACGATTCCTTTCAACACTCCCAAACTTGGAATTTGAATTTGAACCTTAATTTGCGGTATTTTGGAGAGATTTAAATTAAGTAATATTAGGTATCTAATTTAAAATGTGAAAATCCCGAATTCGAACTTTCCGAGTGAGAGCTCACCTTTTTGAGACGAGTATAGGTACAAAGGTTGAAAGCTCCATCATTTACTTACGTAAAAATGTGAAAAATGATAGCTTTTAAGACACACCGATTTTTAAAATGCGACTTCAACATCTTTTGTGATCATAAGGTCTCTAATTTTGATCACAATTCAAAACAATTTTATGAGCGAAGAAACAAATTAATAATTTGAACGCATAGATTTTGAATATTGCATTATCTACCTATTTATTTATTTTTTTTTCGAAAAATTCATCCCTCCAAACCACCTCCCGACACCCTGTCAGTGCCCTTGAACATGTCAAAATACAAGTTCGTGAGTTAAGTTTTGAGAGAGTGCTGATTTTGAATACCTATTCATTTATTTGCGCGTGTATGTCCGCAGTTCACTTTCTCAATTTCCCACAATTTAAAAAAAAAAAAAAGTTGAAAAAGTTACAAAATATCTGAAAATGGTACATTTATTAATTTTTGGTCGTTGAATTTAAATATCTGTTTATTTTTTTAATTCGAACCTCAGTGAACTAGTCTTTCAAGTTGTTCGAAATGAGGCCTGATGAGACGCTGAATACAGAAAAGATTTTCATTTTGAATCCTCTATAAAAATAAATCTTGAATTGATGAAAAGATTTCAAAATTGTCTTTTTTTGAAAGGAGGATAGCAGTGGTTTCGAGTCAAACATCTCGAAATCAGGTCTTTGAAAGAAATTTGAAAGTAATAAGTAAGAAGAGAAATCTTGCATAAGGTTTCAATAAGGTGGAAATTGTTTTCGATATTGGAAGGACATGTCTATGTAGTTGAGGGGGAGGGGTGGATTTTTATAAATTTTAGGTGCCTGCTAAAAAAAAAATGTAGTTGCTCATTTCAATAATATTTGGTAAATTTTTGTCTTTTAGACATGTGTTTTTTTATGAAAAATTTTCACGCTTAAAAATTAATGGAAATCGAAAATCTCATCGCACCTCAGGTGGTTTCCGAAATTCAAAATTGTGGAATTATAGCTGTTTCAGAAAATAGAGGAATGAATATTGACTCGAAAAACTGTAATTTGTGCCACGTCTGCTTGACTAATCAAATCATTCAAAATCCACTAGCTGTTAATACCAATGCCAAAAATTCGTTTCACTTGTATTTTAAAACAATTTCAATACTTTAAGACTCAAGAATACCAGAATTTTTATACTTCAAGTTCTTCACAGGTACCTATACTTACCTACTACATAAGTACTAATATAAGAGAACAAAGTTACAGACTACGTACGCATAATAAGCAATACTACGTGTTTTTGTTGGAATGTACCCACTACACTACCTACTCGTTGGTTACGTAATTTTATACGAGTTATAGATGCCCACTTTATAAATATTAGCATCAATTTGAATTTTTTTTTACCCATTTTCAAAAGTAATGCGAAAGCTAAGCTCGGTAATAAATTAAAAAAGTACGGACGCGGATACAGAATCTACATGGATTAAGGCATCTACGTTTATAGGTAAAATTTTACAATTAATTATACCAAGAGGGGTAAATGTTGACAGGTCGGTAAGTTTCGGTATTTATTGACAATTCTCGAATGATTTGTTCTCCTTTGCGCGCGTAAAACAAATGTATAGCTTATTTGAATGGAAATTACTAATTAATTAAAATATTTTTCCGAGTTCAACACGTGTTGATTAGAAACATTCGTATGATCAATGGGCACAAATACAACACATATACCTTCTCCAACACACTACTGCGAGTATCTGCTGTCGTTATAGGTTGGTTATAGGTCCTACACAAAAACTACCTAGTACCTACCTACCTAATACATTGAGCGAAAAATTATTCAACCGAAATGAACAACTCTCGAGGAATGAACTTGAAAAATTCATTTCTTAGCTAATTTCTTATAGCCTACGTCGACGAAAACGGTCGTAAAAAAATACACGATGGCCGGCCTTAAAGGGTTAATTCTGAGAAATTAAGACGTAAAGGCGAATTTTCGCACCCGACTACGGAAAATTTATACCGGTGAATTTATTCTCGGACATTATTTTGAACAATTAATTTCTCTCGCAACGAAATCAGTTAGTGTCCGAACACGGTTTATTTTTAACAAGCGGTTTATTTCAAATTCAAATTTGCGACTCGAAGCGTTAACTTTATCGCGTTTTGTTTACCTACCATTGTCTGAACGTTTATGGTGAATAAGATTTGAAATTTTAACGAGCTTATGATGCATGCAAAGATGCTTCTTGAATTTCTATCCTCGCAGATGTGCGTTGCAATTTGCGGTCACCGGTAATAAAAACTCGTGGGAGGTATTTTTAGCTCCCTCCTCACCCCTTCTAATAGGTATACGTACCTGCCTAAGAAAAAAAGAATACTTATACTTAGGCGAGGATATAATTTAATAAGTTTTGTTGTCAGGTGCATTTTTATACCTACCTACAAAATACTCAGCTGACTGTTGTTAGTTTTCGTTTTCATTATTTTGACAAAACTTGTGACGCGACAGAAGCGACGTAAGCTAATATTAAATTTCTCGCCTTGATAAGATCGCATTACACAAGCTACATACTCGTATTTTAGTTAGGTAGGTAGGTAGATACGGATACATGTGGCAGACAACGCGGGAGCATTTTTTTCATTTGCTAAATTTTCCAAATTAATGGACTTTTCCATTGATTGGTTAAATAGCTTTGTTGGCACCTTTGCTCGTTAATTAATGATAAAAATATGTTCACGTAATAAAATATCATCACGATTAACTAACAGGTAATAAACCACAACAAAGCCCAAATTAAGCGAAAATCGGTTCTTTTTTCGCGGCGACAACGTGTGTAATATGATAACGTGTGATGAATATTTTGAACACCTCGATGATGGAAATGCCCAAGAAAATTACCTGCTTTCGACTTTACCTACTGAACAACATTTTTTCATTTAGGAGATGACTAAAATTTCACTCTGTTCGAATTAATATTCACCCGGGTTGTATATCATATTTCAATTTTTTAAATGTTGACAATTTTTTTAAAAATTCAATGTTGTAAGAAAACTTATTGAAATTCAATTTTGTTTATCTGATTTTGATTCAAAGAAAGTCAGGCTGGACGACTTTGATGAGAGTTGATTTTTTTTTTTAAAGTCGAATTTGAATCTAAGTATTATTATTGAAAACTTGATATTTTTGTTCGATAGGCATCTTTCGAAAAAAACTGACTCATCTTTTTCACAGACATCTGCTCTCCTTTCTAAAAATAATTTTATAAATCCGGCGTAGGAGGGTATTTTGAATTCCCCAACAAATAAATACAAATATACCTATAGACGCACCAAGTTACCTACGTAACCTTCATTTGAACTTTTACAGATGGAATACAAGACATGAACCACCGGTGACTTTGGTCTTGACTCGCCATGAAAACGTGTAATTTGAAAACTTTTTTTCTTGAAGAAGACGAAATTTTCGCATTCTATTTTTAAATCGAACTAAACGACTGTCGACTTGTTGACGCGAGCGATGGACTGAATTACTAGTGTAAAAAAAAAAAAAAACACATCCCAGAATACCCATCTATGTAAGGATGGAGACATAAAAAAAAGTAAACTGTGACAGAATAAATTTCAAGTACTCGGAAAATGGTCCTTAATGACGAACGCTTCAACTTCGCCGAAAAATTATTCGGTGGATTTTTCCCCTTTTGCTGTGTACATAAGGAAGTTCATACATATCTGCTGTATCTGTATACAAATTCATTCATCATTTTCACCACTTTAGATTAAGCTTCGTAAAAGTTTTTTTTGTTGAACTGTTCAAGTTTGATTAAATTAGACTTTTTAATTAGCTTCGGGGGAAAAAAACTATGTAGAAGATTTTTTTTACTATTGTGATTTTACGAAATCGATTTTAAACGAAACTTGCCAATTTTCTTTCCGTTTAGATCCCACATTTTTTTCAGTTAATTAAAACTATAGCATCGTATCGCCCCCGTCGCGCTGAGCCGCGTCAATTATTTTAATTAGATTGCTCTTTTAATTTGGCCAAATTGGCGAAATAAGGGTAAACGAATGAGTAATTTAATCGAGTTTGAAATGCTTTCATCGGAATGCTAAATAGGTACATGAAAGAAATTTCGCGTAGTTCTTTTCTTCGGGCGCATTTCGAATGAATAATTCTCGTTTTAAATAGTTAATCAAACGAAAAACTTTGATATTACGACCTCATCGGTAAACACATATACCTACCTATTTACCATTTGAGCGGAGTTCGATACTTGAACGATTTGATTTGGTGGATTTTTCCTATCAAAGATTGAATCGATTTGAAAAATGTAAGTATTAGGTAGCTACATATACTCGAAGGCTTCATAATATGCATGTCTTTCATCAACTAAAAAATTCCGAATCGTTTATGTTATCTGATAAGAGAAGCAAGAAGAAAATTAAGTACATAGCACGGATATAATGTAGATTCGTATAAGTAACTTGTTTCAAATTTTAAAGGAGTCGTAAAGTGCACTTGAAATTGTTATAAATTTAAATTCAGACTGATACATTGCTCTGGAATTTGATGTCAAAGATTATGGCAAGCCGTAGATCACATTTACTGGTTTCAAAATCATATCAATTGAAAATAGAGAGAATTTCGTATATTTTGAGCATCTTATTTTTGAAAAATAAATTGAATTTGCGGGCAAAATATCTTTTTGGAAATTGCAATTTTTGGCTCAACAGTGGCCATGCGTGTTGTGTAAATTTGGATTAGCTATACTGAATATTTCATAGAATTGTTCCTTCAATCTCCGCATTGGCAAACTAATTCACACTAGTGTAGTTTTAGTTGCATGTATTACTTACTAAGCGAAAATCTTACTGTATCCGGTATTTACGGCAAACTGGTTATGCAAATCTACCAACATATTTTTAATTGCGGCGTGAAAATTGATTTATGATGGGGAGGGAAGAGAGGGAGTTGAACCCTAGGTAGTACATTCGATCCAGCTCGGTTTTTTGAAACCAGAATAATTTTTATTTTTCGTGGTATGCGAACGCCTAATTTGAAATTGAACTGTTCCAAAAGCGTTAAAATAAATGGGTGATGTGTGAGAAAAGAGAACGTATCAATAGGCTACTGAAAACAAGAAGAATTTCGCTACGAGGGGAAAAAATGCTGCTGAAGGCTATTGCGCGGCTATCTCAGATATGTATAGGTACATATAGTCGCATATACTACCTACCTATATCATGTGTAAGTATTTTTGTGTCGAATGTTGGAGCTTAGGCAAACCTCACTGCGAGATCATTTTTCAGGAGCCCTTATCCCGCGCTCTCAAAAATTTGCCCACTTTTACTAATAACATGAAAGGAGAAAACCTACAAATTGGTACGAATAATTCTGTTCTAAGGCTTATGAAAACCTCAATGCGATACCGGACTACCGGAGTAAATCACTTTTCAGAGGCCTACGTCCCATTCTGAAAAAAGCTGCTACTTTTCCTAATTACATAAAAGAAACTATACATATAGGTACAGGTACTAGGTATTGTGAAAATGATAGTGTTACACCTACACAAACATAGGTACGAAGTTAAGTATAAAGCGAGCAAATAATATACGCGTACAATTTAGCCTTGGCAATTAATTACCGTGTAGCGATCTTATAATCAGCGTGTAACCCTCAAGATACATCATCACCATCACCATAGGGATGAGTTACAACAACTAGATTCAGCTTAGCAGGTAACATTGCTTTTAATATGTATTATAGGTACCTACCTATACGTAATTAAACATTACCTAACTTACCACTTGAATTTACCAGTTGGTCCGAGAGTGACAGACGCACTAACGTTAATAAGAATGCATCATCACCTAGACAGAGACAGACAGCTTCACTTTACTTGGCGTGTGTTTTTATTGAATTTTCATTCGGTTTTCTCGTAAATTATACGTTTTCGGTTTTTTTTTTTTACGAGCAAGCTAATAAAATGGTTCTTTCGCATCGATAAGTTTTCAAATTTTGCAACTCGCGTGTGCTTCTGCAGTTCTGCTTACGAGTATTTTTTGGTGTAAAATTTGAATGTAATTACATTTTTATCAAGTTTAAAAACAACCACAGGATGGTACTATCCTTTTTGCTGGCGCGTTGAAAAAGGAAGTGAATTTAAATTGCGATGATGTAGAGATGCTTTTACAACGCAATTGCCTTTCTGATGTGTTTTTCTTTGTTATTTAGATTAGTTTGGTTGTACACAAGCATACCTACATACCACATGGTATAACCTGCTGATACATATATTTGGTCTGACTAGTGAATAAGCATAATGTAGCATACGTAATTGATGTAGTAGGTACAGCATTACTTACCCCACATACATGTATTGTTACTAAATTTACATTCGGTTTTATTTACTTTTTTCCCTCATCTAATCCTGCAATATCGTTGATCATACCTACAAGTAAGGAAAGAAATACCATCGAAAAGAAGAAGTGCAGACTCGGGAAATGTTGATTTTAATTGTTTTAGGTACTACCATCACTAGATATAATTCTGTTACTCTAAAAAACGATATGTGCCTACTCATAAGTAATCAACCTATGGTTTGAAAATTTTAAAAAAATTAAGAAAATTCAGAGAGATGAAGCTGATGAAGCAAAAATACTTACTGATGATTTTTTTTCTGAAGAGAAAGGAAATAGATGATTTCTTCTATTAGCAAACTCTAAGTAAATTCTACCCCTCTCCCCTCAAGCAGGAAAACCGTTAATTCAACTCACGATCCTCATTCCTCTAAACCCCTACAAAAAAAAAATAATGAAAATCTCTGTACAGGATCATGAAGTATGCTGGGAACTCGAGATTTCTTATGAAAACCTAAAGAGAGTCCCTGAGGCTGGGGCAGTGGAGCTGACAGCGAAAAATACTTATACAACATTACATAAATAAATTCTATTCATTAGTCAGCTGATATGCAGTTAAAAAGTAAAGACGTAGGCCTGTTAGGTATGTGATAATCAATCTCTCACTCTCAAACAGATTCATACCTACACTTCAGTTAAGTACATGTTGAAAACAATATCAACAAAAAAATACCAACACATCAATCACCATTCGCAACGTGTTTAACAACTAAAAGTGAAAAAAGATAAAAACAAAAAATGAAATAAAAAAATCATACGCGTCGCGTCACTCGTGTCGCTTGAAATAAAACACCAAAATCTAATATTCGAGAAAATTTATAACAACCAATAATCATTGCTCGGTTAGGTTAGTTTTTATATTGTAGAAATTTCACGAATTGTACCTTTTACCTACTCAGTACTCATTACTCGTTACCTACTGAGTATCTGGATTTACCAACTAAATTACTTACCTACCAAATATCAACCTACCTAGTCGTATAAATTCGCACCAACATTAAAACTGTCACCGCAATAATGTTGATGAAAAATCATCTTTTCTTTACACCTACCTAGACCTGCTAACAAAGAAAATCGCGTGTAAAATTTACCGATTAAAATTCTGCCGAAGAATTTAGCATCATGTGCGAATATTATGGCTGGGAAATTCAGAAAGAGCGCGCATCCTACGAACTAGGTAGGTAATATAATTTGATACAGAGTTACACATACACGATTTTTGGTTGGCCGTCTTTATAAACCTTTTTGGCCTAATATAGTTATCTTGTTGCGGTTGATAAAAGTTTTCGATGGCGATGGTGGCTTTCTGCGCGCGAGGTTGTGAAAAATAATCTTCCTTATGTGTTTTGATATTTTATTTTTCGTCGTTGGTAAAATTAAAACGAACAAGCACGAAGATGTGGGTACTTTATTTTTTATGTGGCGTATTAATGCATGTTACCGGCGATGGGCTCGGGCGCCGGCGTACGCGGCACGATGAGAGGTTAAGTGCATATAAACAATGATGAAAAGGGAAATCTTAATACAATGAAAAGATAAACCGATGAAAAATCAATAAAACGTTAGCTACTACATGGGTAGGCGGCATTTTTGCTGCGAAAATCCATTTCATTCGCCAATTTTTTTTTGTCGACTTTTTAAAATAACTGTAACAGCGCTAATTTGAATTGAACTTGAATACGTTCTGGAATGTTTATTCTTTATTCGTGATTCGTGATTAGATCATTCCTTCAGCTTTAAGTATGCAGAAAGGCGAAAGCAGTAATGATTATTAGAGATACAGTTCTACAGTTTTGGGTATATAGGTAGGCCTACTTACTTTGGATTCGCTCATTTACTCAGAACACAGTCTACATGTTACTTTAAAGTAGATATTTTTCTTTCGATGTTTCATGATTATGGTAGAATAAAACCAATTCGGCGGTCAAAATAAACGGTTACTTGCCTGATATCTGCGAAATGGTAACGAGAAATGGTATTTGTTGCTTTATCAGGTTTAATTAAATAGGAGGGTATTCGTTTATTTTAACAAGAAAACTCATCGATTACTACAAAAGACAAACTATCCACAACCAAAGTATCGGCAACTTTCCACGTTCCATGACCATAATGTCTTCGAACTTTCTTTGCACTGGTCTACGTTGAAACGATCAAATAGAGGGTGTCCCAGCCAATCAAACTTTCGTCGTAATAGGTAGGTACTTCATATCGAGGTGTTTGTACATGAAATAGGAACAAAAAACGAAAACCTTTGCAAGAAGTGTAAGTAGGTACCTAGGTAGTAGGTACGTTCATATTGAAATTGAGAAATGTAATGACTTTGGGAAATCGAAAAGAAAAGTATTTTTGGGATAGATTTTGGAGTGGGTTGAAAAAAACCATGTCTCAAATTTTCGACTCCGACGAATGACAAAATAAGCTTGAAGTTTTGCTACGTTTAAAAAATGAAAATTTTGAAAAATTTCGGCACCCAAAAATCATTTTAGCCATAGAGCATTCCGTTAAACTGTTTGAAAATAATTTTTAACCCGATTTTATAGATTTTTATGAGAATTTAACACAAAAAGATGAAATTTGCGAAATTTTTCCCCTCTTTGACTCTTGGGGGAGGGCAACAAGTACGGACGCACTTAGCAATACTCTTTCGTTTAATGTTTATTTTCTTCACAGCTCCTTCAACATACAAGCTAGACAACCTATCGTACAATCTCATTCGAGTTAGGTAATCGATTGAAAATGTTGAATTTATGGCAGATTCAAGTTTCAGTTGCTGAAGTTGATTACAGCGCCTTCTGGAGAAATTTGAAAATGCCGAAGAAAAGTTAAATTTTGATGGAGGCTTGATGATGGGCTGGAAAATGGTGACAATCAATCCGACATCCGAGGAGTCAATTTTAGCATAGAACCTAATTTTCCTATTTGAATGGTGGAAATGCAAACCATGCTAAGTGCCAAAAACGTTTTTTTTTCTTCAAAAAGAAGGAGGGTCATTTTGGCCATTTTCGTGCCCCTCGCTACTTCGAGACTTGGATGGCCTTTTCTTATAGGGGATGGTCCCTATTATTAATATCAGGTGATATTTTCCCAGGGGAACCCATAGGGGGGCTGTGGGGTGGCCCCAAAGTCAAAAATTTCAAAAATTTTTAAGAACCACTACTCGAAAATGTGAAAAATTAAAAGTAGCGAATATATGTTGCTTTAAGGGTAAGCAATGCAGCACGTAACGCTTTTTTCATTTTTGACCTTTTTGGGGGTTGTGGTGGGGGTATTTCTATTTTTGAAAATTTTGGAACCCCCTTTTTAGACCCTTCCCGTCGAGCCACCCTAATGCCCTTTTCATGGTTTATTGCTACTAGTAGTAAGTTCAATTGATATCATTTGCAACCCCCTCATCAACTTGGCTCATATCGAAAAATTCAATTTTTGACTTTTTTTTGAGGTCCATATTTTGGGAAACCATGAAAAGCTATCGAGGTCCGGTTTGCGGCAAATATGTTGCATTTTACTTCTTAATCGACTGGCATGCTTGAATTTTTATTTCAAGTCAATTTTTGACCTCATTGTTGCAGATTACTTTTGGGGGTGGCAAACTTTGAGAACCCCTGAAAAAAGTTCTAAAGTGAATTTTTTCAAACTTTCAGCTGAAATGGTCTTAAATACATGTGTTTAACCAATATAATATGCGAATGCGATATTTTAATACAATTTAGTCATTTTGGATAATTTTATCAAAAAAAGTAGTGTTTTAACAACAGGCATAGCATTTCCGGCAAAAGTTAAGTTGAAAACATTTTTACAGGAAAAATTAATATCAAACCGATCTTTCGCAGATATTGTTCACAGAGGTCCCCTCAACAACCTACTAAAAGTCCTGGCCCCTACGGGGTCCGGAACCCCCTCAAGGAGGGGGTGGAACCTCCCCCGAAATCTGTTTTTCGCCATTTTCTCCCCCGCATTGCATTTTAGCGAAAAATATTTGCATAGATAAAAGAATCTACGTCGAATTTCCGATATAATGATGTATCAACTTCCCTTGTATGTTCAAGGGGGGCGGAACTGTAACCATTCAAATTAGGGGGCTTCTCTGAAAAATACATAAAGGCTATAGGCGCCTAAGAGGGGTGAAATGGTCACCGAAATCGTTCGAGTTGATATTAGCATGGAAGGTAGGTACCATTGAGAAACTTCCGCGTGGAAAGTTTCAAATCCACACCCCCTCCCCTTTTTGGAGGGCCCCCCTTTTCTGAAACTTCAATAACACTTTTCTCAGCCCCATTCCAACCAATTTTGAAAATTTTTCAGTATGTTATGTATATCCTTATTAGGTATCACCACAAAAATTTTCAACCCCCTCCCCTCATATTTACCCTTCAAAATGGTGTAAAAATGTGTCGTAGGGAGGGTTGGGGTAACATGGGAATTTTAGGGAAAATAACTAAGAATTAATGAGTAGGGTATAGTTTTCTTATGATTCGATACCGCTGAGCACGAATATGACGTCAGATTTTTTGCTACACTCATCTACAGAGCACTTGGCTGCCTCAATTTTTATTATTGTTAAAAAGCATAACAAAAGTTGAAATACGCCATTTTGAAGGGTAAATATAAGGGGAGGGGGTTGAAAATTTTTGTGGGGATACCTAATAAGGATATACATAACATACTGAAAAATTTTCAAAATCGGTTGGAATGGGGCTGAGAAAAGTGTTATTAAAGTTTCAGAACTTTTGCCGGATATGCTATGCCTGTTGTTAAAACACTACTTTTTTTGATAAAATTAGCCAAAATGACTAAATTGTATTAAAATATCGCATTCGCATATTATATTGGTTAAACACATGTATTTAAGACCATTTCAGCTGAAAGTTTGAAAAAATTCACTTTAGAACTTTTTTCAGGGGTTCTCAAAGTTTGCCACCCCCAAAAGTAATCTGCAACAATGAGGTCAAAAATTGACTTGAAATAAAAATTCAAGCATGCCAGTCGATTAAGAAGTAAAATGCAACATATTTGCCGCAAACCGGACCTCGATAGCTTTTCATGGTTTCTCAAAATATGGACCTCAAAAAAAAGTCAAAAATTGAATTTTTCGATATGAGCCAAGTTGATGAGGGGGTTGCAAATGATATCAATTGAACTTACTACTAGTAGCAATAAACCATGAAAAGGACATTAGGGTGGCTCGATGGGAAGGGTCTAAAAAGGGGGTTCCAAAATTTTCAAAAATAGAAATACCCCCACCACAACCCCCAAAAAGGACAAAAATGAAAAAAGCGTTACATGCTGCATTGCTTACCCTTAAAGCAACATATATTCGCTACTTTTAATTTTTTACATTTTCGAGCAGTGGTTCTAAAAATTTTTGAAATTTTTGACTTTGGGGCCACCCCACAGCCCCCCTATGGGTTCCCCTGGGAAAATATCACCTGATATTAATAATAGGGACCATCCCCTATAAAAAAAGGCCATCCAAGTCTCGAAGTAGCGAGGGGCACGAAAATGGCCAAAATGACCCTCCTTCTTTACAAAAAATCATACTTTGGCAGCTCACAACTAGGTTCTGAGGTCTGAATGACATGCTCTACTCTCAGGGAGACAAATTTCAGCTCATTAGGAGTACATAAATATACTCGTACTGGTCGG
This sequence comes from Planococcus citri, assembly GCF_950023065.1. Classification (NCBI taxonomy): domain Eukaryota; kingdom Metazoa; phylum Arthropoda; class Insecta; order Hemiptera; family Pseudococcidae; genus Planococcus; species Planococcus citri. Next base: position 46,960,442 of record NC_088677.1, read on the forward strand.
AAAGTTTGCTTTGTTAGTCGAATTCAAAGTGTAACGTACATTCAGATGGGACACCCTGTATACACAAAAAGATCTCTTTTTTTAAAAGAGGAAGGACGCAGTACAGTACAGTTCTCATCTTTATTCGCAGACGGCAGATGATGAGCTTCAAATCGTGTTTTACTGCATGTTGATAAATAACCAGATAATTAGGAGGAAAAAAAGAGTTTAAAATCTCCTCTCGGCTATTTTGTTTGAACGTTTTCAATTTCATAAAATTCTCTCCTCGGTGAAAATTTTTTTTCGCAGGTGTTTTTATAACGGGAGTTATTTCTTGGCAGTAATGGCGGTATAGCGGTAAGTATGTTCGTAGGTAGGTAATGGGTACCAAGTATATATGTACATATACCTACCTACGAATACGACAGTTGAGGTAACTTTTTTCAAAAGTATAAAAGTTTATAAATTTGTAAAAATTATTTCTACGTAATATTAGAACTATTCTGACAGCTAATTTATTTGTCCATTCAATTTTAAAATTAAATAAAAATATATTACTCGTTTTTTCCCCTTCTTGTAGAGTAGACCAGTAGGTAAAGGTACTAAGTAGATAAAAACATACATACGTATAAAAATGCAATGTGTTTCCATTTATAAATTAAGTATGGTACGCGACTAGAGGTACCTACATTTTCGATTGATTTTCTCACTTAGGTATCTAGTTTGTAAATTTCTCAATAAGTAACTATGAGCGATGTACTAGAAACAGATGAATTTTACGTGTTACGTTGTGTTTTTTTTTCGTTCGCATTTTCACATCAATCACCAGAAAATCAGTTCGAATACGAAAATATCATCGACTAAACGCTGAACGGTGTTAAAACTTTTCATCTTTATTCTGCTGTATTTTTATCATTAATTTTCAATTCATCTTTTTATAGCAATAGTTGGCGCGACAATTATAGGTATTATACGTAGTAGATACCTACCTATAGTTTCGAAGCGGAAAATAAAGCTTCGGAATAATCTTCTTTTCTTCTCTCAAAATAACTGGCGAATTCTCAACATTCAAAATACGGAATAATTTGCGAGAAGTAACTTGCCTACCCCTCTCTTTCTCTGTGCATAGTTTTCTTGATGTATAACATCAACTAGTGAAACTCGTCCTCAGGGAAATATATAGGTATACCTAACTGTTGCATTTTCTAGCGTCTAGCGAGTATCACCATGTGTTGAAGTTTGCCTATAATTAATACTAAAGGTAGAGGAGAAGGTACAAATATGGACCCCCTCTAGCTTTTTGGCTTTAAAGGGTAGAAAAAATTATCAAATTTTTTTTTTCGAATATACCATTCGAAAGGCCAAAGACTCTAGTATATTGTGTTAGAAAAAAAATTTTTTGGTTGAAAACTCACGGAGAAATTTGAAATTTAGAAAAGTGACATAAAATGGTACAAATATGGTCTTGGGTACAAATATGGACCCCTCAAAAAAATGAATAAAAATTTCAGAAAATTGAACAAAAATTTATTTGAAGATGTTTTTTGATGCTTTGGACTTGTCTTCTTTATTAATATTACGTTTCTCGGTATTCTAAAAACCATTGAATCAAAATTGAATGAAAAAAAAATTAGGGGTCCATATTTATACCCATGCAAAAAAATGGTCAAGTTTATGAAAAATGAAAAAATAATGGTCCATTTTCGACACTTTGGACTTGTCTTCTTTGTTAATAACACTTTTCTCGACATTCTAAAAAATATTGAATCAAAATTAGGTAAAAAAATTTGGGGGTCCATATTTATACCCATGAAAAAAATCTACGCAGTTTATGAAAAATGAAAAAAATTATGAAAATCAGTTGAAGTACAGACAAATATGAAAGTATATTTTGAAAGTACACACTGTAAGCTACTTACTTCGCTAATAATTTTTTTTCCAAACTTTATTTGAAGTTGATGAATTACCGAATGAAAAACTTGTAAAATTTTCCATTGACAAGAAAATAATGCGCAAAGAAAAACAATTGCTGATGAGAGACACCCAAGTTTGCATGGATCCGAAATAAGTACATGGATCATCGATACTACATTACTAGTATAATTTTTGGTACCCAGCATGACCGTAGCGCTAGTGGTTGTACTCTAAACCATGGGGGGTCCATATTTGTACCTGGGTCCATAATTGTACCTTCTCCTCTACCATAAACCTTTATGAAGCTGAATCTTTGAATGATCTTTCTAATAATGTATGCAATAGAATAGACGCTTATATTGTCTGGAGAATGAACTTTCATACGTAGCATGTACTACCACGTTTGTAAGGTCGTATTTTTCACCATTTTTTTCGTTAGATTCAGATTTCATCCTTGGCTCACCAGTCATGCGAGCGCATATATACGTACCTATACCTATACCTACTAATATTATACCTAAATATGTTATGAAAATTTAAAATTTACCTAATTGTCAAGTATCTAGACTATTTTTGCCTTTCTTGTGATATCTAGACTTACTGTGATGAGACCAATGTGCAAAAAAATTAATTTTGCTTTGAAAATTTGAGAATTTTTCAACGGATTGTTTGCTGATATTATACTTATTTCATAACTTTTTCAACTCTCTTCTAGTAGGTAGATGAAATAAAATAGGATATTCTAGAGTAGGTGCAAACCGAACACGAATCAGCGGATAGAATGAGGAATGGTAAAAATTACCCCCCTCCCCCCGAAGATGGCATTTTCCAACTATAAAATGAATTTTGTGAAACTGTTTTCAATTTTCCATTTAAAAAAATCAAAATGTTCAAAAAAAATTTTCACCGAAGGTCAATTTTGCCTTCCTCTCGAGACACTCGGTTATAACCAAGTTTTCAATTTGAGCACTTTGTCGACGACTCTCATTGCTCAGACACCCTGTACATGGCGTTTGTACGAAGATTAGATTATGATGAAATTCGTTCCTTGAAATGTGTGGCTGTAAATTCCAATATGATACCGAGGTGACGTATCTAACTAAAATTAAACTCGACATTTAAAAATTCTTGGGGGGCTTTTTCATCCATTCGGTCGTTTAATTTTAAGATATATCGTATTTAATCCTTAAACGCGAAATTAATTTCGATAAAATCTGTCACATTCGTCGGATTAATTCAAAGGTAAAAATCTACCAAAGAAAAACTTCGTGATCGTAATTTTGAAAATATAAGTACCTATTTCAAGAGGGTAGTATGGGTACTTGGGAAATTAATTCGAATCGTACGTGCAAAACAAAAACACATTAAATAATTGGCAACGTTGATTAATCGAACTATTAATTAGACCTCGTAGCACGGTGACGAAGAAAAATTCAATTTAAATCCACGATTACCGAGTATTTTCTGAAGCTTAGACAGGTAGGTAACTACACTTTCGTCTTATTGTACTTGTACCTATTCAATTGGCGAGGGTTGAAAAAAAATCACTCGCGGTGTTGTCTCAGCAAATTTCGTTAATATTTATTGTTGTAAAATTCTTTATTGTAGATTATAGATTTCAAAAATAGTATCTTCGAACTATTAAAATGATAATTTTAACAATACAGGCGTAGGCGTTCCAAATCGAAATAATTAATACGTAGGAATATAATTACGTTTTAATCCATTTTTAAATGAAAAATTCCGCTTATACAAATTAACATTGCGTAAGACGCGAAGGAAACATACCTACCAAGTTGAAAACGAGTTGAAAATGAGCAAAATAAGCATATTTCATCTACTCGTATCTACTTTACTTACGGTTACGATTATTATCTTTTATGACATTTAACACTGTTGACTGTTGACTTTTGATGTCGCAAATTTTCAGAAACGAAAATATTTTCTATATTATCGAGTGTCAAGTGTTGCCTCTCCGATTACTCGCAAAACTTTACTTAAATCGGGATAAAATTAAATTATTAAAAAAGTGCAATTTTTTTCGAGCGAAATCTCCTTACTTATTCGAATAATATAAAGTATTTTTAATTTAATTTCACCCCGGGGAACGTTGTAGTACGAAATATTGACATTTTATTCGTAGAACAGATTATATTACAGGTTTTTTCACTTTATACTCGTAAAGATACCTACTTCTGGCAAAGAAATGAAAAGGATATGATTGAAAAGGTGTATTATACGTCGGGTGGAAAGTAAAGAGCGGCCAATGTGTTTGTGTTTGCTGCTTTGATCAAAAAGTAAGCTTACCTACATTAGAGAGACGAAACGTCTAATGGCCGACAACACAACCTATTGAGACCAAATTGAATATTTTCCCCATTTTTTTCAATAGCAAGCCTACCGTACGCTGCTCGTGTGAAATTTACTGTCAGTTCGCGATCGCTTGCCTATATTTTCGATTTTTGAATCTAAAATTCACTGTTGCAAATTTTCAACCGGTAGCTGTTTACTTCGTTGTATTTTTTTAAACGGGGGATCGTGAACTAATTTCGTTTTTTATCTAAATGATAAGTAGGTCTAAGCACGTGGAAGCTATTCGCGAGTCACGCGTAAGATGTAAATTTCCGTCGTGTAGGTACGCGGTATATTTTTATTCACAAAAGACAAATTTATGCATTTTTTGCACAGGTAACCATAGTCGGTTAAGTTCATGAACTTCGCAAGCTCAGCTGAGTTCGTTATGTTGAGTTTTTTTTTTACAGTTTTTTGATTTCTTATCTACCTACTTATACATATAGATTTAAACTTAGTCATTGTGGTGCCCGTTTTAAGTATACGTAGTCATTGTGGTGCCCGGATTTGGGCTTGTGGCGCCCAAATCGGGCACCACAAGGTCTTTTTATATAAAACGATGCAGAATAGAGTGAAATGCACTCTAAGCTGAAAAAAAAATTTTTGAGGCGGGCACCACAAGTACCAAGTTTATGTATCGGGCACCTCTATGACTAACTATGATGAAAAATCCAAACTGCACCAAAACACCTTTATCATACATATATATGTGATCCTCTATGTACGCGGGCACCACAATTACCATAAAAGACCCGGGCACCACAAGGTACTAGGTACGTGTATTCATATACGTAGGTAGGTACCTATTTTGTGTGTATCTAGGGTTTACGCGCCAGAATTTTGACACCTAGATAACTGGTACCTACTTTATAAGACCTCAGTTACTTAATAAGAAACTGAAATCACTTTTTGCTGAGGACAAATTTAGAATAAATTATAGATAAATTAGAAGGCAAAAAGTCAAAAGAAAATTATCCACGAATTGCATCATTATCAATACTAAACATGGATTCAAAGGGTTCAAAATTCATAGGAAGATGAGAAACAAGCCATCAGCTAATCGCTGATTACAAAAGAGTTTTTGCGTTTGAGGTATAATGTATTCACTTGAATCATTAAAAAAAAGGTATTTAAAAAAATAAAGTTCAGGATAAGTTTGAATTTAAATTGATGTAGACGATGTTTTCAAAATCCAAAAGTCACTCTTCAACCGAAGCAATTTTACAATAATTCTCATCCTTCGTTGAAGCAGCTATTTTTACCAAATTGTTGAAATAATTTTAAGGTAGAAATTTGATTTTGAAAAAGTTTTATTGTATACATTTTCAACTATCTCGCATATTTTTTCAGAAAAAACGTAAAAAATGACATTTTAAGACAGTTTTTGAAAAAATTAACTCGTTGCAGAAAATTCTTTTATTTGAATCGTAAGGTGATTTAAAGTTCTTTCCAAAATACACAATAAATTATTCGGCCATGCTCATCTCAAATAACCCCCTTTTGATTTCATTTCTCATTTTCGCATCAGTTATATTCGTGTAAACTTTTTCAAACAATTGCAGAAACGAAATCGTGATCGAACTTGGTATTGGCACCTCTTTAAACAAAGAAAAGAGCTCCTCGATTTTTTTTGCTGCTCTGCAGCGTCAACTTTTTTCACATTTTCAATAATACTTGAAAAAAGTGCCGAATCCATCGAATCTAAATTAATCCAAAAAAATCAAATCGATGTAAGATCTATAAGCAATCGCGACTAATCTAGTCCAAGAAAAGACAAAAAAAATTTATTTTGAAAGAAAAAACAAAAAATTCTTCTATGAATTCTAAAGTTTTGAAATTCCCAATTCATAAACAATTCATTATTATCTTATGGTATGACACGAAGCAACTTGTTAATTACTAATTGAACGAATTCAAATGAAAATCTAATCGTTGATTGAAAAGAAATACCGGGCTGCTTTCATTGTGCCAGTCCAGATCGGGTATACTCGATTTCAATAAGTACCTACTAGGGTGTTCCGGACACCGTGGCTCAATTTCGAAAAATTCTGGTGATTTGTTATCGTTTAATTAGGTACAATTACAAATGATATGGTTTTGAAAAACATTTGACAAGAGCGTTTTAATTTTTTAAACGAAAAATGGTCAAATCAAACGAATTTTCGATTTGTGAAGTTTTAAGAAATTCACATTGCTGGATTAATTGATAAATTTAGCAGTTGAGACGTTAGAAAAAAAGTTATGCATCCCCTATCTACATAATGTACTTATAAATTTGAATGATCTGTAAAATTGGAAAAGTTGGACCAGAACAAAGGTGGGAAAGTGAACACTCTGGCCAAAATTGAAGAAAGCGAAAGGCAAGCTCTTTTTTTAACCATGATGATTTTTTCAGAACATAAAAAATTTGTAATAACTAGTACAATAAATCAGCGTTGACACCCTAAAATTAGCTTACAAGGGAACTTTGTAAACGGGTATCATCTTCAAAGACTAGGGTGGAATTTGGCATGCTGAAAGTTCATGCTACCGACACTCAGCTTCCGAATTGATGTTTGACAACTGTTTGAAAATCACTGAAATACTTATTCATGTAGCTTATTTATTGGTAAAGTTTTCATAAAAATAGTAAACCACGAGATGAAAATCTGAAATATGGTTTAATTACTAAAATCGAGCTCCCGAATCGATTGCGACTGTTTTAAAGCCGATCTAGAACCTCCAGCAAAAGTTGTTTTTTTTCATAGTACTGTAATGGTTCCAGAATGCGCTATTTCCTTCAAAAATAACCATAAAAAGTGAAAACTGCTCGGAACTTAGAACGTATTATTAAATACTTCTTCGCTCTTCATTATCATCAATATTATCAACAGTAATATTTTGAATTTTATTGGGAATTTAGAAAAAAAAAAACGTAGCGATATATATTTAATGGATATTGCTTAGCATTTTACAAATCTACAAAAAGATTTATGACGACGAAAACTACGATGACTACCATGAAAAAGTGATTACAATAGAGTTTTTTCGCGCTTCGCGCAAAAACTCTAAAAACAGGGAATGAATAGCATTTAAGTTTCACAAAAATTAAAAAAATTGAATTTAAACTCTGAAATGTTGATCGACGGAGTAAATACATATTTCTGATTGGTTACACAGATACCTACGCCAGCTTCAATTTATAAACAATAATTTGCTCAAGAAGAACAAGAAAGCTTCTGTGACAAAATTACATCTCATGACTAAAAGAATTGAATTTGAAATCATTTTTTTGGCATTAAATTTGAAGCTAACAGTATTAGTACTTCAACTAGGTGTGTAAACAGTAAACACCAAACAAGTAGGTATCATATGCACACTTTTCCCTACGAAAAGCATGTTTAAATGAAACTAAATTTAAAATTTGAAATCATAAACAAATTATGAATTTTTCGAGTGATTTCGTTTGAAACAAATAACTTGAATAGGCCGACGGTATGGAAAGAAATGCACACGAAATTTGTTTCTTTGCATCTGGCTATTATAGCTAAATCCAAAGTACCTAAAGCAGTAGTAGAAGTTTGATGAGACACCGTGTATATTCGATCACTCGTTTGTTTTAGGATTAAAAGTTGGATAAGGAATAGAATTTTTTAGCGAACCCACGCACATTATACGAGTCCGTCGATAAGAAAAAAAAAAGAACCAAAATGTTTTCATTTTTCCGAAGGTTTTGAATCATACTTCTGCAAATACCTACGTGAACAAATAAGCGGTCGTATGATTATGGAGAATATACTTAGATACGTCAAAATGTAATAAAACGTAGCCTGCTTTAATCTAAACTTATTGTCACAATAATTGAAATAGTAACGTTTTATTTTTCAATTGACATCAAGTTGTCATGTAATCGATGTACAGGTACTTCTCTTCGAACAACTTAAACAGGTAACCCAATGCATTATACTATATTGTACAATGTCCACTTGTAATCGACTAGGCAGGGGGTGCTACATATATTTTCTCTTTTGATGCCTCATTTCTCTGTTTTTATTTTCTGTGCTTACTTGCCTGCAATGTAGAGGAAATAATTACTGTAAGAAGGGAATCGAGAAGAATAATGTAAACATCAACGCCTTATAGAGGGTTGAAAGCTATTGTTTCCAAACGTTTTGTTGATTTGTACTAGCCTTGAAGTTAAGGCTGTTGCAAAAGTGCTGCACCAATAGATACTTCGGCTTATTACTTACAGAAGTGCATGTATTACTCAATACTCATAGTGGCATAGGTACATAGTTAAGTTACATATATACACTTTGCAGCTTCATATAAAGAACTAGTAGTACCTACCTAAGGAATTACATATAGCAAAGTGCGGCCTTCTGGAAAAACTACGAGTAGGTACACAGTACACACAACTAGTAGAAAACTACTATCGACTCTAGATTGACTAGATACATACATACTAGTTTTATATATTAGTTTTTTTTCACCTGGGTTGATTTTCTCAATTTAAAAAAAATGAATATACTTATGTAGGTAGGTACCTACGAAAAAAACACTCAAAAGGTTTTATAAACGCGAAAAAAAGAGCTTCAATATGCTTCGAAACAATAAAAATTTTAAAAAGGCATGAATCTACATATTACAATAACATTTTTTTTCGACGTGATTATAGGCAATAGGCATGCTTAAAATATAAAAGTTATCTTCGTAAAGATGGATTTTTCATTTTTAATACTTGCTACAAAGCGTTAAGTACCTACCTACACTATCTATATCTGCAAAAACAATAATTTCCTGTTGTTAGAATACGAACGAGGAAGTTACTGTCGGTATTCAAATAAACATCGGAGGAAAAAAGTACACAATTCACGTCAAAGTTGTAACTGATGGTCATCTTTGCATTGAATTCCAATATTTATACAAATTGCGAAGGGTTAGCGAATTATGTGGGTAGCACCTTATTAAGATTACAAAAACCGGGTTGCTTAATAAATGGGGGGGATGACAACGACCAGTAGGTACGATGACAGTTTGTTCTCGAGTTAATTTACAATTCAAGCGTAACCATAATAATTTTGAATTTTGTATCTGCGTATTCGAACGTATAAGAGTTTAAAAATTTCAACAGCGAAAGAAGAAGAATTTTTTACAGTGCAAGCATATCTACTACTAATCCCTTATTCGTATGTAGATGCGAGCTTAGCTTGTTGTTGTTCCTGATTTTTTAAAATTTCACGAAGATTAAGCAGTAAAAAAATAACGAGGTTTAAAAACAAAAAAAAAATTACAGGAAAAAATCCATGGCATATGAAGATTATTTTGAAACGTTATGATATGTAACTACGTATAGTAGATATGTATTAGAAATCCGTTGGAAAATTTTCCTGTCGAATGAGAAATGACGATTCACCGCTTTAAAAATTATTCACGACGAGTATAGGTAGGTAGGTACGAAGACACTTTCCCAAGAGTGTAGGGAATTGAGCATATACAGGACGACCACAAGTTTAACACCTCATAAATGACAAAGAAGCTTGCACATATGTTACGCCGCGCTTTTCACGATACCTAACTTTATAAAGTTTCTTTGAATTTTGATACACATACGGTTGGACTTTATAGTTGACGAAGTGTCACAAAGAATTAAAACTTGGTAGCACTCGAGTCTCCTCGTATAATACCTACACACATACATATACATAGGTATCCTAACGAGGTAAAGAAATCACTGGAAATCGAGTTTCACGAGCAAAATCACCATGTTTCGATGCAAGAATCCGACAACGAATACCTCTACCTATTCGATGGATTTACGAAAGCTTAAAATGAAACGTGCCGTTTAGGTATATCCTAGTTAATAAATCACGTTAATTTATGATCAACGTAGTGAACATATATTTAAATATATGTCATTGTTGCACAGATACAAAATAAAAAAACCTATACAGGGTAATTTGGTTTAAAAATTAAAATTCTAATCAAAACGCACGCTGCACACAATTCTTGGTCCGAATGTTTCTCTCGATATAATTTTATTAAAAACAAACACCACATAAAGGTAATAAAAACGTTGTTGCAACCGAAGGGAGGAGAAAAAGGCACATTTACGAAACAAAGCGCGTTTTAAAACGCGTGCTTTTTTTCGTATTGCTCGACGCGATCTCACTTCGTTTGTGCTTTTCAGTCGCAGACTAAATGAAAGCATCCAACAACAAACGGCTACAATTTTTTTAAATAGGATTAAGATATATTTCGAAGCTACGTTTGTGAAAAGTTACTCGAGTAAAATAAGTTGTTGCTTTCATTTGTAAGAGTAAAGCTACGATACCTACTTCTGCTTTTCATAAATCAACTTTTGGAATCTGTTTTTACGCAGCGAGCGTCACAAAATACATATTGGACTGAGAAAATAAAAACAACGATGTACCTACGACTGATTGTAGGTAAGTATTTTTTTTTTCGCGTTTAAAATCCCGGAGGTTTATTTAATTTTTGTTGTAACTTGCACCTACCTAAAGTGAATGAATTTTGATTATTGAACAAAACCACAACAATAATTTACCACGTTGTTATCTATGCGTTTCCATCAGGTAGGTATATTAGGTTCAGGGAACAAAGATTTGATTAATTTTGAAAAATATGCTATACTTTATAGGCTTTAGGAATACCGTTGCCAGTTGAATTATTGTAACAAATTCGACGAGATAATAAAGCTCGAATATCGTGGGAGTTTATGGATGGTAGTTTATACATATGTATGTTCACCTAATAATCAAGCTGTAGGAAAAGGTAGGTATGGTATATAATATGTAGATAGCATTAAATACTTACATTTGAAAGTTTAAAATTAATTACGAAGCCAACGTGAAATTACTATACGATTTCGTTATCATTATACACGGTAAGCAGGCGATATTTATCGGAATTTAAACCAATTATCGTTCTATGTACACCTAGATCAATGGCGATTTAATTGTGTTTCTGTGACAAGAAATTCTCAGCCTATAATAGGTCTGTAAGCGTTTTAATGAACGAGAGACGGGGATTGATTTTTGCAAGAAAACTGACCGGTCTTTTACAGTGAATACCTATCTGAAAATTTAATTTTAACGGTTGCTTAATTAGCGTAATCGCGAATAGGTATAATTATGCATAGGCGGATCAAAGATGAAACAGAGACGATGAAAACCTGTCTACATAAGCTCACTGGGCACTCCGATTTAGAAGGCTAACGTAACTTCTACCCTAATTTCAGTTTGATTATCGAATTATGATGGGAATCATTATTTTACTATTTCAGTCCTAATTTGTGAATCATGAATCTGACAGGTAAGTAGGTGTAGGCATGTAATTCTCGCCTTGTACATATTGTACGGATTATCTGGACGAAAAATCCATTCTAATCCATTTGAAATCTCGATAGAGGTTTTTAATTATTGTCACTCGATTGAGAAATAATCAAGGACAAAGAATTTAGAATTCGATACTTAGCAGGTACCTAGCTACCGAATTTTGACCAAATCGACATTGTTGATTGTACAACCTGCAAATTTAATTCCTTTTTGTTGTATGATTAAATTTTCAGAAACGAACACACGTGAGAGGTTCTCAGCTCTAATTTCAACGGTAGGTACCTATAGTTGAATTTTTTGAAAACAACGTGTTTCAGAACACTCTCCTTACCAAAATTTGATTTTTCGGTTACATAGGTATTGATAAATTTTAAAATTATGAAGAATTGATAATGTTTACTTACGTACCAAAGCAATAATTTAATGTAGGTATTTTCAAAACGCAGCACTTTTCCAGAAAAATTTGTGATTTGTATCTTTATTAAGTAGGTAGGTGATATCAAACTTTTATTCAAAACAAAATTTCATCATATTTTCCAGTTTTTCTGATGGAGGCTGTTGCAAAATGACGATTTTTTCCAGGAATTTTTGAAATTCTATTGGAAAATTTAAGCTTGATTTTCATTAGCTAGGTACCTAATGACAGTAATGACTAACAACCATTTGATCAAATCTGCATATTATCAGTTCGAGTTCTTTTTAATGTAGGTAGTAGGTATACCTCGGCTTATTTACGTGGTTGATTAGAAATAAAGTAAAACGGTTCGTCATTCTATCTCATAATATTCTTATAAAAATAAAAAAAGTAATAAAAACTTGAAAAAAAAAACAGAATTTCTTTGGAAAAGATGGGGGTTGTGTTTGTGTAAATAACAATGTGATGAAAAAGCGACCTAAATAGCAATTACGCTTAAAGCTTTTGTTAAGTAATATAAAACAAACATCTAAGGTATAGGCTCAACGTGCGGTCTTCCTTTTATATCAAAAAATTGAATTATTTTTTTCCGCGCACGTCTAGAAAAAAAAGAAAAAAAAATTCGCGTGTTGCGATTATAAGGAGATATTTTTAATTCGTAGCAGGCTCGTATGGTCATGTAGATTCATCACGTAAGTGGATGTTTACTTGGACATGCGACAAGAATAAATTTTTCAACAAATGAAGACCTAGTGTACATAGAAATGAATCCGGTCCAGATGGGTTTATACGGTTTACTTCAAGGTGCAGTATTAGTATTTTTCTTATCCGAGTATCCGATCCGTGTTGTATCAAGTTTAATTAAAAGCTGATCTTGGCTGGTTTTACAATTGACACGACACACTGTGAAAGGATGTTGCGGTTTTATCTGAAAATGGAACAATCTTGTAAGGATACGTGTAGGTATATGATTTCGCCTAGAAAAATCGTCCTTATTGGAAATTAAAATATTGAAAGAGTTTCCATTCAACGAAACGTGAAAATATTGAATTTCGAATATCCACTTTGAAAATATTCACATATGAATATGTACAATATGTCTAATTTGTTAGCAGTTAGGCATGTGAGATCCTTTTATACTTCATGACGTCGCCCTTTAAACTGTTCCATTTCAGTTCTGTCTTTATTGGTACGCTGGATCATTGAATGTTTTGCAGAAAAAATTTAAACGCGAGAGCTTTCATATTCTTACTGATTGAATGTTTAACGTATTTTTTTTGTCCGATTCAAGTTATACGATAAATATTGCATTGTAAGGGTGTGTGTGTTGCATTGCAATATCATACGTATTCTGTGTAGGTAGGTAACCTTAGTATGGGTACACTAGGTATACTGTGTAATGGTTGCTAACATATTTTCTTTTTCATTTTCATTTTCTTTTTCATCGTTTGTATGTTGAGCGTTTCCATAGAATTTTTGGATTTTTCAGCCTCTCAGTTATTCGTGAAATAGCTCATAGCTGCCTTTAAGCAATTGAAATAAAACTAAATTTTCATCAATGAATAAAAATTAGGAGAGAGCAATTTTTGCAATGGTTTACGCCATTTCAACTCAAAAAGAAATTGTTGACGATTGTGAAAATATTTTCTGAGCAATATTATCGAGTAATGAATGATGAAAGGTGGGTGGAAAAAGGTGGAAGATAAAATGATAGATACTTATTTATTTAAAAAAGCTATCATCATCAACTTCCACTCAAAAAAAATTTACTTATTTACCTGTCTGAACTGCATTAATCTATCTCAGAGACTCACTAAAAAAAAACACCAATCGGTTTCAGAAATCAAAATAAAAGATGGTATGAAAAAACTGGAAGGTTTATTTTATACGTTCGAAAACGAGGATTGTTTTCAAATTTTTTGGAGAGTAATCGCTGGAAAAAATTTTAAATTTGAAGTAGTAGAAACAGATTTTTAAAATTTGAAGGGTCATAAATATGGCAATATAGGCGCTAAATTACATTTTGGCTTTTCTTAAGGAAATTTTTACGAAACCGGAAAAAATTAAAAATATTAACCTATGTACATACCTAATGGCTTGAAACCTCCATCGAATGATTTGGGAGGTAAAAAATTGGGCATATTTAAATTTAATTGTACTTATCTGCTTTGATTTTATCAGATTTTAATTTTTCATTCAAAATAAGGCAAATTTGAATTTTTGAAAATTCGTAAAAAACACAAAAGCAGCTTTTGAATGTTACGCCTGGTGGAGTATTTTTTGAATAGGTAGGTACCTACATAATTTTAGAGCTAATCACTGCAGTCTTATCATTTTCAGACGGGGAAGCGGTGATCTATAAGAATATAACATTTTCACATTTTCAGCGACTAACAAAAATGTAATGAAAGGTAAAGTAAAAGCTAAACTTCAACTTTGAATTTTTAAAACTTTTGATTTGCTGGTGCTAGAACTTTCAAGGTGATTTCATTATGCGGAGAATGAAACGTAAGTATATAATTTTTCACAATTGAAATAGGTACCTACTCATTCTCGCTCAAAAGTTCTAGCGGTATCAATTAAAATATCGGAAAATGCAATTTTCCGAACTTTGAGCCTAATTCAGAAGCTTAAATTAAAAAGCTCATGACGTCTGGAGATTAGGCAAAAATGTCTACGTGTAGAATTGTAGACTCAATACGTAGATGTGTTCTTTTAACGCGGATTTTGGCAGATTTAGAATCCACAAGAATCTGCTCGGGTAGCAGCTTTTGAAAATGGATTTTGGATTTCACTTCGAAAAAGAAGGCTTGAGGTTCTGAAAAATTGGTGAATGTAATCTCAAAAGTGTTGAAAAAAGAGATTTTAAAAGACGTCCAAAATCCAGATTCTTGAAAATCTGCCAAAATTCGTGTAAAAAAACACATCTAATAGGTTTTGTAGAGTTACGAGTGGTAAGAAATCCTCATTTTGATTCTAAAGTATGCGTATCGTAGGCTTAGATTTGAATTTTGAAATGATTACAAAATATTTCAAAATGATAAAAATATAAAAAGCATTCGATCGAAGGGTCTACTTCATTTCTTTTAAATTCAGCCTAAGCCAACCTCCATCTGTAGTTTCGATAGCTGGACGTACACGAGCATGCAGAGCTTCAGGCGAAATACCTAATCAAACGTAAAAAAATTACTACAAAAAGAACTTTCGCCTTTCGGTTTTTCCTCCAAACCCTCAACGTTATTCAGGTATGTACTTACTCATATTTCAAAGTTCGGACTGAGAGTTCGATAATTCCGTCTACCTTCCCCTAGTCATACGTTATACAATAAGTTTCTTATGTCATATGACAACGTACTTACGCTGCATTTAAATAATCTCATTCTCGACTTCTATACACTGAGAATATGTATGAACATTTCAAAATACCTACATAAAAATTCCATTTGATCCCACCAACAATGTTAATTTGTCGGTATAATAAACTAGACCCATAAACTATGGCACTGTGAATCGAAATTTTCGACTGGACAAATTTTTTTCAAAAAATTAGCATCTATTTATAAAATAAAGGCGAGAAACATCCTAGCTGGATTATCGTTCTGCGTTCTTCGTTTCAATAGCAAGAGAAGTAAATAGTTTTACAACGCGAATAGTCTGATTTAAATCTCATATTATTCACACACGCACAACGTAGATTCACCGGGTGAAATGTCACTGAAGAATACATACCTATATCGACTTTGGGGTTTTTTACTCGCTGCTTTATTGTTTAGTTGATATTAAAGAATGTAATAAAAGCGGCATTCTTGTTAACACGTTGAAGTTTATAAATTTTATTCGAATAAAATGGGTGTCAATTTAATGAGATTTTTTTCAAAACAAATTTCACCAATTTTAATTTAAATATTTTACGAGACGAGAAAATTACCGATAAAGATGCACGTGCAGATAAAATAAAAGCGAGAATAGATGGGCGAACTGAAGGCAAAGGAAACTATACCTTATAGATACCTTGGGTCTATTAATACGTATTAGACGTGGGAAAACATGTCAATGGAGAAAATCTTCGTTTTATCCATTCTATATATTTGTACGTACTCGTACTTCCCCATCGACTGCTTAGTCGGACTTGGACATCAAAGGAATTCCAGTTAAAAATTAATTTGGTATTTTCAATTTTCTACTCTCCCGGAAAACATCAATGAATTAGGTATTTTTTTTTCAAAGGTCTATGAGAAAATTATTCCGTTACACTGTCAAAAGACCACGTAACCACGATATATTACACGCCACCGTCGTTTAAACCACTCAAAAGACAAATAGCTTCACATATACTACATTTCCATTACAAAGATGCACAGGGGAAAAATACCCTATTAAATAATCGGTACCTAATCGTGCAGCTCGTAGCGCCTTTCCTCGTTCGATTATGCCACTCATCAATGAAAGCTGCAACAGAAAAGGCGGTGTAGGAACTCGACGAGTTGAAAAGGCAAAGAAATAAAATTTATTCCAAACATTAGAATAATAAATCGAAAGTGTTTAAATTTGAATGAAAATTTGTCACTTCTAGCTAGTTATCATTTCACAACAGAACTCCATTACTTTTTTGTAATGCTCGTGGTTCAACAAGTGAATAAGGACCTTTCGATCGTTGAGTAGAAAGCCAGAAATTATGTAAGAAGTAATTTGAATTTCTTCTCGAAGTCGAAGAAGGAATTATTTAGTTGGTTTTTACCTCGTGGCTTTTTTTTTTTTTTTTTTTGTGAAATTTAAACAGCCAGAATGTTGTTGAATGGCGAGAATATTGAACCCAAATTTACGCACAGCGCGATAACTTCACGTTGAAAATATTTCTCAAAGCATGACAAGTATGCGCTTGTTATGACAGCGAAATTTGGGACCAGCTTTTCCTCCAAGTGAAACGCGAATTCAATACGTACCTACCTATTGCGTACTCAGGCCGGTCCTTGAAAAATGCGATTTTTCAAAATTATACGATTTCGTTTTTTTTTTTTTTAGCACATTCAGTGTTTTTACTGCTGAAGAAGTTTTTACAATGTTTTGAGATATTTGTAAAAAGTAGGTACATATAATTAGGTACCTACCACAGTTGTTGAGAAGCTCCCTAATTTATTATTTTTTTAAGCAAAAATGCGTTTTTACCAGTAAATTTTGTTTATTTCAATTTTTAAAAAAAGCACCACCAGCTGAAATACTTATACGTACCTAAGCCCTTTTTTAATAAATGACGGAATCTATTCAGTAAGAAAAAACATGAATACCTACCTATAGCTCGAAAACGTCAACTTATCTCAGACTAGGTCGCTTACATACAGCACTACAAAATACTTAACTACCCGAAGAAAAATCAAATAAGAATTTTTTTCAGTACAAAGAAAATTTAATTACGATAAATGGACCATGTTGCAGATATACTATACTCTCATCTCAACACAAACAGCAGACAGCATTTAACAATCAAAAGATGAATTTTCGTCATTTAGGTACTTTTTGTGGAATCATAAAGATTATTCTTTAAATCTAGTTCCGAGATCATACTGAGATTATGCTGTGGGAAAAGAGACTTTGCAAATGTTGAATAAAATAGTTAGATATACATGAAAAATATCCAAAAAGAGTTCTTTGTAAGTGTACTTTCAAATCGATAAGCAACATCTTACATTTGAAATAAATTTGTTTCCATTACGTATAATCGTTGAGTTAGCTGTATTCGTAGACTGAAAAGTAAGTAGGTAGGTATTTGGTCAGATATTTAAAAGCTATATAGTTTATTCCGATGACTGATACACTTTTGCATATTAAATAATACCTAAACCTATCTACTCTCATCTACTGATCATTAAACATCGATAACTTTTCACTTAAAAGTAATGAGAGTTTATATAGTTCATTCGCTTGGCAGTTACTTTGTTCTTTTTTTTCTTACTAGGTAGATGAATAAAGCAAACTTCATAATTGAATTGAATTGAAATACTAAACGTCATTTTGGCGCGCTGCGTTAGTATACAGTAGAAATACACAGGCATAGCCTATGTCTGTTGTCTGTATTTAAAAAAAAAAAAAAAAAAAAAAAACATCATAAAGACAAATTCCCGATGAATTTATCCATCGTGTAGGTAATGCACCAGAGCAATTAAAACAGATAGAAAGTGTCAGAAAATTCTTCATCGTCTCAGATAAAATGGCCTTGTAACGTTATAGGTGAGTATTTTAAAAAAATACTTTATGTTAAAATTTTAATACGCTTTCATTGCAACAAAGGATGCTTGAGTATAATTTTTGAAGAAGGATCATACGATGTGGTTTTGAATTTATACCATGAAATACTGCCTACATCTTTGTCTACATCAAGTGCCGCTAACTTTATTTTGATTGACGAGGGATACATACGTCAGAAATGTCCACCGTGATTCATTTCCCATATATGTGTGGTATTTTAAATTGGTAACATAACGTCAACACCATTTCTATTATAAATGCATCAAAAATATTCCCAAATTCCGGAGATAATACATTCGTAATATTTATTAATAATTGATACACGAGCGAAGGAAGAGAACTGAGAACATCAAATTTGTATCACAGGATAAATCCTATAAGGTACCTACCGCGAATATTCTGTTTTTCCATTTTATTTTTTGAAGAGTTTGAAATGTTGAAGTAAAATGGCTGGAGAAGAAAGTTCGACGTCGAGTTTATAACATAGACTCGGGGCTTTTTTTTCGACACAAAGTAAGTATTCTTATACCTACTGAATAATTTTAGACGAATCAGTGCCTATCAGATAAAAACACACGTTAAAAAATAAACTAGATACCTATCTACACAAATAGAGAAACGTCTCCGTATTATCCTACACAAATACACATGCAGTACACGGTCAAGTCACTAACCTCGACTTGACCATATCCAGTAGGTATTTTGGAAATGCGTTGAAAAACACGCGATAATTTTTCGTTCAATTTAGGGTCATTTATTGACAAAAAGTTATTGAAACTTGAACGAGTTATTCTATAGAAGAAAATGCCTCCGCAAATGAACCCTGTGAAGTGTCAACTTTAAAAGTTTACTGGTAAAATTGGCCTCGAAGCTGTCCAAATAAAAAGTAAATTTTTCACGTGGTGCTCATTTAGATGCGAAAATTTTAAAAATAATTACCAACGTATTTTCAAGTTTATAATCCTATCTACAACTTTAGGTAGAGGTACGAAGATTAAAACCGAACTGGAACTTTTTCTAGCAAGTTATGGCAAGTCAAAAAAAAATGCTGAATATTTCGCAGAATGCGGAAAAAACAGGATTAAAATTTTTGGTGTTGATAATTTCTATCCGATTCGGTAGGTAGGTAGATAGGTAGGATTTATGCCAACTTGTAGAATTGAGCTTTGAGTTATTCGAATGTAAAACATTTTATTTTGGGGGGTTTTTTGATGCTTCCAACTTTATTAAGCTGTTAGCGTCGAAACGAAACAGTAAGTTTAGGTATAAAATACCGAACGAATAGAAATATTTATCAAATTATAGCGTAAAAAATCGAGCTTTACATTAACGTGTGCGAACACGTGACATACTACAATGCCTATAACAATTTCCGACTTGAATTTCCGATACATACTTACCTACCTGAAGGTGTAAAAATCAATATGACACGTTGTTAAATTCATTCGGAAGAAGACACCAAGAGTAAAAAAACTTCGACACTTAACCAATCAAGCAAATAACACAGAACACCTGAGATTTTTTCAACTATCCATTTTCTTCGAGTAAACTGTACGAAGGTATGTACGAGTATATCTACGTAACACTTGAAAATTTTCTTATTAAACAAATTTTCTTCGTTATTCCTAATTACTTACGCGTTAGTAGGTCTCTGAGGACACGTAAGGCGTAAAAGTCTCGACAAGAAATTTTTAAAGTGACGAAATTTTTCCAATATTAAATCACAATTTTAGAATAACGCAGCTACATTTACTTGACGCGGTGGGTGGATTTAGGTAAAACGAAAACGTGCTCGCATTTGTTGGATTAGCTATGTATGCGCTTAGAAAAGCGTCAAAATGTTTCAGCTTGTTTTTAATTCAAAATGCCCGCGAGACCGAAAAACGTAATCAACAAGAAACATGTCACTATGTTAGCCCCCAAGGGATATAATTTTCACTTCACACCGTACCCGCTTCTTTTGGATATTGCACTTTGATAAATTGATTGCAACTTGGTACATGCAGATAAGTTTTTCTTTTTCATGGTTATGTATTTTAAATTGGTAGTCGTATTCCTAGTGTACATTTGTATTTCAGAGCTTGATATCTACTTTGTTCACCTGTGGTGGATGAGATATGTGTCTTAGGCGAGGTATTTTGGAAAGTTGGAGGGCAAGAACTGAAGAAGAATAGAATGAAGGGGAAACGTTTGCAAATTACGTGAAAATAATAGGTACGTTAAAAATCAAAAGTCTAGTCGAATTTCGAAATTTCGCCAATAGATTCCAATGTTTCAAATGTCAAAATTTTTATAAAATTTAATGGAAAAATTGAAAAATTGAAATTGATTGATTTTTTTAACAAGAACAAATGGATCAAATCGCACCTCCGAAGTAACAATATCATAGCTCAAAAAATCTGATTTTTTGAAAACAACCAACCTCAAGAATTTCAAAGATTCCAATCGTATTTTTTCGCCTCATTTTTCAATTATTTGAGTGATTAAAATAATAGTGGATAACTGCGGATATGTATTAGGTACAATAACAATATGAGGAGCGATATTCCAAAACGCCCTATGTCCATTTTAAAAAATTAATTTTTAGTCTGATAAATTGACTATTTAGGCGGGTTTAAAACTTTACTTGGGTGGATTTATGATGTTAGGAGTGTAGTGTAGCTATAGCGCACTTCATCCACCAGATACCGCTAAAAAAAATTCAATAAAAATGGACAAAGTGCGTTTTGGAAATTTTTAAAAACGCAATTCGAAAAAAATGCACCAAGGGCGTTTTGGAATATCGCTCCTCAATTATATTAAGATCTTTCTTTTTTCGAATAAGAAATCCAATCAGAGCTGGTAAGAAATGTACATACAGAATGTGAGCTCTATAATCGGGGAGGGGGGGGGGAGGTTGAATGTTTCCAATGTTGGCGAGTGAAATAGAAAAATCGTTCATTGTACTTCCGAGATTTGGGTTTTGAGCTTACACCACCGAAAAAATTGAAAAAATCTCGAAGTGACGGCTTTGTTGAACTCAAAATTTTGGAAAATTTCGAACTGGCCTTTTGAAATAACTTCTGGCTGAATTTCAGAATAAAATTTTCCGTAAAAAACATGCATTTACACTTGATCCTCGTTCCTTTGGGTACTTACTTTTTTAGTTATCGTATACATGTACTTGTACTTAGACGAAATTATATCGAAAATTGTTTTAGAAGGTCAAAAAACATACATTGATAGAATCAGAAAATTACATTTATATTTTGATCTCATGACACTCCGGCTACCCTGGAGGCCACTTTTTGGATTAATTTTTCAGGCAATTGATTATTTTTAGATTGATTTTTTATTTATTATTTTTTTTAGAATACCTACTTAAGGAGTCTATTACCATATTCAGTATTTTTAGATTCTGAGTTATGATTTTTGCGGGTACCTAATGTTGTTCACAAAGAAAAAGTTGGAATTTCCAAAAATGTACCTAGATACTAGATACTAATAAAATTCCAAAAAGGAAACACCTAAGAAAATTTCATTTTTTAAAAATTTATCGCCCTATTACTCTGGATCTGAGACATGATGGCCACTTTTATTGTTAATATCTGTTTCCTGGATTTTCTGCAGAAATAGTCGCGATTTTGGAATTTTTCAGGCCTACTCACACTTTACAATCAGTCACCTTGGATTTTCGATTCACGTGTTCAAATCAGGTCATATAATGTTGAACTTCTGATAAGAATAAATTTTCAGCGGCTGAAATTGACAATCATGCCTTGAAGAGGAATTTTATTGCATTGTAGAAAAATCAAGTTCTGGTTCTGCTGAGAGCTCAAAATTGGCTTGGACCAGAGTTTATCACAATCGATTAGAGGGGGGGATGTGGCTGAAGCGACATTATTAGAGAAAACGATTTTCAGGAATTTATTTCGATATACACTCTTGAAAAACAACAATATTAACGTAGGTACCAATTAGCTATTGCCGCCATTTTCAAAAATTCGCAAAGAAAAAAAAACAACTTTAGGAGCTTAAAATTTGGTTCTGAGATGTAAGTGTTATGTTATTTCAGCAGACCTAATTTCAGCTCATTCGTAATCGTAATAGAAGCATAGAGGAGAAGTGCGATTTTTCCAAACTAGAAGAAATTTTACCAGTAACTTCACGCGTGTTCTTCTCCTCCTCTCACAAACACGATGAACTACCACGTAATTTTCAAAACTTATTCCCAAAACGCGACATGAAATTATCAATTAGGTAGAATTTGTAACGAGAAAAATTACAGGGGTCGTCGATATAGAGCAGCCTATTATTTGAAAAATAAAAACTCGATGAATAATAAACTAAGTCAGGAAATTGAACCGCTGAAAAAAAAAACCCTAACCGAAGTATTTATGCCTTTCGTTTGGAATAGGTACGTACACGTAGTACCTACGTAAGTACATTTTGAGCGAAAAAGGCGGGGAAAAAAACAGCCACTATGCCACTAATCTTGAAACGATCCCAAAACGTTACAAACTTCCAATTAATTTTTCAATACCAATTGGAAGAAAAACTATATCAGAAAGAGATTCATAATTAAAGCAAAAAAAAATACCATTAAATTCGTCGTAAAATTAAAACTCAAATAAACACAACGACGCCTCCGAAAAATACATAAAATCTCGTAAAAGCGATAAAACTACACGTTGTTGAATTTATGACGAGAGCGAATCATAAAATCAGCATCATCTCCGCCGTGATTCATTGTTTATACTTCGAGGCCGCTTATAGGAATAAAGACAATTGAGTTTGCGGTGTTTTGAAGATTATTTAAAGTTTAACGAAAATCGACTCGCGTATCAAACGATCGTGTTTTACTTTCATTAAATTAATCGTCAAATGACGTATTAAAGTGTACCTAAGACGAGTATAAGACGACGAAACGAGCGGGGTTGTGTTTCGTCGTAAGTCTCTCTAAGTACCGACGTAATTTGATCTCGTAACAAAAACACTTCGTAGGTACTATCTTTCTTTTTCAATGCTTTCACGTCTTGAACCGAAAAAATTACAGGAATAAGAAAGCTAGTTACATCATTCGTCGATATTTTCACTCAATAAGTAAGTACGTAGGTATAGACGAACTGAGATAGGGTATTAAAATAATATTAACTAGGCACTCGAGAATCTTTGGTCTCATCGTTTACCATCAGGCTTATAAACTCGAAGTACCTATACCTAAATGTTTCACGTGATCTCAACATCAACACCTTAAATAAATTAATTACTGTGTTGAAGAGCTAAAAGGAAGTTTTGGTCGCAGAAAAGGTTGACAAAAGTTCTCGACAAAAATATCAATTAAACTTGACTTTCTCATTTTTCGTATTCGAAACGCATTAAGTGGCCGTCAAAATATATAACAACCCTTTGAAATTAACGTCATTAGGTAAACAATCAACTCGTGACCAATTGTAGAAAGAAAACTTTATTTGACTCGGTCGTTTATTCTAAATAAATCACGTATTGTTTTGCGAACAAAAAGAAGCCGAAAAAAATATCAGCTTTTCGAGAAGAAATATCTAGGTGCTCGTATTTTATATTCAAAGCGCGATGTTTAGGGCGTGCAGGTGTGAAATTTGAAAGGGAATAATATAGCAATATAAAATGCATCGTGTTTCGCGTGTAAAATGCATAGGTACCTATCAAGTGTATAAGATTCGTTCTAATATGGAAACTTTGATTGATATCAACCTTATATCCATATACTACATATGATCGATATTGGTTAATATAATACACATGTTTTTGGCTAGGTAGATAATCTACTCTACATGTAGTTATACCTATAGGTAGGTAATAGGTATGATCAGCGGAAGTATATACTTCAATTTATTTTACAATAAAATTTACCAAATTGTTCACACAATATGTGATTGCTTATTTCCCTTCAATTTTTCCTTTAAAATAGCCTACAGGGTGTGTCCCTCAAGACAAAGAACTGTCAGTAAACCAAAAATATGGACCATATTCGTCTGTTTATTGACTGTAAATTGTCAGTAAGTCTAAAATACTGGATGTAAGAGTCTGTACATAGACAGTAACTGTCTTTGAATTTTCTGTGAATTACAATTGCATGAAATTTACTCTCTGTTTTTGGAAGAATGGTCTGTATACTATCTGTACACAGACTGTAAATTACAGTTCCCCAAAATTTACTCTCTGTTTTTAAAAGAATGGTCTGTATACTATCTGTGCATTGACCGTAACTGTCTTTGCACTACCTGTAAATTACAGTTTCCCAAAATTTACTCTCTGTTTTTAGAAGAATGGTCTGTATACTACCTCCCCATTGACTGTAACTGTCTTTGCATTGCCTGTTAATTACAATTTCCCTTAATTTACTCTCTGTATTTAGAATAATGAACTGCATACTATCTCATTACTCCCAGTAAAATTAAAATCGTGATCTGTAAATCATCTTTACTCTCAGTATTTGAAAATAGTTAAGAGATTTTTATGGTAATTGGTAACTCATAATGCTTTAATTTAAAAATGTTTGTTTTATTTCATGACTGAATACTTAATTTCATTTCACTAAAACTCTAGGCATATCTCTACCTACAAAGTGTGACTGGCTGGTAGTTACCTATATACTACTTGAAATGAAAGTGAAACAAGATTTTTAAATTCATTATTGTCATTTTTAAAGGCCAGGAGGGGTAGGATAATAAGCTCCTGTATATGGGAAGGAAATTTAATAAGAAAATGCAAAATTAGGTATATAGTTTGTTATCTATACACTAGGTATAATATTGATAAAAATAAATGCCAATTATAATTTAAAAATATGTTTCACATTTAGGGCCGTGTTCATAGACATTACTTAAGGGTCACTTGGCTAAGTGGTGAATTTTGAAGCAATTTTTCTCATAAACGAATAGAAATTTCATATTTTTAAAATAATAAATCAATACTTCCGAGTCCAATCTCTCAATTTAACAATAAACAAAATTTCAAAAATTCAATCATGACTGGAAAAATTGCTTCAAAATTCACCACTTAGCCAAGTGACACTTGAGTAATGTCTATGAATATAGCCCTTAATTTCAAGTGTTAGTTATTTGATCAGAAACATTGAAAATCTATGGTACTGTATGGTCATTAATTCATTATAAACTAAAGTTGCAATCACATTGAAATTTTACATGGGGTAGTACCTTGCAAAATATCCTAAAATGATTTTAAAATACTGGACATATAGGTACAGCATAAAATTGAAATTGTACAAGTCATTTTAATTATCTTACACGCGGATATAAATGCTTAAAACTCGCATGCCATCATAAATTTTACAAGTTATACAGGGTAAAAGCAACATATATCATCAATTTGGGACCAAGTTATTCATCAGCCACAGTAGCCCAGTAGGTAAGGTAGTAAGTACTAAGGTAATCCGAGAGGTCCTGGGTTCGATCCCCACCCCAGGTGAAAATTTTTTTTCTCATTAAAATTTTTTTTAGGGTAGGTATTGTAAGGATTGCTATGCTGTTCAACGAAAAAATCTGAATTCAGCCAATATAAGCACATTTTCACATTTTTAAATTTACTAGCAGTATGAACCAAATTTTTCCGAATGTAAATTTACAGACTGTAAAATTTACAGCCAATCCGCGAAATTACCTGTCTGTAAATTTTTCTGTAATTTTTTTAAAAATTTACAGACTGTTCTTTGTCTTGAGGGGTGGACTCTTCAGAGTTGTACAATTTCACAAGTAGGTACATAGATAGGTATTGCAGATTAGTTGAATGTGATGAAGTCATACTTATTGCAGAAAACTTCGAAAGAAGCATTTAAAAAAGTCCTTCCTAATCGCAAAACTGAAATCAAAATTGAAAAATGTTAGGACTGATTAAAATTTTTGAAGAACTTTCAACGCCTTAAATTTCGAAGTTTGCTTCAACATAAAGAATACCAATAATTTATAAAACATTAAATCCTCTACAAAACAATTCCAAACACATTGTAACTTCGTCCTTTCAATTTTCAAGGTCGGTAACCCAACTCATCCTTGTGTAACTTATAGGTGACTGAATTATGTATACGACAAATTATTCGACAGCTGTTACAGAACACTCGGTAAAAATATTTACTCGATAAGTAAGGACACGCGGAACAGATGAAGAGAGGAAAGTACGCTAAGTGAAAGGTTTAATTCGAAATTAGAAAATTAAATCCTCAAAATATCAGCGTAATCAAATCATACCGTCCCATTCTCGTTAACCCTGATCTAAGCAGTTTTCGAGGTTCTCAAAATATGTATATGTATTAAGAAGGCTCGCAGTAGGCACATGAGAAATAAAAATGATTTCCAATCAGAAGACACATTCTCCAAAAATACATATATATACATATGTACCTACATCATTACGCAAAATTTAAGACTAAATTTTATTTTTAAACCTTTCGCGAATTTTTGAAAACTACATGTACTTAGGTACAATTTGGTGAATAAAAAATACCAAAATTTTATCTCACTCGGATGATGTAAAGTTCATCTCATCCAACTTCAATAGCTGCCTACTGAAAAAGTTTTTTAGCTTCAAAGAATAAGTATGCATACCTATTTCATCTACAACCTTTGAATTTGTTTCTTTCTTGAAGAAATGATTATCCCTATACTACTTATTACATATTTCTTCTCTCAAATTAAAGTAGATACATAAAAAAAATCAAAAAACATTGAAATTTTAAACTTTCAAAACAGAAAAACTATAGGTACCTAACTCAAAATTTTTTACCGGCATCTCCACAAGAAAATACGCAGGCGCCTATATGCCTGAAAACAAAATCAAAAAATTACCACTGGTGCGAGCGTCAATAGAGGCCAACACTGAAGAACTCAGGCCTAGCTTTGAGGTGGGAAACCACTAGTGGAAGCTCGAAAATAAAATTCCCATGAGATACATCATCAACGCGATGCAGGCATAACACGCAATTGAAGTTAACCTGAGTAAGCGAGCATTATAGTACCTACCTACCCACCTACCTACCGATCTACCTACCTACCCAAGTACCTACCTACCTACTCAATATACATCTAGGTAGTTGTAAATAATTTTCACTCCATAAATTAGATATTAAGTATTACGTTTTTTCTTCAATTTTTCATATTCTAAATTATATTTACCAATGTACAATCATTTTAAATTTTTTATAAATTTATTGATTTTCAACTTTTCAGTTTTCACTTCTTTAGTTCCATTAGGTACTTGCTCCTTTTACTCAAGAAAGTGAATCCAGCGGATTGAGACTCCCGCCTTCCTCTCTACAATTTTACAAAAGAGTACCTACAATGCTCAACTAATATTTGGAATTGGAAAAATTCAAACTGCCTTTCACTGAATAGCCGTTCCAATTTTTCTACTCGGAAGCGGACCAAAAAATGTTTTGCACTCTAGTTTCAGCCAATAATGATTCAAAGAAGCGAGAGATGAACAATTTTTTTAAAATTTCAGTTCAAAAAGGGATAAGTAGATACAGTAGTTGATAGATTTTTTAATTCAGCTCGTTATTTTTGGTTCGAATCTGGAAGGTGGTTTGTTTGTTAATACATTTAGCCCTGAATACACGCTGCATTAAGTATTTTAAATACTCGGAAAAACTTCAACTTGTTAAAATTTGTTTTTTATTATTATAGGTACCTATCAATTAAACGGTTCGATTTCCGTAAGAAGCCCCCCAAACATGGGGAAAACATCTTACATTTCATTGATTAATGCTTCGGGAAACATTTAAAATAATTAAGCTCTTTAGTTCCATTTGACGTCATTATTATTATTTTTTACTAAAGAAATTATTCGAATTCCTGCATCACCTTAGGAAGCTGTTCTTTTTGTTCGGATTTCCCGTTTTCTTTTTCAACTTGAGAATGAAATCTTTTGCGACTTGAGAGTGCAGAGAAGTTCAAAAATGAATTTTATATTTAATCTACTTCGTTCGAGTTACCTGTAGTGTTGAAAAACGAGGAAAATTGTACGTTCAACTTTTAAATCAAAATGATTACGACGTAGGTACCAGCGAAATGTCTCGTTTTGTCATTTATACCTACTCTGCAGTTTGGTATTTCATACTATGTTAATAAATATTAAAACGTTACTCGTCTGTAATAAAAAGAAAAGCAACAGCTAGGTAAATTAGGCAGCTATGCATACCTACCTAGTTGTAAGTTGACGTTTACGTATAATCAAATGACAACAAAAGACGAGGTAACAGGGCCAATTCAAGTCAGTATGACGAAGACGTTACCTACGAGTGTACCTAAGATTTTATTCATTCGACAACGTCTACAAACGCTAAACACCTGAACATATACTTAGAAGCGGGCAAAATTAAGAAAAGTTCGTTCAAAAAGGACCGATGGGTATATTTCATAACCATCAAAAGCCAATAAGCCGAGGGAATTCATCTGATGTAAAATTCGCTGGTAAATTAAATTAGCGAATTCGGTTAAAATGAAGTTTCATGAACAGGCTTAGATAAGTATGGTATGAGCTGCTTTAAAACAGCAGCGCTGTACCTACTGATAAACCGCGAAATTTCCGCTTAAGGAATATTTTTGTTAAACCATTTAACGATGCTTCTAACACGTCCGAGGAATAACTTAGAGCCAATTAAAAGACAAGATAGTATTGTGTGTACATAAACTAAACGTAGGTAAATACAACACTACTGAAAAACATGCCGCCCCTTACCTATTCCTTTCTACATTGCAGAACCAAACGATGAGGCGCCATAACGTTGAATTATTTCATCATTTGCTAAATGTAAACGATATTAACCCAGTTTAACGTTTAATTTGATCTTACAATGAATTTTCAATGGCGGAAAAAAACTCTACCCTGATGTACGAGTACGAGATATAGTTAGGTGGGGTAAGTATACCCTACGAGTTGCTAGTGTAACTGTAAATTCCAACGAAAATATCCTCAAACAAAACAAAAAGAGCCAAATAAAAACAATAAAACAAATAGCTTTTTTAAAATAGAATTTAATCCGTTTCGCTCTCTCGAACCCTACTTTCAACTCCCCCTTCCTGTCATTCTGTTTCTTTTTAACCAGTAGTGAGTGGCCAGTGGGTGGCATGGTGAATTTGTACAGGGATGGTGCTGGTATCGAAGTATTGTTTTGAGCGTGGTAAACTAGGAATTATTTCTTCCACCGTCCACGGACCCCTCTTATATTTTCTCATCTCTTAACAAAAAAAAAAAGTCATAAAGAGCCTAAAGGATTTTCGAGTTTGACTTGACCACGAATAAGTATCATACCCACCTTCAAATTTGAAGATTTTTTTGAAGACATTTTTCAAACTGGTAATTCGACTTTTTATAACATTGAATGTTTTCTGAAATTTGCCGTCAAAAAATCGAAAAGTCAACTTGAGCACCCAAAATTTTTACTACAGGATTAGATAGGTATAGGTAGGTATTTTAAGGTTCAAGATGATATTTATGAAAAAATTCTAGGTGAATATTTTAATTTCCTGTACATAAGTGACTGGTAATAATGCATGAAAGAGCCCCCCTCCCCCAATAAAAACCCAACATCACTTTCGGTCCCTTCAAAAATTATTAGAATGGCGAACTCGCTGCCGGAGGCTTCAGAATTCAGAATGATCTTTTAAAAAGATTGTTTTTCGAAAGACTGCACAGATCCAATCGACTACATCTTATCTACGGAAACAACGTTTCTTTCCTTCTCTCCTCCATTCACCCTTTCCTTCCAAATCCCTTTGAGCATCGAAAAAATTGAACCATCGCAACATAATTTTATCAACAGAATGATAACGAAATAATCAACTACCTACTGTACGAGTATATACATACACCCCCAGTTTGCATACTCGTATACCATTATTTGGGTAGTATAAGTAAATCATACTTATGTAAGTACTGTATGATTCTCAGTGTATAGTTGAGAAACAATGAAGTAAATCACATCTATAAAATTCGTTCGTATTCATAGTAGGTATAGGTAATTGTGAAATTAAAGAAAAATAAATTTTAAGTGAATATGAAAATTGATCCACCGAACGAATGGTATCGACTGGAACAAATGACGGTAAAGTTTTTGAAGTGACTTATTCGATTTATTTGGCGGCCACTGCCAGCGTTGTTCTAAAATATTTTACATTATTTTCCGTTCCATTACATAAGATACCATGTCGTTCGAGTCATCTCGGCTGCTTGGTTCACATTTGGACACACGATTAGTTAAAAATGACCTGCCAGTTGTCACTTCTAATCTTTTTTTTCTTATTTTCTAGAGAAGAAACGCCGAGTTTCCGAAGGATTAAGCAATACTTTCCAGTTAAATTAATTTCCTGGTGTGGTATCGCTGCCGTATATTGTAGCAGCAATGGATTTTAGAAGACCGCAAAATTTATAATAAGTTTTCCCTTAAACAGCAAAACTTATCTCTGGGGATGAAATTTTTTAACTTTGGTTTTAAATGTCGTCTGGTATTGTATGTATTAGGTACTTGCAGTGTCCGTTCAATACGTAGATAGGTACCTAGGTAGCGATAACTAGGTACCTATACAACAATTTGATGTGAATTGTGAAGGGACAAAGGGGAAATTTGTAAATGGAAAGTTGATTTCAAGCATAAAATGTCATTCAATTTTCATAACCAGCTTGCTAAAGAAAATATGGGGAAAAAACGTATTTTCGAATTACATACCTAGTAATAAGCCTAATATATTCTCACATGTACATACAACTACTTAGTCCTTTTGAGGTTTGTACACTCGCAGAATAAATACACGATAAACAAAATAATATAATGTGTATGTTTATTCCATTTAATGAAAATACCAGGGTTGTGCCGTAGAATACACCATGTAGAATACATGGACATTCTACGCGTAGAATAGCACATGTAGAATAGCCTGGAAATAATGTAAAATGCGTAGAATGCGTAGAATATGCGTAGAATAGGTAAATGTGAAGACAATTTTTTTTTTCAAAAAACTTTATTTTTTCATTTTTTCCATCATTTATTTTATAATCAGGTTATCAGATTACATAATCAAAAAGAAGATTCACATTTCCAATTTAATTAGCTGAACAAAATAGTTGAACTTTCATTTTTCAAATCACATTTTTGATAAATAAACAATATTTTTGGCTTTCAGATGGGTGATTTTGTCTCATTCTACGCATTTTACATCGTATTTTACGCATTCTACACATTCTACGCCTATTCTACGCATTTTACACATTCTACATCAAATTTTACGCATTCTACACCAAAATGTAGAATAGGTTATTCTACGCGTAGATACCCAACCCTGGAAAATACTCAAATAGGTTTCTTATCTCGTCTAAAACACGCATCTCTGCTTTCCCAGTCCTTTAAAGGTGTTCCGATGAAACAAACACGAGTTAAGCATCGCACGTTAATAGAAAAAGACTACCGTATGATTTCGTTTGTATCCATGAAGTTGATAAGAAAACTTGCAACGATAACACCTGTTGCTGCTCTGGTAAGCCGAATGTAACATTTATTAGATAATTTAAGTAGATAATCCCCCTTTTTTTTTTTACCAAGTGCCATTTTTTTTTAGAGAAGCGAATTAGTACAAGTAGAATATAACTAGGTAAGTATATTATAAGTAGAACCTAACTACCTATTTTAAATTTTAAACATCCAAATCAAAACATGATTTTAAAATCTTTGGCTTATATGTAGTTACCCTCTATTTTTCTGCTAACAAATCGACTGACCGTACTTTCAAACATTTCTCGAGCCACCAGCAAGTTTTTGAGGCAATAATCACTTGCTGAGTTATATTTGTGAGATTTTTTGAAGACTGTAGGAATAATATTGTGAAACTGGAAATCCCAAAAATCTTTTGAGGGCTGCAAAACCAGCATTCAAGATCAGATCACCAATCGATTTCGAAGGTCATAAATAGTTTACTTATACCTATCCATAAACCAAATTTCAGCTTTCACATCTCAATTTGATCTAAGTTTGCTTCTATTTTTTTTGCGTGTGTGTGTAAAATACAGTTGATTAAAATTTTTCAAAATTCATCAAAAATTGAAAAATTGAATTCAGCTTCTGAAATTTGACTCATGATGCATTTCTAGACGATTCAAACAATTATCTAATAAGTACCCGCTACCGCCTACAGGTGCACCGATTGAAATTTCTGTAACGAGGATCTTTCAGTAATGCACAATTTTTAAATCACTGCCCTTCTTCATTCCCAAAACGCAAAATTTTGACAAATTAATGTATGTACTGGTACCCTATGCACCTGTAGATCAGTTTAAATTCAACATATGAGAGGCGTTTCGCGATATGGGTCCTTGTGGTGATTCGATGTTTTTTTTTTTTATTGGCAATTCCGACTTACTTTTTCACGAGAAATCGAATGGTGCAATCAGATTTCGCCTATCTCATCAACTTCTCGTTTAAAAATTACTTGGAACATGAATACTCAAAAACTCACATTTTTGGGAAATCGAAAAACAAAGTTTTTGTTTGTTTTTGATTTTTTTTTTTTTAAAAAAAAAGGTCGATGGAAAAATTATTTTATTGTTGTTACTTGTTAGCTATGTAAAATTTCATGCCGAATCCGAATTTCTCGGTATTTTTTTGCGGGGTAGTCTGTAACGTTGTGTAAATTCGCCTTTTCACCACAAGGTCCCTTTTCTAAATCACGGATATCAGGCGATGATGAACGAATTTCGTCAAAATTTCCCATCCAACCTATGCGCAAGACAACACTGCATCCAAAAATAAAAAAAAAAAAAATCGAAAAAATGGAAGCAATTCGATGTTTTCTCTCTCCTGAAAAAATCGAAATATCACTACAAGGGCCCTTATCGCAAAACCCCTCTCATATGTACTTATTTCATTGAACTCCCTAAAAAAAAGGAAACACGCCTAAAAAAATATATATTTTCATTTTTAAAACTTTTAAAAGCGACTTTCTATTTTAGTTCCTCCAAATTTTAGCGATCTATCCCGCATGCAAAATATTTATAGGTACAAATTTTCAAAGTAGTGGACAGTTATTGCGATGGCGATGCTCCGATGCTATAATGTTTGTTTCTTTAAATGTTTTGTAGAATCGTCTGAAGCCAAAAAAGAAAAACTCGGTGAAAACGATGAAATTCATTTTTGAAAAAACAATAAATTAAAGAAGCGCTGTAAAGCTCGAAAAATAGCCGCTAGATACTTTTTTTGGGCCTTATAAAAATCCGACATTTTGTTTTTTTATCAAGATCTTGACTTCCTGAGAAATATTAAAATAGGTAAAGGTGCGTTTTTAATTTAGTGGCCCAATGAAAATGTTTATGAAATTTCTATACAGTCATCAGCGTCACAATACCAATATCTGCTTACTTATTTACATCATTTACTCATGAGTTATGATTATGATCTTGTTAATTC
Source organism: Planococcus citri (assembly GCF_950023065.1). Taxonomy (NCBI): domain Eukaryota; kingdom Metazoa; phylum Arthropoda; class Insecta; order Hemiptera; family Pseudococcidae; genus Planococcus; species Planococcus citri. Next base: position 46,994,109 of record NC_088677.1, read on the forward strand.
AGGATAATATTAGCATATTATCAAAGAAAATTCATGTCGTCATTTTTTTCCTCAAGAACTTGGGTTCTGATTTATTCCTTCTCTTCCTGCCACTCCTTTTCATGTTTTTTTTTTTAAATCCCACTTCAATTTTTACGAATGTTACATACCTATGTATTAGTATTTTTCTCTATCCAGCTGTCTTATGGTCTCAGTGTTGCCATCTTCAGATACCTACCTATCAAAATTATAAGAAAAAAAATAGATAGGTCCACGGAAATTCTCAAAAGATGCTTTTTTTTTGTCAAAACATCAACCACCTTACTTATTACCGTAATTTTTAGCTGAAATTTCGAAAGTATATACCTACACAGATGAAAAGACATCGAACATTATGTTTTTTTTCGTATTATACAATTTTCGTTCAATTTTACGACACTTGAAATTTCTGGAGAAATTTTAAAACTCACTGAGGAGTCATCAGGAAGGTAAAATTGCGATTACTTTTAAGTTCATTTTTGGCCCTTCAAGAGCAATTTAAAAAACTCGCTGGAACCTCCAGAATGGTTCAAAACTAGTAGGTAGTTGATGATGTACCGGAATTCAATTGAAAGAAGTATTCACATTGGTTTACTTTGGTCAAAAAATTTTTATGATCTACTTCGTAAAAAAGTTTAAAAATTGTCTTTAAAACAGATTTTTTGAATTTTTGAAATTTTGAAAAATTCGCCAATATACTTCATAAATAAACTTTGGGACTTGAAATTTTGGTTACAGGGGTTTTAGGGCATGCTATTTTGATCTAGCTTGGTTTCGCTCAAATCAAAAAGTGCCAGTTTAAAAGGTTCCTTTTGTTATCATGTTAGGCGCGAATTAAACGAATTTGAAAGGCGTAAAGTTTCATCATTAGTTGATTAGTGATTACTTTTGCAGTAGGCTGCAACAATTTTTATGCTAAAGGTGAAAAAAAATCAGCTACACAAAACATACTTTTTAATTTTTAAGATGCTCCCTTGAAAAAATATCTAAAAACTGATGAAAATTTCGCATTCCAGCCAACGAAAATTTTCTTTTCTTAGCAATAAATTCGTCCTCATTTCCAATAGGTACCTAGCCTACCTACCTCATAAAAAAATCATTTTTTCGAGTTTTTTGTTGTTGAATCACTTTACTTAAATCTAAAAAGACATCAAAAAACTGCAATGTACATATGTACCTACGTAAACGTATCCAAATGTACCCCGCATTCCCGGATTTTTTTTTTTTTAAATCCAACTTTCATTACCTCGTAGAAATAAAATAGAACATAGAACGTAAATTCAATTAAATTTCTTCGCCAAACAAATTAAATACCTACCATCAACTACCTAATGCCTAAAACCGAGTACCTACATCTAACTAAGTACTAGTATTTATACTGGAAAACACCGGTAGCTAATCATAGCTCACTCCGAATAAGTATATGTGAGTTGAAAATAAAGAAATACATTTCACTTTATTACCTGCACGTTGGTAGGTACTTGACTTGTCATCTAACAGCAAAAAGTAATCCACAAAAGTAGCTATTACGAAAATTCAAAACCAACAAGAAATTATTTTAAAACAACGTCGTTTTCGCAGCTATTCTCATTAACATTAACGCGACGTTATCGAAACGAAGAAAAAAACCACCGAAACTACATAATAGAATTTATCGCATCAACACGAGATTAATTTGATTAACAACAAAAATGACTCGAGTCGTCAGGTCCCACGTCCCAATGAGAGTTGATCGTATGCAGGTAGAATAGAACACCGCAACTACTTACTATTACTATGTCGTTCTCGTTAAGAAGAAGAAGAAGAAGAAGATGGTGAAGGGGGAGGAGAAGGGACAAAAAACCTCTTGAAAATTCGCAATTGATGTATTTACCCACAAAAAAGCGAGAAAATTTTTTAAAATTTTGTCAAGTTACTCGCCTTAATTTGAATTAAATTTAAAGATACGCAATTGTCATGCACACGTAATGAATAATTAGGTAACGAGTACCTAATTAATTTATATACCGACCGACGAGACGATCTCGCAACAAAATAAAATTTAAACGATCTGACTATCACTTCAAAAAAAAAAAAATTGCATACAAAGGCTTTCCGACGATCATTATAAAAAGTAATATAAATAGAGAATATACATGTAAGTCTTCAATTATTATTAAAAACATGAAAAACTTTGATGAAACGAAAGTGCAAAAAGTTCACAATGAAAAATTTAGATTCAACTTGAATGCTTTTTGCAACATCAACCGCTTATAATCACCTACGGCCTTTTTTCTTTTCACAAAGCTATGCTGGGGTAATATGTAGATAGGTAGGTACTACCTATTTACTTTATATAAATTAATGCATTGTTAAAAACTGCTCTTCACGTAGGTAGGTACTAAGTAAAATTACAACACGTTATTTTTTCTAAATGATCTGACTCATGTTCCGTTTCGTAGATAGGTAATTTTTTCACAACTTCTACATGAAATGAATTTCAAAATTAGTATTTGAAATTTATTAATCGACGAAATGTTTCAGTGTAAGTAAGTGAAAAACTAACCTTTGTTGGCCTACACTACGAATATTTTCAAAAGGTAAAGATCCGAAGTAAATACCCTTTGAAATTTTAATTCCAGCTACGCTAGTTTGTTTTTTGAAATAGGTATAGCTATTTGTAGATACAAAGTTCACGATATGTTTTCTGTTGAGAAATTATCGCACCAATGATTTCGATGAAATATCATTTCAACTTGACCTAAGATCTTTTCAGTTCATTTTGTGTATCAGCTAAAATTTCGATATGCTTATTAATTTTCTATGGTTCATGGTTTTTACACACAGCTATTGAACTTGTTCTCAAACACGAGTAATGCATCTAGAATTTGATTTTTCTTAACGTAATTAAAAGAGAATGTGAGAATTATATACTCACGATCTGGAGCGGTGTATATAGCATCTCAATAACACACACTGATTAAAACAACACTAATATCTACTTATGATGTGATTTTTTAATACATCGGTACCTGGGTAGGTAATCCTAAACGAATCTTCGCAACTACCTACACTATTGTTACATAATTATTCCATTCAAAATCAAAATCAGTCAACCATGTTGTCCATGTTGACGAGACGTATAGAAATGAAAAAGTCAACGTGCTTACAGCCAGAACCAATTAAAGTTTTAGAAAAAATAATATTCATCGTAAGAACGCAGTGTGTGAAAAAATTGGAAAAAATCAATCATTGAATTAATTCTGATTGTTAAGAGGTCTACTCCACAACAAATTGATCTATCAACAATCACAATCGATACCGTACCTTGGCAACAGGTCATTACAATGCCGAAAAGCTGACTAGCGATAAGGTAGCCCACTTATATTTCAACTGCAAGTTTTATAATTTAATTGTCATATTTCTATCCGTTGAGTAAAGTAAAATAGCGTGCGAATATACCTATACCTAACGATTAATAATTAATCACTCTTTATGAAGAATTCGAACAGAGAAACTCATTGATAGATCTACATTGATTTCCCAATTTTATTTGAAGGATCGTAGGTATTTTAATTATCCATAGGTAGGCATTGATATATGCCCATACGAGTACGTGAATTTGAAACGGAGTTGAACCCTGTTTTCAAAAACTATAATAATTTCCATCTGAATGAATATTTTTAACCGATTTATATTCAAAACACATAATTAGAAATCTTTGGTTTAATGCCCAGAAATTTTATTTACTGTAAACACAACGTATATGAACGGGGAAACAGCAGTTGAGAAATACTTCAGAGTTTTCTTCGATAATTTACGCTTCATTGACTTCATAAATAACAAATCATCTTTCAAGTTGAAAATTTCGTAAAATGCAAATTGTCCATCAATTAATTAAATTGAATAATATACCAATACCACAACGTATTATATTAATTGATTGAAATATTTATATTACATATAAAATCTTGGAGAAAATTATTTTTTAAAATAATAAAATTAAACGCAGTTACTACGTGACTGATGAAAAAAAATCAGGGTAGGTTCTGTTGCGAGATGAATCTCGCAAATTATGATCAACTTGGTTACACTTTACGTTCAACAACAAAATATGTTTCACGAAATCCATTTAAAAATGAAGAAAATAAAAAATGTTGATTATTAAATCATTAAATAAAATCTGTGATGAAATAATACGATACATGGTGCGGTGTTTAGTGTTTACAGAGGTTTTTTTTTTTTGTTAAAAATCTTTGATTTCTGTAAGTAAAGCAATCTCAATACTACCAATAAATTTCATAAGTTGATTATTCTTTGAATACATCTATTCTTCACTTTTAACAACTGATATTTTTAAGCAACTCAACGTATTTTCTTTAATTGCAAATAAAAATTATCTAACACGTATTGCAAATGTGGAAAAATTCCCTTACCTTTTTTAAAGGCAGCGATCCTGAATTAAAGAAAACTCAAGCAAATAAAAGCATCAACAATTTTTGCACGATATGAAAATAATTTTTCGATGTAATGTAATTCATTTATTTTTGCGTAAGATTCAAAATGCCAGCAAATCTATTAAAATGCTGCATTACCTGTACGCTGAAGCGGTAGAATACCGTTGCACCTAAAGGAAACTTGTAAGGTTAGTGTAACAAGTCTGACACGAAAACTGATAGTCGTTCGTACGCTTCAGTGGTATTTAAAGTACGTGGTGACGCCTCCCCGCAAATTTTGCCTCCGTGTTTCTTATTTTCACGCAACTTGCATGACTTTCTTTTTAATGGTTTTAATTACGGTTTTGTTAATTGAAATTTAGATTTTGAATGGACAAATTCATGTACGTATTCTGTGTACCAACTAAACACCCGAAAGGATTTTTTTTGTTCGTGCTAATATTCTTGCATAAAATACCTACTCTGATAAGTCAAAACAACGCGATCAAAATTTATCCTCTAATTCTGCTCCGTACTACGTACTGCTCAATTGGTCTTGATATACCATACTTACTACATAAGTATTTTTTTTTAAATGTTGGAAATTTTTTTTAAAGTTGAAAAACGTATCAATAAAAGCGTTTTTGCTTAAAAATATCAGTGGGGGTAGTTTTTGATTTCCAAACGCTTTTGAAGTAAGTGGAATGAAATGAAATTCCATGTTTCATCGTGCTTTTGAAAATTCACTTGAAAAGGTAAAGAATGAGAAAATTCTTTCATGGTCAAATTCAAAAGAACAGGCTTCAACATGGATATATTTCTACCTATCAAAATCACAACGTCAATTTTAATCTCTGCCCTCTGCTTTGAAATTGAGAACTAGTTAAGATCGACTTGACTTGACTTTTTTTTTTAAACCATCAATTTGGAGCTTTTTTCCATTTCAAATGACAAAAAACAGTGGAATTCGTTTGTCTTTTGGAGCCCTTTATAGAAGAAGGAACATTGAAAACACGTTGCAATACCAATGGGCTATTTTACGTGTAATCAAACAAAATAGTATTTAGGTAACTCAGGTAAGGTACCTATTATTATTTACTTATTATCTCCTCAATAAAAACATTTTCAGAATAATTTCTCATTCGATGTTTCAAGAGAATGAGATAAGAGGAAAATACGGAAATTTTTATCGTATACCACATCCACGCCCGAGAAAGTTGGTTAAAATAATGTTCACCAATTTCATGACTTAGGTGTTAGTGAATTTCTCGGGTATATAATCATTGATCAGTCGCATGATCTTTTTTGAAACACATACTTAGGAGAGCTCCCAAGTCCCAACGGTCAAAAAGTTTATTTATTTCTAAACAAAAAAATGAGACTTCAGACATAAGTAGCGAAAATATTGTTTTTGGGAGCCTAAATTCATAAAAAAAAAAATGTTAGAAATTCGCCTCCAAAATACAGTAGTAATGAGAAAATGACCTAAATAGAATCGCCCATTTCGGGATTTTGAGGCATTTAAAAAAAAAAAAAACTATCTTCGTAAAAAATTTCATCGTTCCAACTTCACTCTTATGCCGAAATTGGTTTTCTAAAATAATATAACATGATCGTAAATCAAATATGCACAGAGACGTGTTTTTCCTGGGTAATGATGGTTCTTTATTCATTTATTTTAAAAAAAATCAATTCATGCAATTTTTAGACTATCTAAGTTAGTAAAGTATTTCGGAAAATTCTAATCCTCACTCGTTTACACTCAGAATTTTCTGTTCGAGCAGATCAATTTTTTTGGTTGTTGCTCCATGGATTCTTGTGATCTGGTGAAACAATGAGAAAAATCAAGAACTGAGTAACCGAAAGGTTCTTTCGCGAAGTGTTGAATGCTTGAAAAAAAATCAATCACCCCCTCATTTTTCGTACGTACAAAGAGAAAGGGAAGTCAATTATCACTGATGTTATTTTTGAGTTGGTACATTTCTTACTTTTTTTTTGGCAAAAATATTTCAACTTTCCAACAAAACTTTCTCCAATTTTTCGAGATTTTTTTTTCAATTTCCAACATTTTTGAATGTATGTTCTTACCTACTACAATGTATCATCCTTTATAGGTAAGTAATTGAATAGTCTGATTTCAAGGTTCAAGGTCAATACGTCAAATTTAGTGAAGTTTGAGTCAAGGTCAAAGATAAAATAATTTTCACCCCATCTTCTCACAAGAGGTGCCTACACCTATATATTCGCAGATTTCGCCCCGCCTGCCCAACTTCAAAATATGCACCAGTACCTACAAAAAATATTTCCCTGCTTTGTTTAGGAATTATAATTTAATATCTGCTGACAATAGCTTGATACCAATAACATGAATGTGTTTATTTATACCTTAAGCATGTACCAGTTCCACCAATTGCTCATAAGCTGCTACATGCACGAGAGTACACCAGCAAAAATGACCAATAGGTACTAGAAACTTGTTGAAGTAAAATGACTTTTTAATGGCGACAGCAAACTTTTGGCTAAGTTTCTACGTGTAAGATTTTACATCAAGTATTGTTTGGTTGAATTCAGTTATTAAGGCGGTATTACAGTACTATACGTATTTTGGACGCCTCTTTTTTCCTTCTCTGATCAAATGCATCTGGCAACATAATTGTTTTTTGGATACGTAAATGAATCAAATCCAATTATTGAACTCTTGGAAAAAATGAACGTTAGCAAACTTTCCAGCTGGAAAAAATATTACATACTTATATGAGATTCTGATAATTCTGCAACACTGCAAGGCTGTATTCATTTGAGCACAGAACACCCAAATTCCAATTTACATACTTACACCAACTTTTTCTCATCTCAAGCCCTCAAGGAACATTTATTTTGAACTTTCAATTTAAAATTTTGAATTAACTATAGATAAGTACGTTAAGTAAGTACCTATCTTGGTTAATTTATTACTCGAATTATAGATATGTATCACGCAGAAAGTATAATGTATTTATGAAATCAAAAACTGCGTTGATTGACAAAAATACGATTCCTAAAAATAATACCTAATAAGTAGACTTCCGCTTATCCCTTTGCTTATCCGGACAGCCGTATTATCCGAACGAAAAAAATTCTCCCAATTATTCGGATTTTTCGATTTTCTGAAGAAAATCCGTCTTATCCGACCAAGTTTACAAAAATATGCAGTTGTAATTATGCAGCACAACTTTGATTTTTTCGGAAATGGCGAGATTATGAGGACAGAAAAAGATTAATTGGATTACAAACTTCTACTGAACCTTCTTTTTTTGAAAACAATTGTAATGTGAACATACCTTCATAGCCAAAAAATTTTGTAATTTTAGTTTTTGTTCATTTTTATGTTCTTTTTGTAAAGAAATAAACTAATTTTCCCTTGCACTTTTTATTAAAAATTGAAAAAAATCATTTTCTATCAAGAATTTGACAAAAAAAAGTATGCGATTCGTTTTATCCGGATTTTTGCTACAAAAATAACGATGATAATTGATAATAATAAAACAACTACTCAGCAGTAGTTCATCGAAACATCGAAACAAGCACACCTGTGCAAAAAAGTACTTCTACTTAAAATCTAGTAGATATAGAAAATGCTCACTGCCTTATTAAAACGTGTAGTCAAACCTTCTCAACTACCTTGAGTTGAGATATTTCACTCGAATTCCTGGAAAATATAGCCTTCTTCCACGTACACTGGTATCGCGTTGATTTAAATGCTGAAGGGGCGGCCGGAGGTGAAGTGGAAGAAGACTCTTGGAGCCAGAGCAGTAAGCAAACGTAATATTGCGTGTCTTTGTGTGTTTCTAGAGTTTCTAGCAGGGTAAAACGTATCCGGAGGAAGCATCGTGATTGGCCAATCTGCGAGATAGCGGTGTCTTCGAGAGTTTTTCAATGTAAATTCATACATTTCAAAAAAACCAGTCGTAGTCGTAGTAAGAGGAATAACAATCATATGCGAATGCCGAATTGGCCGATTGCGTTATTTGCGTTAACGAATTTAGTGCAGTCAAGTGATCAGTGAATTAGTGATTCAGTTCATTTTACGGAGTGTTCGCCCTTGTTATTGTTTCTAGTTTGAGTTTATTTTAAGCTTTCTGAACAAGATGAGTTATTTTTTAAATCTAATCAATAACCTTGATAGGTTAAGTTTCGCGAATCGAGTTGCAGTTTACGTATACTTGAGACATCATCTTACTTTGGACGAAACTCAGGCACAGTGCAGTTTAAATGCCTCTAACCCAGGTGAATTTTACTCAATTTAAAATTTTCGTTCTGTTGACAATTTTCTTGCTTATTTTCATATTTTTTGTGATTGGTAAATTTCTTTCAAAAATCGAAATTGTTCTTGATCTGTTTTTCAATTTTAGAATTTTACAAAGGACTTCTCTGTAAGAAGAAAGAGCTTGCTATTGTTGAAGTGTATGATACTTTACCATACATCGGCGTCGCCAATTTTACCTCGAAAAATGCATTCCTCAAGGTGCTGCCAGTTTTACTCAGCTACTCTACTTTGTATGAGATGAAAGTGCAATATGTTTCTCAAATTCTCGATATGTTGAGAGTGCACCCTGCTTTCATCAATGATGCTAAGTGAGTATAGAACTTTAAGTCGATAGGAAAATGTATAATTTCGTAACAGGACGACCTTATAATATACATTTTTTTGTGTAGAATTTTCGAGCAGTGGTTCATTGTATTTCACAAACGGCAGCTGTGTCGTACTCGTGAGTTCTCTTATAAAGTGAGTAGACTCGACTGCTAAACCAAAGTTGTATCGAGTAGATCAATCAAAATGCCCCTTCATGCCTGAATTGAAGTGGTTTTTAATTTTTTTTTTCTCAATCTTGACGAGATAGATTACTTACACTAAATGTATTCTTTTTGAGCTGACATTTTAGTCGCAGAGTGCTCTTGATGGGTGTTTTAATCACAATTAGGTGTCGATGTTTAAACTCCTTCCCTGTTTTTTAATTTTTCACATGTTCGTGGTACTAGGTACATATAAATATTAAGCAAATTGGCGTTTTTTTGAAGAATAAAACCTATGTTTTTCATGATGTAAATGAATTCTGGAGTGAAAAAAAAGGATACTGCTTAAGTGCTTAATCTTCAAAATGTTTTTCAAATTGTTGCTTCCGAATCCGGTAGATAATCGGGAGCTTTCTCTTTCCTATCTGAAATATTGCCCATAGATTTTCGCACTTGATCGTTACTAGAATCACCAATTGAAAAGTACCTCATCGAAATGTAGTCGATAATTCGATATGCTTTTCCCCTAAAGATACGTGTTAGTGAATGTAATACTTATTTTCCTTAAAATTTTAATTGTTTTTGTTTTGCTTTTAGGACGAATTCTATTTCCAAAATTTGCCGAAAATGGATCCAGTTCCAGGAAATTATTTTTCTCTGTGCGTCGGTTATTCTGATATTTCTTTGCTGAGAGGTGATTATTAATGCGAATTTTTGTCTCGTCTTCCTATCCTATGTTGTCTTATTATACGTAACTTACTTTTGCAATTGCTTATTTTATGTAGGTACATTAGTAATGAGAATGACTAAAGCGTATATGTATATGCCTGCTTAAAATCTAATACGATTTTTTGTTTGGTTCAGCTTTTCACAGATGGCTAAGACTTCATCGCCTTCATAAATATCTGTTCGTATTCGCGAATCTAAAGTACGAGCAAATTATTCTGATCGACGAGACCAACATCGATGATATGGTGAGCAGCGTCGCCATTTTCAACATGACTATTGGCGCAAAAAATAAGATACTGAGAGAACTTGCCGAGCTTCGTAAAAGAAGCGAAATGTTATTGAGCAATGTCATTCGGGTAAAAATGCTTGTCCATCTCTTTAGAATTTCGTTTTTGAATAATCTTTAAAATATTTCTGTGCATTTACGTAACATGTACCCACTTGCAGAAAGTTTATTATAATGCGAGCGATCTTGAAGAAGCAGTTCGAATAATCAAAAAAATTTTGAGAACTCCCATCAAAGTTGATGACGATTTTAATGAAAATATTCCCGCGCTGCTTGTAAAAGCTTTGAAAACTGGTAAGGAATTGACCGATTTTATTCATTTGTGTGTGTGTATCTAATATTAATTTTTCTTGTGATCTTTTGCAGTGTGTGAAACCATTCTGCTGGATTGTGTAACATTCAGTGAAGGGATGATTCCCTTGTACGGTTTATTGATATCGGTTCTGAAAGAAGCATGGAACTATACCATCTTCACGTGTCAGGATAAAGACTGGTTCAACGAATGGAGAATAGCTTTATCTGAAAAAATTAACAAGTAAGATACCATTAGTTTAGATTGCAGGGATGTCCAAAAAATTGGCATAACCTTTTCTCATTCGTTTACAGCAATTTCAATTCTTCACCGGTGACGATGTCTAGATCTGCTAGCGTTATATGTCTTCCAGATTTTATGAATTCGAGATCTGCAAGTGCTATATGCCTTCCAAATCTGAAGGAAAATCTCAAACTTTGAATTGGCTTTCAATCGCTTTTTAATTATTTTACCTATTGTGTTTTTTTTATTATAATCGTAATCATTTTTCCTGTTATTTTCTTACGATCGTGTTATAAGTACTTCGTAGATTAAGATTATTGATTGAAAATTCAGTCTTTTTAAGTTTTTATTTGTATGGAATTTCCGAGTTTCTTATAGTTTCATTTCAGTTTTGTTATTCGGTTTCTCATTTTAAGAATTTTAGTTCATTTTATCGAAAACTTGAGGTACATACATAGGTATTTAGTACCTTCACGTTTATATTCGTTTCAAGAAAGTGTTTTTTTGTTTTATATTACTACCTATTATTGATAGATGTTTTCATACCGTAATTTGGTGTTCTTTAAATTTATATTTTAAGGGAACCTAGTTCTTTATAGAATGTATTTCCCCATTTGTTGAATTTTATTTTCGTTTCTATTAATTAATTTGATCTTAATTGAATTATCTGTTTTTTTTTCTCAAATGAATATAATATACATGCTTATAATTTGAAGTTTATAGTAAACGTAATTTTTTTCAATTCCATTGAATCTTAATTCGCTTATTAGTTTTACCTACTCTTATTGCTTATTGGAAAAGTAATTTCGTATTCACTTATTCATGAAATTTTGTATCCTGTTGAAAAGAGAAATATTTTCATTTATAATGTAATATATGTTTTCAGGAAGCGTATGTATTTCTGTGTAGAATGCATTTTTTAATGTTGATTTTTTTCATTTTCGGTTCATTGTAAAAGTCAATTCTGGGCGAGCTAAATTCTCACCATGTTTAGATGGTAGTTTTAATTTAACATGTGTCTAATTTTAATATACTAATCACCGTAATTATTTGTTATGCTTGCCTATTTGAGGAATTTTGTTTCTTTACTGTTCAATATTAATTTTGTTAGCCAATTTTTTGCAAATAGCATTCATTCAAATTCGATTAAATCAACGTTTATTTCAAACGCTGTACAATTTATTGAATATAATTTCATAACAGAATCATTTTATAAATCAATATTCAATTTCATTGGATTTTGAGTACTTATGTCTCGGAATTTTTCATATTGAGATTCCTTTTTTTTGTTACAATGCTGTTAAAATGATGAGATTGAGAATATGTGGGGAGATCGCTACTATGCTATCGTGAGTTCTAGTAATACTTCTTATGGCTGTGATTTCAAGGGTAAATTTTTACCCAAATTTGATATCCCATTTCGCCACACTTCCATGAAAAATAAATTGAACACGTGTTGATGGTTTCGACGCGGCGCCTAAAGTTCTATCACAAGGGTAACGAAAGCTTTGTTATCAAAGAAAAAACACTCCTTGTAAACGGTAAGTGTGCATAAAATTTCTACGCATTTTCTTTTATAATTTACTGTTGACGTGGTAATACCTTCCGCCTGCTATGTCAGCAACATGTGTCAAGCGTATGTAGGTATGTTTGCCTAGTTTCACTTTTCAAGGAATGAAACGCTTTTCGTCTCTAGAAATAAACAGTTTGTTTTGTTTTTTTTTTTTTTTTTAAATACATACAATGCCAAAATTTAATATTAATTGCATTACACAGGGTGAAAGCACAATTTTTCGATTTTTCACTCATTCGCATGTATTTATAAGTGATATCGCAGTAAAGTGGTACGTTACGTGTGCGCTTTGTATATTTGCATTAAATAGCAATTTTCTTTCCAAGTACCTACCTACGTGTATCAGAGTGGGAAATTTACAAATATGATGTTCCTTTATCTTACCTAACCAGTTTTTCTTTACTTACTTAATAGGAAAATCATTTTAAAATAATTTATGTTAGCCTTCTTTTGAAAATTAATTAACTTTTTCTGCGTACATTTACGCAATAGATGCTACTACGATGAAATGTTGACATTTTATTATTTTCAGAAAATTCTATTACATTTTTGGTGTGATTAATTAATTCAAAATTATAATCAATTACTCATGTAGATAATTGTACTGAAATTATTTTCCATGAAAGTAGCCTACGGTAGACATGATTCAAGTCGGATGGTTATAAATTTTTGTTAATCAGTTTTATTTCGTAGAATGAGAATACTCTTAAAAATTAAACAATATATGTACTTGATGAATTTCACGGTTGCAGAATAAGACAGTGTTCGGAGAAATGTCCGCAATGGTGTTTTTCCTGAAAAAAATCCGTAATGAATCAGTAATGTATGGTTATAAACTGAATCAATTCAAATAAAAGTAGTTGGAATTCATAATCTGCATTCCAGTTGAAATCAAAGCTCTCCCAAATTATTATTTTAATTTTCATGCGGCAATACGTTTTATTAACATATAAATTAAGCTTTAAAGGTATTTCATAGTTATCACAACAGTAAACGATTATCTAGGTTTGAATAAAAAGCTTTTCATCTTTTGTATGCATTAATAAGGGTCTTTGTGGCGTACATGTACACTACTTCTTACATATTTTGTAAAATGGAAATTTTCGTTTGATAGTATAACATGATATGATCTCATTCACGCTTCAAGAATCGAATAAGCCCGTAAATGAATCTGGCCAAAGAAAAATAATATTGACAAAATTTACTGGCGCAGCTTTTTTTAAAATTAAGTATATGAAGATTAAGAATTTTGGTTAGGTGCTTCGTGCAAAAAACAGAGAATACGTAACTCATTAAAAAATATTTTAAAAAACTGTGCCCAATTTTAATAATTTATTTCACCTGAATTTTTCAAAACAGAACTAGAAGTAAGAATAATCCCAAACTTTGGAAAAATTCTTCCTACAAAATTATAAATTTTCAGTGTCACTGTCAGGACTCGAGAGGTTGTTCTATCTCAATAACCCGGACTCATGTTTTCTATGTAGTATAATACAATGCACTACACTACACACAATACATACATACTTACTACAAATGAGGAGCTTGGTGACAAAGTTAGACAAACGCCATAGGGTTGATTTTGAGAAAATCTATGTTTTTTGTTACAAAAATATACAGCATTGTAAAGGTGGGAGATATTTGACAAATTGTAGTGATGATACTGAGTAACAAAAATACAAAAAATATCCTTCCACCATCACCCCCCACCACTATTAAAAAGAATCTGAAAATGCACTTGTCTGATTTTGAAACCAAGATGAAGATAATTTGAATTTGATGCTGTCTAGATCAGTTAGGTTTTGATACGTATAGGATTTTTAACCCTCTTTCCATTTCTGAGGTCCCTTAGTTTCAAAATAATACATAAAAGGTCAAAAAACGCGATCAAAGTTGCGCCTTAGTTTCAAACACGGACATGTGAACATTATCTTAGTTTCAAAATGAGACATATCCTATCATCTTAGTTTCAAAAACAGACATATCCTGGATATGTCTGTTTTTGAAACTAAGACAATTTGCACATGTCTGTGTTTGAAACTAAGGCAAAACTTTGAGCACGTTTTTTACCCTTTTACGTACTATATTGAAAATAACAGACCTTAGCAATGAAAAGAGCGTTAAAAATCCTATAAGAATCAATATCTAACTCAATTTTTGTAAATGTGGCGTTTGTCTAACTTTGTAACCAACTTCCTCAAATTTAAATTTGAAAATTGGTTACTCTTATTTTTTACAAACTAGAGGAATAAAAATAACGGCAATATTTATTTTGCATACAAATTAAAAATTCAATTTCGTTGAATATTTTGCTTTTGAATGATACATGAATGACCAAATTATCTTTTGCTCGTTTTCAGAAACTTTTGATCTCAATTCTCAAACTCACTCACCACAAGTTACATTCTAGGTAATCTAAGTTTGAAAATATCGATTTCGAGATTCTAGAATCTACGAATCTAGGTTTTCACTTTCACTAGTTTCACTGCATATTTGAGTTTAGGAATTTTCAATTTTTCATTCAAAAAGAATACATCATTGATTATATTATTATATTTTATTTTAAAAAAAAAGAAAAAGTTAACATAGAAAAACTTAATAGGTAAACAACTTTGTGCACCTTCTTAAATGTGATGACGTCATGGTTCATGGTAACTCGAGGAAATAAAAAAACTAGTGCCTTTCGTTGCGATAACATGAAAAGTGACATTGACTCGGCGACGTACGAGTTTGTTCTTCGCTGATTTATGGTTAGCTTTTTAATTTTTAGTTAATTTAGTTATTCAATTTAGAAAAACGATCGAATCGTAATAATTTTCGAAAACGTTCGAACATAGTGCGGTGTTCCAATCACTCGACAGTTAAGAACTCAATGATGGTATGTTAGTGTATGATTATTAAAAAATCCAATATTCACTTCGATAGAACGCCTAATCAGTGTTAGATCAAATCCTGTAAGTTGATATACTTTTCGAAAATACTATTATTAAACCGTGAAAATGTTGGCACGTACATCAATCTTACAACCCTTCATTGGGCAACAACAGCAATACAGAGGTATGGCAACCTTGAAAGCCATCTCTATTCGACTGAAGTCGGTCAAAAATATCCAAAAGATCACCCAATCAATGAAGATGGTGTCAGCTGCGAAATATGCTCGAGCTGAACGAGAACTTCGTCAAGCCAGACCCTATGGTGAAGGAAGTACTGTATTCTATGAAAAACTGAAACCCGAAGTCTCAGAGGAACAGCCTAAAAAATTGATTGTTGCTATCACCTCAGACCGAGGTCTTTGCGGTGCTGTTCATACCACTGTAGCTAGACAAATTCGTAATGAATTGCAGGAGGGCGGTGAAAACATCCAAGTCGTTTGTATTGGAGATAAATCTCGCGCAATTTTGCAACGTTTGTACGGAAAAAATATCGTTCTAGTAGCGAACGAAGTTGGTAGAAAACCACCAACGTTTTTGGATGCGGCTCGTATTGCTGAACAGATATCTAGACAGCAATATACTTCTGGTAAAATAGTATACAACCGATTCAAATCGGTAGTATCGTATGTTACTTCGGAATTACCGTTGTATAATAAGGAAGCCGTTGCCGCTTCGCCCAACATCGCGCTCTACGATTCAGTTGATGAGGATGTGTTACAAAGTTATATGGAGTTCTCATTAGCTTCCTTGTTATATTATACTTTGAAAGAAGGAGCCTGCAGCGAACAATCATCCCGTATGACTGCCATGGATAACGCTAGTAAAAACGCCGGAGAAATGATTGATAAACTCACATTAACATTCAATAGAACTCGACAAGCTGTCATTACTCGAGAGTTGATTGAAATTATTTCGGGAGCTTCAGCTCTTTAATTGTATTTAAGTATCGTCAGCAACTATATTTTTCCAACATCTGTTTCTAATTTGTTAATTGATTAAAAATTGAGTAGTTATGGATTGTAAAAATTTACGTGAAATATATTCGTAATTTATCATGTTGATTACTGTAATGCTTCGTGATCTGTAGAATAAACGGTTGATAAATTTTGTTGAGACACATTATTGTTCTCTCGTATGCATTGAAGAAATCACTATTTTGATTGTGTGAGGAGGCGAAGTCACGAAAAAAATAGCTGTTGATTCTCTCAATATTCATTTGCAGACACAAATTCTATTTTTTTAAAACTTCCTTTCTGTCAATTTCTTTCTTCGAACGTCACATTTGGCAAGAATATGCGAAATAACTTGGGTGAAACTGCATTTACAGATTCAAAGGCCATTATGGACTCTGCCCATTTCTGATCTATTACAAAATAAGCTCAAAGATGCTGGTTTTGATTACGTTGAAGATATTTTACACGAAGCAAATGCTGAAGGTAATAGGAAACAGATTTTCATCATTTTCCGAGAATATGTAATGCTGAAGAGAGTCATTTTGTTTACAGCAACTAAGCAAATCGTACAAGACACGAAACTAGACCTTACACAGTTCACCAAGATATCAACAAAAACCGCTTTAGAAGCGCTAAAGGTATCCATCCGTGCGTCTTTTTCAGTTATGCATATACGAGCCGCTTCTATGCAATCAACATTAATTCGAACTTGCGAACGTTCGAGTTCATTATATACGTGAATTTTCATTTTATTAATTGTTCCAGGCTGACATCGAAAATGATGATAATATAGTGACATTTTCAAAAGCTATTGATGATTTATTTGATGGAGGTATTCCTACTGGTAGACTAACTGAATTGATCGGAGCTCCTGGATGCGGCAAAACTCAGCTTTGGTAATGAATACCTACTTCATTAACGAATCATTATCAATTTCCAACTTGTAGGCATGAAATTGTTCTTGTTCTGTTTAGTTTACAATTGTGTGTCAGCGTTCAGATGCCTAAATTTCTTGGTGGCCTGGATGGTTACGCTGTTTACATAGAAACAAATTCCAACTTTTCTGTTAAAAGAATCAAAGGTAAATATAAGGAGCATTTCAGTCATACCTAGATAATAGGTACCAATTTGCTTCACCCTAAAAATAAATTTTGTTTCACGTCAGAAATTCATAAATCATGCGCCTCACACTGTGTCAATATTTCTCAAAAATTGCCTTCATCATCGCGAAGTGAAAGTGATCTACAGCAATTTTTAAAAGAAAATCCCCTGCGCAAAATAATCAAGTTTTCAGTAGAAAATGTAGAAGAACTGAGAAGCAGTATTTTCACTGTAAGATCACAGCTAGAAACTTCATCAAATAATGTAAGTAAACTAATCCTTTCGGTAAATTTTAAATAACATCAGTGATTAATTTTAAAAATTTATTGACATTTTACATTTCCGATTCTCTGTTCAGGTTAAATTGATAGTTATTGATAGCTTCATATTTCCTTTTTATCTGACTGATGCTGATTTGGATAGAACGAAGATGGTTACAGAAATTTTAATTCAGCTTCATCAACTGGCGTCTAATCATCACTTGGCAGTAAGTACCTGTAAAAACAAAAAATTGATTGCTACGTGTCGAAAGCGAATATTTTAAAGTATTCTTTACGTCTGATTCAATCACTCACATTCGGTGCTTGTGAATCGGAAAAATAGTTTGTATCGTTGAATCTGACATTTCGACATATTTTTTCAACTCTCTTCTTCATTCTCCAGTGATTTTACAGCCATTTGTAAGGCCCCTTCTCTCGTTTCATTCCCACCGATGAATCCATTATGATGAGCAAAAACGCAACCAGGTATTCCACTTTTTTCAGATAAAGCGTCATTTCTTAATCCTCTCCAACTTGGAGGAAGAAATTTACGGCAGACAAAGCTCTTATTAGTCACAGAAACACACATAACTCTGTAATTATCATCGGATTGAAATAACACGTAGGTTATGTCAGAACTTAAATTGAGTTCCTTTTCAATATCGAAAAAATGATCTTTCCAAGGGCAGTGTTGTTCTAACTCAATGATCTTACCCGAAGGATGAACATTGAATCTATTTTCTATCGCTTTTTCCACAATAGCTCTAGCTGGATAAACAACAAACGCCGCTGACTCTAAACTTTCAATAAATTCACCACCAACCAAATTCATAGCTTTTTGGAAATGTTCCTCCACATCGTAATCTTCGTCTTTCACATTCCAAGGTTTCAATAAATGCTGAACTCTAGCACTGACGTGAGTACAAATATTATAAAGAGGTTCTTTCGGATACGGTGGTAATCCGTTATCAGTTCCATCTATTTCTTGGATAAAATTTCCGTATACTCTTTTGTAAACATAATCGATCAATTTACCATCATTCGATTGCACTATTTTTTCTATAATTTTTCTGCCAAAATGATGATATATTAAACCCGCGCTGCTGAGTTTCACAGTAGTTTTCACGATGGAGGATAGCGTACTCATCGAATGGTTGAAACTTCTTTGATGATGATCGAAACGAAACTTCTCGGGATTATATTCGCCACCGACATCAATAACAATATCACAAGTGTTGAGAATTTCTTGATTACGCGATCGTACAATGGTCGCATGAGGATATAATGTCTTCAGTAGGAAACATCCGAGAGCTTCGTCACAATGAAATACTCCGTCGTGCGTTCCAATAACACATTTTGAGGCAAAATCAGACATTTTACGACTCGAGTGAAAATAGTGGTGATAACTCAATTTGAAAGTTCTTGAACCACAAAAATTAGGCAGAGTTTTGATAATACACCTCATATCACGTAACAACTGATTTTCGAATCACAAATGTCAACATTTTACCTGTTTTTTCAATTGAATTTTCTGTTAATTAAGCTGCAATTTTTTCAAAATAAATTACCATACCATAAAACACAATCACGTGTTTCGCACTTCGGTTCTCGGTGTTTACGTTTGTTTTACGACCATTTTAGACAAGCAGAAAATTATACGCGGAAAGAGCAAAATGAAATTTGTTCGGATTGGAATTTACGGATCAATACCTTCGTTATTACAAATTACGACACTTTACGAAAAAATTGAAAAATCGTCATATATTTTTAATTTTTTTTTTTCAAATATGAATGAAATAGTCGACGGAAACAGTCCAAATAGATTATTCTTTTTTTATAATATACATACCTATAATATGTATCACTGATTAAATAAACATAGGTACAAACGTAATGATTGAGGTGAGATTTGAGAATGTGATGAAATAATTATTATTTTGAATTTTTGAATACGGACTACCGAATACCTACATATTATATGTATTTTGCAATATGCATTTGCATGTTGCATTTTACAAAAAATCGACTTTGATTTGGACTTCAATAATTAATTCCCACAACTCCACCCGTCCACCGATTTTTTTTCCTCTTCCAAGTGCTAATCTGCTCTGCTTCAATCAGAGCTGTTACTACACCGTATTTCGAGTTGTGGAACAGTGGAAGTAGACAATGAGCATTGGGCATAGATCAATATCATAGATGACAATGACATAGAAAATGTCATTTGACTCATTTGAGGAATTAGGTTACCTTCACTTTCACGTGTGCTATATGAAACAATTTTTTTTAAAAGCAACTTCGAAACAAAAAATACCTGAATACATTATGAAAGCCCCTTTTATAATGACCGTAGAAAGCTAGGGTTTACGCCTTTACGAAAAAAACATAGACAAAATTTCAACGTACTTTTTTTACGGTAGCTGTTTGCGAATATTACGGGGAAGAAAGGGCTGAGGACTACGGAGCAGCAACTGAGCAACATAACATTGATTGTGCATCTCATTCTCGAATCGAATTAAATGTATCAAAATATTGTGATTTGAGTGACAAAAAAATAAAAATGAGAAGTTGAACGAAGGTATTCCCATTCCGAGCGTACCATATCAGAACAAACTTGCTCTTTTCGCGTGTAATTTGCTGCTAAAACTTTGATTTTTTATTTTTTTTCATATTTTTTTATTTTGAATTTTCGATCTTGTTTCTACATATTTTATTTTCAGGTCGTTATCACAAATGAATTAACAACGTGTATCTTGGATAATGGTGCTACGGAAGTTACGCCGAGCTTGGGAGAAAGTTTTGCCCATATAATTCACAATCGTGTAATGCTGGGAAAACAGAAACGCGATGATTTTTATTCCGCCATAATGCAAAAAAGTTTTGAGTATTCTTCCGGTAGCGCTTATTTTCAGGTATGTATGGTGGGATATATTTCATCTTACGTTAGTGAAAATAGGAGAAAACAATCACCTGAACATTTGTATATTTTTTTAAAATCATAGATCTGCCAGGACGGTGTAAGAGATGTCCCAACGGAATAACTAACCTCAGCTTGATTCGTGATTACGTTTTTTTATACATTTCAATTGAAGATTTAATTTAAGGCAGAGTAATTAAGAACTATTCTTTAATAAAAAAAAATAAATAAATTCATGATAACATAAAATATCGTAACAAAAAATAAGTATACAAAGTAAAAAGTGTTTAAAAACTGAAGTCTAACAATGAAGACATCTGGTTCTTTTGTGAAAAAAGATACCTACTTATACGTTTTGTGGCAATGAAAATTCAAATGTTCGAACTCAAACATACATATTATTAATCACTATAATAGGGAAATGTATTCATGAATTTTGTGGTATCAAGTGCACTAAAACCACAACCTAATCAGTCTCGTTGTTCGTCATAGAAATAAATTATTCATCATCATTGAAAAATACCAAATTCAAAACTTTTAAAAACAATTCATAATATGGAGGCTATTCGTATTATTATAATATGGTCTACGGGAATTTTTTCAATGAAAATAACAAATATGTAATTTGATTGGGTTCCATTCCATGTCGCTCTATAGCTACTTATACAACAGAAGTTTCGTGTTTGCAAAAGATGTAGGTAAGTACGAACATAGGCATTTAAATATAAAAACAATAGTTTATCCGTACATTAATGAACATATATATCGCATGCACTTCAATGATAGGCACATAACAGATTAAAATACAAAATACAAATATAATACACAGCACATGATGCGTCAAACCGTCAAAATAAAGAAAATTGAGTCAACCAGGCGAGTTTGGTTTCATCGTCAAACTAAAAGCTGAAATACAAATACCTGCCAACTCGCTTTTGGAAAAATGGCTGATACCACTTTTGGAATTAAGAAACAATTTTCAGAAGTAACTTTCTGTAATCTCCGGATGTATCACCCTGTAACAAATTAAATTATATTTCGTAAATGCGATGCAAATCAATAAAATTTGTATAAAAGTTCAAACTAAATAATGATTACCTCGATCCATTTTTCCAAACTTTTACCGTACATTTTTTCGAAGGCTACTTTTATATCACCAAGGTCAATCTCGGAACGTGAAACTATTATTCGAATTAACGTTTTGTCATCCGTACCAATGCCTTTCATACTTTTATAAAGTCGTTCCGCGAAAAATTCCACCTTACTTCTTATACATTTCGCTAAATTGAAGCAAACATCGCGTTATTAATAAATTACTTAGCTCAGCAAATTTTTTGAGCTAAACAAAGTACATCTAAAAAATGCAGGAAAAATACCTAAAGCTTGCAGAGCTTTGCCAAGATCACCGGAAAATTCATTTTTAATCGATTGTTCAATATCACGTCCAGTTAGTTGCTCATATTCAGTGAATACTCGTCGGAGTTGTTGATAACTTCTCGTCACCAGAATACTATTGAATACGGATTCGTCCGTTCCCCATTTTTTTTCACCTTTAAGAAAAATTAGAAACTACATCATTTTTCATCTTGCACAATTTTTCTATCCAATATCCATTCAATCGAGTTGAAAATTACCAGCTTTATAAAGGGCTTCAGCATCTTGTTTAGCCGCCAATTCGTCAATAGTGGGGTCTTCACTTCTTCTTCCCTACGATAATAGTAGGTAAACATTCAAAGTAAAAATCATCAGTTATAAAATGAAGAATTCTCACCATTGATAAAGAAACACATAATCTGCGAAAGTGACCAGATGTATCTCCTTTCAAATCTTTTTCCAGCGTGTTGTGGAATACTATAATGGAAGGAAAATTAATTTCTTCACAAATTTTATAAAGTACCTATTTTATTTGAACTCTAGCCAGTTTCTTACATGTTTCGTAAAATTGGGCCACTGTTTGAATACCATAATTACTCAAGGTGCATAAAATTTCTATGATTGTATCTTCATCAGTGCCAATTCCGCTCATTGCGTTATGCAATTCTTTAGCATAATATTCAGGTAGTGGTGTCATCAATGCAACAACGAGATCTTCAAACTTGCCACTGAGTTCACTTTTTAAATCTTTGATCAAGTCCTGAATAGGAAAATGAAAAAATTGAAGGAAATTAAAATATGAATTGTATACCGGGTGTTCAAGAATAAGGGATGTTCGTGTTACCTAACAAAAAGAAGAGAAAATTCCCTGCATGAAATTTGGAAAATTGAATAATCATTTGAGAAATGTGCGTTTGAGTGATGGTTTCGATGAAACACGGCACATTTTTTTCGATTGTTATTCAATTTTTCAATTATGACTTGGAGAATTTTTTCCCCCAATTTGGCTTATCAAAACGCATCAAAACCCCTTATTCTGGGACACCCAGTAGACTATCGAATAATGATAAAATCAACATAGGTAGGTAAGCTTTTTTAAATTCGCTAATTACATTTTCGGTGTATCCGTGTTATCGTATGCGAACCTACGTAATACCCATCAATTATGAAGATGTGTAAGCGGTATTAGCAGAATGTACTCATAGTACATACATCAATTATTGAGTAAAATGTTGTAGATATGAAGATAATTATGTTCAATTTATTACTTTACTTATCGAATTTCCAACCGGAAACGACTTGATGATATGTACCTTTTATCAACTTGGCAAATACTAAGTTCTCGACGAATCATTAAAAACATGTTGCTTTTTATTTTACCCTTATTTTTCTTCAGAATAAAATTTCAATCGTTACATCTGGTGTGATGTAAACGTGGATGTGAAATTAATCCATCAAAAGTTAGCGGTTAAAAGCAGCTGGTGCGAAAATAGGTACCTACCAATGTTTCAATACAAACTAAACATTTAACAAATTCAACATTTTTCCAACTTCCAAGCAGCTGCCATGAAAGTGTAATAAAAATGGTTGGGTTACCATTTGGCATACGTCTCGATTTGTAAATAGGTACATACATATAACGCGCATCATTTTACTCGTAATCTCGTTCAGTTACTATGAGATGCTTGCTGAAAGTACCAACCAACTAATATTTACTTTTCCAACTTGTAATTAATTTTTCAGCAATTTACTACACTTTAGCACGCATACTTATGTTCACGGTATAACACGGGAACCGGTTTAGCTATAAGCGAGATGCAACATTTATATTATTACTTATTGAGAACATTATTCTACATTTTTCTTACTTTTCCAAACAAAGTTTTGTATCTGTCGATAATCTCTAAACGTTGTACCACTCCTCTAGCGCCTATAATGTCAATAATTGCTTGTTCGTCGGTACCTAATCCTTTCATAGCTTTCCTCAAAACTTCAGCATCAGCATTTGCATCAAAATTTTCTGCATTTTGCACAGTAGGCGTACACTAAACATATGTAGTTTTGTTAAAAATTTAGCAAGTATGTATGAATAAATTTTTTACAAATACCTAGGTAAAGTATTACAAAAAAAAGTGCTTACTTTCGTCGGGTAATATCTACTTCCGGACATCTTGGCGGATTAATTTCAATCAACAGGTATGTAAATGAGTAATCGATAAAGCGGTGAATGAAAAGTATGTAAAATTTAAAACAATGTGCGATTAACGAAGGAATTATACTTAATCGATACTCATAAACGTACGTATTTAGTTGAGAATAAAATAACGTTATATAGAGTTCGACCTCAACACATAAGTAATCAATAACAAAACCGAAAAACGTCACTGAATTATACTCATCTATATGTATCCGTAAACATGATTAATTTTTTCGTGGAAAGTGAAACTACTAACACTACTAACTAAAATTCCTTCTGTCTGCATGCAGTGTTAGTTTGTGATTGGCGTGGAACGTAGTTCTAATTTTATTTTCTAACCAAAGTTATACCTATTACCTACCATTTACCTTACCTACCATCGTAAAGTAATATTAGAAATTTTATCATTAATTTTTGTCAATTTTATGCCATGATGCCTGCTTAAAGAATATATAGGTGATCGTTAAAAATGACGAAAAAAATATAATTCCTACCTATCTATTTAAAGTATTTCATATGGTATCACTGGATACGTTTAATTGCCAAGGTTCCTTTTTTAAGATAACATGTGTGATCGCTGTACTGTTGCACCTACCTACTCGCACTATTATTGCGGTCATCATGTAAAAATCAACCTTGATGTATGTTATTACCTGTAAGTATATGTACTGTGTGAATTGAATATTTAGGTATGGAATGAACAGTACTCACTTTCGGCCCCGAGGCCCGAATCCTAAGCTTGGAACTTTCTGAGTCGCAGGTTCGCAGCCCAAAAATGCTTAAGTGGGCACAGTGGTACATATGTATATGTACTATAATGTTCATTTACCTACCTATACCTAATCAGTCCTTAATATTTGTCCAACATCTCTTAAATAAGGTTCGTATTGATATTGCATTTTGGATAAAGAATTAAGTTTATATAGGTAAAATACTGATCTCAGCTAGATCAGATTTGCATGGTTCATTAGAAACAAAATTCAAATTCTTCAAATAGATTTACCTATACATATTTTATTAAACTATCCTCAGAATTCAACAATGATAATCAATGGGCAATGTTATCATTAAAAAAAATCAACCCTTAATGGTTTTATAACGCAAATCTTGGCCTGATAACTACTAGTCGCTGGAAGTATTCAATCATTTCACGAAAAAAACGACTAGCATAGGTACCTAATATTTTTCCACAAAGGTCAATGTACGTAATACGTATGTATGTAGTTAAATTAGCCCCGTGAGCACCCAAGCCCCAAGGAGCACCCCTACAGACGCCCCAAAATAATTTTTGTATTAGAAATACATCAAATATCTACATGCCTATAATTATTCAAATGGTATTAGTATAGGTACCTAACTCGTGATTGGTTTTACTTAGAGCTGGGATTTTATTTTATTGCTTTGCATATTTTTTTATAGACTAGAATGAAGTGCATATTTGATGAGATCTCCACGAATCATGAAATTTTCTAACTAATGAGCCCATCCAATGTCATTTTGCATATTTTGCATATTTTAGACCAAATTGCATGTTTTATCATATTTAAGAGAAATCCCTGCAGATTTCTGAATATTTCAGCATTTTCTGGAATATTTTTGCATATCTAAGGAAATTTTTCAAAAATTGACATTTTCAAGACGTTTTTTGTTCAAAAAAATCACAACACTGCTAAAATGTCATCAAACATTTTTTTAAAATCGAAATATTGAAGCATTTTCATTTTTACTGGTGCAGTTTTTCAGATTTTCTCCTACAAACAGTTTTCAAAATCAAGCCTCACTGCCCCAGTGAACTAGAATGCTACAAATATGCTCCGACAGTTTTCAAAATCGAGCCAGTGAACTAGCATGCTACAAAATATGCTCCGATCGTGAGTTGCGATTTTGAAGATCTTTCAATTTATTCAAGGTGGTAATCTCAGAATGCGTTAAATAATTTGCATACAATCCCCTCAAGTTGCTACTTTTTTTAGTGGAATTCTCCTATTTTTTTCTTTTGTTTCTCGATTTTATGAATTTTATGATGAATTTATTACTATAAAATGACTTTGTTTTGCCATTTTTTAAAGTATATTTTTTTATCACTGCATTAATTTTGTTTTGAATTAACAGTTTTCACGTTTTTCAGCTTAGAAATCCTATTCAGGGGTATCTATGTCACTCAGACTGAAATTTTTGCATACCTATTTTTTGTATATACTTATTTTGGATGAGAAAATTGCATAAAATATTGCATATTTTCATAATATTTCTGCATAAAAATCCCAGCTCTTAGTTATACTCGTATGTGTATATTTCATGTAGGTATATGTCACCAACCTACATATTTAACAAAAAACTTGGTGTGGGGTTCTCAATTATTTATGAGCACATTTCACAGGTAGGTAAGATGTTCCACGCGCTTCTACAATTTTAAAAAACGCATATCTACCTGTACTTACCTTTGAATATTTTTCAAGTACAGAAATTACGGGTAACTGAGAGTAAGAATTGAAAATGAAATGAATTCTTACAAAATGGCCCATAATTTGGGAGTTTGTGACCGAGAGTTATTTTTGGTTATTACGTTACAGAATAAACGGATTTCAAGGTACAATACTGTTTGAAATCATTCGTTATCTTAAGTAGGCACTTGTATACTTATAGTTGATGTGAGTACCAATAGGGAGTCGATTATGAATTTCCGCTGATTGAAAAATGACAAATACTTGAGTTCAATTTCATGCAGTTGAGGATAAAGTATTTTTTTGGTAATGGCAACCTTGACATTCACTTTGTAACGGTTTGCTACAGAATTAAAATTAATCTTCACATGCTGCAAGGTGTTGCTAATTTCTCTAAAGGTAGATAATTTGCAACAAAAATTCGTACATTAAACCTCGATAAGTTATAACAAAACTAAAGCGTAATGGAGTGGTTTTTGAAGCAAAAAATAAGAAGAATTTTTCAACTTCCTAATGACGGAAATTCTTTACGTCTGTGTGATTTCTTTGTTCTGCATTTATATAATGTTAAACCTAATCATGCTAGTACTCGAAAAATTTTAACGTGAACAAATGCGTTGCAAATTGCAATACTTACCTAACAAGATGAGAAATTTTCTTTTTTTTGTTCCACAGTCATGGTGATTGGTGAGACTTGAGTTGTCGTGAACCCATTTTCAAATATTGATTGTAGTAAAGTATAGCCAAGTAAAGAATCAATTTAGTATGAATCAAGAGATTGGGAATTATTAGAATTTGAAAGATGGCGCAAAAACATGACTTCAGTTTCCAAAAATATATGAACTGGTTGTTGAAAAAAGGCGTATTTCCACTATAGCCAGTTTTGAGAAAATAAATTTTAAAAAGAGTCATGCAGTATGAGTTTTTAATTCATCACTTCTCATCAACGATATACATTATACATATTGAAACAGTAAACACCTACCTTATACATATGTACAACATCCTTCAACAAAATTTTGACATCACATTCCCTAACCACTTTTCCATAAAGGCAGCATGCTGACCTTATTAAAAATGTAAAATGAAGCCCTTTACAGCCCTTTACGCTAACGGATGGAATGAAAGCGAGATGCTTTGCAGGTGCGTCTAACCGAGAGCGTGATCCCATGCATTCAACTCATGGGCACCTAAAAAATTTTAATATTACATATTGAAAAAAATAAGATTTTGTATAGGCACCTACTAATAGATGTTTTTCAGTGGACCCATGCTTCCATACCTCACGTATAGTCATACTCATATCCTTACTGCCATTTCCTAGACAGACGTGTTTCGCTTTTTGCACTTGGAAGTTAAAACACTTACTAGCTTCATAGAAACACCTGCACAAAAATACATTTTCAATGTTTTATTGCAACAGAGGATAGTGCACAAAACTGATTAGCAAAACAACAGCCACAACAGGTATTTGCGAGTAGGTACCTACAATAATTTCAAAACATTGAATTTTTAACTGCTTCCTGTAGATGAAGTCAGACCATTGAAGGAAGTTCAAGTTGAAGAACATGTGTCAATGGGGAAAATTATTCAGAAACTAGCACACCTACTTAAGTACGACAAAATGTCTACCCAGTAAACATAAACAAAACCTCTCTGATAATGAAAAGTAATGAAAAAAGAAGGTAAAAAATCACGAACGAATAATATTTTGCACGTTCAGAAATCACTAATCAATGAACATTAGCTAACAGAATAATCGATTAGGCGCCTCTACCGTAGTACGTAGGTACCTATTATATGCAACAAAATAATGACTCATTCTTGCATATTAATTTGACGTAAACTTAGACTAATAGCAAGCACTTCACTTCGTCACTTCGAATGATTAGAATGCTTTATGGACCAAGTTGAAAGTTAACTAGAAAGCACTCGTGACCTGGCATCAATCTTCATACGAGTAAGTTTCGAGCAACATTGAACACTCTTTCAACGGCCATTTCCTCCTTTTATGGTCTCGGAATCCGCAAAATTTTCAAAAATCATCCCTTCTGCGAATCCTGCGTTAAATACAAATTTGGAATAGTTATTTTAATATTCCATGTAGATGATTAGAGAAAGTTGTTATTCCCGTATATAGTGTTCTTATTTACAAACTCTGTAATAAATAGGCCGCATAAGATCGATGTAACCTTCTCATTTAATCTATATAAGGTCATGATAATGTAAAATAGAAATATCTTGCTTCTAGGACAAATAATCTAACACCATAATCATTGATTATCTTTTCTATCAATATTTTTGCAACAAAAATATATGCCCTCAAACATTATCGAAAAAGTAAACGATGGGGCGGAAATTCTTATACAAATATGTATACGTGATACTTCAGTGAAAAGAAAGTATAACAAGATTTCAGTAAAACGTGTGATATGTCCTCTTGCTCTATAGGTGAAATATCTATTGATAATTCGATTACATATAGGTACACAGTTTGCGATTGCGAAATGAACGATTTTTCCACGAAAGAGGCGATAGCAAATTACCATTTTGGTGCCTGTTTCGTCGACTCTCAAGTAGACTTACTACATGGATTCTTATGTTGATTTTTCTTTCATATAGACCCAACTTATGAAGATCATCTGATTTTTTCGAATATTGGTCTTCACAATTCATGAATTCAATTGCGAAAAAATTTTAATTACCTACCTATTGGATTATTCTCTTGATAAAAAGCTAAAATAAAAGCATACTTCTAACTTAATTAGTACCTATCTCCCTAAGCTTTCATTTTTTTACGAATCATTTAAATGTTCGGGTGCATTGAAAAAGTTAATTTGATAATAGGTAATTTTATCATTTGAGGAGTGAGGTAGATGACGGTAATTTATTCATCGCGAGGCTAGATATGCCTGTGTACTTACATTGCGAGGGAACAAATTTTATCGAGTCGAAAATCCAGCTAATATCTTCCTTCCTGTTGAAAATAGCTGAAATTCGTCGAACATTTCTTGATGTTTTTGTTTTAAAAATATATTAAGCATCCTACTTAAATACTCGTAAGTATCTATACCTATCAGCGAAATCCTATTTTTACAAAAGGCCTCGAGAGTAATTTTTAAAGAAGATTTCGGCAAAAAAATACATCTCTGTGATCCGTGTCAAAAAGATATTTTTCTAAAAGTCCGAAAATCTCCATGTGTGAGACGCTCTATCGTCGTCATTGTCAACCGGAATCCTCAAGAGTCAAGTTACCCGATGATGGATTCTTGGAAATATGAAATAAATTGGATACATGTACCTACAATTGGTATTTCGATGTAGTGACTATGTTGAATATTGCCTTATACACTATACCTACAGAATTATACGAAAACCAATAAAACAGATGAAACAGATGTTAGACGGTACATGTGGATATACCTACAGTTGCTAAAACAAGAAGAGTTATTTAAACTTACATGACAACTGTTTCTGGAGAAGGTCAATAGGACATCCTTGAGATCATTCGAACTTTGAATAATGTATTGATGATTCGAAACACGTATGGCACAAATTTATTTTATGAGAAATACATATATACTTATTTTTAATAAAACTAATAATGCAAGTAGGGTAAATAAGTCAGTAAGTGTACGAAGTGTACAGGGTGCGCAGAAATATGGAGTAGGTACCCGCCAAAAAAGTTTTGTGTTAAATGTTTCGGTTGGTCACAGTTGATAATACATACGTAATACTTAATAATGATAGCACATGATTGATGATAACATTCCACCGCGATCATACGCATCTATTTCATGTTACCAACCTATATTTTTAACGAAAAACTTTCTGCGAGGTACTCAATATTTCTGCGCACCCTGTGCATACAATCCAAGAATTCATACCTATATACTTAGGTATTACTTACGTATACATACTTTACTTAGGCAATTATTTGATAAATTAATGCGAGAGATAAAAGAATATTAGACGCCTATTTCGGTGAGCCTGTTTCACAAATCTTCAAATTAATTGTGATCTACCACTTCTATAAGCACAACTTCCCTAATTATTCGTTAAAGTTGTTCTAATTAGGCAAAATGGTCTATAAATCAAACACTTTGTCGAAATTATTTCCATATCATCTTTAAAAAATAAATTCTCAAAAGACCCGACAATTAAGTAAAGTTCACGCCGCTCAATAAGTATTAGGTACTACATATGTAGGTAATGTATATATCATGTTCCATTTTTTTTCTTAAATTTTCCCTCATACACTGTGCGCGCTTATACTTAATTATACTATGCAATGCTTGAGTTTGACCAGTTTTTGTATGGATGAATAAAATTGGTCTGTTCTTTTACATAGGTACCTACCTTCGATAATAAGGATTATGCAATGGAGATATGTGAACAGTCCTTACATACTAATATTTTAAATTTTAAAAATTTGTTCAAATGAAATAGGTATAAGTATAGGTGCCCACTGTAGGTATTCAAAACTGTGTTTAACGATTCATTTAGATGATTTTTCTGCGAAAACAACTTCAAAAGAGGCAATAAATTACGAAGAATGTTTCCTAATCAAGGGGAAACCTAAATCATTGATGAAGACACGTCTGAATTTGATTAATTTCTTAAAATAGCAGTGATTTCACGATTCTGTCGACTCGTTGGAAGTCATCGTAAGCAAACGGCGAATTCAGCTCCGAGTTTGATTGAATCCCATGTTCATATTCTTAAGCATCGAGTTTTAGGTACCTATCTGTACAATGTAAAATTGAAAAAAACTGGGCGTAGCCAATTTACTTTGGCTCTTACTGCATGAAGATTGCTGATGGCGTACACACTGCAATCATTTTACTTTCTTCGCTATTGTACATAAGTGCGGGTAAGCAAACGCAGGTATTGTAAAAAAAAATCTGTTAAAAATTGATGTACCAACTACGAACTACCAGCTGTATAATAAACTTTTCAAGGTTACTTACAATATGTGCTTGCTTGTTTGGTTGTACCTTAAACCTATATGTACCCTACCTAGTACCTACTACCTACCTATGGTATTCTCCGCCTGTGAATGTTTGGTGTTTCATTGCAATTCACCATCACGTTGTATTTTTATCCGACTCAACGCAAGAATACAAGACACATTGTTGGATATAGGTTACAAAAATTAAATTCTAGAATATTTTAAGGTCTGCCTTTTACACAGATATAATATGCGTTCAAGTGCGTACCTTTATGGGAGAGACATGTTGCTCAATAAAATAGTACAACGTACAACCTGGGAGACATGGAGGTAGTCCATTTCATGTAGGTACCTACTCTAGGCTAGGCTAAAAGAAATTTTAAAATTCGCTAGAGTTAGAGTTCACTTGTCAACAGGTTTATTTATTATTCACGATTGCATTATTAGAATACATATATACAAATACCTAATGTAAAACGATTTATTTGCGTGAATCTTGAAAATCGCGTTTTATCGTTCATGTTTCATGACGGAACTAAACGCTCGAATCGCGAGTCATAATTGTAGACCAAAATGATTATTCTTGCGAGTAGGTAAAAAGAAAAAGAATGGATGGTTCTGCGAACCAAATGATGTTCCAAGATTTGTACGAGGAATAGCGGATGACGGGATGAGGAATAAGTACCTATTTCCCAATACGAGATCTCTTCAAAATGTAATGTACATCACAGAATAGTTGGTACGAGCTTGGAGCCACATTTACGAAGAGTGGTAAAGAAGGTGGAATGGCGAATGAGGTAAGCGTAAGCGGTATAGCAACTAGGTTCTCGATACCGAACCCCGAACCAACCCAGCTCCCAGCCCGTCACACCGTCATAGCTACTCATTGAATACACATAACATAACCACGCATCAGTATACTCTTACTTAGATATTGTTACGCTGCGCGTTTGTGTGTGTGTTTAGAAATAGTGATACCGGCTCGCCGAGCCAGTCCCAGCTCCCAGTTCGATACTGTTCTTTGATCACGTTCGATTGATTTCAGTTTACTTTTTAATTCTTCGAGAATATTTACCGAATTCATAATCGTGTTCGATTTTCGAGATTTTCGGGAGTGTTTTGTTTCTCACTTGATCGTCTTGTCCGTTAGTGTATTGTTTTAGTTGTTAAATAGTGAATAACAAACATGGCTTGCAACCGAGCAGCGAAATCTGGATTTGCAGCTGAGGCTCAACGAAAGGTAACCATCGAGGATTTTATCATTGTATTAGTTTATTCACTTTATTCTTCGAAAAAAACAATTAGAATCTAACCGAGTAGATTGAAAATTCAGCTCAGAATACTCCTACGCTAATTTCGAAGTTTTTGTTACATTTTTTATGGTGTTTTTTTCTTCTTTTTAACCATTCGTAAAATGCTTCGTATGATGATGATTTTGTGGTCAACGCTTGCCATTTAGTTGATATTTGTGTGATTCATATTGTAATTTCGTAATTTTTTTGAGATCATGAATTCATATCGTCTACTTTTTTATGTTTCTCAATTCAGTTTTATAGCTGTAAAGGAATTTGAATTATAGGTACCTACATTAAATCACTCCGGTAACTTCGAGTTATTTTTCAGTTGCTAAAGAAAATCATATAATTTCAAATTTCAAATGAATACCGTATCGCGAAAAACGCAAAAAAAAGTGATAAGAAAGTAATTTTTATCAGTAGTTGACTGATAACATGTTCCTCGAGTAATAGGTACATGTACAGGGTGCCCAGAAATATCGAGCACCCCTAAGAAAGTTTTCTACTAAAATACTTTGGTTGGTCACAGTGAATGATAATAATGATAGCACATGATTGGTTGTTTGTTGGACTGGAGAGATAACATTCCACCAACCATATGCATCTATTTCACGTTGTCAACCTATATTTTTAATGAAAAACTTTCTTAGGGGTGCTCGATATTTCTGGGCACCCTGTACAGTATGTATGTAGGGTGGGTAGGTAGGTCTAGGTATGCAATTACATATGCATACAATGTAGAGGTAGAGGTACCCAATTTTCCTTCGTTAAATGTACGCAGTTCCCAAACATTTTGCATTAGATTCTTTAAAAAACAATTTTCCGACTGTTGTTGTCTCGTTATGCGAATGTTCAAAACCTCAGACTGGATTTTCCCCTGCACATACCATAATTCGAAGCTATTGGTTTGTAACTTGTAAGAAAGTATGCATTCAAGCTCCACCATCCGTTCTCTTTACATTCTAGTAGGTACTAGGTACGTAGGAATTTCCATGAGCTTATATTGCGACTTATGGTGAACAAAAATGTTAATTTTTCGAAGTTCACTCTAGTCAGGTTCATGATGCAAACCTATCTTTGGCGTCACTCAATCTGTGCAAAAAGTGCTGCGAGGGGACGGGGAGATTTTTTTTCAGTCTTTCGGTAATGGGTCATACACCACCTTCTAAATAAGGAAATGACTGGATTATTCATACTGGATCAATCACGATCTAAATTGAATGCTAGTTTCACTCTTCCTGGCAAAAATATACGAGGGGGTCAAGATATTGGGTTCCTGGAGAGTATCAAACTTTATAAGTTTCGTTGGAGCATTGATTCATCTTGTCCTCGCTCCTCGATAAATGGCATTTCACCAAGAAGTGACCCCAGGGTAAGACGCAAGACCAACTGAATGAAGGAATGAATATATCTTTCATCCTGATCGGGTTTGAATACTTTTGAGATTAGTGATTAGTAAAATGGAGTAATTTGTTGGATGGAAGATGAGAAAGAAATTTATTTGGAACTAGATTTTCGTATTTTTTGTAGCTTGCATTACCTTACATCATGGATGTAGTAAAGAAATCAGAATCAAATTGTGGTGAGTCCTTCCGTTCAAGTAGAACCTATACATATGTACCTAACCTACTTAGTACCTACAGGGTGCCCAGAAATATCGAGCACCCCTAAAAAAGTTTTCTACTAAAATACTTTGGTTGGTCACAGTGAATGATAATAATGATAGCACACGATTGGTTGTTGGACTGGAGAGATAACATTCCACCAATCCTATGCATCTATTTCACGTTGCCAACTATATTTTTAATGAAAAACTTTCTTTGGGGTGCTCGATATTTCTGGGCACCCTGTACCTACCTATGTACCTACGTATGATGGCTGGAGTGCATTACGGATGCATGGTTTTTCTTGAAGAAAACTGGATTATTTTTGTCGTTTGAGCAGATTTTGTAAAACTGCTCTCAGTTTGCCTTCAATGCATCATGGCAGTCAAAAAATGATATTGTGGCAGTATAGGAAGGATGCGTAATATCTCAATACCTATATTATGAACTCTTTAATTTAATTTAATTTGCTGCTTCATTTAGAAAGTTACGAAATTTTCCGTCTCCATTATAGAATCGTATTAGTCATGGTTATCTGACTACGAGCGAGCTGTCTCCTTGTTACCAAACCATTTTTTAAATGCTGGGTCAAAGTGTTTGGCAGATGCCATGAAATGCAATACTTAGAATGGAAAATATGTGTATGTACTGCTCCAATTTTACTCGTAATTTCAATTGAACGTACTTAATCGTTTTTATTCACATAAGTAATATGGCATATAATAGTCATTTTAAACTTAATTACTTAGTATGATCGATTATTCCAACTCGCGACTAGAAATTCGGTTTTGTTTGCATTCAACAAGTAGTTGTTCGCGACCTATTTGTTATCATCTGCGCTCCAGTTTTCTTAGTTTCTCATCGATTTTTCTTTATTGACGTCATCGTCATAGTTCCTTCGAGCTTGAAAATTTTCACATCCTCTCAAGTTTAAGGTCACCGACGTATGGCGTATTTTCATGGATCATGGACGTGATAGATGTTGGCGAACGATTACGAAATTTCGAGCGAATAGTTTTAATTCGAGTTGTGTCAAAATTACGTCGGTTGAAATAAAATTTACAACGTGGAGTCGTCAATTGTAGCTTCGTCGTAGCATAATAGTTTTGTTTTCCAGTTATGCAACATCTGCTTAAAAAGGAACATGTACTCGTATGTGTTTAGTACCTATGTCGGCATTGTGGTTGTGTATGTAATAGGTGTACCGTGTAGTGTACCTTCTACCTTGCTCGTAGACATCGGTAATTCGACATCCGTTTTCCTCTTCTCTAAGCTAAGTTCTCTTAGTTAATGTTCGACTTATGTACAAGAATAGGTGCTGGATTAGTGTGTTTTTTGTCGCTAGCAGAATTGGATCCAAGCGCCGAGCTATCGAGAAAATCTCGGTGGCATGCAATGTTTATGGCCCAATTTATAGGAAATGGCCCGCGCTATGTGAGTTTTGATGATCGGATATTTTTTGTCATAATTTTTATAGATGATTTTACTTGAAAATTTCCGGCTGATTTAACCCAATTTGGGCTCAAAATGACCCTTCGAAATTCAGAATCTCGATAGATTGGCTATATTTAAGACACTTATTGGATCCAACACTGGTCGCTAGAAGACAAGTTCCGTGCAAGTTCTCATATGTACAGTTATTTAGGTTCAATAATAAGGTGCTGATGGACGTTTTTTTAACTTGAAGCGAAAGATGCATTTTTTTGACTTTCCTACATCCTTTCCACAACTTTTGTTGGTCCCTTTTCAGATTTTTCAAGACTTTTTTCAGTCTCCCTTTTCTTGATTTGAGGCTTTCCATTCCAAAGAAAGATTAGTCCTTTTTTACTTACCTTTTTCAACTTTTTTTGTGACCCACTGTAAATTTGATGTTTTGAAGTTTGTTTTGTACCGTTCAATGGTAGGTAATAACCTGAGACAATTTACAGGATGGGTGTAGGAGAAGGTGTCGACAAATCTATGTCAAGAACTGAGAATTAAATATTTGGCGAAATGCTTGGTGTAAAGTCGTAGGTATCTCAAAAAGACTAAAACTTGAATCTTAAAACTGATGCTTCAACTTTTCCCCTCTAAAACTGCGGGATAATTTTCACTTTCCTAGTTCCTCCCACTGCTGCAGATACACAATAGGTCTGGTTACACGCGTGATAATGGTGGGAAAACGACGGGTCAATTTTTCTTGTTGGAGTCATTCCATTTAACCTAATGATGAAAAGTACGACTGAAAGTGAAATGTGAATGTACAAGAGGTAGTTTTCGATGACGCGGCAATTACTTTAGTAACCTTGATGCAAGGTGAGTCCAACGGCGGTGTGCGGATTGATACGAAATACATACATTGTACCTACTGACAATAAAAAACTGAAAACCCGCCATTTACGGGTTCTATTATTCTTCTGACAGTGCATGGCAATGACGGATAATTACCAAGGTATTCACCACGTGTTCTTCACCCTATCTTTCAAGTCCATCGTGTTGTCTCGTATTTGTTCGCAGTCGCAGACTGAAGTTGAAGTATGCGAATGATCAATTTTTGAAAGTCGAGTCAGCGCAAAAGACTAATTAGGTCAGCGAAAATAGAGTCATTACAGACCTACGATACGAAATTCGTATCAATATTTACTTTTTCAAAGTGCGAGAAATTCGAGGAAAATGGCCTTGGTTAATGGTGGAAAAATTCCACGAAACTAATTTCTCATATGTATTTACACGGTGCCCGGTCGGCTGTGCGCGTTGGAACGATTAAATAGCGCATACTGTACATTAATTATGAACATAATGTATCGCTCGCATATTATTCGCTCGTTTACGTATGTACGTGTTTAAATTGAACGAGTCTAAAAAACGTATTCCCTAATGATGAAATCCATAGTCAAATGCGAACGTAATACGAAATTTTGTCCATATTTGGTATCAGTGATAATATACAGTATATATACACGTTTCATTAGGAGGTAACAAGTCTACATGGAAGAGAAACAATTTCATTTCCTTCCTGAATCCTGCTGATGAAGGATGCCTTAGATATAAGAAACAAGTTGACCGATTTAAATTACACGAAAACAATTTCATACATTAGCCTATACCGGCATATACTTACTTACATAATAAATGTTCCACATAGTAAACACAGACTTTGGACTTGATTCGTTTTTCATGTGGTTTGATTAAAATCCTCGACATGAAAATCCGATTAAAATTGATTGAAGAACGGATTTTAAACGCTCTACCGAGCGTTATACTTTTCAATCATTAACGTCACCGTGCTCTTTTTCAAGTGCTGAAACATCGAAGAAATTTTTCATTAAAAAAATTAACGTAATTCACGTGCGAATCGTCTTCCAGTTGGTTGTAACGTATGAATAATGATTAAATAGATTTTATAACGGTTTTCATGTATGTGAGTAGGTATTCGATTCTGAAAACCGTACAGAAATTAATATCCGACTGTTGCTTCGCGGGCCTGCCTGGAATTTTAAAACGATCACGATTTGGATCATATCATATACATACATGTGCGTCCAATAATCAATTGGAAAACTTCACCTTTGTTGCCCTATCCGGAGGCTGAAGGCAGGTCCCCGTATGTGTGAGAGCCCAAGAATTGTGCCAGAAAAGGCTCTGCGGAGAACGGACAATGAGATGTTTTGTAGTTCTTTTTGTTTTCAAGTTGTGGGGATTGGAGTTGGACACAATTTTTAGGATTCAAATAGCGATGATGGTGATCTGTTTCCCATGAAAACAAATCAACATCCTGCCAAAGTTTGAAAAGAATTTCGTAAGATCTTTGGAGCTCGAGGATCACTCATCTTCTCATTACCTATCACTGTCAGCCGAGCTACTTATTGGTTGTAAATATAGGAGAATATGTGTACATGTACATATTATGTAATAAGTAGCTAGCTACAGAGCTAGTAGGTAGGTACTAGGTACTTAGGTAGGTATATGAGGTACACTAACGTACTGTACTGTATAGCTATAACTTATCATCCGCTAATAATTGCATTTAAATTTCATCATGATCTGCCAAATCAAATGTGTATCATAGCATTTATCCATGTAACTACAAAGTTTGATATTTTTATAATTTACCACTGATAATTTGGGCGACCCCATTATCGCACTTGAATCGATAAAATTAAAAATATGCATCGCGAATCATCTCCAACGTTACAATTATATCAATTTCAACTCCCAAGACCACTCGAATGTTATTTAATTTTTGTTATCCGGTGTACTTGTGAACAATGATAACAGATGTTTATTCAAACATGCAGCGTACAGTTTTTGTTAATAAAAAAACATGGTTCATGATGGTTCGTTATCCAATAATAAAATTTCTTCCGTAGGTGATTACTTTTTTTTGCCAAAATTTTAGACTACAAAGGAATCGTCAGTGGTAAATTCGTCTAATGTAAGCCTAAGCATTGAACTTCTGTTTTTTTTTTCAAATAGCCCTGCTTAATTGAAATAGAATTTCGATAATCCGATGATTCGCAGCTGAAACGAAAGAACCGTGGCATTCGATTTAATGTCAGGGGTCACAATATTTTATTTTCCTTATGTATGGTTTCTTCATCATCGCTGCTTCTATCAGTGTTACGTCATCAGTTAAAAATTCAAGGTTGGAATTACCTCGAAATCAAACATTACGTGTTTGCGTAGAGTTTAGAACAGCGAAAATAAGAACATGGCATTTTTTTCGTCATTTCATGTTCACCACTCAAAATAAGTACGTTGAATTCACGAATTTGAAAGTGGTCGTTATTTATTTCTGTTCTTTATGTAGTCCTCCTATCGTTCTTCTATACGGACATAGATATTGTGTAGAATAACTTGTTGAATCTTGCTGCAGGTCTGGAATGTCTTGTTTGTAACCTTGACTATGAAGCCGCGATTTGATATTATAATTACTATTTCCTCTCATTAAATGGTTTATTCAACTTTCAACGAATGTGTATCTCGACCGTTGCTCGACTCTCGAATCATCCGCAGCGATTGATTTGTATTCCGGTTATATTGTTCGAGTAGGTACCTATTGGTTTGAAATTTCGCGTAGAAGAAAAATAGGTAACCGCATCTTTCTGCAGCCAAATTTAATGCGCTATAAAACTCAATGCGGACATTGAAAATATAGAAATGAAGAGTCCATTTTTTGGAATTTCGTCAGTCGTTAAATCATCTCCGGGAAATTGTTATCAGAGTGATATTTCGATGTTATGTTACAATATTGCAAAGAGGATGATGATAATGTTTCAGGAAATGGCGTCCTTGATTTTATGAATCATCGGTCTCTCGATTGTTAATCTTTTAACTGACATCAGATTATATCGCTGATATTTTAGATTTTGAATGTACAGATCTGAAATTAGGCGATACTACAGAGTGATGTTCCAAAATTCTAAATCCAACTTACGTTACGTAAGATGAATAGGTAACAAACTAGGTATATGTAAAGAAATCGAATCAGTATACATATTTTAATTTTTTTTGAAAATGTTTCTCGGTAATTATCTACGTCGATTACTCTTAAACTCACGTTGATGTATACTTACCTACTTGTTTTCATGGCATACCTAATATGAATCACATTTGTCTTCCAAGTAGGTCTAGGTATACATATGTATATGGACCTAAGTATCCTCAACGTCACCGTACATAAACAGTTCCTTTTGGTCACCAGGCTTTTAAATGCCTCCGGAGGTGTATTTACTTCATATTCGTAACCAGCACAGTGGTAATAGTGCTTATACTCTTTTCCCCACTTGATTTACATGCTTTAAGTTTATACAAAAAAAATTTACGAGAATGGTACCAATTTGCCTCCGATTATAAACTGATCTCTTCCGTGACCTTGTGTATTTAAAAAGATATTGACTATACCAAATTGTCACCTGCTGCCTTGCCTAATAGATTACAACTACGCTGGCTACGAATACGAAAATATAACACAACTGGAAGCATTTAAAAAGCGGTGACCAAAAGGTACTGTTTATATGCGGTGACGTCGAGGGTATGTCAGTGTTGATGGAACAAAATTTTTAAAATCTGTATACAGTAGGTGTATACATGACCTTTTCGTCACCGGACAAACTTTTCCCCTTTTACGTTTCAGGGGAAAACAAACCGTTTGGACTTGGTATACACAGGGAAACGTCTTCGTCACCGGCAAAACGCCTCCGTCACACAGTGGGCTGTGAGCACCCTCAAAACGGGCGTAATTCAAAAACTTACAATGAACCCTAAAAAAATGGTATAATGATACCCTCCCTTATGTTTTTGGGGTCGCAGAATACGAATTTGACAATATTTTTTTTGTAGGGGTGGGGGGTGAGGGGGTTAGGGGAGCGAAAAATTCAAAATTTGACTATAATGATGTGTGATATGTCGAAATGTATGTTTTTGAGGGTGTAGATCACGAATCT
The DNA here is from genome assembly GCF_950023065.1 of Planococcus citri. NCBI lineage: Eukaryota > Metazoa > Arthropoda > Insecta > Hemiptera > Pseudococcidae > Planococcus > Planococcus citri. The sequence goes on from NC_088677.1 coordinate 47,034,892, forward strand.
GACAATATTTTTTTCATAGGGGTCAATGGTGGGGGCTGAAGGGGGTGAAAACGGTGAAAAATTCAAAATTTGACTATAATGATGTGTGATATGTCGAAATGTACCGAATATGAATAATTCAACTAAAAGTGAGTAATTTTCATCAATTTACTCGATTTTAGTTGTTATAAAGTAATTATAGAGGTATAATTTACGTTGAAACTCCGTTTTTTGCCTACTCTGCTGCATAAATATCAATAGAAAAAATTTTTGCACGTAGATGCACGGGAAATTCCAGTGGCTGGTAATACTTAAGATAGTGTATTACAAGATGTTAATTGCCATTTTTGCCCTAAAGTGCCCCCGCGACCTCCACAGTCGATTATAGTGAAAAATCTTGGTGAATTTCGTTGAAATGTGACAAATTTTTTCTTCCAGGGACTTTGACGGCTCCCCAATAGAAAATTCTTCATCCCCCACCCTTCACCCCTTCTACACCCTCGAAAACGTACATTTTGACATATCACACGTTATTATGGTCAAATTTTGAATGTTTCACCATTTTTACCCCCTTCATCCCCCACCATTCACCCCTACGAAAAAAATATTGTCAAATTCGTGATCTACACCCTCAAAAACATACAATTCGATATATCACACATCATTATGGTCAAAATTTGAATTTTTCACCCCCTTCATCCCCCACCATTAACCCCTACGAAAAAAATATTGTCAAATTCGTGATCTACAACCTCGAAAACATACATTTCGACATATCACACATTATTATAGTCAAATTTTGAATTTTTAAACATTTTCACCCCCTCAGCCCCCACCATTGACCCCTACGAAAAAAACACTGTCAGATTCGTGATCTACACCCTCAAAAACATACATTTCGACATATCACACATCATTATAGTCAAATTTTGAATTTTTTGCTCCCCTAACCCCCTCACCCCCCACCCCTACAAAAAAAATATTGTCAAATTCGTATTCTGCGACCCCAAAAACATAAGGGAGGGTATCATTATACCATTTTTTTAGGGTTCATTATAAGTTTTTGAATTACGCCCGTTTTGAGGGTGCTCACAGCCCACTGTGCGTCACCGATTTCGGTGACGAAGAGAACGCGTGAGTATATAAAAGGTGACGTAGAGGTACCGTTTGCATATCTATGTATATCTACCTTTGAATAAAGTTCTGGTGAGCTGTATTCAGAGCCATTCACGAATCATTTGAGGAAATATGATTCAGGTTATGCATACAGATAATGTTAGGTATGAGAATTATCTTTGTAGTTTTAATCTCAAAATTTTTCAGTTGTTTTTCTGAGGCAAAAGATGCGAAGCAAACGAAAGAATCATAGTGAAATGGATTGAAAAGCAAAAGTTACCAATGATGTAACTTTACATAATATGAGAAACTGTACCTCGTTTTCTCCACTTTCTTATACTTATCTTTGAGGTACTTCACCTTTAAGTACCTACTTGGTACTTACTTATAAATAGTTTGTCCATAATTCGACGTACTTTCTTGATTTTTGAAACTTGGAAATCAATTTTCATCTACTTTCCATTTGCTCTCTAGTGTCTCCTCGTTTGGCCCGCAATTTAGAAGTAGAGAATTCTTGATTTTGTAAGCAGAAGTACGTAGAAAACCAGCAATGGGAAATCATTTTTTACTAAATGGAAGTTTTGTAGAATTTTCTCAAAAAAGTATCGTGCTTTAATGTTTATTTAAATAGAACTGTAGGTACCTACTTAATTTGTTTTGAAAATCTTTGATGACAAATACATCAATTTTTGCTTTCATATCACCCTCCTCCTAACCATTCACCGCATCTAGGAAATTCTGCCTGTGCTATTGCATATCCAAACATCTGAAATATTCATTTTGAAATATGATAAGTATTCCACTTGAGAATATAATAAGTAAATTCTATAGTTATTCGGTGAAAAAAGAAAGAAACTAGGAAATGAATCTTAATTGCTAGATTAACATTTATTTATCATAAACCCGACGAGCCACTATAAGTTGATCAAAAAACAAAAAACTAAAAATCTGCGACCTAGCAATATTATAATAGACTACCCATGCGGATATTTTTTTAGATATTACTTACTTCGTTTTGTAATTAATGATGCTCGAGTCTCGCTGAAAAGAAAGTTATAATTTCTCATACATTGAAATTTCATGCATTTGGCGATCTAATAGAGGGGTACCTACAAGTGCTCCTCAGAATTCTTTTTTGTCAAATGATAATTCGGATTTCTTTTTCAGTCTATTCAAAGGTGAAAATTACGTGTTTGATTCGATATGCTAAAAGTTTGATTGCAGCTCAATATTCTAATAACAAAACGGTTTTGCACGATATGTTGATAAGCGTTCAGAATCCTTGAATGCGACGAATGTTTACTTACATAATGTTTTTCTTGAGGTACTGTTAAGATACATAATTGTCCTTAAATAAATAGATAATCACTTATTTTTACTGTAATTCTCGATTTCTTGCGTAACCTATTCGTTTCATTTTTTTGGTAGCTTATTGTTAGAACAAAATCACTTTTTCACAAGTAAGGTACGTGAAGGCTTAGACCGAGGCAGTCATTACAACTTGGGCGTTATCTTGTATCGAGCTTTGAGGGTGTCTCTGTCTACTGGCTGAAAAAAGTACAAAATTGAAAAATGACATAAAAAAGTACGAAAAAACGTCTAAAACGTACGAAATTTTGAAAGAATTTTCATTTAATTGAGTCGGCAAAATTGTTAACTTTTCGACAAAATCACCCATAGGTAGGTATACCTATTCTCAAAATTCTCACTATTCTTTTACTTTCCGAACAGCGCGAAGCGATGTATAGGAAAGTATTGTTTTCGGCCGGAAAATGAACTTTGGAATTTACACTCGTTTTTGAATTTCGACTTCACACAAGTTTGTTTTGAGCAATTTTGAGATGATGTGTGTATGTATGTATGTATGTATGTATGTATATGGACCTAAGTATCCTCGACGTCACCGTACATAAACAGTACCTTTTGGTCACCAGGCTTTAAAATGCCTCCAGCGGTGTATTTATAGCATATTATTGATCAGCACAGTTGTAATAGTGCTTCTACTCTTTTCCCCACTTGATTTAGATGCATTTAGTTTATACAAAAAAATTTGCAAAAATGGTAGCAATTTGCCTCCGATTCTAAACTGATCTCTTCCGTGACTTTGTGTATTAAAAAATATATTGACTATACGTCTGTGTCACCTGATGTCTTGCCTAATAGATTACAACTGTGCTGGTTACGAATACGAAAATATAACATCACTGGAGGCATTTGAAGAGCGGTGACCAAAAGGTACTGTTCATATGCGGTGACGTCGAGGGTATGTCAGTGTTGATGGAACAAAATTTTTAAAATATGTATACAGTAGGTGTATACATGACCTTTCCGTCACCTGACAAACTTTTCCCCTTTTACGTTTCAGGGGAAAACAAACCGTTTGGACTTGGTATACACAGGGAAACGTCTTCGTCACCGGCAAAACGCCTCCGTCACCGATTTCGGTGATGAAGAGAACGCGTGAGTATATAAAAGGTGACGTAGAGGTACCGTTTGCATATCTATGTATGTATGTATGTATGTATGTATGTATGTATATATAGATTTCCCCCATACATTACCCGGCCCATGATATTTCACTGACTTTTTGCGGACCGACTTGTGTTGGCACTAGCAGGGACGCGCTTGAATTTTTCCACATGTTCTCACAGCAGCTTACTGCTGGGCCATGCGAAGAAGGTATATACTCCACCAGGTTGGGAAAAGACTGACATTTAGGTTTGTAATTCGATTTTCGATTTTTGAGGAGAGCTCCCCACTCAAGTGTATGTTTTTTAGATATTCCCCAGACTTTTTCCGCCACCAAAAAAATGTTTTCATTGACTTACAGAGAGGTGAGGAGCTCGATTCGCTCGTGTATGTAACGCCAAGTTGATAAAATCGGATAATGCAAGTCTTTAGTGGTGTTTTGCCTTATGTACACACTGCGTTGGCTTGTTTTTGAATGTCTGTAGCGAGTGAAAACAGAACAGACTTTTTGCAGCCCGGCACTGGGCTGCAAAAAGTCCTGATGGGCCGCAAAAAGTCTGAGGTTTATCTAATATGGGCTGCGTAATACCACTTTTCATGTGTATGTACAGGGTGTTCCAGAATAACCTTTCACATTTTGGTAACCACTGATCTGTGTTCAAGTGGAGCTAGGGGAATGGTAAAGGCGGTTCTAGGTAGCCAAAGCATGCCGAATTATGTTTCAATAGTTATTTTTTGCCCTGGAGAAGTAGATGGCTGTACAGTGTGCTTTTACTGTGAAGGCCTTTTTTAAAAATAAAGGTTCCTGTAACTCTTTACTCCTTACTCATCAGTAACGAAGCTCATTTTTATCTAAATGGTGAAGTGAATAATTGGAATGTGCGCTTCTAGTGTACAAAGAATCAGTTGATAATACTTGAGAAACATCTAAACCTCCGCCAAGTTGACTGTTTGGTTGGGCGTGGCTAAATTCGGTATAGTGGGACCATGTGTGTTTAACGAAACAGTAACGGTGAGGGGTAAGGCAAAATGTTAAACGAGTTTCTTGTTCCAAACTAAAAGACAGACGCGATGTAATAGAGTTACTTACTTCCTTCCAACATGTTGGAACTACCAGGGATGTACACATATGTTTAGCGCGTGAGCACTTCGGTCATCAAATAATTTTGTTATGGTCGACGTGTTGAACCAGAAATTTAATGGCCACCTTGATCCCCTGACTTTTCAGCCTGCGATTTTTTTTTATGGAGTTATTCCAAGTCAAAAGTGTATCGAGATAAATCTAGGACTCTGAAACAGCTTCTAGGTTCATGAGTCGCAACTGATTGGAAGAGAAGTGTTCAATAATTTGAAAAAATGTTTGGTTGAATGTGTCAAAAATGAAGGAAAATATCTCGATGGAAAAATTTTTAAAACTTCATTTTTAATGAAAACTCAAATATACGGTCTAAAAACGGCATATTTCTACTTCATTTTGGTTGTAAAAGAATTTTTGTAAACATTTTTCTCTCAGAGTAATAAAAAAAACAAATGTGAAAGGTTATTCTGGAACACCCTGTATGTATGTATGTATGTATGTATGTATGTATGTATGTATGTATGTATGTGTCAAAAAATGTCTGTACGCGCGATAAAAAGCGACCTAATGATGATATCTGATTGAAATTTGTAGAGATGGTCGGAAGTATGGTAAAGGTGGCACAGTAAGAATTTGGAGTTCGTAAGTGCCATAGAAAAAATTTTATGAGCCTTTAAATGCGAAAAATGAACGTATAGGCAACCCCCAACATTTGTCAAGGTTTAGTCTTTATGTGGTAAACATCACACATGTTTTGTCTCCTTTTAGTTCACCTGCAGTAGAAACGCATAAGGCAGGTCCGTCGACCGTATATAATGGACGAATAATTCAAATCGCAGGAAATGACGGCCACATTTTGGATGCAGAATCCTGGAAACGTTCTGCACATGCGCCAAACATGATGCTTACGGCGCTGGTGGAGAGAGAGACGGTTCCCTGGTTCAGCCCATGTTCAACCAGTAAACCGTCTCTCTCTCCACCAGCACTGTAAGCGTCTTGTTTAGCGCATGAGCAGAAGGTTTCCAGGATTCTGCATCCAAAATCTAGCCGTCACATTTTGTAATTTTTTCACCGTTGAATTATTCGTCCATTATATACGGTCGACGGGCAGGTCCGAATTAGTTACGCTTTATTTTAAAGTGATTATTTTATGAATACGCCGCATCGCCATGCCATGGCGGGGGTGGGTGTTTCTCATTTTTACGATTTTTCGATACCTACTTTATGTTCGGAAAGTTTGTGATGCGTAGCATCAGATTTTTTTTCAAAAGTTTTTGCTCTCGCTTCGCTCGGGCTAAATTGTTGTTTTCTTTTCTCAAATTATTCATAATTATGCATTGGTGGAAAAACTGGCTTTTTCGCATCAAAGTTACTGCTGTTTTGCTTTTTGAATCTACAAATCAAGAAACCATCGATTAAATTTGAAAAAATTGAGATCAGAAAAACCGAATTCTCACATTAAAATTAATGTTGTTTTACTTTTCAAATTATACAAATTTTCTAAAGCGTTTGCCCTCGCTTCACTTGGGATTGTTTACTTTTCTTTTTCAAAATTGAAATTCCTAAAAAAAAATATATACCTACCTATCAACTATTTAATTTTAATAAAATTCTCGCACAAAAAGTATCGTTTTTATACCCCTTGAAGTTGAAATTTTCAAGAGCTTTCGCTTTCACTTTGGGCCTGTTTTCTTTTCTTTTTGAAGATTAACATCCTAAAAAAATCTTTCTAATTCTAAAATTTAAAAAAACCAAATTTTCCAAAGTTTCCGCCCTCGCCTCGCTCGGTCCTTTCCTCTTTTTTTTTCAAAATCAATTGAAAAAACATCGTTTTCAGGTCTTTTGAAATCAAAATTTTTAAAAACTTTCGCCCTTGCTTCGCTCGGGCTAATTTTTTTCTTCTTTACGAAATTGAAAAAATATCACATTTGGGCCCCAAGAATCCAAAACAGAATATGAAAATTTTTATTAGTCATACTCGTATGAACATGATATCAATCAGCAAAATGGGTATTTTCCCCCTCATATTAAATGGCAAATTAATTTCAGTCAAACCCCCTCCCTCTCTCAAAAAAATCCTATGGGACAAATTATGTGCTCCAGACTCGCATTGGCTCTCGATGGGCCTGAGCACATTGCTCAGCACGTTAAAATTTTGATTATTGTCGGCGAAATGACATGATACACCCCCTACCCCCCATATATGAAGAGTGATATTCCAAAACTCGCTTTGTCCATTTTCACAACTTTTCAGGAGAGAGGAAAAACAGTTTCCCTTTAAACGGGTAAATTGGCTTTTTAGGCGAGTTTAGCACTTTATTTGGGTGGATTTATGATGTAGGAGTGTAGGTATACATTTCATCCACTAAATACTGCTGAAAAAAATTTCAATAAAAATGGACAAAACGCGTTTTGGAATATTATTTTTTTTTTAATTTTTAGTGAATTGGCTATTTAGGTGAGTTTAACACCTCATTTTGGTAGGTTGATGATGTAGGAATGTGAGTTAATACTTCATCTACCAGGTACCACTGAAAACCCAACTTTGATAAAAATGGACAAAGCTAGTTTTGGAATATCACTCTTCATATGATTTCGATCCACCTATGTGCACGTATGTTTATAAAGTAGATAAGCGAGGGTGCGTTACAGTACATAATATTAAAAAATATATCGCACGAAAAAGGTACGAAATTTCGTTTTTTTGAATTTAGAAAGCCCCTCCTTGTCGTATGACCTCAGATTTTATCTGGAAATGAATAATAAAAAAACACTCGAGAGAAAAATTTGTTTAATTAGTAACTTCTTCACACTTGATGTGAAACTGAAAAAAAATATTTCAAAAACATGGAGAAATTTGAAAGATGCACTTGCTAGGACTGCAACGCGGATAAAGTGATGTACGTTGTGTAGTGCCTATAATCGTCGCGTCTCGTGGAAAACCTGTTTTTGTTTTTTTATTTATGCTTACAATGACGTTGAATTTTTCAAATAACTTTAGATAAATCAGTTAGAAGCACAATACACGTTTGACATCCTTTATCAATGATCTCGTTTCCATATTATGTTATCATCGCACTGAACCTACACTGTTTCATTCATGTTATAGTGAAGTATGCACGTATGTAAACGTGTTGATGCATAAGAAATTGAGCGAAATGTTTTTTTCAAGAGTTGTTGATGAAAGGCCCCTCGTGATGTGTATCTTTTTACATAATTTCGGCCAACCCAAGAGGCATGATTCTGAAGGATTTTTGTCTCTAGAATAGAAAGTATAGGATCTACACGGTTGTAGGTAACGATTTGGACGTTTGTACCTATATAACAATAGTGATGGGCCAACCCGGCCAACTATGTACATTGATTCTTCAAGGAAACAGATTTCAATTTGCACGGTGTCGGTTTTAAAGAAGGGTTCAGAATGGAACCACAGTTAGTTCTTGATTTTGGAGATTCTATATGTGCGTGCTGGGGTGCTAGATAGTTTTTCATTCGAAATGTAAGGTTGCAATAGAAAATTATACGAAATAAACTCAAGCTTTCTATTCCTCGAAGACTTGACGTTTCAAAACAATCTTCCTAGAAGAAAACTCAACAGAAATTCAAAGTACTAAGACTTACGTACTAATAAATGTAGGTACGTACCTGATAGAATATTAGTATACTCGTATCTACATTTTGAGTAGTTCCTATTTTGATGAACATGCGGATTAAGCAAATTTGAGAATGCATGTGGGTCTATTTTCATGAATTAACTTCAGAGCACGATTTCCGTGATTAATTCCTCTATAAATTTGTTCTGGTTCCAAAGATTTTCCAATTAGATCCCAGTCCTACATACGTTCAAACAAAAGAGAATGAATGGGAGAAAAATATGTTTCAATAATTCGCCTAATTTTTTTAAGTAGGATCATATGCACAATATGTAAAAATGTACGTCTACAATGCCTACATATTTGAGTATTTGAGGTGATTAAACAACTAATTTGTACCTATCGCATGCAAAACAGATACCTATTCATTAAAAAATTCGTGATAGAAAATTACAGAAGGTGGAAAGAATGAGAGGTAAAAATTGAAAGTTATAGAAATAATTTTTTTAAATCGCATCCGTACGTGTTGCTCAACTTTGAACTTGATGAACAAAAATTTGCCACTACGCTACGATTGAAATTCATTGAAAAATTCTTACCAATTTGAACGAGATTTTCTTCTACGTTTTCGTAATGATGGACTATGAATTTCGTTTCATGGTAAAACCTACAATTACCCACGCCTTCTTTATAACTACATTTTTCCTTCCAGGTGTAGGCACATCTCACACATCTGTTCTCTTTTCGTATCGTCGACGTCGACTTCTTTTAGTAGCTTTCGTTTTTCAGCTGTGATCGAAATTATGTCAACGGCGTTTGCATCGTGTTCGTAAGATTTTCCATCGATAAAAAAGAATTTTAAACGGCAAAAGTGTACTTACCTATTATTCGCAATACATTTGTAATCGGCGAACGTTTTCTAGAACAAGTTATCCTTTTGAAGTATATTTTCGTCGAATGACGATACTCTACGATACCTCGCGCATATTAATTATACATATTTTTTTTCCTTTATAGTTTTCAATCGTATGTACACGGCTTATTTTAATTAGTCCTGTCGCTAGATTTATCTAGCTGACATACTAAAGAAAATGTAAGAAACTTTTTCCAAGGCTTGCTTGCATTTTACAAATATGGAATCGTGTAGTAGCTTTTGCTTTCGTCTTAGCCTGCTATGTATTTGAAATTACGATACGAGAGTCGCTCCAAAATGAAGGGAATAGTCTCGTTCGGAAGCTGAGCGTGTATTCTATAATTGGTGTTGATTAGAAGATGCAATTTTCGAAATGTATTTGTACTTGTTTGTTTACTCCAGCTGACTGGCTATCTTCTCTTTAATCAAATATGACCCATTTAATGTGGAAATCGTTTTTGATACTTGAGCTACGTACTTATTTATTGTACTTTTGTATAGACGTTTCAAAAAAAGTAACCATTTTTGATGGTGAAGTTTAGATTAACGTATTCGGAATTCTTTCATGTGGTATATTATTTTATTGGCGCCAATCCGCCAAATACTTCGGTTAATAGGATTTAAAAGTGCGTTTTACCGACGCGATAAAAATGACTATTTTATATCATCTGTTTCAGATTTGATTTAAATACGTAAGTGCAAGATACGATACAGGACGTTTGAAATAAATAGGTCGGATAAACAAACTTTTTTTCATGTCCCCATTCGTACATTCAATCAAATTACGGCTCGGTTTATTACATTTTTCTGTTTGTTTGATAAAGTCGAGTTCTAATTTATCATGCTTTTGGAATGTTAAATACATGATTGTTATTTCATCGAAGAATACGAGAAGTTGCGAAATTTCTAGCTGTTTATGATTTAAATTCCATGCCTAATCCGACTGATCACAACTGACGAGTCATTAATCTAGGCATTATTCGAGGAAACTTCTAACAAAACGTTGCTTTTCTGAATTGTGTCGAGTAGGTAATAGGTATGTGATGTAGGTAGGTATATGTAACTTTGTTTTCGCGATTAATATTTGCGTTGGAGATAAATCACGATTAATAGGTATGATGTCATCGACTGATCTGTCGTGATGTACGATATCAGTGTCTGTGCCATGATAAAACGTCTCCTCGATAGTATGTAAATGGTTCGTGTTGTGAGAAAGACAAAAATTGAATATTTTGTTGATCGCCGTAATTCAGCATTCTTATCTTACTGTGGAAACGTGAGGTCATAAATAATGATGAATATTGAATAGGTACCTATACTTGAAGCAATATCGTTCAGATTTGCACAATGTTTCCTCAAGTCCGTATGATTTATAGTTTGGCAACTGAAATCTCTCGTAGCCCATTTTTGTTTCATTGTTCTAAATAAATTGCACAGACTGTGGTCAAATCAAATTTTTGTGAATTTTAGACTTCAGGTATGTACATACATATGCACAGTATAATAGATTTTGAGTTGATGTTGAATTTAATACTCCTTCCGAAATTCCGGAACTTCAATAGATGTGAAAAAAATATAGATTGGTGGTACTAAACCTAATGATTAATGAACATAAGCGTAAAGGCCCTAAGATCTAAAGATCTAAAAGTCTATTGTAGAAAACCTGAAACCCGAAACCCCTTATAAACTTGACCTCACTCAGCCTAAAGATTCGAAAAGTCTATGCGCTCATCCTGAGCACATCGTTAACGACCAGCAATTCCAGATCGGAAAAACCGTACTTTGTGGTGTAATTTAGAGGGCAGTCCAATTTCGTCATTTCCTCCTTGTATCAAAATTGAAGGTGCTGCTCCAATTTTTAAAAAATTTGTCATCATTTCTTTGAATTTTTAAATAGGTAGGCATATTAGCTAAATTACTGAATATTGAAGTTACACCTTAAATCTCGCAGAGTCGCGAATTGGCTTGAAGTGTTTTATACCTAAACCTAATACTTACACATGAGATTTTTCTTCCCTGAACACTGAAATCAATATCCCACCACAGCTGAAGTTCTTTAGATTAGAAAACAAAACGAGTGTTCTGCTACCATGAAGCATTGAAAATCTGGTCCATTCTATGTACATTACATACGTAAACAAAATATAATGAATCGAGGAATTCATCAGCTATGCGAGTCGAATATTGGTGAATTATTGTGCTAACATGAAAATGAAACATATATAATATACTTGATTACTCTGCAAACGTACGGTACCTAGTTTTTTTTATCGGACTTTTTAGCGTTCAAAATAACTACCTAACGAAGTACCTTGTACCTTACCTACCTACAGATAAAACTTATTCCAAGTGTTTTTTCAAATTTTTATACCAACATTAACAAAGTTATGTAGTTCTACGAAAACTTGAAATTTTACGTCATGAATTTTATAAATTTCTAAGAATAAGAAATCGTTTTATGCTCACTCTACCTATCTAATGTAAAAGGTATATAACTAACTACCTAAGTACGGTACTTGTACGTATGTTGGTATGAATCATCTTCAATTGTTGCTTAGAAATGAACGCGAATTAAAGAGTTGTATGGCGAGACTCTCTTCAATCGTTTAATTTCACACCTCATGTTACATACTGTGACGATTTCGTAACATGATTATATGCATAAAATAACGTAGATACAGATAATTTTACGCATTAAAATTTAAAACCAAACCTCCATGCAGTCTGCATGACATTTTATCATCAATTTTGGTCTTGTACCAGTACCAGACATTCGATAAAATTTATATCGCTTTTTCAATTTAGATGAGATGATTATTATGGTATTTGATATACGTACGTACCTACAACAAACAGGGCGGGGTAACGATAAGAAGATAATATGTTTAATTATGCGTGAGCTCCAATTACTTGAAAAATTTCGTTAATGATCTATGTACTTACTTAAGGTGTTGTGTTTACGATAACAATTAACGTAGAAGTTGTCTGTTTCAGATTAATAGCAAATACAGCGAAGAATTAGCTCAAGAATGTTTAGAATGGATTCGAGAGATTACCGAAGAACCTATTCCAGTTTCCGGTGATATGGATAATTTTTACGCTGTTCTTAAAGATGGAACTTTATTATGCAGGTATAAATTTGAAGCGTTTATTCTCTTTTCGTTTCTCATAAATGCGTATTGCGTATTTAACTAAGTAACATCAACGACGATCTAAAACAAAAAATTAGGGAGTATACCTACTTATTACCTATGTACTTACTTGATGGGTTAGAATCCATTCATGGGTATCAGACTGTTCATTTTTATTGAGAAATGATTTGGTCAGTGAACAGATTTACTGCACTGTACGAGTACCTATATTGAATGGGATGGAGTATTATGTACCTAGTCAAATTTGATACATACGTACATATACGCAAGTAGTGTTTGAACCTAGAAATAATTAAAATGATAAAAGTTGAATAGCTGCGTTTCCTTACAGGCTAATGTGAATTCAGTTTTTGCGGATAAATTGTAATCTTATTTTGAAATGTTTTCAACAGACTGGTCAATTGCTTGAAACCGGGTTCAGTATCAAAGATCAATCAAACAACGATGGCTTTCAAATGTATGGAGAATATTAGTTCTTTCTTAAATGTGGCAGCTAACATGGGCGTTCCGGCGCAAGAAACATTCCAAACTGTAGATTTATGGGAAAGACAAAATTTAAATTCTGTCGTTACATGCCTACAGTCATTAGGAAGAAAGGTAATTTGTTCGGCTTAAAGTATTTTTTATGCTGTATTATTTTGTAGTATTCTTGAAGTCTTCCTTGATATGCATGCAATATGCATACCACTTGTACGATCTACTTTCGTGAAATTATACGAATGCATTATCAATGTCTTGGTTTCAGGCGCATAAATTCGGTAAACCGGGTATTGGACCAAAAGAAGCCGATAAAAACGTACGAGAATTCTCGGATGAACAATTAAAAGCTGGACAAACGATTATTAGTCTGCAGTACGGAAGTAACAAAGGAGCGAACCAAAGCGGCATCAATTTTGGAAACACCAGACATATGTAATGATTTTCCAAGTTTATGATACTTTATTGCGTATATAATAAAGATATGTGAAAAAGCCAAATCATGAATTATGTACATTTTAAAATTTTGTATCCATTTGCGAGTTTTCTATCGTGTAAAACAAACGTTTATTTGTTGTGAAATGTCTCTCCAGTAAAATTTACTTAATTAACAAATATTTTACGCATTACGTGTAAATAAGTAATTTATTGTGTAATAATAGAAATAATATATACGTTTATTACGAATGTATCTTCTTGCATATTTAACGCTACTATTTTGATAAAAACGAATACCTAGTTCTACCGATTTTTGTGAAAATATTTCAAAACCTTATGTTCATATTGTTGAATTTTTTCATCTTTTTTTTACGTATTTCAATAATAACGATTCTTTTAGTAGCGAATGACCTTATATTTTTTATTCCGTTCATTGATTACAATTTTTATTCTGTCTTTTATCATACTGCGAAATGTTAGTCCTACTTACTTGTTAGTTGTTGGGACTTTGAACGAATGGTGGTTTATGGTGACGTTTAAATGTTTGATTTTCGACGGCGCTTTGATAAATCAATTTTTAAAATTATAAAATAATCAAATCATAGTGCCATTGCATAACTTACTTGCAATGCGCAGCCTACAGAATGATTGTTGATTTATGGATATTTAAAATGATGCATTTCATGACGGTTTAGAGGTTATTGAATTCTTATTCTTTGATAATTTCAATACCTACGTTTGTTTTGAAACATTCATCGCACATTATTTTCATTATTGTTACCTACCTACTCGCTTGGAAGTTGTTCTTTTAGTTTTCCTTTCTTCTTTGATTACTGATTGATTTTGATACAATATACTGAATTAATATAATTTGCAAAGCAAAATAATAAAAAATACAACTTAGGCCTGAATAAATAATCGAATAATTTATTATACTTAATGCGAATTGAATGTACAATTGATTCGTTCTCTTTAATTCTATAGAGTTTAGTAAGAAATGAATACGCTGTACAAATTTTAAACATATACCTATTGTTCTTGTTCCTTAGTTTCGTTATCAATTGAAGTAAGTTCTTGCAACTCGGTTGATATTTTTTGCAGTAAATTCGAAGCAGAATTGATAGTTTCTTTCAACGAGTAATATTCAGACACCGGTATGTTCGCTGAATCGAAATTCTCGTTGGAAAACTTCTTCATGATTTCTTCTTTTCTTTGGATAGTTTTGTACACGTCCTTTAAATTATCATCTTGGCCAGAAATTTCACTCATTCGAAGCAATTCTTTTTGTATTTCATCTGAATTGAAACAGTAAAAACGCTTTGATGTATTTCAAATATCACTTATTTCATTCAAAAATATTAAGGCTGTCATTGCTGTGTCATCACTGTCGTCTACTTACGCGCCAAGTTAACAGAAATTTCTTCGTTTCGCCGAATACGTTGCATCATTTCATTATATTCAGTGAGTATTTCTTCATAAACTTGCAAAATCGGCATTTTCCCGCAATCATACAAATATTTCTTCTTTAATCGATATTAAATGGAATGAAAATTGTTCAACTATTGTACTTAACCTTATTGTTATACTGTAGCAAATTCAAAAGAATTAACACTATCTATCTACTATCTAGGTACCAACACCAAGTACCGGTTCTGTTGTACTTGTTTCAATGGTAATGCATAGAAAAAATCTCAAACACACCGCTTGCATGAAAGCAGGGTTACCATCGATTCAAATTTCAAGAAAAATCAATACTATTTTTGAAATTATTTTGAAATCATTAGCTGCTGCTGGTAGGCTGCTGGTGCATAGAAGACCGATTCCTAGAAACTAAATATACTTGAAGAGTCGTTTTGACTTTCGTTTGAAATTGATACGATATTGTTTTACTTTGCGTGAATGCTTTCAAGTTTCAAATTTTACTCACGAACATCACAAACTCACACTCATCTCAAAATTCTCAAATGATAAAATCCCTACTCAAATATTATTTTAAAGCGATAGCAATTTTCTAAAAATTTGATTCACTTCACTTTTGAGAATTGATGAGTTGATGTTGAATGTTGATGTTGAAATTGAATGCGCTCATCAAATTTTGAACTTTGAAGACATGGTTCGTGAATACGTGAATAGCATGTTATGTGAACTGAAAATGTCTTTTGCCTAAAGTGATCTTTTGCCGATTGCCGATCATGAATGACTCTGTATTAATTTCGTCGGCTCGTCGCACTTGAACTTTTCCTTTTATCTGTAACATAGACTACTCTACTTGCAGTATTTTACATGATGAAAATAATATCGAGTACCGACTACCGAGTAGTACAGACTACAGAATACAGACATGAGACAATTGCGAAGTTATTTATTAATTCTTAATTTTTTTCTGCGATGTTGTAGAGTAACATTAATTTCAAAGTGTGAAATTTTCTTCGAAAAAAAAAAAAAAATTCAAATCGAGTTTTCAACTGTTTTGAGGTGAAAATAAATTCAAAACTTGGCGAAAAATTCCTTCATTTTTCATTAATAATGGTAACCCTGTTTCAAGTATTGATGAGTTGTAAAACCGTAATCAATTTGGTTGAATGGTTGATATCCCGTTCCCGTTTACCCGTTCGTTCTTCGTAGTGTTCGCTGTTCAGTATGAATTATTGTGAATAATAAGTATTGTAGTGGTAAAGAAATATCCCAATATTTTCATATTGTTTTTGATTTACTGGTGATGATTTATTATATGCCCGAGCACTATCTGAATCATGGCTGGGCAAAAATTTCAATATGATGAAAGTGGCGGCACATTCTATTACTTCATCTTATCATTCTTAGCTCTTCTGCTTATTCCAAGCACTTACTATTGGTGGCCACGCGGAGTAAAAATAGGTAATAATTACACCATATATTCAATCACAATGAAATAATGAGATTACTGTTATTGTACAATTGAAACACATCAAAAAGTTGTGTCCGTGAAACGCATCAAAATGCGCCTTATATTTCCTAAATCGTGTCACCTCATTTGAGAAGTGTGTCATGAAATTTGCCAAACATTTTGCATATTTTTTAATTTTTTTCGTATTTTGTAGACACAGAATCAGAAACATCTACTTGCCAATGTACCGGTTGCAAGAAGAAGAAACTTATCATCCAGAAAAATGAACCATGGAAAATATTCAAAAATTACTTCGTGTAAGTTCCCACTATTGTCTGACTAGCTATCAGTCAATATAATTCTAACGCTGTATTCGTTTCTGTGTTACAGAAAATTCTTGATCTTTGGCGGTTGGGCAATTCTATTATTCTTAGCGTACAAAGTATCGAAATTTGATTATGAATACTCAAATTTTGATCCGTATGAGATCCTTGGAGTCCCAATTGTAATAATATTAGATTACAGCGTTCAATATCACTTGAAAATAGTATTAAAATGTGATTTTATAATGTTGTAGAGTTCATCCGAAGCAACTATTAAAAAAGCTTATCGTAGACTTTCATTGATTCTGCATCCGGATAAAGAAACCGGAAACGAAAAAGCTTTTATGAAATTAACGAAAGGTTTGTTGTGAAGTCTCAGTCGAATTATTTTTATCGTTACTTATTACTTGATTTTGTTCGTGTTTATGTAATTAATAGCCTATCAGGCGTTGACTGATGACGAATCTCGTAAGAATTGGGAAAAGTATGGGAATCCTGATGGACCCGGAGCTATGAGTTTTGGTATAGCCTTACCATCGTGGATTGTAGAAAAAGAAAATTCTGTTTTGGTTGGTATCGTGAAAACATTTAATTTATTCGTGTCATTTCTTTAATGGCTTACAATTCGGTGATTTTTTTTTTTTTGTTAAATTAGGTGCTTGGATTATACGCTTTAGTGTTCATGGTTGCGTTACCCGTAGCTGTTGGAATGTGGTGGTATAAATCCATCAGATATTCTGGTGACAAAGTAAATATTACCCTAATGAGTTTATTTTATGTTATGTACAATAATTGATTAAAACCTATTCTTGTTCAGGTTTTACTGGATACTACACGACTTTATTATTTTTTCTTCCATAAAACACCATCGATGCCCTTGAAAAGGGTAATCATGATCCTAGGAGCTTCCTTAGAATTTGAAAAGAAACATAATAGCGACATTGTAGAGAGAGAATCAGATGAATTCGAAATGCCCAAAGTAATCTAATGTTTTTCTCAATGATGTGCTCATTTTTTCTCTCGTTATTTACTTTAAAATATTTATTGTTTTAGTTGATAAGTCAGCTACATAACTTAGGAGAAAAAAATCGTGAGCGTCCGTTGTATTATAAATATTCCTTGAAAGCTAGAGCATTAATTCACGCGCATTTATCAAGAATTCCATTAAATCCTGAAACCCTGGATTTAGATAGAATGGTAGTTATCAAAAAATGTCCGCATTTGATACAAGAAATGATCAACTGCATAGCTCAGTTGATATTATTGGCGTACGCGCAACGAGGTAATTATTCATCCAAAATTTGCTCAAAATGTATTTGAGTTGAATTTAATTCATGATTTATTTTCACGTAGTTCCAAGACTGCTGAATATAGAAACATTGGAAAACTGTATGAAATTGTGTCCAATGGTCGTTCAAGCTTTATGGGAGTGCAAAAGCCCGCTATTACAATTACCTTATATTCAAGAAGAACATCTTAGACATTTTGTGATTAAAAAAGTAAGCTTTGTATATGTTTGTTTACGCACATTATTGTTATAATGACCTATGACTTGACTTGATTTGCTCGATTTTAGCGTCATATTAGAAATATCCAGCAGTTTGCTCAATTAAAACATGAAGATAAAAGATCCATACTGAAATTTTTAAAAGATGAGCAATTTGATAATGTCATGAAAGTTATAAGCAGGATGCCTCATATCGATTTTCAAGTGCGCTGCGAAGGTAATTTGCATAGTTATGAAACATCGACTGTTGATTTGCAGAATGTGTAATCTAGTACGCTTTAATTTACAGTAATCGACGATGAAGCTTCCACTGTCTTTACCGCTGGAGCTATAGTCACTGTCACTGTGGTTCTTAAGCGTAGAAATTTAAGCGATGTTTTTGGCGATGAAACATACAAAGATAAAAACATTATAGAGAATAACGAAAAAGAACAGCAACAGCTGCAGCAACAACAACAACAACAACAACAACAGCAGCAGCAACAACAACAACAACCGCAGCAAGAGAGCAACGAAGTGAATTCTGAGAAACCAGAAAGCGAGCAACAACAGCAAGCTAATAAGGTGGTGTATTATTAGTGATAAAGCACGTCGATAGAAACACCAGACCTGCAAACATATTCGTTTATTGAATCATTACCTACTCTTAATAATTTTCAGGCCAATCCGAGGCCAGTTTGGCAAAAACGCCAATATAAAACGAAAAAAGGTAAGAAACAACAACCTACGCAGAAGAAACAGCAAACAAAATCGAAAGCCGCCAACAAAAAGCTCAATTGGGAAAGGAAACAGAAGGAAAAACAAGAACAAGAAAAAGAAAACGTAAATTCCAACCCAAAATAATGTACTAACGTTTTTTTTCCCGAAAAATTAATCGATCATTTTTGTAGGAAAATTCCAAACCGGATAAAGAAGAAGATGAAAAAGACGAAGGGGATGAAAAAAGTAAAGAAGATAGAAAGAATTCTGATCAAGAAGAAAATTCTAGCTCTGAGAACGAATCTTCTTCTAGCGATGAAGAAGAAAGTGGAAAATCCGACAACGAAAGCGCCGAAGAACAAAAAAAAGTAATTTTACCATAGATAGTAGCCAATTGTTAAAAATAAACTCGAATGACTAAATTTAAATTAATGTTTGTAGCTCACCAACAATAAACGTTCCCAAGAAAATACTAAAGAAGATGACGACGATAATTGGGAAAAATTCCAAAGTGGCATTAATAAAAAAGATCGTGTTTTGGAAGGTCGTAGTAAACAATCGCATTCCGTTCATTGTCCTTACTTTCCTGAGGTATGTCGATGATTTCCCCCGTTTTAAAATCTTTATACATCATGTATAATTTTTTTATTAATGTTTCAATTTTTCTCAGGATAAACAAGAATACTGGTGGGTTTATGTCAGTGATAGGAAAAGTAGAACTCTTCTAACGCCACCTTACCACGTCACCGAACTCGTTGATTATGATGAAATTCAGTTGAAATTTACTGCCCCTCGGTGGCCCGGAGTGTATACTTTCGCTGTGTGTCTGCGTTCAGATTCATATCTAGGTTTCGATCAAATGCACGACATCAAGGTACTTGAATTACCGCTTGTATGTTGAAAATTTATTTTTAGATTCAACTCATCATGTTTTTTTTACAGCTTGATGTGAAAGAAGCGCCCGAAATTCCTACGGAACATCCGCAATGGGATATATCAGACGAAGACGATGAAAGTAAAGCTGAAGACAATGACGAAGAAATTTCAGAATTTACCACCGACGAAGATGTTGAAGATTGAAAATGTTTTTGTATGTATTACTAATGGAGAAATGGAACTCGAGTTGAATATTTACTCAGATTTTTAAACATGATTTCAAATAACATTCTAATTGGCAGCTTCCTTCTCTTTCTACAAAAATTCTTGATAAATGTAATTTTTTACGAAACATTAATTAAAATCATGTATACTTAGACCTACATGGTAATTGCTATTAATATGTAATGTTTAATATTATACCTATCGAAATGTTTGCTGCTGAATACAAATGTGATATTGTGTACTCTACAGTCGTATGGTACTGAAATGCTTGGCGTGTATTTATTATTTTTATATTTATATTGTATTCATTTGGCCAAACGTGTTATTATCGAACGAGTTGTAAAAATAGTACGTACGAATGGAGAGTTTACTCAAACTTATGGAGGAAAAAATGTGAACAACTCCCTGCTCAGAAGGTACATACAATTTTTGTTATTCTCGTATTTTTTTTTTCTTTGTCATCCCTACATTTTGAAATTTTAAAATTCTGATGTGATATAAGACTGTTACTGTTATATAGATTACCATTTTTTTACGATTTAAAATTGAAGTATTTAAAAAAAAAAAGAATTTTATAAGTACCTAACGCGTAGACGAAACTAAGTTCGGTATTATTTATGTTGTCAAATTATTTTAAAAAAGTATTCGTACATTGTCTTGAACAGTTGAATGTTTGTAGGTTATTTGTACAGTATTTATGTATGGTTGAAAATATACCGTTGTTGAGGGATTCCATTATTTTATACAGGTTTTCTTGATTAATGAAGTAACTACTCGAATGAGTTTAAAAACTGTATGTAATTGCCTTAGTCTTATCTGTATACGAAGGAATCGATCTTACTAAATTATACATTTGGAACATTACAGTAAAAAATATTTAAATGCAACATAAATATGTACAATGTACATTCCCTGAAATCGCAAAACAAATCTATAGATATATTCTACTCGTGTAAAATTAGTACAATTGAAAAAACATTCGTTCGCGGTACCGCGATTAGTTACCAATACCAAGAACCGTCGACTTTATTTGAAGCCAAAAAGTTTTAAAATGCACTTTATACCGCGACTTCTCATCCAAAAATTTCCGTATTGAGTTAGAATTGCAAA
This sequence comes from Planococcus citri, assembly GCF_950023065.1. Classification (NCBI taxonomy): domain Eukaryota; kingdom Metazoa; phylum Arthropoda; class Insecta; order Hemiptera; family Pseudococcidae; genus Planococcus; species Planococcus citri. The sequence continues at coordinate 47,055,713 of NC_088677.1, forward strand.
AATTCCCAGAAAATGCAGGTCATGATAAACACGTGTACCTACTACCTAGCTCTCTACGTAGGTACCTATTATTTCAGAAATGTAATAAATAAATTATTGTTGAAATATTTTAACGATGGAAACCGCGACCGAAATCTCGACGACAATTAAAATTATTTTTCTGGTGATGTTTTGCATAATGTCAAAGTTTAAGGAGTTATTAAAGATTTAGAAAAAAATAGTAGGTATCTGTAGGCGAAAAATTGATCATCCTGGAGTAGTTGGTTTGCAGTCTCTTCAAATCCTGTACTCAAAGAAGTGCATTCTCATAGTCAAAAACTCAAAATTAGTTTCAAACGAGTTTTCTTCTGTCATTTTAACATCGTCGTAAAAATAACTGCGTATTAATTTATAATAAATATAGGCGATGGTTCCATATTATAATTTTCCTTGTAATAATTCTACATGCAACCTAAACTGCACAATGAGAATTGGTTTGTAGACCGTGAGAGATTTGATGGGGCGAAATTATGCCGCGGGAGACTGAAATTATTATTTTTATAGCTCAAAAAACATTTTTAGTCTTGTACCTAGTATTCGCATATTTTCAATTTAGGCAATAATGTCCATAAACTGTTTTGTAAAGTCAAGACAAAAAACCGAAGATGTTTTGATATTTTCAGTCTTTTATTTATCAACTCCAAACGTTTGTCAATTTTGAACTAAATATTTTTAGACACTTTCAAACTTTTGCAAATGGGTTTATAACTTAATGGGACGGTTATCTAGGTACGGACTAAAATCTACTTACGGACGTATTCAATTCATCACGTTGAGGCGTTGATTAATATTAAAATATAATGAAAGACAACGTATCACGAAACCTCTTTCAAGGTCTAGAAACTAGTCCTATGAAGTTGGAAAATTTCATACTTTAGGTAGGTATGTAAATTTCCGCACTCTCATAATTTTTCAACAACTCAAGATGTTTTGTTTTTGTTGTTTAAATCTCACATTATTGTGCTTCGAGGAAATTGTAGTGGTGTGGGTTTCAGGTAGTTTTTTCCTCCGGAGGAAAAAAACCTCCTGAAAAAAACAACCGGAGAACTACCGGAGATTTTGAAAAACTACCGGAGGAACTATCGGTTATAACCGGTAGTTTTTCACAGCTTTTAAAACGCATAAAGTGAATGTTGAATTATATATTTTTGGAACAGAATAATTAACGATGTTATTTAATCGTGTAAAATAACGCAAAAGTAGCCTAAAATGTCTAAAAAAGTTAGCCAAATTAATCTTGGCTCATTTTTTTCGAGAATTTAGGCACTTTTACGTTCATTTTTGGTAAAATTTGATGAAAATAGTACAACCGGTAGGTAGTTTTTTCCTCCGGTAGTTTCGGTACTACCTAACAAATTAAAGCGGTAGGAGGTTTTCGGTAGTTTTTGGGAAAACTACCGGTTATTCTCCGGTAGTTTTTCCTCCGCCCACACCACTAGGAAATTGTTTGCTTCATATTTTCATAGCCCAACGATGGAATACAGTTCTTCAGCAATATCACCCCAATTGGTCCAAGTATTATTGTACAAAGCTGGATTAGATAAGTTATTTCCGATGTTTACATCAATCTTCACCACAGTTTTTCTGAACTCATTAATCTTGTCTTCCAACTTGTATTGTACGGCTTTCATTCGTTCGCTACTGTCGTATAAATTATAGTATTCGCACGGGTCCTCCTCAATGTTAAACAAACAAGGCCGTTTTCTCGGTAAACAGGGTTCGAGATGCTCGACATCTTTGCGAATATTACACGAGATTTTTGTCAAATTTCTCAACGTCAAAATGTCGGCAAAAGTCAGAGGACGAGTTACATTCATTAATGCCTGATTGGCTGCGCTATGCAATATCTTAATCGTATCATATTCGGGAACTGCATCTTGGGGAATACCAGACCACATGTCTAGGTATCCTAGTAAAGAAGTACCTGGAAATTTAATACCATTAGATTGAATTAATGAAGTAGGTAGGATTATTAATTTACGCGCGCATGTGGAAATTGTAACATGAATCGGAATCGGAACTAGTTTTTGCAAATGGGTACAGTATACTCTCACAAAACTCACATATGGGAGTGTCAGATCACGGATCGAGGTTACTTTGGTCAATTGGTTTCCTCGTCATATTCATTGACATATACCTAATACAAGTAAAACTTCCGTATAAGCAATTATTTGATGTATGTACCTAGACCTACTATCTCAGCACCTAATGGTTCTTCTGTTTAGTTTTTGTATTATGAAAAAAAATTGTTGCACTTCGGAGAACATCGTGCTTCTGTGTAATGATAACTTGTTGGCTAAAAGTGACTTACCGTTTACAAGTTTGAAAGGACCTTCGCGTAGGGCTGCATAACCATTGCCATTTTTTTCATCTATATTGTGAAGTATGGTGTAATTTACATATTCTTTTTTGGCACCTGTTAATACGTCCCATAAGTTGTTACCGTCGATGTCATTCAAGTCGTTCTTATCACCACCTTAGAATGCGTAAATTTGTTAATTAAACGTGCGAATTATTAATTCAAGTTTGACGTATGATTAAATTCAGTTTGTCAATTTACCCGCTGCTGAGTACAATGTAGGTAACCAGTCGGAAATGTGCATGAGTTGAGAGCTAACTTTTCTCGTCTTTGGTAATAATTTACTCCATATTAATGCTACTGTTTTAACACCTCCTTCCCACGGAGTAGATTTCTCCTAAAAAAAGAAATAAATTTTCCATTTGTAAATCTACTTTGTTACATTACTTACCTATATAAACCAGCAAATCAAGGCCGGACTGAGTTGGACAGAAGGGTAGCTTATTTCAAATATGTATACCTATACCTACATGCTGGTTTTAAGGTTGAAAATAGTATGAGTCTATTTTTTATAGGTACTCATGTTCTAAAGCGATGAACCGACGAGCTTTCTTTCTAAAGAAAATTTCAACCAGTTACCTACTCAATGAGTTCAAAACAAGAAAAATTTACAAATTGTTTTTGAACGAATAGGGCCTAAGTACATACTATGTACATGTAGGTAAGTATAAGAAATGTAGTTAGTGTACTTATCTTCAAGGTCTACACTTGAGCTGAAGAACTAGTATAAAGAACTTGAAATTCATAAATATGCTTACTCCTTTCAAAGGCCAATTAGATCCTTGATTTTTCATCAACCCTACAGTTGGAGCACCGTTATCAGAAACGAACACTATAATCGAGTTTTCCAACATGGAATTTTCTTTCAAAGCAGCGACCACTTTACCAACCGATTCATCTAATTTGGAAACCATGGCTGAAATAAATATAATAGAAAACTCGATTAGTTACCTATAAGATTAAGCCTACCTATCTTTTGTAATAAGAGTTTTTATTTGTGCAGTTGAAAAATAATTTGTAAGCAGCTATTTGGAGTTGGTTGGATGGGCGATGATAAAGTTTTGAATAATGTTTGGATTCAATAATCCAAAAGAGGTTGCGTATAACCCTAAAAAAGTAATTCAACAACCTTATCGTAAACAAACAAAAAAATGTACAGGGGTCGGCGTAAGTTAGTATTCGCATTCGAAAACTGATGAGTTTTCTTTAACACCCTGTTGTGTGTAATTAGTAGATAGAGGGTCATGTAAGTAGTGCGTTGTGTTCATAGAAGTCCCACCAACACCTTGGTAGTAATAGTTTCGTTCCCCACTATGTCACTACAGAAAAAAAAATCACTTTTTGTTTTACAAAATTTTTGTTTGTGCAAATCGGAATACTAACTTACGCCGACCCCTGTATATCTATGAATATTGAATAAGACTATACATAGACAACATAACTTCTACTACTTTCCTAACCCAAATATACGTTTCCCTTTCTGATTCCCTTTCGTCCATAATATCAAGTATCAACTCTCACTTCACTGATCTTCAATTTTTAAAATTTTTTAAAATGCAAAACTAATGTCTCACTTTCCCCTCACCGCACCTTTAAATCAACTCCTGATTCTGCAATACTTAGTCGTGAAAGAATGGGAGAAATAAAAATGATCATTATTTTAAAATATTTTTAATTGATTATTTTAGGGTAGGTTCCCACCTAAGTATTGATTATAGGTTCTAATTAATGAGAGTATCGCCCGCGATTATTTAGTGTGAAGTTTTAGATCAAGGTAATCGATGAATCACGCTGAATTTTATTGAACACTTTCCTGGGTATAAATACGACAAATATGCGTGGATATCATTACGAGTTGTTTTTGTTTTCTTTTTCTTTTTTTCATTTGAAAAGGAGTTTATAAGGAGCCCTTGATTCCGGGTTCATGATGGCCCTCAGCATCAGCCTGAGCTGGAACTTTCACCAGTACCTATTTTTGCACTCTTTTCTGCAAAATTCTAGGCAGGTAGGGGTACCTAACTATTCATTCGTCAACGAACTCGTACATTCCAAAATGTAAAATTTCGCCATTCCTTGAAGGATAGAACAGTTAGATGAACAGTTAGATTACCAAGTGGACTGCTGAAGTGTTTTGAGAAATCAAGTTTGTTTTGATTAACCTACCTATACCTACCTAATCACCTTTTCAATGACATTTTGATTTTACACTTTCAAAATTCTTGCCCGCATTCTGAAAAAGTTCTTTTCAAGAAAAAAATCGATGATCTCTCTGCACACAGCTGCCCCCGCTCTCTCCTCAAACAATTAAATAATCCCTTTCAAAAAAAAACCTCATCTGATCTCTTTAATACAAAAATATAGTTGCACTTCCCACGAGCTGTGCACAGGAAGGACCAAAATTACTTGAAAGATCCAGAGAGCTTTTTTTTTGAGTAGGACGTTAATTTGGAAGAGTTAATCTATTGCGTGAATTGAAAATTTTTAATTTTTTCTAACAAATGAGAGAGTAATTTTTTTAATCATTATTTTCTCGTAATATCCAACAACTTTGTTGGGGGAGGGGGCATAATATTTTCAAAAAACAAAAAATTAATTTAAAAAAAACATGTAAAAATACTAAACAAATTTTTATGCCAACTGTAAAAAAAAAGAGGAAATGTGACCCGTTCTGAAAATAGGGGCCACAAGTTGGATTTTTCATTTTCAATTTTTTGGCCATTTTGAAAACTAGACATCATACCGAGTCGAATGAGACCAATCCCAGCCTCATAGCTCATTTTTCCCATCTTTTTTCAATTCTTGAAGTTGAAGGATTGAAAAACAAGATTTTGAGAAAGACGCATTTAAAGAAAAAAATTTATGAAAACTGATAATGTCATGTTTTCCGAGAAAAGGTACATAATGTTTCAAAAAATGGATTCTGGTACTTGAAAGTGCGTAGAATAACATGGAATAAGTTAAATTTACGATAAGAACACGTTTACATTATAAAAACATAAAAAAATAAGATAAAAGAGAAAAAAAAATTTAAAAAATTTAAATTTTTTTTCGATTTTTACTTTCTTTTGCAAATATATCGAAAACTAAGCCTCCTAGAAAAAAACTAATGATATTACGTCGATTGGAAATTTAATTCTCTACAATTTTCCACGACATAATTTTTCCGTAAAATGCTTTTTTCCGCCTCCAGAGAGCTTTGAATGTTTTGAGCGCTCAAATTTTCGACTGACACCAACTTCAAAATGCGCTTTCAACACATTTTTCGGCCAAATTACGTGTTGTGGCTGTGTCACATGACGGTTCACATGCCCAACAACCGAAATCCGTGAAAAAACAATTTTTCAAAATTTTGACTTATTTTTACATTCTTGCCTCTACTGTAAAAAAACGTTTTCCGACTTTTGGTCCCTTTTGTCAGAACATAATTGTTGGTAGGATACCTTGTCTATAGTTTTGAAAATGTAAATTTTTGGAACACTGAAGGCCGATTTGAAAAATATGAGTTTATGTTGTGATAGAGACCATACAAGCAACATCTCTTGGTCTCTCTTCTTTGAATTTATATTTTCACCATTTTTATCGGAAGAAACATATGTAGGTAGCAGGTACCTATTTAAATCTTAACTGCCAAACGTTGTTTTTCCGGAGGGGGACTCTAATTACTGTTCAAGGATTTAGAAAAAAAAAATCTAAAAGTGTTTGATAGGAACGACAATGACTGTACGTGTTTTACCGTTACTAAATTTTTACCAATTTTCAAAATACTTTGAATGGAATTTTCAGGTGTTTTTTGTTCTCAACTCTGAAAGAGAATATGAAAAAACGAGCATCCCTCTTATAGGACAATATCACTGACACTCATTAAGCAGAAACGTGTAATTTTCTGACTTTTTAACGATGAGTAACGAAGAGATTACGCGGAAAAAGTTATAACCTCTCATTATACGTATTTAAGTCAATTGCACGCAATTTTTTATCTAGATTTCCCTCAGTCCGTGAAAAAAATACCTACATACGTAGGTAAGGTAGATAAGCGTAACCTATTAACCAGTTGATGAAACATCCCCAAAGATTATATGATAAAAGGAGACATCTCATGTACAAGCATCGCGATGGAATTTTTTTGCAAAAAAAAGTAATTTTTGCGGTTACACCACTTTAGAGGTACCTAGGTAATTAAACCCCGACTGAAATTATAAAATTGAGAAATTTATGGAAACCACGTGAAATACATCTCACACGTTGTCCACGCTTTGGAGAAAAATTTGGAACCGGTTTAATTTATGCGAATGAAAATTAAAAGCAGCAATTGGTGCAATTATAAACGGTGGGTGAAATTTCATACCGGCGTAACGTTGACGATCGTAGTTCTCGAGGTAAGAGAATTTATCAATTTCTTCTTCTGGTGCTTGTAAAGGATCTTCGTAAGTGCCAGCGTGTGGAGCCAGATGCGCCAAGTAGAGAAATAATGGCTCGGAAGCGTTATGACTTTCAATTATATCCACCGCTTCGTCGGTAAAAATATCGGTTGTGTACTTGCCATAGGCTGACCAATCAGTAGTCATGTTTCTTCTCATATCATAACCATCGTACGGAATAAACTGTGAAAATTTTGCAAACCATAGAGATCGTTAAACGCCATAACGAACTAGAACAATATTTTATAACTTGATAATAGGTATATAATAATGAACTTTTGGTTACCCAAGCTTGAACATTGTGTCTGTAATAATCATGATATCCGTTCCATAATCCGTAAAAAGAGTCAAAACCACGATACGGCGGAGTATACTCTTTTTTATAAAATCCCAAGTGCCATTTGCCGACAGCGTGAGTCTTGTACCCCAATGGTTTTAAATACTGTGGCAATATTTTTTCATCTAATGGTAGACCAGAGGCCTGCGTTTCTAGGACTACATTATGTTGCATTCCTAAAAAAGAAAAGAACGAGAAAAAAAAATGTGAAGAAAATTTGCTAAACATGGCGCGTCTATGTGCTGTGTACCTAAGCAGTACAAATATAGGTACTTTACGTAAATTCAATGATGCAGCAAAACATTTTTACGTCAATGTTTATTTATTCTATCAAATAAAGTATGTACTACATGGGTTACTGAATATTAATCATTGTTTTCGTAGGCTTATAGTGGATTTATATTTGTCCGGCGATGAATGTCAATTGGAAAGATTTCAAATGTAAAAAACACACTTGTTCGCTTGAGCACGCAGCTGTTATTCGAATTAGGAAAAAACCAATATTTTTATGACGCAATAGCGAGTATCTCAAGTCAAAATATTTCTGTTATAGATATTTAAGACGATGGGCGTTCAATCAATATAGATAATAAATTTTATGAGCGTCGAAAAATTGAACAATTTATTGTAAAAAAAAAAACTTGGGTGGGTGGGTAGGTAGGTAGGAGTAGATATAAAATGTATTTCCTGGCACTGGAGTAAGAATTCTTACAATACTTTTTAAATTCAAAAGTATGTGGAAACTTATGTGAAAAATTTCACATAAACCTTCACATAGTTTTTCATTCAATCAAATGCAAAAATATTTACAAAACTTAGATATTGAAATGAAATGCAAAATTTTTTGCAATACTTAAACATTTCAATGAAATGCAAAAATTTCATCAAAACTTGAACATTTCAATGAAATGCAAAAATTCTTTCAAAACTTAAACATTTCAAACAAATGCAAAAATTCATTCAAAACTTAAACATTTCAATGAAATGCAAAAATTCATTCAAAACTTAAACATTTCAAACAAATGCAAAAATTTCATCACAACATTACCATTATACCACTAGTTAAAGAAAACATTATCTCTAATAAAGCGGTAACACAAACACCAACACCTTTATCATAGAAACTGATTCTTTTAACTAATGAATTTTTTTCCACTGTGAACGAATTTTTTTGCATTTGAAGTACACCATCTTTTAGAAATTGATCCATTAGTTAAAGAAATCAATTTCAATAATAAAATGAATAACTATAATAAAATGGATAACCAAGCACCTTTAAGAACATGTGAGAAGTGTATGTGTAAAATTACATACAAGAACTATGCCAGACATTTAAAAACAAAGAAACACAATGAAGTCAAGATTAATGTGAAAGAATTAAAGACGGAATTGAAGTGGTATGGAATGAAAAATGTTGATAAAATGAAAAAATCAGATTTGTTAGTGAACAAAGATAAAATCAAGGCTATTAATATTGATAGAGAAAAATTGTTGAAATTATCAAAAAAGAAATTGATTGAGTTTATTCAGGATAACAATTTCAATATTAATAAACAGTTGAGAAAAGATCAAATAGTAGAAAGGTTACTCGATTTTCACTCAAATAAAACATTACCTCTGCCCAAATGGGAATTTGTGGATGAAAATTTTAAATCAAGACATGCTCAATTTGATATGAAAAATAACTGGGATATTAAAGATATGTCAAAGTTTTTACATTTTATGAAAAAACATGTTAGTTCTTTACTTCAAGAATGGATGAAAAAGCATAGTGGTATTAAAGTGAATTTTTGTGTTTCTGCAACTTATGTAGACACTCGAGATGAAACAAAAATTGCATACAAACATTTGCAAACTAAGAATGATAGAATTACTAATAGAAGTGAATTAACAAATGGAATTTCAACTTTAATGAAGAGTGTACTTGATAGACATGAAAATATCATTGATGAATTAACAGGTAGTCCATGGCGAATAATATCAATCAATAGTTTTAGAGTAAATATAAACAAATATGACCCGCTTAGAGCAAGTTCCTATATTGATCTTCCAAAAATTTTAAAAGATAAGAAAGCAATTATAAATGTTAAAAATACTGATAATAAATGCTTTTTATGGTCACTTTTAGCATGTTTATATCCTGCAAAAGATAATCCACAAGAAATAATAAAGTACAAAGCATATGAGAAAACTTTTGATAAAGCTTTGAAAGATATTGAATTTCCGATGAAAATTAAAGACATAGAGAAATTTGAAAATAAAGTGAATGAATTGAAATTGGTAGAAGGTGGATTATCTATTAATGTTTATCATCATGATGATCGTTATAAAATTTATCCCTTACATATTACTAAAGAAGAGAAAACAAAACATGTTGATTTATTGTATTTATGTGAAGAGAGTAATGATAGAAATACTCACTACTGTTGGATTAAGGATCTAACAAAATTGATTAAAAGTCAATTAACCAAAAACACTCAAAAAATACATTTTTTGTGCAAAAGGTGCATTTGTCATTTTTACAGTGAAGTTAAATATTTAGAACATAGAGAAAGCTGTAAAGTACATGATCCAGTTGCAGTAAAACTTCCTCTTAAAAGTGATAACATTTGTGAATTTACAAACTATAATCGATCAATGAAAATTCCTTTCACAATAATAGCTGATTTTGAGTGTATACTTAGAAAACTTGAAAAAACTAAAGTAGAGGAAGATGCTAAAACACAAAAAATTCAAGAGCACGTACCAATTAGTTGTGTTTATTACATTTTATATGAGAATGGAGAAATATCAGAGAACATGTTTGAATATTTTGGAAGTAATACCCCTCAAGTATTGTGTGAAAAATTATCAGAAGATGCAGTACGTATTGCTAATGAATACATATATAATTGTAAAAAAATGAAGAAACTGACCAATATACAAAAATGTGAATATAAAGAAGCAACAATATGTCATATTTGTGAAAGAAAATTGAGTGATTTCCCACCTATGATGGAAAAAAATATTAATAAATTGAGAAAAGAAATAGAAATTACTTCAAATATTTTAAAGTATCATGATGATCAAACACTGACTGATAGACTAGAGAAATTAGAATTAGATTTGAAAGAGAAATTAGATGATGAAGAAAAAAATAAAAAGAAAGTTCAGGATCATGACCATATAACAGGTGAATATAGAGGTGCAGCTCATAGTCTTTGCAACTTGAATTACAATGTACCTAGTTTCATACCCGTCTTGTTTCACAACTTTTCTGGTTATGATTCCCACTTATTAGTCAAAGAATTTGCTGGAACTACAGATAATTTAAAACTAATTCCAAATAATGAGGAATCTTACATCAGCTTCTCAAAAGTTGTAAAGTTTCAACACTATTCAGGAAAAGAGGGTAAAATAGAACTTAGATTTTTAGATTCATACAAATTTCTATCTGAACCACTTTCTAAATTGGCTAAAAACTTGGAAATGTGTCATTTCAAAAATTTAAAGAAATGGTTTGATAATACAGTACCACCTGGAAATGATTCATTGTTCAATTTGTTGACTGAAAAATTGGCTTACCCTTACGATTATATGGACTCATTAGAAAAATATGATGAGGAAGAGTTACCATCTAGGGGAAATTTCTACAACTCCTTGAATGATGAACATGTAGATGAACAGGAATTTTTACGTGCTCAAAAAATTTGGGAACATTTCAACATTAAAAATCTAAAAGAGTTTACAATGTTGTACAATAAAATTGATGTACTCTTGCTAGCAGATGTGATTGAAAATTTCAGAAAAACTGCACTTGAAATTTACAAGTTAGATCCACTTTGGTATTATACTACCCCCGGATTTGCTTGGGATTGCATGTTGAAAACAACAAAACAAAAATTGGAATTGATAACTGATGTAGACATGTTGTACATGTTTGAAAATGCCAAGCGTGGTGGAATTTCCCAATGTTCAAATAGATATGAAAAAGCCAATCATAAGTACATGGGTGAAAAATTTGATAAAAATAAAGAATCAACATTCATTCAGTATTTGGATGCAAATAATTTATATGGATGGGCTATGAGTAAACATTTACCATATGGAGGGTTTTGGTGGGCAAATCCAAACGATTTTACTTACAGTAGAATTTTGAAAATGAGAGATAACCAAAGCAAAGGATATCTGTTTGAAGTTGATTTAAGCTATCCAGAAACATTACATGATTATCATTCTGATCTACCTTATTGTGCAGAAAATATTATTGATGAAAATAGACTTCCTAAATTATTCACAACATTATATGATAAGAAGAAATATGTTTTACATTATTTGAATCTTAGACAGGCTCTTGAAGCAGGTTTGAAATTGGAAAAAATTCACAGAGTTATTCAATTCAACCAATCAGATTGGATGAAAGTATATATTGATAAAAATACAAAGCATAGACAAAATGCAAAAAATGAATTTGAAAAAGACTTTTTTAAATTGATGAATAACTCGGTGTTTGGTAGAACAATGATGAATGTGCGAAATCATGTGGATATAAAATTGATTAGTGAAGGTAAAAAATATACAAAGTATGTTTCAAAACCAAATTTTGTAAAATCAACATTTTTTGCAGAAGATCTTGCAGCTGTTCACATGAAAAAAACTCACATCAATTTCAATCAACCAATTTATGTGGGTGTTTCTATTTTAGATATTTCAAAAACATTGATGTATGATTTCTATTATAGGTTGAAGAGAGAATATAAAAATGATGTTAAACTTTTGTATACTGATACAGACTCATTAATTTTGTCAATAAAAACGCCAGACTTTTACAGTGATATGAAAGGAATGATTGATGAATTTGACACATCAGACTATCCTGAGAATAATATATATGGTATTCCTCAAGTTAATAAAAAAGTTATTGGTAAATTCAAAGATGAAATGAAAGGAAAAAGTATTGAAGAATTCATAGGGTTAGCTTCTAAATTGTACTCCATCAAAGTATTTGAAGAAGATGAAAAGAAAAGAGCAAAAGGAGTGAAGAAACATGTAATCAAAAATCAAATCACCCATAATGATTATAAAGAATGCTTAGAGAAGAAAATAACAAAGAGTTTCAAGCAGAAAATTATACAAAGTAAAAATCATAATATTTACACATTTGAACAAGATAAAAGAGGTTTATCTCCATTTGATGACAAGAGATGTATATTTGACAATGAAACTTTACCTTGCCCAGTTGACCACATGCTAGCAAAAAGCTAGCGTTTTATTCGCGTTTTGATAAGTTGCTAGCAATTTACTCGCTTTTTGTGGCCAGCAATAATTGTCTCGCTAAAAGTAAGCGATTTTCTTGCAGTTTTTCGCTAGCAAATTCAATTCTAGCAATTTTCGAGCTGTTTTCCAGCGACTCTCAGCTAGCTTTTACTTCACTTTAACTTGCTCGCCTTATGCTAGCGTATTACTGGCGGATACTTGCTCGCAATTCTATGCTAGGACAGTTCAAGCAATTTTCTCGCATATCTCAGCTAGCTTTTACTTCACTTCATACATGCTCGCCTGATGCTAGCGTATTACTGATGGATATTTGCTTGCAATTCTATGCCAAGAAAGTTCAAGCAATATTCTCGCATATCTCAGCTAGCTTTTGCCTCACTCTATACCTGCTCGCTTAATGCCAGCGTATCACTGACTAATATGTACCATTGTACCTGCTCACAGATGATAGGAAACTTCAGGTAATATTCTTGCATCTCTGAGCTAGCATTTACTTAGCCATCTGGCTCTAGAAAAATGTAAGCATATCTCTAGTTTCTGCATCTGGTGACTTGGCGTTTTTTTTGTAGTCAAATGATAGGAACGTGCTACCAGATCTTATACGCATTTCTCACCAATAAACCTTTTTCTGCGTTATTTATTGTAGCAAAATGCGAGCAGGTATCTTTTACATCCCTTAGCGCGCATACAAAAATCATTAAAAATATTCCTGCATATGACAATAGGAGTAATTGCACCCCCCCCCCCCCCGCCGATCTTCCGGGGCAACTTTTTTCTTAAAGGGGACAACAAAATTTCATCAAATGGACATGGAAAGCTGTAATTTACTCTACACTCCAATTTTAACACCCTCTGAAGACGACTTCAGGTGGGTTCAAGTCATTTTAGAGCCTCCAGTAGGCTTTTGAAACTTTAAATTCCCACAACATTAATTTATCAATTGGAGTTGGCAAGCTGAAATTTACTTCGCAGGTTTCAAATGGTTTTGAAGCTTCCAGCTACTTTAAGGAAATTCCAATTTTCCAAAACACGCCATACAACCTTCGAAAAGTCGCTGGAGGCTCCAAAACGACTTGAAATCCACAAGCAGTCGACTTCGTAGCGTATTAAAATTAGTTTGCAGAATGAATTTCGACTCTCCATCTCAGTTTGATGAAATTTTGTGAAAATTTAAAGTTTCAAAAATCTGCTGGAGGCTTCAGGAATTTTCAAAGAGTCGCTGGAGGCTCTAAAACGACTTGAAATTCACCTGCAGTACTTCGTAGCGTATTGAAATTAGTTTTCAGAATAAATTTGAGCTTTACAACTTCAATTTGAGTTTCAAAAATCTGATGGAGGCTCCAGAACTGCTCAAAACAAGTTGAAACCGTTTCCCATCGATTTGGCATGTCGAAAATAGGGTATATCCCAAATTTCAGGTTTCTTGGTCAATTTGGTAAAATTTTGATTTTTTCTCACATTTTGGCCAAAATTTGATTTTTGAAAATTCACCAAAAATCGAAAAAGGTACTTTACCACTTGAAATTTTGACAGGTGATGAATTTTTGCATGATCTTTCGATCTACGTTTGTGAGGTTTGAAAATTTTCGTGCACGTCCTACGAGTATGTTGAAACGCAAAATCTGCGATTTCGGCTGACCTTTCAATCAAAATGGCCGCCATTTTGTAAGTAAGGCCAATTTTTTTCAGCAAGTTTGCTTTAAAATGTTCCTTAGGATGTCCGCTTTAAGGAAAAAGTTGTCCCGGAGGATCGGCGGGGGTGCAATTACTCCCATTGCCGTGGACTAAAATGTTGTTCAAATGTTTTTGAAATTTTTAATTTTGATGGTTTGTTTGATACTTCATTTTCAAATTTTAAATTTTGACAATTTTTCTATTTCAAAAAAAACGTCATTTTTTATTTAATAAAGAGATTTTTCAACCTAAGCGCTAGCATAATGCTAGCGAATTGCTAGCGTCGATCTCTCTCATGGTATAGTTTGCTACTCTTAGATAAAGTGTGTCATCAAGTTGAATATAAGCTCAAGGTGGTATCTTGTTGAAAAGTAAGAAGAGTGACATCACTCTTCTTATACTGTCCCAAGATGCTAGCGTTATGCTAGCTCTGAGCTGGGACAGTCGCCTAATTTTTGGAATTTCCTGGAAAACTACCACCTGTTAAAGGTAAACACCCAGAATTTTTAAAAATTAACTAATAGTAATTATTTTACTGATCAAAGTTTTTCTACGCTAGCAAAATGCTAGCTTCTTGCTAGCATAATTTGCGCTAGCGTAAATGGTGCCGGAATATGAGACACTTTTTGCAAAAATTGCTAGCAAATCAGTCGCGATTTAGTCGCATGTACGTAGCAGAATGCAGAGCAAAGTGCCAACAAAATGCTAGCTTTTTGCTAGCTTTGTGCCAGCTACGTGCTAGCTATTTGTGCGCAATTCTGCTACTCTAATGTGACCTAATCGCAACTGATTTGCTAGCATTTTTTTAAAAAAGTGTCTCAAATTCCGGCACCATTTACGCTAGCACAAAATTTGCTAGCATTTGGTCAACTGGGTGGGGACATTATAAACTAGAAGTAGAAAGACAGAATTTTATCACACATTTGAAAACTCTCTCTTCACTAATATAAATAACTTTGGTTAAAATTTTTTTTTTCCTTATTATAAAATAATAATATGATCAATAATGAAAAGGGGCATCTTAAATTATTACTCTCTCATGTAAATTGGTATGATGTTTCAAGTAATCAGGAACTATCAGAAAATTTAATCAGAGAATTCAAAGACAAAGTATATTGGAGTGCAATTTCAGTTCATCAAAAACTGTCACAAGATTTCATTAGGGAATTCAAAGATCAAGTAAATTGGCATTGGATTTCATGCCATCAAAAACTGTCAGAAGATTTCATTAGAGAATTCAAAGATCAAGTAAATTGGGGAATGATTTCAAAACATCAAACACTATCAGAAGATTTCATGAGAGAATTCAAAGGCAAAGTAAATTGGGAAGAAATTTCACGTTATCAAAAACTGTCAGAAGATTTCATCATGGAATTTAAAGATTGTGTAAATTGGCATTGGATTTCAGCTCATCAAAAACTGTCTGAACATTTCATTAGAGAATTCAAAGATCAAGTAAATTGGCATTGGATTTCATGCCATCAAAAACTGGCTGAAGATTTCATTAAAGAATTTAAAGACCAAGTATGCTGGGAATGTATTTCATGGAGTCAAAAACTGTCTGAACATTTCATTAGAGAATTCAAAGACAAAGTAGATTGGAAAGAAATCTTAGAAAATCAAGAACTATCAGAAGATTTCATATGTGAATTGAAAGATTGGGTATCTAGGAAAAAAATGTAATAGTTAAAAGAATTGTTTTCTATAATAAAATGAGTTCTATTATAGAATTGGATAATTTTATAACAAATACTTTAAGGAACAATATTCAATTATTTCAAGAATCTAAGCAAAGAGTGAAAACATACAACATTGAGGATGCTCTTTCTCCTGAAGTTGTGAATGATTTTAAAAACATGGACAAGTTTCAATTTTCAGAAAGCATATTGATGTTATATTTGAGAACGAGAGAAAACTTGATGAAAACAAATGTGAATACATATTTGAATGAAATGAAAAAAATCATTCCTTATGAGATTATGAAGGAAGCTTCACAGAGATTTGGTCTCATATGCAATGTATCAAAAAAAGAGTATTATCCATCCAAAAGGTGTCAAAACTGTGGAAGTACTCGAGAATTTTTCAAAGATCGAGATAATATTTTAATATGCAAAAAATGTTTTGCCGAGGTAATTCACTACAAACATAATTCTAAACCTCATTGCTTCAAGAAACAAAATTCAAACTACAATAGGTTAAGTAATTTCAAAAAGTGTTTGGAGAAATATCAAGGAAAACAAACTGATTTTATAAGTCCAGAGGTTTATATACATTTACAAGAAGCTTTATCTACATTTGGACAAGTGAAAAAATCAACTGTTTTTTATTTCTTGAAAGAACTAGGTTATCATAAACACTATGACGATTATATTCTAATTCATTCTAATTTAACAGGGCAGAAACCAAGTGATATTTCCCATTTAGAACAACAACTTCTAAATGATTTTGAAAAATTTTCCAATCAATTTGATTTGATAAATAGCCATAGAAAAAACTTTATAAATATGAAATTTCTTTTACATAAATTAATGTTGAAAGATGGTCACAATTTTGATCCAGAAGATTTCATTTCACTTGGCAACAAGAGGGAATGTGATGAAATATGCAGAAAAATATTCCTTTCTTTAGGATGGAAATATTCATCTAATTAACTGCTTTGTTCTTTTAGAACACTGTTCTAAAAGATATTACCACTTTTTATAATTTTTTGTAACCACTAAAGCTGTATAAAACTCATTGTTTG
This sequence comes from Planococcus citri, assembly GCF_950023065.1. Classification (NCBI taxonomy): domain Eukaryota; kingdom Metazoa; phylum Arthropoda; class Insecta; order Hemiptera; family Pseudococcidae; genus Planococcus; species Planococcus citri. The sequence continues at coordinate 47,072,539 of NC_088677.1, forward strand.
GACTCACACATCTGTACGCATTTTGATCTGTAAAAGTTAGATTTTTGATTTCAATAAACAAGTCTGTGGTACGAATTCGCTCATTAGAAATGATGGATTCATTGTTATAATTGAACCACTTATTATTTGACTGAAATTTCTCAAAATTATAAACACATTCAATTTTTGTATTGACTCCCTCTGTTTCCATAAGCAATTTTACCCAAGTTTTTGTCACCAAATGCTGTTGACTCTTTAAATTTTGCTGCGACACTACCAAATAATCATAGTAATAGTTACTTGAAGATTCACCAAATTTTTTTGTTCTAATTCGACACATGTATTGTCCTTCATTTATAACTTTCAAAAATGATACAACCTCAACCTTTTTCTTCGATGTTGAATTCAAATATTCAAATTTATTGATACTTAAACGTTCTGGAATGTCAAAAGGAACATCTTTAAGCCATTCCAGCTGATACACAAATTCTTGTTCTGAAAATGTAACATTACAAAATAGTGTAACCCCATCATTGTTGACTATTTTTTGAGATCTGAAGAATAAATCATGTTCTTGTAAAGTTGATACAAAAAGGGTAAACAGAATAATACCAGCACACTTCATTTTATAATAGGAAAAAAAATTTTTCTACTATAAATGAGCAATAATTACAATTTAGTAAATGAAAATGTTAATATAAGAAAGGAATTGAAGGCAATGTATCAGGCAAGTAAAGCAGGTAAAATTTATAAGCAAGAAGTATTGGAAGAACAGTTTAAGCCAATCATTACACCACTAGAAAAAATTAGAAACCAAATAACTCAAAATGTTCCAGAAACCTTCCAAATACCTTCCCAAAATCTTCCAGAAACCTTCCCACAACCTACCCAAAATATGCTTGAGTGGAATAGTTCTCATGAAAATGTTCTTGGCGAAATAGCAAAACAATATTTACAATTTTATGCTGCTGATGATAAAAAAGAAATTTGTGATACTACTTTTGGGATTCGATATGATCCAGACATTAATAAATGGATGATTGGCAATGAAGAAATTACTTTTAATGGTAATAACATCAAGTTTAAAGGTGGTATTGAATTTAAAGGAACTCATGGTTTATGGCAGTTGTTGACATTGAAAAATCCAGATCCAAATCAGTATGATTCTGAAGATTTAAAGGATTTTTGGGAAATTATTGATAAAACCAGTAGTTATAAACAAAATAATAATCCATCTTCCAGAGTGAAATCAAGTTGTGGAATCAAATACATTTCTGTAATAAAACCTTTGCTAGATAAATATCTGAAAAAGGGAGGAGGGTTGTATCAAATTGATGATATCATAGATAAATATCTGAAAAAGGGAGGAGGGTTGTATCAAATTGATGATATCATAGATATTTATCTAGAAAAATTTGTTACAACTTACTTAAAGATTCGAAATGGATCTTTAGATGGTAAGGCAATAGTACCAATTTTAAATCATCTCAAAAAAATGAATTTGTATGCCAACACATCTGGGGATAAATATATTTATTGGGATAACTTGCCTGAATTGTTTGATAAATTAGTTGTTTTGTATGGTGAAAAGAAAGCTGGAAATTCCAACCCTCATTTAAGAAATGAAATTGTTAGGATTTTGCAAGAACTTAAAGAACTTTGAAAAAAAAAAATTTCCTATTATAAAATGAATAGTGACTCTCCATGTAGTAGTGAAGGAAATAATTCTAATACACAAAGTGGGAGAACAAGCTCCCAGCATCAAAATATGAAAACATGTATTTTCTTGATGACGATTCTCTTGAAAAGTATTTGGAAATTTAGAAAAAAAGTGATTAGACGCAAAAAGAAGAAATGATATTTTTTTTCTGTAATAAACATGAATAGTAACAACTTTAAAACTATATTGAATGACAAAATTCGACAAAGAATTCCCAAGGTGATGTTTGATGGTGAAGTGAAAGAAGGTAGTGGTATGTTGGGTACAGTTGCAAATTGGGCAATAAAGAAGCTTCCATTACCTCCCATGCATTTAGAAGATCATAATTTTACTGGACCCTGGACAAATCCAACTTTACAAATATTGAAAGGAGTTGAACCAAGAAATAAACTGGATTATGCATCTAGGAGACATGATGTTGCTTATGAATTGATGGAAGATCCTGCTGAACTTCATGAAGCTGATTATATATTACAGAGAGAAGCTTCAAATATTGCACGTGATAAAGATACAAGTAAAAAATTGGAAAAACAAGCTCAGCTTGTGGATGCTGTCATGGGTGCAAAAAGGTACTTTGGTACCGGTATGAAAAAGGAAAATTATGAAAAAATTCCTGTCAATTTAGATGAAAAAGAACAACTGTTAATTCTAGAGGGAATAAAGTTAGGGAAACCAATTACTTTAAACTTGGATCACAAACAATTGATTCGAACAAAAAACAGTGTGATGAAAGAGACTTATTTACCAGTGACAACATATCAAAAGAAGGAAATCAGTAAAGCGCGTACTAAAAAGAAATCAGTCAAGATAAAGTTGTCTGCAAAACAATTGGAATTTATCAACACAAATAATAAAACTGGAGGTTTCTTACCTGCTCTAGTTGCTGCATTACCAGCTATAGCTGCAGCATCATCCATAATTAAAAATGGTTTTGATGCCTATAGCAATCATAGAGCAAACAATCAGTTAGTTGAAGAAGTTAAAAAAAGATATAAAGAAGAAAAACCTCTTCACAAACAACTAACTGATATACTAGAGGAACCAGTAAAGTCTGGTACAGGTTTGGAAAACAACGAAAAGGTTTTGCAATTTATAAATAATTCTAAAGATATCAAATTAGCTATGAAGAAAGTAGGAAAAGGATTATATTTGAATCCAGCTTCTCATCGAAAACCTGTTGAAGGTGAGGGGTTATATTTAAATCCGGCTTCTCATCGAAAACCTGTTGAAGGTGCTGGGGTTAATGTGAAAGCAAAAAAAAAAAGAGGAAGGGAGGTTAATAAAAATTCCTATTAAACCCTTATCCAATATGGAACTAGAATTATATGCAAAGGAATTGTGTATACCTTATTTTAGGGGAGTGTTTATGAAAGATCAACTACCAAAACAAATTGGAAGAAATGAAAGCATGATTATCAATTTAGATGATTCTATTGGACCTGGATCTCATTGGGTTTGTTTTTTCAAGAAAGATGATTATATAATTTATTTTGATTCTTTTGGTGAAAGACCTCCTAGTGAAGTACTAAACTATTTTCAAAAGAATGTATATTATAATGTTGACCAAAAGCAAAATTTCAATCAAGTTATTTGTGGACATCTTTGTTTGAAATTTTTAGCTGAGTTCTAAGTATTTTAAGAGAATTTCTCTTAAAATTACATTTCTCTAATATCCAATGCTACATAAATTTTTTCATCACCAAAATCCAACAGATTACCATCTTGATCTACAATCTGAACTACAATTTCCCTGAAAGAATGTGTATTTATTTCATAGTATAAGTAGTGATATGGGATTATCCAATATTTTTCACCTGTTGGAGCTGACCAGGGGTGGGAGTATATTACACCACCTCCTCCTTCTCCATTTTCATAATTTGTATTCACTAAATTACATTTTACTTGAATAGCAGTAAGAGGAAAAATGTCAATCATTCTATCTGAATGATGTGTTACATCTTTTTCTAAAACCCTTTCACTATAACCCAAAACTCTACAAATAGAGTTGGGTACACTAAAGTCAACTTTTTTACCTTCAGATATTATCTTTACTTTATGAGTATATGGTGTTAAATTCATTTTCAATTTATCTGCTGCACACCTTCTCTCTTTAATTGCTTGTAAGATATCTTCTACTTTGTACTTATCTCCAGGAATGTGAATGTAATGACGACACTCTTTATCTAATAACTTATCTAGATGTAAATCTTCCCTTTTTTGTATTATTGTACTTAGTTTATCAAATTCCTTTGCTTTGATTGTACTCTCTAGATTATCTACATCATAAATTCCTTCTGGAACTGGAATCATCTTCTTTTCATCTTCTGAAAGATCAAATCGTATATTTTTTCTCTCAACATTATATAAAGAGTTGAATTTTTTATCTCTTATAGCGTTGATAATATCCGTAACTTCGTAGGCACCTTCTGGAATATAAATTTCCTCGTGATTTCCTTGATCATCTACAAGATCAAACCTGTTGTTATGTTTTCTTACATTCATTAAAGAATTAAAGAGACTAAGAATGAGTAAACAAACTCCATAGAGTTTATTAGAACACAGATTAACTCTATTTTTAAATATTGTGTGAATGTAAGAAGATAAAGTTTCTCCTTTACGTTCGCCTATTAAATCAAATCTCATATTTATAATACAAAAAAAAAATCCTAATATAAATGAAGAAAAAACGTATTATAAAAGTAGTTAAAAGTGATATACCTATTGAAATTGAAAATTATGATTACAAGGAGGTGGGTCCACGATATAATAGAAATTTTCCAAATGTAATTCGAGCTGGTATATTTGGTCCATCAGGTTGTGGTAAAACCAATCTTTTAATTCAAATTCTAATGGAAATAAATACATATACCCATATTTATCTTTGCTCAAAAACATCTCATCAAGAAAAATATATTCGATTGAAAAACATAATAGATATTATCAACAGAACATCGTCAGAACAGAACATTGGTTTTAGTACTATATTACCTCAAGATTTGAAAGAACCTGAAGAAATGAAACCAAATTCAGTTATAATTTTTGACGATGTTTTGACAGACCCTCAAGATAAAATAGCAAATTTCTATCTGAGAGGAAGACATTACAATATTTCTTGCTTTTATCTAGCTCAATCCTATTCAAAATGTCCAAAACAATGTATAAGAGATAATTTTAATTTACTGGCAATTTTTATGCAAGATCTTAGAAATTCGAGACACATTTACGATAATCATGTCTCGCATTTAGTAACATTTGATGAATATTTGGAAATGTGCAATATTTGTTGGAAAACTAAGTATGGCTTTCTAGTAATTGATAAAGATTGTGATAATGTGAATGAAATTTTTAAACAAAGTTTTAAAGGATTTTTTTATATACAATAAATAAATGGAAGAAGCTAAAGAATTACATGCACCTATTAGGAAAAAGTTTTGTAAAAGAAGTATTGTAACCAAAGGTATTGATGATTTATGGGCAGCTGATTTATTAATTATGGACAAATATTCCAAAGAAAATGATGGTTTTAAATATATGCTCAATGTTGAAGATACATTTTCTAAATTTGTATGGATTGAACCTTTGAAGAATAAGTCAGGTAAAGCAGCTACAGATGCTTTTGAAAATATTTTGAAAATCTCGAAAAGAAAACCCAATTTACTTCATGTGGACAAAGGTGGGGAATTTGTAAATCAAACTTTCAAGACAATGTTGAAAAAACACAACATTAAAATGTATCATACCAATAATGAGGAAAAGTCTGCAATAATTGAACGTTTCAACAGAACATTAAATCAAAAGTTGAAAATTTATTTTGAGATGAGGAAGAATTTCAGATGGATTGATATTTTACCTAAAATACTAGAAGAATATAACACAAAAGATGTTCATAGAACTATTGGTATGCCACCTATTAAAGTTGATAAGGATAATGCAGAAGAAATTTTGATGAAATTTAACAAAAATAAACCCAAATGTAAATCGAATCAGAAATTTAAGCAGGGAGATCGAGTTAGAATTTTTGCATATAAAAAAGTTTTTGATAACAAGTACAAGAATAACTGGACTAAAGAAATTTTTGTAGTTGATGAAATATTTCACACAACTCCTGTAACTTATTCTATTAAAGATACTGATGGTGAAGAAATTGAAGGGAAATTCTATAATGAAGAACTTTTAAAATCCAAGTTTTAATAAAAAAAAAATTTTTCCTATTATAAATATGATACAAAATTACATTGAAAGTGAAGACTTTGTAGTCTACAGACCCTCTCCACAAGATGATATAAATAAACCAAACAGTAAAATTCGTATAAGAACATACAATGAAGATGTCATTACCCATCCACATAGAAGTGGATTACTTGTGAAAGGAATTGTTACAGTGACTAAAAATTCTGACAAGAGTGCTGTAGCAGAACTTGATTTGAAAAAAATATCATTTGTTACTAATCCACTACCACATTTATTTTCAAAAATTGAATATTTGGAATGTGATAAAATAATAGATTCAGTTGAAGAGCCAGGTGTGGTTACTACTATGAAAGGAATTGTTTCATTTGGTTCTGATTCGATTTACAATGATGGAGGCTGGAATATCTCCTCTCCAAACTCAAATGTTCTGAACAAATCTGGGTATTTTACTTTGTATAATTCTTTAGAAACACTATTTGGTTATCATGAGGATCACAAGGATTATGTATTTCACGTCCCACATGAATTAAGGTTAACAAAAACCCATCTCAATAATTATAATAATATGTTTCAAGTTGATAGTACTTTTGCAAATGAACATACTATTACTATAAAATTTACAGATGTTGCACTAATAATGTCACAGGTAAAATTGAGAAGAGAAATGGAAAACAAATGTCTAAAACAAATACTGGCTTCAAAAGATTTACCACAAATTTTTAGACATTTGGGATATGAGTTTAAAACTGGTATAACAACAAAAAAGTATACATGTGAATATACTTGTGATGGGAATCCAATATTTATAAGGCTTTTGACGTATTGCGGGTTGCATATCGGTTTGCCTGAACTTTATCGGTTTGGTGGGCATTCTTATCAGTGAGTATCAAAATTCCATATTTTGAGCAATTTTCACAAGGTGTTTTTGAAATTTATAGCTTTTATTTAGTTTTTCCTTCAATTTTGACACTGTTAAATCCTGTGATGGAAAAATATCCGTTCTTTGTCAAGGTTCAAAGACGTTTTGTCAAGTTCTTTAAAACTCGACGAAGAGAGGATCTTTTTCCATTACAGGGTTTAACAGTGTTTGAAATTGAAGAAAAATCTAAATAAAAGCTATACATTTCAAATACACCTTGCGAAAATTGCTCAAAATATGAAATTTTGATACTCACTGATAAGAATGCCCACCAAACCGATAAAGTTCAGGCAAACCGATATGCAACCCGCAATACGTCAAAAGCCTTATTCTTATTGGGATGCAAAAAAATAGAAATGATAACATCAAAGTGGATAATAGTCAATTTGATTTATGTGGCCTTGAAAACGTTCAAGCTGTTCTCAACAATAATGAACATTATCCTAAAACTGAACTAAATATAAATAGTTCAGAAAATGATTATAATAAAATTTATCAAATGTTTAAAAATTTCAAACTAGCTTATTATGGTAATGAAGGGAAACCAATTTGTTCTTTAAATGATTATGTCAACAAATATCCCATAATAGCTATTGATTGTACCTGCCAACCTGAAAGCATAAAGGAGAGTACCACAAACGTAAAATTAAAATTTAGATTCAAGGAAGCTCTTTCTGCTGATACAGTAATACACATTGTAACTATTTATAATGTTGTTTCTACTTATAACCCTTTCACAAATAGAGCTGTTGTAAATTAATCTTACATCTTTTATGAAAAATTTTTTCATAAAAAAGTTTTTTATTCACATCATTAAAGTCTGACAATATGAATATTACTTGAGTCTAAGTTACATAAAATATGTTCAATTAAGTCTTTTGAAATATTGCGATTTACTATGTCTTTAAGTTCTTTTGGTAGTTTTTCATTTTCTGAAATTGCGCACTAATTTACTTTGTCTTTGAACTTTATAAATATGAAATTTCCTGATAAATATTGATACCTTGAAATTCTATACCCCAATCAACTTGATCTTTGAATTCTCTTATAAAGTTTTCTGATAGTGTTTGATGTTTTGAAATCCGTTTAAAATCTACTTTGTCTTTAAATTCTCTTATGAAATCTTCAGATAGCATCTCATACCATGAAATTGCTCTCCAATCTACTTTGTCTTTGAATTCCCTTATGAAATCTTCTGACAGTTTTTGATGAACTGAAATCCTTTCCCAATTTACTTGATCTTTGAATTCTCTTATGAAATACTCAGATAGATCTTGATATCTTGAAATCTTTTTCCAATGTACTTGATCTTTGAATTCTCTTATAAAGTTTTCTGATAGTGTTTGATATTTTGAAATTGCACTCCAATTTACTTTGCCTTTGAATTCCCTTATGAAATTTTCTGATAGTTTTTGATATTCTGAAATTGCACTCCAATTTACTTGATCTTTGAATTCTCTTATGAAATTTTCTGATAGTTTTTGATAACGTGAAATTTCTTCCCAATTTACTTGATCTTTGAATTCTCTTATGAAATACTCAGATAGATCTTGATATTTTGAAATCCAATGCCAATCTACTTGATCTTTGAACTCTCTTATAAAGTTTTCTGATAGTGCTTGATTTCCTGAAATTTCACTCCAATATACTTTGTCTTTGAATTCTCTTATAAAGTTTTCTGATAGTTTTTGACGCCATGAAATCCTTTCCCAATCAACATAATCTTTTATTAATTCAAGGTGGCTCTTTTCAATAGTGTTCATTATTTATTTTATAATAGAAAGAAAAAAAAAAATGTCAATTTGTTTTAATCAAATGCAAAAATTTCTCTTCAATAACAACCTCCACATCTGGTGGGTGCATTAGTTAAAAGAATCAGTTTCTATGATAAAGGTGCTGATGTTTGTGTTGTCACTTTATTAAGTGATAATGTTTTCTTTAACTAGTGGTATAATGGTAATGTTGTGACGAAATTTTTGCATTTGTTTGAAATGTTCAAGTTTTGATGAAATTTTTGCATTTCATTGAAATGTTTAAGTTTTGAATGAATTTTTGCATTTGTTTGAAATGTTTAAGTTTTGAAAGAATTTTTGCATTTCATTGAAATGTTCAAGTTTTGATGAAATTTTTGCATTTCATTGAAATGTTTAAGTATTGCAAAAAATTTTGCATTTCATTTCAATATCTAAGTTTTGTGAATATTTTTGCATTTGATTGAATGAAAAACTATGTGAAGGTTTATGTGAAATTTTTCACATAAGCTTCCACATACTTTTGAATTTAAAAAGTATTGTAAGAATTCTTACTCCAGTGCCAGGAAATACATTTTATATCTACTGGTAGGTAGGTAGGTATTTCACGTGAGTTGGAAAAACCGTCAAGTGGTTTTGTTTCTTTTGAATGAGATTTCTGAACTTTCTATATCAAAAAACCATCATTAACATCTTTTACAATTAATGCTTCAATATTTGCAACTTTTCTTCCAAGACACAGGAAGTAAGAAGAGAACGATTCAGACATTCACATAGGTATACATATACGTATTTTGTTGTTTTGCAGTTCCGCGTTTAGTTAGGATCTCAGAATCTCGTAATTTAAGTATGGTTTACATAATCTAGGTATGTACATACAATTTCTGTTTGAATTTTCATGCTTTGTGAACTCCATCGGAAGGTTGTCAAAAAATTACTATTTTTTCGTATTTTTAAATTTTAATTAAATTTTTGTTTTTTACATTTCTTTAAATACTGTCTTACTATTTTGATGTTTTGAGATCCAGTGCAATTTCAATACGAGAACAATCAAATTTCAAATGGAAATTTATTCGCAAAGCCTATGAGAGAGGAGAGGGTAAAGGGTATCATTCATATATCTAATAGTTATTTTTCACTTTTTCAGTGTGGAAGAGCAATTCGCGCACCTATTCAAGTTAAATTGTCCGCGCTCTCATTTTTTTTTAATTTTCCAAAAATGTTTGGTAAGTATAGGTACTTATTATTAAGTATATTTTTTTTATAAAATTGAAAAAAAAAATCATATCATACGAGAATATGTAGTACCTAAATCCTACATGACGAGAAAAAAATTAAAAATTATGCCAATAATCTTGGCAATATTTGTAGGAACAGTACGCTCATTGGCTTATTTTTTCTCCTGTTTCTCAAATTTCTCTTTTTTTTCTTTTCTTCTTAATCGTATGTATAATTACCTACTCTCGCAGAAATTAAAATAGGTAGGTATATAGGTTCTTACATAGAAACTTGTTGAATTTGTTGGTGTTTCCTACTCTTTGGAACAAAACTTTAAGAAGTTATTTTTATTTTTTGTTTGAATAAACTGAAACAAACGTAAAGTTACCAATGGTTAAACATCCAACCGCCTGCGCCCCTTCCCCCAAAAATGTATGAATAAAAAAAACGTTGACTTCTTTTCACAGTAGGTACCCACTGAAAAATTATGTATCTAAATAGAAAACTACTGTCATTAATTTTATAAAATCAGATACAATACAAAAAAAAAGATACATAGGTACAGGTAGGTAGGTAGATAGGTAGATAGGTAATAATGTTCTTTTTTTTGGTCCACTGTCCACTCATATTTTGAATATTATCGAATCAGTGATTTGATTAGGCTGATAGAAGCGGACGTGTATCGTATGCCGATGATTAGGTATGTGTTGTACATTCCGTTAATTATTTATAAATTACAGACTGAAATACCAATCGCAAATTCTAGTATACTAAAATAAAATAAACAAAAACGTCGAATAATTAGTGTAGGTACCTAATTTGGTAATCTATTCACCTATCTTTATTACATTTCATGGTGAAACATTCTATAGGTAAGTTCAAGTACTTATTTTCATGATCAATAGCAAATTATGATTTTATTCTGAGCATCTTATTCGCTAATTGTTATTCCATACGCATACGCGCATGTCATGTCATTTCTAATTTAAAAGATTGCTCAATCGGGAGTTCAGGACATTCGTATGTGTGAAGAAATGTAGGTCCTAGGTACTAGGTACATGGGAATTTCGGTAAACAGATTGAAATTATAAGCTGTTAGCAACTTCTTAAATGATTATTTACTCAAGAAATTGTTAACTTAATATAATGGTACGTATATGGGTTACATGATACCTATTTACCTAGTCATAATCACTAATAAGGTTACAATAAGTATTATGAAATCATCATCCGGACGTAAGTAACTATTTACTATACTTAGAACGCTGGTAAATTTACCTTGGTTAAAAGTGTAATAACTTTAAACTTTGGAAAGAATTGAAAATTGCTCGACTAATAACAATAAATTCAATCACCATCTAAAAGTGTTGGGTGAAAATTAGATTACCTACCTGTGTGAATGGGGTATTTTCCTGTTAATAATGCTGCTCTTGAAGGACTGCATAATGTTTCACTGTAATGATTTTTTAAAATCACACCGTTGTAAGCTAAAGCATCGATGTTAGGGGTTGCAATTTCGTCAGATCCGTGAAAACCAACATCATTCCAGCCCTGTCAATAATTCGTAACAAATCTGGGTATTAATAAAACCGCTTTCATAATACCTACCAATACTTACGTAACACTCTCGAATAAAACATTTCCGTTTACTTATAATGTATTACTCATAAACGAAGAAAAAACTCAATTTACTAACTAAAAGTTGTATGTTATTGCCATAAGTAATTATACACATACACGTATTTTGTGCAAAACAATGTGAACGTTTTAAGACAGCAGTTCGCCCTTCGAATATACTTTGTATGTGTTAGGTAGGTAGGTATAGTGGCAGATATATTATTTCTACAATTAGTTTTTATGTTTCTCAAATTTACAATCACACAATGCATTAGTTTTAACAGTAACATCCTTGACATTCACGATCATTGGCAATTGATCAAATTACACAGGGCGACTAAAATTGGTGCCTTTAAACATGGATGGAGCATGTCGCTGTAAAATGTGATGTGATAGAAAATTTTCAAAAAGGGTCCATTTTGTCACATAAAATCTCTTAAATTCTAAAATTTTTTTAAATCGATTTGTCAAAAAGAAATTGAACGCAATTTTTTAAATTTGTAAATACAAATTTCATTATCTCGTTTCTTCGCTTAAAATTCACAAATAGGCAATATTCATTTTTTAATGCACCAAGTCCTAATTAAAATGTACCTATATTTGCATAAATAAAAGAGATTCCATATAGTCTACAGTCCAAGTGCGAAAAAGTGTCATTTGAGTGGGCCGTTTTTGGGGACAAAAAAAAAAGAGTAGACTTTTTGTTAGTATCTCATTAGCAATCAAGAAAATGGACATTTCGGATTTTTTGGTCGGCACAATAGGGAGCTGGAACCTCAAAACCCCCATTTTTCGAAGTTGGGTGGGGATAAAATTTTTTTTTTTAATTTGGTAGAGGACACTCTCCTGAGTATAGATAGGTATATATTTTTTTGAGTGGGCTCCGGCACAGTTGCCTTCCAGAGCTGTATAAAGGCAATTTTTTGCCAATTTTGGCACTTTTTCACACAAAAACGGCTTTGTGGAAGTAATAAGGCCTTCGGGACAAAAATACGCACCAACATGATTGCATCCATTCATCCCACACTGATAGCGACCGTCATTGTCCAAAATGGCCGGCACAATGACCCGCAGTGAATTTTAAAAGTTACGCATTCGGGCCATTTCATGAAAAAAATTGACTGTATGACTTTTTGACAACGTGACCGTGCGACCTATCAAAGTGGGTTAAAATTTCGAGATAAAAACGAAAATCGCAAAAAAAAAATTTTTGAGCATTCTGTGAAAATTTTGAGTTGAAAAAATTGTATGAATGTATGACATTTCGACAAAGTGATTGTGCGACCTATCAAACTGCGTTAAAATTTTGGCGAGAGAAACGAAAATCGCAATAAAAAATTTTTTTGAGCATTTCGTGAAAATTTTGAGCGGAAAAAATTGTATGAATGTGTATGGCATTTCAACAACGTGACCGTGTGACCTATCAAAGTGGGTTAAAATTTTGTAAGAAAAATGGAAATTTCAATGAAACATTTTTTTGAGTATTTCATGAAAATTTTGAGCTGAAAAAATTGTATGAATCATTTCTCAAGTATTTTCAGTCTATTGTAACATTCAACGTATACGAAAGTGTTTAAATTTTGCGTAAAAATATAAAGATTCGGATAGATTTTTATAAATGGCTCATCTCAACAATCTTGAACCTCAAAAATCATATAATGTACATTGTTCAGTATTTTCAATGAAATATGCTTGAAGATCGCTTCAGTTTGGTAAAACCAATACAAAGCAGAAACATAGGTACAATAATTCTCAGTATACAATCATGATAAGTATCGGATGCTACAACAGACTGAAAATCGTTGAGAAATGATTCATACAATTCTTTTGGCTCAAAATTTTCAGGAAATGCTCAAAAAAAATATATTGAGATTTTCGTTTTTCTTGCAAAAGTTTTAGGTCACATGTTACAACAGACTGAAAATACTTGAGAAATGAATCATACAATTTTTTCAGCTCAAAATTTTTATGAAATGCTCAAAAAAATGTTTCATTGAAACTTTCCGTTTTTCTTGCAATGACGTTGTCGAAATGTCATACATTCATTTATGAATTTTTCAACTCAAAATTTTCATGAAATGCTCAAAAAAAAATTTCATTGAGATTTCAGCTTTTCTCGTGAAATATTAACCAACTTTGATAGGTCACACGGTCACGTTGTTGAAATGTCATACACATTCATACAATTTTTCCGCTCAAAATTTTCACGAAATGCTCAAAAAAAATGTTTATTGAGATTTTTCGTTTTTATCGCGAAATTTTAACGCAGTTTGCTAGGTCGCACAATCACTTTGTCGAAATGTCATACATTCATGCAATTTTTTCAGCTCAAAATTTTCACGAAATGCTCAAAAAAATTTTTTTTGCGATTCATCTCGAAATTTTAAACCACTTTGATAGGTCGCACGGTCACGTTGTCGAAAAGTCATACGGTCAATTTTTTTCATGAAATGGCCCGGATGCGTAACTTTTAAAATTCACTGCGGGTCATTGTGCCGGCCATTTTGGACAATGACGGTCGCTATCAGTGTGGGATGAATGGATGCAATCATGTTGGTGCGTATTTTTTGTCCCGAAGGCCTTATTACTTCCATTAAGTCGTTTTTGTGTGAAAAATTGCCTTTATACAGCTCCGGAAGGCAACTGTGCCGGAGCCCACGCAAAAAAATATATATCTATACTCAGGAGAGTGTCCTCTACCAAATTAAAAAAAAATTTTTTGTCCCCACTCAACTTCGAAAAATGTGGGGTTTGAGGCTCCAGCTCCCTATTGTGCCGACCAAAAAATCTGAAATGTCCATTTTCTTGAATGCTAATGAGATATTAACAGAAGGCCTACTCTTTTTTTTTGTCCCTCAAAAAAGCCAACTGTTTTCGGTTTCTAGAGCACTTTTTTGCGTTTGGACTGTAGACTAATAGGATTTTTATTTTACACAAATCATTCACATCAATAGGTACTTGGTATAGGCCGAAGTTGTTTTTTTTTTTTTTTCATTAGAATTAAATAAGTTAAATATTACCTCACCGTACTGTAATAACTTACTTTTGGTGCAGATTTAGAAAATATTTTGTTTTAATCAATTCATTTATAAGCCTTTAAAAAAATAGGTAAGTAGTTTTATAATGACTTACCAAATCATCGGCCAGAATAAAAATAATGTGAGGTGCTTTCTTGTTCACGTTATTAACATTTTCACAGTAAATATATTTATTGAAAATATTAAAAATCGCGAACAAAATCAGCAACATGGTGTAACTCGACTTCGAAATCCAGCTACGAATAAAATGCGATTATCAACATGGAATTGTAATTGACACTCACGTGGTCAAGTTTAAGGTGAAATAAAGACTGGTTTTGAATTTGTAAAAGAACTTGTATTTAATAGGTACCGCATCTCACGTTCATTCACGAAAGCAAAAATTTTTATTATGTTCGTCCCTTCTCGAATATGTTTTATTGCCGCATTTCTAACAAATTTGTAATTTAGGATTAATCGTCATGCGAAGTTGAAGGTAAAAAATCGAACTGCTATAGGTGGGAGTTTAATTGTGGTACAAATTGCATAACACGCGCGTCAAAGATTCAACCGTAAATTCGTAAATAAATATTTCCGTATGAAA